>NC_136384.1:128411775-129149866 GCF_965140285.1 Lepidochelys kempii
CTTGACAAAGCTCTGGCTGGGATGATTTAGTTGGGGATTGGTCCTGCTTTGAGCAGGGGGTTGGACTAGATGACCTTCTGGGGTCCCTTCCAACCCTGATATTCTATGATTCTATGATTCTAAATGGGACTTGCAGTGTGCCACGAGGTGGATTAATGAGAGCAGCTTCAGACAGGGAGCGAGTATCCCAAACCTAAAGGAGCCTTCAGAAAATGCTTTGCCAGCGGCCCTGTATCTGGGTGGCATCCCCATGGATCTCAATGTGGCAGGATGGCAGAGGGAAAGAGGTCATCTTTCAGAAAAGTAGGTCCCAGGCCATTTATGCCTTTATAGGTAAAAGGCCAACACCTTCAATTGTAGCCAGTACTTGGGGGATGGGAAGCCAGTGTAGATTTAAAAGCACGGTTTCCTATGCTTTACTGGGGGGAGAGGGGAGGGAGGGGGAATGGATGGATTCCATAACAGATGAGCTAGTTTATTCTACACGTTTTTTTTATCTGAAGAGTGGTTTAAGCTGTAGTGCAGTTAACAACTACAATCTCCTGGCCATACGTAAAGGTGAAAAAACTGACCTACTTTACTAGCAGATGAAAGTCCAGACAGATTGATAAAATGCACACCTGCGCCACAAACGGCAACTGAACACCCTCAGCAGAGGTGGTATCTCTGCCATTTTTTCCTGTTTTTTCCCAACCAACATCACAACTCCAACTTCTATGGATTTTGCCTCAGCCATCTGGCTCTCATCCAAACAGCAGGCTAAGCAATCAATTGCTTTGCCTAGGTAAGGGACTATGGAGCTGGTCCTATGACAGCTATTTTGGTCCTGATTTGGAGTATAAAAAGATGCCATTAGTTCTCTTCCTTCCTTGCTGTTTTTGCTACAAAGTAGCAAAAACAAATCATCATCTGTATTAAATATATTTTAAGGTGTTAGATAAAGTTCTAGATTTAAATTACTTTGCATTTTTAGAGAGTAATTTTCTCAGCCACAGACCTCACATACCAGTTTTGAGGCACATTTTTTAATTCACTTCAGGCTAGAGGACAATCAATCACAATTATAACGGCCACTGATCCTTAATGAGATTTTCTTGAAAAACAAACGCCACCCCTTCCCTACACATAAAGGCACTTGGTTCAACTTTATACATTCTACTAAAAAGCATGGAAAAACAGTACCTTGCTTCTATCAACTGATGAAAGTATGGATATAAAAGATTATTTGTCCTTCATAGCACATAACGAAAATAAAGTTAAATGGTAACCTAAAACTAAGTAAAAGTTGCCTGAAAGATATTCTACCTGTTCATCACTTCTGTGATAGTCATTATCTTCTTCCTGTTTTTCTTCTGATGTTTCTTTGTTTGAACTCTCATCAGCTTTAGTTTCACCTTAAATAAAAAAGGAAAGCATTATAATCATGAAATTAAAAGATGTTAAACTGTAGGTAATCTCAATCGATAGTAACAAAAATAAAATCAAGACAAAGCAAATGGGGTTTTATAAGTTTCTGAATGTGTCAGACTGGGGGTGAGCTCATTTTATAAAAGTTAAAAAGGAGGTTAACCATCTTTGGGATTTTCTGGATGCATACTTAGCTAGGTGTAGATTCACAGGCAGTGCACCTATGTTTCAAGGGCCCTAATCCAAAACCCACTGAGGACAATGGAAAGACTGACACTGAGCTTTAAAGCAGGACATAAATGCACAGCTAAGGAAGAAAGCATTTGTTGCTTTGAAGGACTTACAAGCTGGACAGTCACCATGTCGAAAAATAATTTTCTCCTTAAAAAAAGATTATCAATGCACCATTACTGTCCCAAGATTGTATTCGAAAGTCAGGAAGTTCAAAAACTTCAGGTTGCCAAAGAAATGTCAACTCTGCTAAGTATTATATACGCAGTAATTTCTATTCCTTTTCCTCTCAAAAAGAAGCCTTAAGGTATTACATTTATTAGTAAAATATAATTCCAGCCCTAACTGTTCAAATTTCCTAGTATTAGTGTGTGATATCCCTAGCTTTATGCATTGATGTGCTGTTCACTCAAATTTTAAGTAAACTCTGAAAACTGTTGTGTGATACTTTTTTTTTTTTGGTCACTAAAAACTATATTTAATAGGAAATTTGGGAGTGGGCGGGGGGGTTGAATTATGCATGCACAATCAATCTCTACCGACAAACAAAATTATGGTCCAAATCCCTGGATATAGCAAGAGGGGAAATCACAGCTCAGGAATGTGACCTTTGCTCTCCACCAAATCTTGGGCTTGCTACTTTAAGCGACTGTCAACAGCCCCACGGGTCCATGGTGGCAACTGGGTATCAGCAGACCATAACCCTCACCATGGCCAACTCTGCTAGCAGCCAGTATCATGGTAGTGTAGGAGCTCCTACACCAGCACTATTCCAAAAGATATCCCAGGCGGGGGTGGTCTTCCTATGGCCAGTTAAGATGGTTTAAGGGTAGAGGTAGTGTGATGCAAAGCGGACTCACCACACCCTAGGAGGTGAGCATATAGTACTCCTGAGGGAATTCTGCGCCAAAAAATTAAAAATTCTGCAAGTTTTATTTATCAAGGAATAAATGTGGAGGTTCCAGCATGGCAGCGAGGAGCACAGGCCACTGGCTACACAGAGGTGGGAGATCACCCTGCAGCCTCCCTCCCCCATCCCAGGACACTGACTTGGTCCTGAGGCTGCATCCAACTTTACGTAGCGCAAGGGCTGAGCCTGCCCCAGAAACACTGCAGGGCCCTGCCCCTCCATGCCAAATGCACCAGGTGTGGGGTAGGCAGGCTCAACCAGGCAGGAACCAAGTGTGGAGGGGCTCAGTGTGTGGGGATCCAGGTGTGGAGTGAGAGGGTTCTGTGTGGGACAATCTGGGTGCAGACAGCTCAGTGAGGGATCCAGGTGTGGAGGTAATCTGGATGCACAGAGGCTTGTTCTGGGGTTTCAGGTGCAGGGGCAATGGGACTCTGCAGGGGAGGGTCTGAGTATGAGGGGCTCAGCGGGAAGGTGGGGGGCTAGGTGCTGGGGGAGTGGGGCTTGGGGGTCTGGGTGCAGCTAGCTAGGGCTCAGTGGGGTGGGGGATCTGGGTGTGAGGGAGCTCATTGGGGTGGTCCAGGTGCAGGGGGTGGTCTGGGTGCAGAGGTGGAGGTCTGGAGACAGGGGGTCTGGGTGCAAGGGGGTCTCCAGATGTAGGGGTTGAGGTTCAGCAGGGTAGGATTCAGGTATGGAGGGGTGTGGGGGGCAGATTCTGGGATGAGGCTTGGCAGGATGGGTCCGAGTATGGGGGGTCTGGATGCAGGGGGTTGGGCAGACAGGGGAGCAGCTCCCCATACAGTGACCCCTTCCCTGCAGCTGAGGTGTGATGAGGGCTGGAAGCAATGGAGGATGCTGAGCTTCCTGCAGCCAGGGGAGGTTTCTGGGGGTGGGTCTAGCAGCTGATCCCAGTGCAGGGTAGGAGCCACCATAGTGATTTGCCTCTCTGCCAGCTGCTCCAGGTGCATTAAACTATGTGCCTGAGCTGCTAGGGAGAGGTGCGTGACCGCTCTTGTAACTTCCCTTTGCTTCCCCTGTCAGAAAGTCATTTTTCTGAGGGGAAGCAAAGAAATCCGTGGGGGACATGAATTCTGTGTGTGCATAGTGACGCAGAATTTCTCCAGGAGTAGTACAACTTAACACCATTAGATGTTTAATGCAGTCACATTCAGAATGTACAATACTACATAACAATTTCTATAATTATGATTGGTGTTTAGAATAATCTTATTAGCATAATGGCATTTTTCCCAAAGAGAGCAAACAAAAATAAATTACCATTCCGATGCGAATCTAAATGTTGCTTAGCAGAGCAGGTCTCCCCTTTGATGTCCCCTGGTACTTCCATGCCTAGTTTATGATAGAATTCTCTCTGCTTTCTCATTTCCGCTGTTTAAAAATTTAAACAGTTTCACTAATAAGTGTCAATGTAACATTTATAAAATTGTTTCAAACCTCTCCCACTTCCTCATAGAAGAAACTTCCCAGCAAGAAGAGGCACTTATCGGAGTGTGAACAACACTATCCCTTCACTTTTGGCTGCATCTCTGCTTTTCCTAATTGCCATTTTATCAAGTTACACCACATATCTTGTCATTCAGCTGTAGAATAACCACCTCATCTTCCCAGGCTGCTATTACATCATTTCTGTGATTTCAGATCATATGGATTTTAAAGCTACTCCATATTTTTCCATGTATCCTTCTACAAATCTCTCAGTTGAAGTACATGATACATGCCTGTTTAGTTACACATGTAAGAGATTCAGAATTTCCTTTTTTCTCCCTATTTCTAATTTTTAGCCTGAAAGAATTTCATTTATATATAGTCTCTTTACTTAAACTTGCATATTTAAAAGTGAGAGAATGTCCTCTTGACTTGACAACTTAGTTTCAATGAAAATTTTCCACCTAAACAGGTAGTAAAACACTACTGAAAAAAAATGAGAATGGTCCAGTAGTTGGTACAGAATATTCCTTCAGCTCAAGACACCCAATATTGTCAAACTATTACTGTTATGAGAAGAAGCACACAAATTAGAAGTTACCTGTTAGCAAAGGCCTAAAGTACAAAAGGAAGAAAATTATGCTGAAACCAAACATTTTCTCTGCATTAAATGTTTCACTTTTGACAACTTGGGAAAGCAGCAACCAAATGATTGAATAAACGTAGAATTCAAAACAAAATGTACATACAAAATATAATGCCAACACACAAAAGTTTGCTTTAAAGTGTTACACAACATTATACAATGTTTTAATTTTCCTGAAACATCCCCACAATTTTCATGACTGGAACATTTTCCAGTACTGGGTGTCTAACATTAACAGAAAGCACATATTGAAGGATAAAGTGAAATCAGTGCTAGAATTTGAATAAGTGCAGAAATGCTTCCACTGTATATTTTTCACCACTATCTTTGTCTAAAAGCAGCAAGCAGGTGAAAAACCTATGCTATCCCTTAAACATGCACAGTAGCTCTTTGTAAATCTAACATTTACAGCTAAAAGAAGACATACCAAGACTTACCATCTTGAAGGCCTGGCACAAGTTTGTAAACAATATCTTGCATTGTTCTGTCATGACTGGCAAAAAGAACAAAACAATTAGAATTTGAAAACTTCCTGTTTTTTAATCAATCATCTCTATTCTAAATGTCATCTCACTTAAAGAGAAAGACTCCAATATTAAATAGATTATGCAGACAGGAATATAGACTTTTAAACATCACAGTAGAGAATATTCAGATTTATAAATGGTAATTGAACATCAGAAAGATGTAATATGAGAAAATGATTTTAGTGGACTGGAAGGAGCAAGATGAGAAAGGAAGCCTGATAAGGCCCCAACCGTCAAGGCAGAAGGTAATAAAGTAGCCCATGTGATGTGGAGAATGACACACTAGAATGTTAACAGGCTGTGTGAATTTTCTGAAGTCCACCCTTAACAGAACACAGAAGAACATGAATGATCCGTCTAGAGCAGAATGTGGAATTGCGCCCAACTGCATCAAGGTACACATGTTGGTAATGCACATTTTACTATACCTCGATAGAATTTTGACCTAAGGCAGGCAATTTTTGGCTCAAGATGAGGAAAAATACACTTTAACACGGCCTTCCTATTCAGCACGGTATCAGCCAAAGGATATTACTGAAGGTTTGCAATGGTACAAACATCTTTATGAATAACTGTACATTTCTCATACATGTGGAACAATACTTAAATCAAATTTTCATTAGTTATAGTGCACTGCACCAGAGAATCTGGTCCCAGCTATTTCTGCTGCTATGCAGCTTGACTATCTAAATTACAGGGTCCCTATTCTGTTACAAAAGTCTTATTTCTCTTACAGCTATTTTAAATAGAGTCTAGAAGATTTTGTTTTCCTCCATACACAGCTGTTTCATGAAGTTACATACCACATTCTTTGCTGGTGATAAACTGGTGCAACTACAACAACTTCAACAGATATTTACCTATTTCCACCAGCAATGAATTTGCCCATATGGGATTAGACCAACATTCCTATATAGATAGACAGACCATTTTGTTATGAGAATGCACAGATACACTAGGAGATGTTAACATCCCCAGGTCCTTCAATCCCACATTTGGGGATGTTTGGCGAAATTATCCATACTATGTTCCTTTTCTAACGAACAGCTAGAGAAAAGCATGCACAGGAAAAGCATATAAATCAAGAAAAAGGAGTTAAGCCCATATATTCAGCTGTTTATAGGCAAAGACAGTAAATTGCTCTTAATCCAACCACTTCCATTCAAATTTAAGAGCAGCAATGAGCAGCTCACAAAGCTGTGTTGTCCAGTGATTCTTAAGCAGAAAGGTAAGGTGGCCTGACACTAGGCATGGAGGGGGAAAAAAGCAAAATTGGTCAAGACCCTAAACCTCTAGCCCTCAACCTCCTTGGAGAAGCTAATCTACTGATTCGCTTTCAACAGAAATTCAAACAAAGAAAAATCAAGAAAGGGCAATTCTATCTAGAAAAGTACCATTTGAAAGGGCCAGAATGTTACCAGACCTCTGAAACGATACTACCAAGTTCTAATATTAAGCAAAAATAGTGCAATAATTTTAAAAATACACCCATCCCAGCTGACAGCTGGCATTACCCTGGAAAAATGTACCATGTTGAGCACTGGCTCTGACTCCAAGGCAGGAGTGTATGCTCGTAACAGAGGTCAGTTCTCAGCAGTACTCCACAACAGCGGAGACCACTCAGACAGAAACAGCAGTAACAGAGTTAGTAGCAGTTTACTAGTTACTTCAACCTTTTAAACAATATTTTAAGAGCATGAGGAGAACAATTAGGTTTAAATGAACTAATGGAACATCCCCATTTTAGCTAAGTCTCTAACATGAGTGTGAGGGGTCTATTTCCAGATTGCAGATGCTTCACCAAGAGCATTTCAATATAAATGAACCACAGTCAAGCAGTCAGTCAAACTACAGTAACCAATACATAGCAGCAAGCAGGTATAAAAACTTAACTGCCTTCTCACTTCTGAATCACGAGAGGTGCTTAGGTTACCTATTTCCCAGCTGGACCGGGGGCTGTGGAGGGGAAGAAGTCAAGCTATGGGTCTGCATAACAAGTGATTAACAGAATTAAGATTTATATAAAACAATTTCCTTCCTGTACACATTCTCTAGTCGAAAAATCGTATATCTTCAACAGCAGCTTGAACAAAGGAACCACTGTGACCATCTAGTCTGACTTCTATATAACACAGGCCAGACAACTTTCCCAAAATAATTCCTAGAGAATCTCTTAGGATGACATGCAATTTTGATTTAAAAGTTACTAGGGATGAAAAATCCTCCGCGACCCTTAGCAAATTTTTCCAATGGTTACACTCTCTCTCTCTCTCTCTCTCTCTCTCTCTCTCTCTGTTAAAAATTTACACCTTATTTCCAGTCCGAATTTGTCTAGATTCAACTTCCAGCCGCTGAATTATGTTAAGCCTTTCTCTGCTAGACTGAAGAGCTCATTATCAAATATTTGTTCCCATATAGGTAGGTACTTACAGACTGTAATCAAGTCACCCCTTAACCTTCTCTTTGTTAAGCTAAATAAATAGAGCTTCTTGAAACTATCACCCTAAGCCAAGTTTTCTAATCCTTTACTCATTCTCATGCCTCCTCTCTGAACGGTCTCCAATTTATCAACAGACACCAGAGCTCTGGGTACAGTAGTCCAGCAGCGGTGGCACCAGTGCCAAATACAGAGGTAAAATAACCTCTCTGGGAAACTCAAGTTTTCCATTTTTATGCATCCCACGACTGCACTAATCCTTTTGGACACTGTCACACAGGAGTTCATGTTCAACTGATTATTCATCAGGATCCCCCAATCTTTTTCTGAGTCACTGATTCCAGAATAGAATCCCCCATCCTGTAAGCATGGCCTACATTCTTAGTTCCTAGATGTACACAGTTACATTTGCCATTGTTTGTTACATTGTTACATTGTTTGCTTGCACCCAGCTCATCAAGTGATCCAGATCGCTCTGAATCAGTGATTTATCTTCTTCGTTATTTACTACTTCCCAAATTTGTGTCATCAACTAGAAAATGGGGGGAAGGAAGGCAGGGGGTTGACTACACTTTTCAAAATCCACTGCTTTCAGCATCTGTGCCAGGGACTGTGGGATACATATTCAAAGTAGTGCAACTAACAATTTCATCAAATACTTTGCTTGGAGGCAGGGCAGAAGTGCACCTTAAAAGAATAGCTGGTGTGGATGCACTGCCCCGATCCAACTTACAGCGCTGCATTTTCAGCAGTGAAATCTGCAGTAGTACAGTTCTTTAGTGTGGACCAAGCCAGGTGAGCCAATAGCAGCAGTTGATTATCATGGTGACCGATGCCTTAGAAATATTTAAGTTGAGAGGAAACTGTAGGAGAAAAAGTAAGGGAAAGCACAACCTGCAAAAATATATTATACAGTAGAGACACAGAAAGAGAGGACAATACAAGCAGGATACCACAAACATGCTAGGGCATGTTGTGAATGGACATTGAGTGGCTGTGGGCTTAGAAAGAGGGCAGGTACAAATCCTTCAGCATTGGCTCCAACCAAAAGAGGTCGGTCTAACCTTTCTGCTGCTCTACCTCCTATGTGTAATTAGATTATCCTGCAAATTAACTGTCACTCAGAAGACTAAACAATGACAATGCTGCCACCTTCAGATTTCAGTCTTTGAATAGTACCTCAAATAAAAGATTAAAACCAGAGTGCATCTGCCATAACAAAAAATACATTTGAACTACCAGTCATGTGAATATAATGAAATATTAGATAAACATGTAATTCGCACAATCAGAAATAGATTATATACAACCTATGAGAGCCAGATAAAGTCTAACCAGAAATTACTAAATCCAACTAAACTTCAGTAGAAATTGGTAAAAACTAGACAAATATTTTGCTTGTTCTTAAATTTGACCAAACACATTAAGTTTCAAAGATCACTTCAAAGTTCAATCTCCCACTTTGCTTACACAGAATCATTATTTTAATTTCAAATCAAGCGCCTCGCTTTTAAGTATTTAAGAAAGAATAGCAGGGAAGTAAGAAAATCTGGTAAAGAATCGTGCCATAATCGGAGATATCTACACATGACCTTTAATGATTTTAATTATCTGTGATTTTCATTTCATGCTGCACACTTACCCGATATACTGTAGTGGATGGCTCTGATGTATAACAATTCTACATGTTGGACAGGTGTTATTTTCCTCCAAATACTTCACCAGGCAACTTCTACAGACTGCAGACACATTTATAATTAGGAAGAAAAAACACCTACTAAAACAAGTTCACATTTAATTTCTTTTCAAATGTTCACAAAAACACAAATTGCATAGAAATAGAAACAGAACTCACACACAATTCAGATTTTGTCCCTTATATTTCATATAAATAAGTTCTAATATACCACTGAATAACACACAATCTCTATTATCTTTCATGGGAGTTCTTAAAACAGAACAATGGTAGATGACAATCAACGTATGAAGGACATATTATGTTATTGTCCTGTTCCTGAACAGGTAAAGCTTACTTCAAAACTATTAGAATACATAATACACAACCCAAAATACCATATGCTAGAAAGAAAGTTAGAGCTGTGGTTGTAAACGAAAGGAAACTTAGCCAAGGAAATAAACTTTGGGCAAAGAAAATATTTCCTTCCGAGAAGTTGCTGTTTAGTGAACATGCAGCTCCTAGCTGAAAAAGTGCATTCAGGTGCTATTTCACCTCAGACCAAATACAACGTACGTTATAATTACAAATATTAAAACAATCATAATAGAGCACTGCACAATAGTTTGCTTTTGGACCTGTTTCAAAGTCTATATACATAATTGTATTCGTTTCATTTTACATAAATTTACAAACAAGTTACTCATTTTAACCAAATACTATTAACTGTTTAAAAGAAAATCATACAAAATTATTTACTTGGATAGTAATTGCTTATAGAGACAAGATAGGTGAAAGAGAAGATTTTGATCTACAAAGAGCTCTTCTTCTGGACTGTGTAGCTCAAAACTTGTCTTTCTCCAACAGAAGTTGGTCCTATAAAAGATATTACTTCACCCACCTTGTCTCCCTAAAATCCCAGGACCAACACAAGTACAACACTGCAAACAGTAATTACTTATGTGATAAATGAATTCCAGCTAAAGATTTTTCTTTTTTCTAATGATTTTTGAGTTACTGAAATTTCTGTGCAAATATAAAGTGGGAATTTTGGGTAAGTGAGCATCTTTCTAATAACTCAGGCTGATTCATTATTTTTACCCAACAGTGCTATAAGAGTTCTAAAGACTAAGTTACAGAGGTATACTTTCTGCAGTTAAACAGTGCCATCTACCTCTCACACAAGTTGATGTATGTTTGAAGAATAATTACAAATCAAAAGCCAAAAGTCAGCAAAGGTGTAATGTATGAACGGATTACAGTATTTTCAGTCATTACATTTAAGATAACATTGTTAGCAGCTGCTGTCAATGACTTAACTAGTAGGACAGCATTCTTATCCTGAACCATAAACCAAGTCTAGTAGCACTGCTCACTGAAGCCCAGATCCTGCAGAGGAATCTGCCTCAGTGGGACTCTACACAGGTGAAGGGGTCCAGACTAGCAGATTCTCATGCAGAGCGGAAGCCCAGGAAGGCAACCAGGAAACCCAAATCCTGCTCTCAATGAGTCAATGAAAGCAGAATCAAACCCATCATTTATAGCTTTAAACTCAATTGTAAGTTTTTTTTCTTATTTTAAACTATAATTTAGAATGTTTATTTTAAAAAGCATCCACTAGAAAATAGCAGTCACTATCCGTTGCAATCTCCTACACTACCTTTCTTACATTTTCATTCCTGTCAGCTTTTTTTTTTTTTTTTGGTTGTTTATAACCAAGAAATCTATCTTTCCTCATCTTTTATTATCCCTTTGAATGACGAAGATAAAAATCTATATTTGGAGCATAACTTTTCATGACACATTAAGACAGCTTTCATATACATCCTGCCGTCCAAGTATCAACGTAGAAGATGAAGTATTAAAACAATTTTAACAGAAGCTGCATTTTGTTATTGCCATTGTTAATAAAAAGGCATGAATAGGAGAAGACTGTTAATAGCTACCAAAGCACAGTATCTGTTGGAGTTTGTCCTAACCATGTCATAAGACTGGAAAGTTATAATTACCAAGATACATGTGAAGGAAGAGAGCATGGGAAGAGATGGAGGAAATTTACTTTCCCCATAATTCTCCTCCTCTGGAGGGCACCTTGCAGGGATTCTCACTCTAGTTTTAAGTACCTAGCATGACAGATGGAATCCCTGAAATTCTAAAGGTTTGAGTATCCCCGAAAGCAATAAGTAGCAACCAGACATGTGAGCCACCCCGCCAGTGCCCATATAGTACCTTGGAATCTTCCAGTTTGGTTCTCAGTTAGTAGAAAACAAAATTAAAGCCAGACACAAAAATAGCATTGATTGAGAGAAGTCAGTGCCTTGAAAGCACGTAATATATGTAAATGTTGCAAATAATCCAACATCTAAAACAGACTCCTCCAAGATAATATTTCCCAAAAGGGAAAATAAAAACGACAATTTTCCTTCCTCTAAAGATACTTTACAGCAGTGTGTCCTGCATAGAGTGTCCTGCATACTCAAGGAATATCCCAAAAGACAAGCATAGTACTATCCAACAGCACATGCAATTTGAACAATGCCAATACCAACAGGATTTGTTGTAGTTTTTCAATTATAGTAAGGTAACATACCTCCTGTCACCTGTCCAGCTTAACATAAGACTAAAGGATGGATCCAGAAGTAACAAAACTTTCCAAAAGCACGGACAACACAAATGAACGACATACCTGAAAATATAAAAGCTCGAGGGGCTGGAGATTTGAGCTTTCTTATTTCAGATACAGGTTCTGCATAATTGTCACCCCAAAACAGTATTCTTCTCGAGTCCCAATCCAAGAAATAGTGCTTGGCAAGCATATGTAGCAATGACCATATTTATGCCTTGCCTACATGAACGGAACATGCTTGCCTGCCATGCATATTTCTCAGCTACAGGCAAGCAAAGACTTTCCTGCTTCAGATCGAATGAGCCTTGACATGACTTTCTAGCCTTAGGTCTGGCAGATCGTTTCTATCAGCCATTTAAACATAGTCCTTTTAATGACAGCATTGCTAAAGTTTGGTACTAGGTGGATCAGCAAAAAAAAACACCCTTCAACTCATTCCACCAGGGAGGAATCATTCCAAAACTAGACTGGTAATTCACGAAGCAAAGAGTAGCAGCCACGTACTGGCAACCTCTTCATCAGAGCAGATCCCAGCCTTGGATCATAACATTTCAGGATTATGGGGCACAGTACAGCCCAGGCCACCTGTACAACCAAGTTCTTGCATTGGGGTGGGAGAAGTAAAAACTGGTACAGGATAGGGTGGCAAGACTGGATGGTGTTTAATCCTAGTACCTCTCTCTGATGGCCCTTATCAACATAATCAGAATAGATAGAAAGCAGAGAAAAACCACTAGAAAGAGACACTGCACCACCCCAAAGCTGGAGGGGATGAAGAGCTAGAGTGGTAATTGAAGAAGAAGTTGACCAGGTGGTTTAAAGGCAAGTAATAAGGTTACTGTAAGGGTAGGGTATGACAACCAGTTTGGGGAGAAGGGACTAGCACTCATGGCTGCTACTGCCTATAGTGTACTCTAGAATTTCAGAGCTCTGCCCATCTCACTCCAGGGTGAGTTCTGAACAGACACAATAACCAGAAAATAAGGTTTGTTTTTTTTCCAAATCAACTTAGTTACAATTCAAAGTCCTTCTAGCATTTGTCTTCATATTTAAACGTCCAAATTTTCTAACAAGTATTTAGTATGGTAATTTTTTTAACTACCAATATTGCGTATGTGAAAAATCAGTCTGATTATTGCTGTTGAGATAACGACTACTTTTTTAAATCAGTGCAAGATACTTTTTAAAACCACTTCCATTTATTATATATGGTGTCAGCTCTGTGCAACACATCTAGGGCTCATGGTTTTCCTTCTCTTGTTCTCTTCATGAGAATATAATTTTTGCTTACAACGTGAAGTATATAGCAAAATTTGCATTGTTTTGGCAGAGCCACAATAGATTTTTAAACGTCAACTGAAAACTGAAGTATCTAGTATGTGAAGTAAAAAAACATTAATTTTCTTTAACACGCTATAGCATCATAGTCATACTCACAGGTATGTAGGCATTCTGTTACAGTGGTGGCATCAATAAGGTATCCATTGCAGAGACGACAGGTTATATGGGCATTAATATCCCAGAGTTTAATCTTTCTAGTCAGCATCTTTGGTGTCTATAGAAGAAACACACAATTGTTAGCATGTCAGGTGTACTGATTATGTAGCAAGTCTTGGAGTAACCTAATTACAATAATTTGTATTAGGGATATCAATATGCAACTTCAGGCTCCCAGGCATTTTATGTATGGAATAAGGGTATTATATAATTTTAAAGGATTTACCGGATAAAAATGGGCAGTGAAACAAACAATGTAAGACCTACAGTATTTTGAGGTTTGAATAATGTAAATGAGAAGGATTGGTAATTACTACATTAATATAGCTCAGATTCCGTAAGCAGCTAGAAGGAGTTTGATATTCTGATCTTAACAGTTTTTCTTCTAAGTTATGCCAGCATGTGGCATAACAGAGCTCCTTTACTGATGAAAAAGACTAAATTTTAGGGCCAAATCCTGCTTGTTTTACTCATATAAGTAATCCCATTCAAGCCAATAATTAAAGTATATGAAAGTGAGAAGAGTGGACCCTGAAGAAAGTTCATCAGAGCACAATATCAAAAGGAGTAGGTCTGGCTGGGTAAAATTTATCAAGTTGTACTTTGTATTTATAGCCTATTTTTCCTATAGTTAAAACTTCACTTCGAAATTGAAGAAAAGTTGTATTTGAATAAAGTGGCTGTAAAGTAAACAGAAATGGTTTTCCTAAAAGCTAAAACTAGGTTCTCAGGAAGAAAAAAAGATGACTTCAAACATAAAATTAGCTCTATACCGACAAAGTTATCTCCTATGAAACTAAGAAATCTGAACTGCATGTGTCTTTCCTTCCAAGGTGAAGGAGATTACAAATACCATAATGAAAGAAAAGGAAGACAGGGATTCTAAAACAGAATAGCTCTTTTCAAACCATTTTTCACAGCATTTCTGATATCGCTGGCAGAGCAAAGAGAAATCTGCAAAAGCCTTTTTAGGGGATGGTACATGCCTCTGATTGTAAACTGGGTAGTGGTGTATTTTAACTAAGAAATAGGTATGTACTTTTTCCTCTTCTGGAATCGCAAGAAAGTCTGCTTGAAATTTTAAGAACTTTGTACTTCACCCTTAAAACCATTTTAGGATGACAGATATTTATCATAGCTAGAAATTAGACTACAGCACGCAATGCTATATAGCTTCCATATCCCTTTACTTCCATAAGCATACAGTAAACAAGCAACATATATGGATTTAGATTTAAATGCTGGCCCCTAGAATATTTTAACACACTAATCTTTTCCAAAATGTCAATACATGAGCACTTAGTGTATAATTTATCTCCTCTGTTGCTGTTAGCTGATCCTCCTGGAAAAATGTGACTTCGTTGCTGACCCGATTGATGCAGGTAGTTTGTTAGCCCCGGCCAAATATTAAGGAGCAAGGATTGGCTCTGTAGAAAGGACCCATGGTGTGAACTGAGCAGCCCACAAACCAGAATATGGGAAGCAACCAAGTCTGAGGAAAACGCTAAATTCTGCTAAATTAAACCAAATTCTGTGCATCATTTTAGTTCCTTTTATTTAAACAGCAGACCCAGAAAGGGCCAAGCTATGACCTGCTAAAATCTGTGTAATTTTAAGCACGGTAAAGAAGCCACCGCTTACACATTCTTGCTGTAAAGGAACATATATTGGTAGAATAAAATGATAGAACTAACATTAAAGCAGGAAGAAAAACTGGTTTTACAATGAGTTACATTCAGCTCCCACACTGCAGGTGTCACCAAACTGCTTTTCAGTAAAATGATTGACAGTGTTTGGTTCAGAACTACAAATTTTAGTTTATTTTTGAATACATTTCATAATCTGAATGAAGTTCTTCAGAGCACGCAAGCTTTCCTATTTGGATACAGCAAGAAGATAGTGTTCAACCTTTACCTTGCACTCTTTGCTTTTTTATTCTTTCCCTCTGTTTAATTCAAGTATGTAATTAAACATGATGGGCCAGCGGAAACCAAGCTTTTGAACCAATAGGAGGAGTAATGGGACTGAAAAAAGTACAGTAAGCCACTAAAATTTAAGCCACTAAAATGCATTTCACCTCTAGCACTGTAAAAACATAGCATGTGACATGAGAAAAAACTTGAAGTACTTCAAATTCTTAAGGCTGAGAAGACAAGTAAATGTAAAAAGAAGTGTTGTATGGTTCTAAGGTTTCATAATTAAATGAAGTAGTGAGTAGCTGCTAAGGACACACTAAAAGTGCATTTAACTTGTGCTGTATAACAGATAGGTCAGAACCTAATTCTGTAGCATAAATTAATCCTTTTTCAATATTCATTTTCTAGCTTAGTTTCCAAGCAACTGAAAGATTTAGCAGTTCATAGATAGTAGGAGTCTCGTTAAAAAGATTGTTGCATAGAAGACAGCTATGTTTACAGAACCCAAAGAGGAGAGACTATTTGTGACTTATTCTTAAAATGATGTACGGTAGTTGGTATAAGTAGTAGCTACTGTTAAACCACTAGATAATGGTGATCACAACAGAATTAGGTTCCACATCTTTGTGGGGGGAAGGGAAAGAATCATACTGTCATGGTGACAGCCAAACTTTAGAAAAGGGCATTTTAAAAATGATTAAGCTAGCCAAATAAAACTAGTGTAAGTAAACTTACACTTAGCCATACAATAATCAAAGGCACACATATCACTAAACAAAGTAAAAAAGTATGGTGAAATGGCAAGTTTCAAGAAGTTGATCACGCCAAATAGGAGAGTCACTCAGAAAATGGAAATTCAACACTAGAAGCTCATAGAAAGTATAAATTAGAATAGATAACATGTTAGTTAGGAAGGCTAAGAAGATATTTGAAGGGCAAATAGCCAAAGCCATAAAAACAAATATGACTAAGTATTTTAGTAGGAATCCAGCCAAAGAACTGATGAGTCCACAGAAACAGCAAGGAGTAAACAGAGTAATTAATAAGGATAAAAATACTGGTGAACATTTACTTCTCTAGAGAATGATGGGGGAATTCTTCACATTGTAAAGATGAGCTACTATCAAACACTGAAGGATCAACACAAGTGGTGCCAGAACAATCTGAGCAGTTAGTTAGCAAAAGGCTACCAGGACCAAGTATTATACATCTACCAGGTCTGAAAGAGCTAAAGAATGAAGCAGCTGAGATACTAACAAAAATACGCAACCTCATTAAAATCAGCTATTATACCAGAAAACCAGAGGTACCAAATGTTGTACACCTATATCTAGAAAAATGCCATAGGGGCAAACCTGGGAATGAATTAATAGTTTAACTAACTGGTAGGGGAAGTCTTAATTAATAAGCCCCTGAATGAACAGGAAAGCAGAACAAACCAGCATGGTTTCTGTAAAGGAAAACTACACATCTCCAATCTATTAAAATTCCTTGAGCATATTAACAAACTACAAAACAACACTGGTTGACAAACTTTCTTAGAACTTTCAAGGAGTCTGGATAACTCACAAAAGAGATTTAAAGCAATCAAGTACTGTGAAATTAAAAATTGGCTAGAGAATAAAAAGAGTAGACATGGTTGTTCAGTTTTCAACATACTGTAGCTGTTAACAGTGGTGTTCCTCAAAGTTCTGTATTACAACCAGTGCCAGATATATTTGTAAATATTTGGAAAAGGGGTGAGCAGCAAGATGTCAAATTATGAAGTTCCCAATTACTTAGTGAAACCTAAGACTGGGGTAGTACAGAGGGAAGGTAGATAAGTGGGGACATAATGGTAAATTCAACGTTAATAAATGCATATTAATGCACATTGGAAGGAATAATTCCAACCACTCATATTACTGGGTTCAGTATCACCTGTAAGCACTTAAGCCCAGATTTTACTCCACTCAGCATCACAAGGCTTGAGTCACTTAGGAGGTGTCTGCACCACAATCACGAGGCACGATTGCAGTTTAGGCAGGCATATCCACACTAACCTTAATCTAGCTACTGCTACTAAAAATAGCAGTGAAAATGCAGCAACACAGACCCCAGCACAGATGAGCAACGTGAGTCCTTACCCAGTTTTCTGGGCAGGGTTCTACAGCCCACGTTAAAGCCTGAGATTACAATACTCTTAGGCACTTAGGCCCTATTTTTTATAACTATTTAGGCATTGCTCAGCTCAGCATCACAGTGCCTGACTTAGGAGCCTAAGGATATGTCTATACTACAAACTGCAGTTGACGCAAGCCAAAACAGCATACAGCCGCAAAACTTCGCATATTGCTTAAGCATGTGGATACTTGGCTGCTTGTAGCAGCACTGCACACAGACACGCATTCCTGACGAGCATGTAAATGCAGGTAGGGAATTATGATGTGATTGGACTAACAGAGACTTGGTGGGATAACTTGCATGACTGGAGTACTGTCATGGATATAAACTGTTCAGGAAGGACAGGAAGGCCAAAAAAGGTGGGGGAGTTGCACTGTATGTAAGGGAGCAGTATGACTGCTCAGAGCTCCGATATGAAACTGCAGAAAAACCTGAGAGTCTCTGGATTAAGTTTAGAAGCGTGAGCAACAAGGGTGATGTCGTGGTGGGAGTCTGCTATAGACCACCGGACCAGGGGGATGAGGTGGACGAGGCTTTCTTCCGGCAACTCACAGAAGTTACTAGATCGCAGGCCCTGGTTCTCATGGGAGACTTCAATCATCCTGATATCCGCTGGGAGAGCAATACAGCGGTGCACAGACAATCCAGGAAGTTTTTGGAAACTGTAGGGGACAACTTCCTGGTGCAAGTGTTGGAGGAACCAACTGGGGCGGAGCTCTTCTTGACCTGCTGCTCACAAACCAGGAAGAATTAGAAGGGGAAGCAAAAGTGGATGGGAACCTGGGAGGCAGTGACCATGAGATGGTCAAGTTCAGGATCCTGACACAAGGAAGAAAGGAAAGCAGCAGAATACGGACCCTGGACTTCAGAAAAGCAGACTTTGACTCCCTCAGGGAACTGATGGGCAAGATCCCCTGGGAGAATAACATGAGGGGGAAAGGAGTCCAGGAGAGCTAGCTGTATTTCAAGGAATCCCTGTTGAGGTTACAGGAACAAACCATCCCGATGTGTAGAAAGAATAGTAAATATGGCAGGCGACCAGCTTGGCTTAACAGTGAAATGCTTGCTGATCTTAAACACAAAAAAGAGGCTTACAAGAAGTGGAAGATTGGACAAATGACCAGGGAGGAGTATATAAATATTGTTCGGGCATGTAGGAATGAAATCAGGAAGGCTAAATCACACCTGGAGTTGCAGCTAGCGAGGGATGTTAAGAGTAACAAGAAGGGTTTCTTCAGGTATGTTGGCAATAAGGAGAAAGCCAAGGAAAGTGTGGGCCCCTTACTGAATGAGGGAGGCTACCTAGTGACAGAGGATGTGGAAAAAGCTAATGTACTCAATGCTTTTTTTGCCTCTGTCTTCACGAACAAGGTCAGCTCCCAGACTACTGCACTGGGCAGCACAGCATGGAGAGGAGATGACCAGCCCTCTGTGAAGGAAGAAGTGGTTCAGGACCATTTAGAAAAACTGGACGTGCACAAGTCCATGGGGCCAGATGTGTTGCATCCGAGAGTGCTAAAGGAATTGGCGGCTGTGATTGCAGAGCCATTGGCCATTATCTTTGAAAACTCATGGCGATCGGGGGAAGTCCCGGAAGACTGGAAAAAGGCTAATGTAGTGCCAATCTTTAAAAAAGCGAAGGAGGAGGATCCTGGGAACTACAGGCCAGTCAGCCTCAACTCAGTCCCCGGAAAAATCATGGAGCATGTCCTCAAGGAATCAATTCTGAAGCACTTAGACGAGACGAAAGTGATCAGGAACAGTCAGCATGGATTCACCAAGTGCAAGTCATGCCTGGCTAATCTAATTGCCTTCTATGATGAGATAACTGGTTCTGTGGATGAAGGGAAAGTAAGTGGACGTGTTATTCCTCGACTTTAGCAAAGCTTTTCACACGGTCCCCCACAGTATTCTTGTCAATAAGTTAAAGAAGTATGGGCTGGATGGATGCACCACAAGGTGGGTAGAAAGTTGGCTAGATTGTCGGGCTCAACGGGTAGTGACCCATGGCTCCATGTCTAGTTGGCAGCTGGTATCTAGCGGAGTGCCCCAAGGGTCGGTCCTGGGGCCGGTTTTGTTCAATATCTTCATTAATGATCTGGAGGATGGTGTGGATTGCACCCTCAGCAAGTTTGTGGATGACACTAAACTGGGAGGAGTGGTAGATACGCTGGAGGGTAGGGACAGGATACAGAGGGACCTAGACAAATTAGAGGATTGGACCAAAAGAAATCTGATGAGGTTCAACAAGGACAAGTGCAGAGTCCTGCACTTAGGACGGAAGAATCCAATGCACTGCTACAGACTAGAGACCGAATGGCTAGGCAGCAGTTCTGCAGAGAAGGACCTAGGGGTTACAGTGGACAAGAAGCTGGATATGAGTCAACAGTGTGCCCTTGTTGCCAAGAAGGCCAATGGCATTTTGGGATGTATACGTAGGGACATTGCCAGCAGATTGAGGGACGTGATCGTTCCCCTCTATTCGACATTGGTGAGGCCTCACCTGGAGTACTGTGTCCAGTTTTGGGCCCCACACTACAAGAAGGATGTGGAAAAATTGGACAATGTCCAGCGGAGGGCAACAAAAATGATTAGGGGACTGGAACACATGACTTATGAGGAGAGGCTGAGGGAACTGGGATGTTTAGTCTACGGAAGAGAAGAATGAGGGGGGATTTGATAGCTGCTTTTAACTACCTAAAAGGTGGATCCAAAAGAGAATGGATCTAGACTATTCTCAGTGATAGCAGATGACAGGACAAGGAGTTATGGTCTCAAGTTGCAGTGGGGGAGACTTAGGTTGGATATTAGGAAAAACTTTTTCACTAGGAGGGTGGTGAAACACTGGAACGCGTTACCTAGGGAGGTGGTGGAATCCCCTTCCTTAGAAGTTTTTAAGGTCAGGATTAACAAAGCCCTGGCTGGGATGATTTAGTTGGGATTGGTCCTGCTCTGGGCAGGGGGTTGGACTAGATGGCCTCCAGAGGTCCCTTCCAACTCTGTTATTCTATGATTCTATGATCTGCCACTCTCACTGTGCCACCTGTCACTGTCCAGCACAATACCTTTTGGGAAATTTTTGCAACATATTGTGGGATAGAAATGGCTTGCCCAGGGATCTCTTGGAGCTAGGGGTCGAATTCCCAGCATGCAACTTTCTCCATCCCACAATGGCATCCATATCCCGTAATTTTGACACCACTTTTTTAAAATCCAACAAATCCACGAGTCACTTTTTGGTGCTTGCTATCTGTGACATGCATGGAGTTTGCAGAGCTCTGCACTCTTCTCATGAACACTGCATATACCCAATAAACGATTCTCCTGTATTTGCAGACCTGCAAGTAGTACTGCAGCAATGAGGGACAGGAGGATCTCTCCTAGGACAGCTTGCTGAGAGACACAGAGAAAGAAAATTCAGGATTGCTGGTGGCATTCAAAAAGCAGTTGCAGACTGTGCAGCACTGCTTCTGGGCCTGAGAAACAAGCACCGACTGTACCACAGGTATGGGACAACAAGCAGCAGCGGCTGCAGCACTTTAGGATGCAAAAGGCCACATTCCAGGATCTGTGTGCAGAGCTTGCCTCAGCCCTCCAGCACATGGACACCAGAATGAGAGCTGCATTGACAGTGGACAAGCAGGTAGCAATCTCACTCTGGAAACTTGCAACATGGGACTGCTACCGGTCAGCGGGAAATCATTTTGAAGTTGGAAAATTCAGTGGAGTGTTTTTTGTGCCTGGAGCTTGGGACGCTGTTTCAATTGTGTAGTGCTTGTTGTACATTCATATAGATGACAGGGTTTTTCCTGAAGCTATGAATTCTTTGGTGTGTATTTATAAGTACTGTATGCTTTGACTGACTTGGCATTCTGCAATCTTTGTTGTGAACTAATATAGATAATAAAATTACCCCAAAATAGAACTTTACTGAAGGAGGAGGTAGGGTAGTGTAGAAAACCAATGTGCCAAAAACATAAACCAACCTTGTCCCCACCCCACACACACACACAATGTTAAACAAATTTCTAACATAAAACAAAGAGATAAAAATTTAAAATTAGAAGAACAAATAATTTTGTCTATTTGAATGCACAAATGTAGTCTGTTATGGCTACAGATATATTGAGCTGTGTCAGCCACAGATTAGTGTATGTGAAAGCGTGGTTTTCCTTACTGTCCCCTGACGTGGAGTGATAGGAGTAAGGATACCGTCTGTGATGACACATGATATCTGGGGGGAGAGGGAGTAGCGACCAAGGAGTTCTCCAAGGACTGCAAAGGGTAGAGTCCAGCATTTTTGGACTTGTAGGTCAACCAGGGTCTGCAGCATTTGGGTATGCAGCCTGAGAAAACCCATTATGTCCAGGTGCTTTTCCCTCTTTTTGTCCTGCTAGGACTCCTGGGTCTTTTCCTATCCTCTCTGCCTTTCTCCATGCTGTCAGTCATATTGGCCCTTCAAGCCCTTTGTTCAGTCTGATGCAGCACTGGCTTGAAAGATCTCACAGCACATGTCCTCCTTAGTCCTCTTCTTTTCATCAGGGTCAGCCGTTCTGTGAGTGTGGAAGGGACATCCCTCAAGTCCACCATGCCAGAAGCTGCTGATAAAAACAGACAGACTAAATCCAGTGGTGCCAGTCACATGGAAAGGGAAAGAATTTTCCAAACTCCCTTCCCTTATTCCCATAAATACTTTTTAATAAGAAATTCTTATTGACACTTCAGCTTCAGAATGCATCGGCACAGCATCAATCTCCTGCCCCAGCCACAGTGAGCATGGCCCACGAAGAGCAAGAGTGGGAAAATATTTTCTCTTGCATGAAGCTATAACATTTCAGTCCTTATTCCATGGGTAGGAATATAGGACAATGGCATTGAGTATTGGCACTATTTTCCACAGGTGGTGGTTATTTCAGCTGATATCTCACTCCTGAGCATCACAAAGGTACAGCTGCTACTGGCATCCCGAAGCTGCCATGGCCTGTAATGCTTCTTGCCTGTTTAGTCTCAAAACAGATCCTGGCTCATGGCATGGCTGGAGCCCCCCACATATCTCCCCCTCACTGTTCAAGTCAGGGGTCTGTGTCTTGGACTCCTCTGAGGTATCCACAGTCATTTATGCAGTGCTGGTGGGGTCTCCACCAAATATGGTATCCAATTCCTTGTAGAGGCGGCAGGTCTGCAGCGCAACACCAGACCTATACTTGCACTCTCAGGCCTGGGGTATCCCTGGAAAAGTTCATTCACTTTCACCCAGTACTGCTGCTGTACCCACTTGCCTGCATCATCTATGCAATCTCTGCTCATAGGTGTCCACATTTCTACAGCTGTATTTGCACTGCCTCTTCTCCCCACAAGCCCAGGAGAGCCAAAACTTCATGTTTACTCCAGGCAGGGGTGCATCTGGTGCATGCAGCCCACATGAGTTGGGCAATTGCACACAATTGCTAAGTGTGCTCACCAAGTTGGCCAACTGGAATATTTTTAAAATGCCTCTTCAGGGGCTTTTAAAGGGGGGTGGCTTCCAGTCTCTATGCTCCTGTGCAATGGAGTTTAAAATTGTGACCAGAGTGTTCATACCAGTTAGTAAATATTAACCCTTTTAGTCCTCTTTTCCTTTTTATAGATTATATTCATTTGCATATTAACTATTCTTCATGATATTACCAAAGAGCGTGTTTGAATTTTAAGGCCAAGGTTTTGCTGTTTAATCTGGGAGGAACCTGTATTCAGGAATTTCATGTGACCAAATATTGGGCTGTACTTTATGATGGCTGGCATCGCCAAGTCTGTGGGAAAAATAGATGTGTAGGGAAAGACCCCCCCCCCCCCCGCAAACTACAGAAATATAATACCATAGAACCTCAGAGTTACGAACACCAGAGTTACAAACTGACCAGTCAACCACACACCTCATTTAGAACCAGAAGTATGCAATCAAGCAACAGGAGACCAACAAACAAAAAAAAGGCAAATACAGTACAGTACTTTGTTTAATGTAAACTACTAAAAAAATAAAGGGAAAGATTTGACAAGATTAAAAAAAAGATTTCACAAGGTAAGGAAACTCTTTGTGCTTATTTCATTTAAATTACGATGGTCAAAAGCATTTTTCTTCTCCACAATAAAGTTTCAAAGCTGAATTAAGTCAATGTTCAGTTGTAAACTTTTGAAAGAACACCGATAACGTTTTGTTCAGAGTTACAAACAACCTCCATTCCCAAAGTGTTCGTAACTCTGAGGTGCTACTGTAAAAACAACACTGAGTGATTGATAAGGGGTGCCTAAGATTTAGTTATGCTCTTTGATTAAGTAGGATCTTGTTATTGCAGATATTTTCTGTTATGGATAAAATAAGGATCAAATGAAAGATGTTTAGGTTAACTCAGTAAGAATTAATGGTTGTCACAGCTGTCAGTAATTATGTACTGTCATATAATATTTTGTATTATGTACTGTAATTATGTCAGTACTGGATTATAAATTCCCTTTATTTTATCAAATCATGTAACCCAAAGATAAAGGAAATTCCAGAAGTAATCAGGTAAAAAGAAAACATCAAAATAGAATACAGTGGAAATTAATTGTGGGAAAGCATTTTTCCCCTCCAAAAAAGGGGTTTCTGTGTCTCAGACCCTATTTTAAAAAAAAAAAAAAAAAAAAAAAAAGAGAGAGAGGGGGGTTTGGAAATTAGGTGGGGAGTGCAAAACTGTCAGCATCCCACCAGTTACAGAGGTGAGAGACACAGAGGCCAGCTCCTTCCCTCACATCCCACAATAATGTATCTATTATTTCTGTATAATGTTGTACTAATCTTGGATTGATAATCTTTGACTAAATAATACTGTGATCAATGCGGGGGTGGGGTGGGTGGGAAGGGGGGAGAAAAGTAGCTCCCTTTTATGGACACCCAGCTAGCCAACAGCTATAAAATCCCTCTTCATAGCTGTTCTGTAATTGCTCTACCTGTAAAGGGTTAAAAAGTCTCACTGCTACACATAGGTAAAAGGAAATGAATGGGCACCTGGCCAAAAGAGCCAATGGGAAGGCCAGAACTTTTTAAAATTGAAGGAAGACTCCCCTTTTGTCTGTCTGTTGTCGTACTCCCGGGGAGAGGCAGACAGGGCAACAGCTATGCTGTAAGAAGCTTGGGCCAGGTATGAAAAAATCATCAGTATCATACCTAGAAACTACTCATTTAAAAGCCCAGATATGTAACTAGATCAGGAAATGTCTAGGAAGACGCGATTAGGTTTATCCCTTTTATTTCATTATGGCTTGTGGATTCCTCTGTGCTAACCCCAAGTGCTTTTGTTTTGCTTGCAACCTTTAAACTGGACCTCAAGAAAGCTATGCTTGGTGCTTAATCCTTGTAGTTGCTCTTTTAAAATCTAGCCGTAGCCTGAGTTCCCAGATGTATTTTCTTTCTTTCTTTTTTTTTTATTAATAAGATTTACCTTTTTTAAGAACAGAATTGGATGTGTGTGTCTTAAGAGATTTATGCACATGTTGTTTAATTAGCCGGTGGCAACAGCCTTAGCCTTCCCTCCCCCCCTCCCCCTTTTCTCAGCTCTTCCCTGGATGCGGGGGTGAGAGGGCTTGAGAGTACCCCACAGGAAGGAATTCCCAAGTGCACCTTCCTGGGCTCTCAAAGGGGCTCTGCACTTGGGTGCTGGCAACATCTACCAATCCAAGGTCAGAGAAAAGCTGTAACCTTGGGAGTTTAATACAAGCCTGGAGTGGCCAGTATTATTTTTTAGAATCCTTGCGGGCCCCCACCTTCTGCACTCAAAGTGCCAGGGTGGGGAATTAGCCTTGACTATTACCATTTAAACCTGTTGTTTAACAATCAAATTATTAAAATCAAACACGCAACAGTGTACAGGAACTCCTCACTTAACATTGCAGTTATATTCCTGAAAAATGCGACTTTAAGCAAAACGATGTTAAGCGAATCCAATTTCCCCATAAGTCTTAATGTAAATGAGGGGGTTAGGTTACAGGGAAATTTTTTTCACCAGACAAAAGACTATATTTTATACACACACACAAGTTTTAAACAAATAAATTTAATACTGGTACACGATGATGATTGTGAAGCTTGGCTGAGGTGGAGGAGTCAGGGGGTGGGATATTTCCAGGGAATACCTTACTGCTAAATGATGAACTAGCAATTGGCTGAGCCCTTAAGGGTTAACTCTCCCACTCTACAAGGCAGCAAGAAAGGAGGGAGAGCAAACAGAGACAGAAAGATACACCCTGTGTGTGTTTGAGAGATAGAGATGCGCATTTCCCCTTTAAGTATGAAGAGTGGGGTCAGAAGTACACTGCCTTGCTAATTAGATCAGCAAGCTGAGACCAGACCGCACCTCCCTCCCTCCATGTGTGTCCCCTGCTCTATGGAAGATGGTGTAAGCGGGCTGCAGGAGCAGGGGGACACCCTGAAATTAGCCCCCCTTTTCTTCCCCTCCCTCACACAGTAAGCAGTAAGTCTCAGGGAGCAGCTCCAAGACAGAGGGCAGGAGCAGTACATGGCAGTGGGAAGAGGGACAGCTGAACAGACGGTAATTGATAGCCTGCTGAGCAGCTGCTGCACAGGGAATTTAGGGGAGCAGGGAGCTGCTGGTCCACCCTGGTTCCAACCATCCACCAGCTAGCTGCAACAGGCTGCTCTTCCTGCAAGCTGTGGACAAAGCAGGTGGCTGCCAAATGATGTTAGAAGGGAGCACTGCACAACTTTAAACGAGCATGTTCCCTAATTGATCAGCAACCTAACATTAACCGGGACAACTTTAAGTGAGGAGTTCCTGTACACTGTTACAGAGAATGGGGCACTGTGGGATAGCCTGGAGGGCTGTTGGGGTTGCCAGAGGTCATGCAGTGTCTACACTCACACTACATGGACCTCAGTATGCCGACCGCGCCTCTGTGCCCTTCAGGGAGGTGGTTTTACTGTGTCTTTGTGAAAAGGCACTTACATGGGCCAGAGACAAATTGAGTGTTAGACCATACATGTAGAGAGACACATCGACCTAACTTTGTAGTGTAGACCAAGCTTTATGTCCCATTAAGTTTCAGTGAGAATTAAATTCCTAAATGCTTAAGTCACTTTTGAAGAGAAGACTTAAGCCTTGTAATGTTGAGCTGAACAATGCCTAAATACTTTAAAAATCTGGTCTTTAAGACCTGGCCCTTACTGTGGATGGCTCCACATTGGCAGTCAAATAAAGGAATGAAGTGTTAGTATACAGAAAGTATACCGTATCATTGATTTAACATCTCAAATGCTGTTTTCAATTATCATCACACTGTCTCAAAAACTATACAGCAGACAGAGGGGTTCTGAGCCAGTTAAAGAGTGACTTCTACAAGATTTGCACTAGAAAGGCCCGACACGGTTTCATTTAGAGGGGAAATGAATAAGGAAGACATGAAGAGCTACAGCAATTACTGATATACAAAAAGTAATTTGAATCTTATTCATCCTCCCTCATAGAATCATAGAATATCAGGGTTGGAAGGGACCTCAGGAGGTCATCTAGTCCAACCCCCTGCCCAAAGCAGGACCAATCCCCAACTAAATCATCCCAGCCAGGGCTTTGTCAAGCCTGACCTTAAAAACTTCTAAGGAAGGAGATTCCACCACCTCCCTAGGTAACGCATTCCAGTGTTTCACCACCCTCCTAGTGAAAAAGTTTTTCCTAATAGCCAACCTAAACCTCCCCCACTGCAACTTGAGACCATTACTCCTTGTTCTGTCATCAGCTACCACTGAGAACAGTCTAGATCCATCCTCTTTGGAATCCCCTTTCAGGTAGTTGAAAGCAGCTATCAAATCCCCCCTCATTCTTCTCTTCCACAGTCTAAACAATCCCAGTTCCCTCAGCCTCTCCTCATAAGTCGTATGTTCCAGTCCCCTAATCATTTTTGTTGCCCTCCGCTGGACTCTTTCCAATTTTTCCACATCCTTCTTGTAGTGTGGGGCCCAAAACTGGACACAGTACTCCAGATGAGGCCTCATCAATGTCGAACTGAGGGGAACAATCACGTCTCTAAATCTGCTGGGAATGCCCCTACGTATACATCCCAAAATGCCATTGGCCTTCTTGGCAACAAGGGCACACTGTTGACTCATATCCAGCTTCTCGTCCACTGTAACCCCTAGGTCCTTTTCCGCAGAACTGCTGCTGAGCCATTTGGTCCCTAGTCTGTAGCGGTGCATGGGATTCTTCCATCCTAAGTGCAGGACTCTGCACTTGTCCTTGTTGAACCTCATCAGATTTCTTTTGGCCCAATCCTCTAATTTGTCTAGGGCCCTCTGTATCCTATTCCTACCCTCCAGCATATCTACCTCTCCTCCCAGTTTAGTGTCATCTGCAATCTTGCCAAGGGTGCAATCCACGCCATCCTCCAGATCATTTATGAAGATATTGAACAAAACCGACCCAAGGACCAACCCTTGGGGCACTCCACTTGATACCAGCTGCCAACTAGACATGGAACCATTGATCACTACCCCTTGAGCCCGACAATCTAGCCAACTTTCTATCCACCTTATAGTCCATTCATCCAGCCCATACTACTTTAACTTGCTGGCAAAAATACTGTGGGAGACCGTGTCAAAAGATTTGCTAAAGTCAAGGAACAACACATCCACCGCTTTCCCATCATCCACAGAGCCAGTTATCTCATCATAGAAGGCAATTAGACTAGTCAGGCATGACTTGCCCTTGGTGAATCCATGCTGACTGTTCCTGATCACTTTCCTCTCCTCTAAGTGCTTCAGAATGCAAGAGAAGGTTCAATAATATAAAAACAACAAATATAGGATTAATTAATTAATTAATATACGAAGGTTCATATAATATAAAGACAACAAATTTTTAAAAGAACAAAAGGAATTATCTTGTAGCAATCAGTTACCCAAGTTGATTATGTATTAGGAATAGTATTGAGGGCAGGTGCAAGGAATTATTGATACCAACATAACCATGTGGAATTTTTTCTTGAGAACTATGAAATAGTTGAGTAGAACCCTCTCCCTTGATACTGAGGTGGCACTTACTGTACAGCTCCTCACTCAAGGAGAGTCTCCACCTCCTGCTGGAGGATCTCCTTGGGAGAGTGGTCCCTGAAGATGGGCCTGGAGCAGGTTTTGGAGGAGGTAGAGAATGGCTACAGTTCTGAGTTTCTAAGTGGATGATATTTGGTACCCACGTGTCCTTTGTTACAGCATTACAGTTGTGGGCAAAGTAAGGCAGGTGGATGCCAAAAGGGGAGTTTGGAAACAGGTGGCGTTGGCGTCACTGTCAGGTTGCATCTCTCAAGAGTCCTGTCAAAAGGGATCTTTAGAAGTGAATGAGGCTGGGTGACCGTCATTGAGGTGGATGTAACTGCATACCTTGACCTGCACCCTTCGATGCTTGCGTGGTGAATCGTATGGCTGCTGGTGATAGAAAGGCTGGGGAAGAGGCCTTGGCTTATGTATGCCTGTTTGTGTTACCTTCCTCTTCAGGGACAGGATATAAATGCCCAGAGACCAGAGGGCTGTCCTGGAGTCATTTAATGAGTGCAAAGACTGTTTTCTCATTAAAGATATTGGTTTCATCAAAGGGCAAGTCCCCAATGGTGTTGCTCACAGTTCAACAGGCTCCATGATAAGTCCCCAGTTTATAAACTGTCTCTTGGAGGAACCCCTTCACCTCTGCAAGTATCCATAGTGGCATCCAAGCAGTGTTTTCAAAACAGCGTAGGATTTGTTAGTCAACTGGAACACAGCACTGGAAATCCTTAGGTTAGCACAGAGAAATAAAGGTTAATGCATAGTCAAGCCAGATCAATTCACCAGCCAAGCAGTAGTGAACTCCATTTTCAGGCTCTGTCTCTCTGATTTTCTTATTCAGTCCCAGTAGACAGCAGCCTGCTTCTTCCAGAAATTCACCCCCACCTGAAACCTTAGTCTTTTGCTCTCAAGCTGGTGACTCTGCTCAGCTTCTGGGTCATTGTTTCTAGGGTTTTCCATTGTCTCCTCAGATTTTCCACTGATATGGGTCTGCCTGCCAGTCTTTTTAATGACCCAGTCAGTCTGCTCAGATAGACCTGGGGTTTTTATAACATACGGCTTCCACAAACCCAATCTTCCTACCTCCACAGCATCTTAGTTGTGGGCGATCAGCAAGCAGCAACAATTTTCAAAGGAGGGAGGCTAAGGAGCTGGTAGAGGATTGCTCAGCCAATGCAAGCAATCCAATCTAGCTTTGGCACTGAAAAAGGAGTGCTGAATAATACGTATACATTCAACATCATACAGCCATCTCACAATTTCTGAGTATTGTAACATTCTAAGACAAGTTATTATAGTGCTCACAAGTATCACCTGGAGCCTTGCCTGGACTGAAGTTTAAATGCAGTTATATATATTCTGTTTTTAATAAATAAAAAGTATCCAAACAGAGACTAAGCACCCTGCCAATTATTTAAAATTATGAATACAAAGCACAATAAAAATAATTCACACCTACCTAGCAGCAGCAAATCAAATACTAAGGCATCATATTAGCCTATTTAGGCAATATTTGAACTGAATTTTCTTACCATTTGGACTTCTCTCCAACTGCAGTGAATACCTAGGAGAATCTAAGTTCCTTCGCCAAATCAAAGTATAAATTAACAACTCTCTATGATCAATTAATGTAGCGTGGCCACACTAGGTACACTGTTGTGTTAGAAGACTGGCAGCATATGATTCAAATGGAAGTCAAACACTAGCTTTGGCAAGAACTTGAAGTAGAATGAGGATGTAAATTCAGGCTTTCAGGGTCTGGAGCTGAACTGCAAGCAAACTAGACTGCATCTGAGATATTTTAATTGTCATTGTAGGGATCTGTATGGGAGAAACTTACCCTGCGTCTCTACCCCCCATTTAAGGTGTTTTAGCAATAGTCCAAAACAGCAGAGACTCCCAGACAGACCAAACAATATGTAACATTTTGCCAAATATTTTTATGATCTAGTGACTACTGAGGGTTGGACTTGAAAACTTGTATTCTTAACCTAGCAAAGGCACAAGTGCCCAAGGTCATGAGAGTTAACATATGTTAGTATTGTAATCTAGGTTCATGGACTATAAAAATAAGACACTCTGGACTTTACAGTAACTCTTTCTAACTCTGATAATCATAAAACCTTTGTAAACTCTAGGACAGACCTGAAATTAATCTGAGTCCAAGTTGTTCAAAGAGGGAACAGGACGCCTGAAACATAGGTCAGCCCTTGGCAAAACTGAGCTCTGGTGAGCCAGCCTTTCAATTGGGAGGTTCTTGAAGACCTTGACAATGGAACTTAATAGCAAGTGATGCCAGACTCTTAGTTAACAGATGGAGAGTCACTGCTAACCCAAACAGAAGCAGTTTATACTGGGAATGGTCATTGTTCAGTCTGAAATAAAGGTAATACTTGTGGCCACGGTGGAGAAATGTGAAACCTCCCGAAGTTTGAGAGTTCTGAACTAATCCTGACAAAAAAAGGGAAAGATTATAGCTGTTACTTTGAAAAAGTTGCTGAGCTCTCACTGCACTGAAATTGGTTGACTCTGTTTTCTTTTTGTGCATAAGGGGAAAAAAAACACTATTCTTGTGAAGTTCTCCAAAACCTGGTTCTATTGCTTCGAATTGTAGAAAGAACACTTTTCCTGTTTGAGAGTCATCCTTGAAATGGATAGGAAAACAGTAGGGTGAGGTAGCAGCATAGATTTAAATTGTAGAGGATTGCCATCTCTAGCATCTGTAAAACTAAATTTAGAAGTGATAAATGTACCAAATCTTGGGAGGGAAAGGAAAGCAGTCCCCTAAGAGATGCAACATGGAGGCCAAACAGGAATCAAAGAGCAATACCAAGCTCCTTCTCAACATACCTAAGTTATTGCTTTGATAGAAGCTGTGGCTGGAACCAAGGCAGTTGAAAAGAGTACTGGTGAAGATATGATTTTATTGCTGGATCACTGGGACTGTTTTACAGTGCTTTTTGCATCTGATACCCCGAGTAAGCCAGTGGGGGTGACTAACAAGGGTATTTGGAGTACAGTCCCATCTTAAAGGAAGAAAAATCTTTGACTGGGGGGGATTGGCTGGGTGTTAAGTTACAGTCCTAGTCACCTTGTGGTTTCCCAGAGTATTGTTCTGTCAACAATAAAGAGGTCAAGATCATCAAACAGAAGGTTAAGCAGTTTATTCTGAACCTCTTATAGAAAACTGAAGATTTTAAGTGGCAACAGTGTTGAGACATTCTTTCTGGTGAAATTGAAAGCCTTCTGTTCAGATATGCGAAGAAACTCCGGCTCTGAAAATAGAATTTTACTTTTTAGCGTGGACTATAGAAGTACTGCCCATAGATTTTGAGAACCCATTTTGGTCTAGTGGAAGTTCAGTTTGGAGCCTCTTCATATTTTCTGGGACTTGAGTACAGGACAAGCAAATGGACATCCCTTGAAAGAATGGCCTTGTCCCCAATGGCATACATGCTAGTCAGGAATATTTTTGGCTATATGAGGCATACCTCTTAAAACTGCATTTCTTTTCAGAGTCTGCCATCCAGAGACCTGAAAAGACAGAAAAATAATCTGAAAGTTAAACACTAAAGCGGCCAGAAATCCAACCACCACTAATAAGATTTAGCTGACCAATTTACCTAATACTAATCTAAATTAGCTAGTAACAGTCAGCAGCAAAATGTGTTACTTTTTGTAGAGAAAAGGAAGGAAAAACCCTGACATAGTAGTAGAAAAAGGAATTCTGGGAAGCTCTCATATGATGTTCCTTAACATGGCTCATCATATCATGGGAAATTACTTAAAACTCAAGTGTTTCTGTCACCATACAGTGGCAAGGAAGACCAATATCCATTCATCTGCACAAATCCATTCATCTGCACAAATAAAACAATCACAAAAAACTCAGCGGGACCAAAAATTACATGCTTAATTTAATAGACCAATCATTTCCCATCTGAGGTCAAAAGATTTTGGACGAGAGACAGTTTAACAACCTCCAAAGTGAATTTCAGTATTTCAATTTTCAAGTTTATTTTTAAAAGCTTAGGCTCTGTCTACACTACAGATCTTACAGCAGCACAGCTGTACCACTGCAGCTGCGCCGCTGTAAGGTCTCCCGTATAGCTGCTGTATGCCGATGGGACAGAGCTCTCCTGTTGGCATAAGGAAGCCACCCCCAAAGACGGCTGGTAACTATGTCGGCGGAAGAGCATCTCCTGCCAACATAACGCTGTCCACACCTGTTCACTGTCAGTGAAACTTATGTTGGTCAGGGGTGTGTTTTTTCACACCCGACTGACAAAAGTGCTGGTGTAGATATAGCCTTATCTGCTATCTATTTCTATTAGTTTGCACAAATATTTCCAAAATGAAAAACTTCCTATTCCATTTATACACACACACACACACACACACACGAACACTTTTACAACTTAAGGGTCATAAAAGGAAATCGTCTCCATTATTTTTGGGGATAAAGTCATCGCATGTTAATGGTTTTAGTTTGACAAAAGAAGCAAGTTTTTTATTACAGTAACTTTACACAGGAAATACTCAGGTATTATAAAGAAAACAATGAGAACTCCCTCTTCAGTCTCTTTCCTTAGGGTATGTCTACACTTAAAATGCTACGGCATGCTGCTGTAGCACTTCAGTGTGGACACTTACTATAGCAATAGGAGGGGTTCTCCCATTGCTCTAGTAAATCCACCTCCCTGAGAAGCACAGAGTTAGATTAACAGAAGAATTCTTCTGTTGAGCTAGTGCTGTCTACACAGAGACTTGGGTTGGCTAAGCTATGTTGCTCAGGGGTGTGGATTTTTCACACCCTGAGTGACCAAGCTGGGTCGATCTAATTTTTTAGCGTAGACTAGCCTTTAGGAACTGAAGAAATAGCGAACAGTATGTTAAAGGACTTATTTCTTCACCCTCCCACTTCCCTGGTCCTTCTCGCATGAACAGAGAGCAACAATACCCGAAGTCCGAAGGTGCAAATAATTCGATGTTTATTGGAGTGAACTTTCAGCAAGCTTAAATCCAAGTTCTTTTTTCCCAAATCCCAATTTACTTCCTGTTTGCCCCTAATTTATATAGTAATATTCTCAGCTATACCTTAACCAATCATTTTACTGAAATTTACCTAACCAATCCTAACATATTGTAACATGATTAGCTAACTAATCATATCCCAATACCTTAATTAGTTTAGACCCAGAAAAATTAATTATACATCCTAACACAGCAAGGTACAATTCACAACTACCCTTGCATTAGACCAGAATTGGGATAACATGCAACAGAAAAATCTACCGGCAACCTGTGTGGGAACATTTTTGCTGACTGCATTCAGAAATGAATTCACCACTGCTGTATTAAAAGCAGCTTAGATTCTTTGGAGTAAATGACATGAAATGTCTCTGTGCTGAAATCGATAACTCTGGGTTTTAAACTAAGGAAGTTCCTGGACACTCATGTATATAAGAGTAGGATTCTAAAAGGTATCATTTGACACCCCAGCAAAAAAACCAAAACCACCAACATTAATGCTGGCAATAACATTACAATATTGTAACTATAAAAATAGAGTCAATTTTACAAATAAAGCATTTTCGAAGTGTTATGTGTGTTTTAAGAATACATCGCTTATCTCTTTACAACCCAAGCCTAATAAGCAGAAGTCAATCCAGGCGTCTGTAAAGGATCACTAACCTTCTCTCCCTTACCGCTTCCTGGCTGCCTGGAGGGGATGTAGAGCACCCCTGTGGTACTCCCCACTCACGTGACCCATGGGAGGAGGGTGTGTGACTTTCCTCTATTGTGTTTTTGGGTTTTGTTTTTGTTGTGTGTGTTTGGATGGGTGGCACATTCCAATTCTCTGCTATTGAGGCAAAGTCAGGATTGATCATAAGCATGCCTTTGGACTTTCCAATACACATGTATCTGATATGGCTCAGGTTGGACTGTGATGTGAAAGTGCAAGAGTGCATATACACACACTGGGGAAAGCTGATAGCTGCTCATCAGTGTAAATGCATTTCTCTCTCTATTTCTCACTATTTCTGCCTGCTCTTTCACTAGTAGCAGCATATGGGTATTCCATTATTATTATTGTTAAATATTTAGGCAATAGTAGTGTCCAGAGACATCCTGAAGGATCACGTGTCCTCACTATGCTCAAAGCCATACAAGAGACTAGAATACCCTATGACTGGGACTAATCTTCACGATCAAAGCATTTAACAGGGCCTGGTGGCATAGGACCTTCATGCTCTGGGCATGACTCATCAGTGATGTGCCTGGTCTACGCTTAAAACTTATACTGGCATAGCTATGTCTGTTAGGGGTGCAATATTTTTACCAACACAGCTACGCTAGTATAAGCCCTAGTACAGATGTACTTTTATGCTGGTATAAAGTACTTTTGCTGGAATGTCTTATGTTTCTCTTTGAACTGTTGTAAGCTACGCCAGCAGAAGCAGTTTTATGCCATTATAAACTGCAGCTACACTAGGAAGGTTTGCCAGTACAGTTTTGCTGGTAGTGCTACACCAGCAAAACTTTTCTCGTGTAGACAGGGCCATGGAAAGAGAAGAGTGAAATTGATCACTATCAAGACTGGCTGCTGGTGAACAGGCAAGTGTGTTTTTGAACATGTACAATAACTTAAAATACGAACACAGCGACTTGGTCCTAAAAATTTAAGTCAAACAATATCCATATTAGTAGTCACAGCTTTCTCAGGGGCTAGCACAGGATTGGGCTGAATTCCCTCAGGAACTATGAATCACCACAAAAGTCATCACCTCACTTTCCACATGCAAAGCATACTCTGACCTTGCTTTTACCAATATAAATACAGTGTAGTATACAGTTTTTTTTATAAACCAATGCCAACAAAACTACAGTGTACACACAAATTCTCCTCTTGGAGAGAGGGTAAGGGAAAAGGGGGAACCCCACGTAACTGATGTTCATCACGGTGCTCAGTGAACTACTGGAAGGTGCTCAGATATTACAGTGATGAGAGATTACAGTGTCAAAACTTTTATAGAATAGAATATGTATGCTCTATTTCATAATGGTTGGCATTAAAAGAAAGTGAAAATGCCACCTTCAAGAACAATCTATCACATTACACATTCCCATGAGTCAACCAGACATCTTGTAATGTGTGGAGGGTTCGAATCAGGAGAAAAAATCCTGCCTAACACACACCTGACCTGTAGCTCTATCCGACATCCTGTTTCTGCTTGGATGCACCGATCAGATGAACCCTTTAGAAACAGACATTGCCTGCCCTGGTGACCAGCTTTATTACTCCTATTGACTACCAACAGTTTTCAGTTCAAAAACTAGCTCTCTTCAGATTTCACAGCTCTTTTCATCTGGTTCAACAATTACCAGCTCATGCTAGCTAGACAGGAGATACCTTCAAAATTCTGATTCCAGTAAGAAGAGGCTATCCTGAATCCTTTCTCACTATAAACATACATTTCAGTTTAACTGAAGTGTAAGATCACTGCTGAAGAGATCATAATCAAGACTTAAAGCATGATGTAATTGGATGGTAGTATTGCATTGCCATGCGGTCATAGACATGAAGTATTAAAACCCAGAACCTTAACCTTATTTCAAGCACCAGGACTGCAGTATACAAGTGAACAAGACAACGACATCATGATTGATCAAGTTCAGCCACCACAATACTACCACTATTTTTCACAGTCTTGATATCAAAGTTTAAATCAAAATGGATGTCCTTTTTTACCAACACACTTTAAAAAGCCCCACATAGCACACATGCATACTCCTTGATGTTCTGATGACATTTTCATAGTATTTATATCTATTTTGCATAATTTTCTTCCTTTGGACACTGTCATCTATGGTTAAAAAAAAAGATTTAAACCTAGATTGTAAAGGATGAACAAAACAGGTTGTGCATCATCAGGTCAAGCCCTGCCCCACTTCCTCACTCTGCTAACCACTGAAGGAATTTCAAAGGGCAGTCTCACGCCCAGCTGCTACAGGCCAAAAATCAAGGATCAGTTTAATGAATTACATTGCAACCAGATAAATGCTAATACTTGGCACCATGCAAAACCTTTCCATCCAAGTATATCACTAGTTGACCTCCAATACACCTGGGGATGATATCCCCTATTTTGTTGATCATCACTTTCTATACAGCAGGGTGAACCAATTTTAATCAAAGTGATTTAAATCACTTATTTTAAATCAAGATTTAAATCACCAGGCAGGAAACCTTAATTTAAATAATCAATTTTAATGATGTTTGTATTTATACTTTTTAGTTAGTTATTTTCTTAAAGGTTGATTTCATTGGTTGGTAACCATTAAAACATGTGATTTGTAACTAATTATACCCTTTACACTAAATGTGGTGCTTCTTTTTGCTAACCAGGAGGACATGCTTAAGTCTGTTATTGAGTGTCCAGGGAGATCGAAGTGCTCTCCTACCAGCTCTTCAATCTCCCTGGACACTCAGTAAGAGACTTAAAAGTGGCCATTCTTCAACAAAAAAACTTCAAAAACAGACTTCAACAAGAAACTGTAGAACTGGAACTAATTTGCAAACTTGACAACATGAAATTAGGCCTCAATAAAGTCTGGGAGTGGCTGGGTCACTACAAAAAGCCCACAAAAGCTTATGCCTAAATAAATTAGTCAGTCTCTAAGGCCTGGTCTACACTTCAAGTTTAGGTTGAATTTAGCAGCGTTATCTTGATTTGACCCTGCACCCGTCCACACGATGAAGCCCTTTTTTTTTTTTTTTTTTTACTTAAAGGGCTCTTAAAATAGATTTCTTTACTCCACCCCCAACGAGGGGATTAGCGCTGAAATCGGCATCGCCGGGTCAAATTTGGGGTACTGTGGACACAATTCAACAGCATTGGCCTCCAGGAGCTATCCCAGAGTGCTCAGTTGTGACCACTCTGGACAGCGCTCTCAACTCAGATGCACTGGCCAGGTAGACAGGAAAAGGCCCGCGAACTTTTGAATCTCATTTCCTGTTTGGCCAGCGTGGCGAGCTCACCTGTACAGGTCACCATGCAGAGCTCATCATCACAAAAGACCATGCAGTCCCAGAATCGCCGAAGAGCTCCAGCATGGACCGAAGGGGAGGTACTGGATCCGATCGCTGTATGGGGAGATGAATCCGTGCTGGCAGAACTCCGTTTGAAAAGAAGAAATGCCAAAATATTTCAAAAAATCTCCAATGGCATGAAGCACAGAGGCTATAACAGGGACCCGCAGCAGTGCCGCGTGAAAATTAAGGAGCTCAGGCAAGCCTACCAGAAAACCAGAGAGGAAAACAGCCACTCCGGTTCAGAGCCCCAGACATGCCGCTTCTATGATGAGCTGCATGCCATTCTATGGGGTGCAGCCACCACTACCCCAACCCTGTGCTTTGTCTCCATCCAAGGAGTGGCAGGCAACACGGAAGAGGATTTTGGGGGTGAGGAAGATGAGGAGGAGGAGGAGGTGGTTGTAGATAGCTCACAGGAAGGAAGCGGAGAAACCGGTTTCCCCAACAGCCAGGATCGGTTTCTCACCCTGGACCTGGAGCCAGTATCCCCCGAACCCACCCAAGGCGGGCTCCCGGACCCTGAAGGCGGAGAAGGGACCTCTGGTGAGTGTACCTTTGTAAACATTGTACATGGTTTAAAAGCAAGCGTTTTTAATGATTAATTTGCCCTGGCATTCATGGCCAGTACAGCTACTGGAAAAGTCTGTTAACGTGTCTGGGGATGGAGCGGAAATCCTCCAGGGACATCTCCATAAAGCTCTCCTGGATGTACTCCCAAAGTCTTTGCAAAAGGTTTCTGGGGAGGGCAGCCTTATTCCGTCCTCCATGGTAGGACACTTTACCACGCCAGGCCAGTAGCACATAGTTGGGAATCATTGCAGAACAATGCATTGCAGGGTATGGTCCCGGTGTTTGCTGGCATTCAAACAACGTCCATTCTTTATCTCTCTGTGTTTCCCTCAGGAGAGTGATATCATTCATGGTCACCTGGTTGAAATAGGGTGGTTTTAGTAAGTGGACATTCATAGGTGCCCGTTCCTGCTGGATTGTTTGCCTGTGGCTGAACAAAAATCTTCCCCACTGTTAGCCACGCGGTGGGGGGAGGGGTGAAGCCATCATCCCAAAGAATTTGGGGGGGGAAGGGTTAGTTGGGTTTCTACTGCATATGAACCCGGAAACCACAGCCCCTCCTTTTAAACTGCCAACCCATTTTTAATGGTCAACCCAATGGCTACTTCGTATGGGAAATGAGGGCACTGCTGTTTGAAACCATTCCCACATGTTATGAAGGTTAAAGAAGCCAAAAGGGGAAAGGAGTCCAGGAGATATGGCTGTATTTCAAGGAATCCCTATTGAGGTTATAGGGACAAACCATCCCAATGTGTCGAAAGAAAGTAAATATGGCAGGCGACCAACTTGGCTTAACAGTGAAATCCTTGCTGATCTTAAACATAAAAAAGAAGCTTACAAGAAGTGGAAGATTGGACAAATGACCAGGGAAGAGTATAAAAATATTGCTTGGGCATGTAGTAATGAAATCAGGAAGGCCAAATCACACCTGGAGCCGCAGCTAGCAAGAGATATTAAGAGCAACAAGAAGGGTTTCTTCAGGTATGTTGGCAATAAGGAGAAAGCCAAGGAAAGTGTGGGCCCCTTACTGAATGAGGGAGGCAACCTAGTGACAGAGGAGGTGGAAAAAGCTAAATGTACTCAATGCTTTTTTTGCCTCTGTCTTCACGAATAAGGTCAGCTCCCAGACTGCTGCGCTGGGCATCACAGCATGGGGAGTACGTGGCCAGCCCTCTGTGGAGAAAAAGGTAGTTAGGGACTATTTAGAAAAGCTGGACGTGCACAAGTCCATGGGGCCGGACGCATTGCATCCGAGAGTGCCAAAGGAATTGGCGGCTGTGATTGCAGAGCCATTGGCCATTATCTTTGAAAACTCGTGGCGAACGGGGGAAGTCCCGGATGACTGGAAAAAGGCTAAAGTAAAGTAGTGCCAATCATTAAAAAAGGGAAGAAGGAGGATCCTGGGAACTACAGGCCGGTCAGCCTCAACTCAGTCCCCGGAAAAATCATGGAGCAGGTCCTCAAGGAATCAATCCTGAAGCACTTAGAGGAGAGGAAAGTGATCAGGAACAGTCAGCATGGATTCACCAAGGGAAGGTCATGCCTGACTAATCTAATCGCCTTCTATGATGAGATTACTGGTTCTGTGGATGAAAGAAAAGCAGTGGATGTATTGTTTCTTGACTTTAGCAAAGCTTTTGACACGGTCTCCCACAGTATTCTTGTCAGCAAGTTAAAGAAGTATGGGCTGGATGAATGCACTATAAGGTGGATAGAAAGTTGGCTAGATTGGTGGGCTCAACGGGTAGTGATCAATGGCTCCATGTCTAGTTGGCAGCCGGTATTAAGTGGAGTGCCCGAAGGGTTGGTCCTGGGGCCGGTTTTGTTCAATATCTTCATTAATGATCTGGAGGATGGTGTGGATTGCACTCTCAGCAAATTTGCGGATGATACGAAACTAGGAGGAGTAGTAGATACGCTGGAGGGCAGGGATAGGATACAGAGGGCCCTAGACAAATTAGAGGATTGGGCCAAAAGAAATCTGATGACGTTCAACAAGGATAAGTGCAGAGTCCTGCACTTAGGACGGAAGAACCCAATGCATGCTACAGACTAGGGACCGAATGGCTAGGCAGCAGTTCTGAGGAAAAGGACCAAGGGATGACAGTGGACGAGAAGCTGGATACGAGTCAACAGTGTGCCCTTGTTGCCAAGAAGGTCAATGGCATATTGGGATGTATAAGTAGGGACATAGCCAGCAGATCGAGGGACGTGATCGTTCCCCTCTATTCGACATTGGTGAGGCCTCATCTGGAGTACCTCATCTGTGTCCAGCTTTGGGCCCCGCACTACAAGAAGGATGTGGATAAATTGGAGAGAGTCCAGCGAAAGGCAACAGAAATGATTAGGGGTCTGGAACACATGACTTATGAGGAGAGGCTGAGGGAACTGGGATTGTTTAGTCTGCAGAAGAGAAGAATGAGGGGGGATTTGATAGCTGCTTTCAACTACCTGAAAGGGGGTTCCAAAGAGGATGGATCTAGACTGTTCTCGGTAGTTGCAGATGACAGAACGAGGAATAATGGTCTCAAGTTGCAGTGGGGGAGGTTTAGGTTGGATATTAGGAAAACCTTTTTCACTAGGAGGGTGGTGAAACACTGGAATGCGTTACCTAGGGAGGTGGTGGAATCTCCTTCCTTAGAAGTTTTTAAGGTCAGGCTTGACAAAGCCCTGGCTGGGATGATTTAGTTGGGGATTGGTCCTGCTTTGAGCAGGGGGTTGGACTAAATGACCTCCTGAGGTCCCTTCCAACCCCGATATTCTATGATTCTATTATTCAAAAGACTGGCTTACCATGACTCCCTGCAACCCAAATTCTGCTGCCCGGCTCTGCGTGACTGATCTCTCACACCAAACTGACATACCCTCAATAAGAGGCAAAATGCGACCTTGTAATGAAAGCACATGTGCTATGGAATGTTAACAGCAAGGTTTACCGTGAAAAAGTGTACACATTGTTCTATAAAATGTGTCTTTAACTACCACTCTCCCTTTTTCCTCCTCCACCAGCTGCATATGTTTCTCCTTCCCAGAGGCTAGCAAAGATTAGAAAGCGAAAAAAAAAGCACTCTTGATGAAATGTTCTCTGACCTCATACTGTCCTCCCACACTGACAGAGCACAGCAAAATACGTGGAGGCAGACAATCTCAGAGTGCAGGAAAACACAATATGACCGCAAGGAGAGGTGGCAGGCTGAAGATGGTAGGTGGCGTCAGCTTGCTGAAAGAAAGCAGGAGTCAATGCTCAGGCTGCTGGAGGATCGAACTAATATGCTCCAGCATATAGTTGAGCAGCAGGAAAGGCAGCAGGAGCACAGACCGCCTCTACAGCCCCTGTGTAACCAACTGCCCTCCTCCCCAAGTTCCATAGCCTCCTCACCCAGATGCCCAAGAACGCAGTGAGGGGGCCTCCGGTCACCCAGCCACTCCACCCCAGAGGATTGGCCAAGCAACAGAAGGCTAGCATTCAATAAGTTTTAAAGTGCTGTGTGGCCTTGTCCTTCCCTCCTCCACCACCCCACCCGGTGCTTCGCTCCTCAACACCCCTCCCAGGCTACCTTGGCAGTTATCCCCCTATTTGTGTAATGAATAAATAAAGAATGCATGAATGTGAAGCAACAATGACTTTATTGCCTCTGCAAGCGGTGATCGAAGTGGGGAGGGGAAGGTACTTAGCTTACAAGAAAGTAGAGTGAAACCAGGGGGGTTCCATCAAGGAGAAAAACAGAACTTTCACACCATAGCCTGGCCATTCCTGAAACTGGTTTTCAAAGCTTCTCTGATGTGCACCACACCCTCCTGTACTCTTCCCTGGTGTCTAACCGCCCTGGTGTCTGGCTGTGCGTAATCAGCGGTCAGGTGATTTGCCTCAACCTCCCACCCAGCCATAAACGTCTCCTCCTTACTCTCACAGAGATTGTGGAGAACACAGCAAGCAGTAATAACAATGGGAATATTGGTTTCGTTGAGGTCTAACCAAGTCAGTAAACTGCGCCAGCGCACTTTTAAACACCCAAATACACACTCTACCACCATTCTGCACTTGCTCAGCCTGTAGTTGAACAGCTCCTGACTACTGTCCAGGGTGCCTGTGTATGGCTTCATGATCCATGGCATTAAGGGGTAGGCTGGGTCCCCAAGCATAACTATAGGCATTTCAACATCCCCAAAGGTTATTTTCTGGTCTGGAAAGTAAGTCCCTTGCTGCAGCTGTTGAAACAGACCAGAGTTCCTGAAGATGCAACCGTCACGTACCTTTCCTGGTCATCCCACATTGATGTTGGTGAAACGTCCCTTGTGATCCACCAGTGCTTGCAGCACCATTGAAAAGTACCCCTTTCAGTTTATGTACTTGCTGCCTTGGTACTCAGGTGCCAAGATAGGGATATGGGTTCCGTTTATCACCCCACCACAGTTAGGGAATCCCATTGCAGCAAAGCCATCCACTATGACCTGCACATTTCCCAGAGTCACTACCCTTGATATCAGCAGCTCAGTGATTGCGTTGGCTACTTGGATCACAGCAGCCCCCACAGTAGATTTGCCTGCTCCAAATTGATTCCCGACTGACCGGTAGCTGTCCGGCGTTGCAAGCTTCCAGAGGGCTATTGCCACTCGCTTCTCAACTGTGAGGTCTGCTCTCATCTTGGTATTCTTGCACCTCAGGGCACGGGAAAGCAAGTCACAAAGTTCCATGAAAGTGCCCTTACGCATGCAAAAGTTTCGCAGCCACTGGGAATCGTCCCAGACCTGCAACACTATGCGGTCCCACCACTCTGTGCTTGTTTCCCGGGCCCAGAATCGGCATTCCACGCCATGAACCTGCCCAACTGACACCATGATGTGAACACTGCAGGGGCCTGTACTTTGTGAGAAGTCTATGTCCATGTTCCCATCACTCTCGTCACTGCACTGCAGTTGCCTCCTCCTCGCCTGGTTTTGCTTTTCTTGCAGGTTATGGTTCTGCATATCCTGCTGGATAACGCGCACGGTGTTTATAGTGCTCATAATTGCCTAGGTGATCTGAGCGGGATCCATGTTCCCAGTGCTATGACATCTGCACTGAAAAAAGGCGCGAAATGATTGTCTGCTGTTGCTCTGACGGAGGGAGGGGCAACTGACAACATGGCTTACAGGGTTGGCTTACAGGGAACTAAAAATCAACAAATGGGGTGGCTTTGCATCAAGGAGAAACAGAATGGCCCCCTCAAGGATAGAACTCAAAATCCTGGGTTTAGCAGGTCGTTGATTTCACAGAGGGAGGGAGGGAGGAAGGAGAACATGAATACAAAACAAATCTGGTCTATTTCTTATTTTGATCCACTTCATCTAACTGTACAGATCTTGTTGGCAGCAGACGGTGCAGTACAACTGCTGGCCATCGTCATCTCCTGGGTTCTCGGCAGAAGACGGTGCAGTATGACTGCTGGCAGGACTGAATCACCATGAGACGAAACTTAAAAGGGAAAAGACCTGGCTGAGTCACTCCCATGTTTTCCCAGGCGTTGCTGACCGACTACACCGAGGTTGGCTAAAAGAGCACCCTGGAGTATGGTGACAATGGCTACCAGTCATACTGCACTGTCCACTGCCAAAAGGCAATGAGCTGCTGCTGTGTTGCAATGCAGTACCGTGTCTGCCAGCACCCAGGAGCCATACAGTGACGGTGAGCTGAGCAGCGTACAACATCTGCACGGGTAACCCAGGAAAAAAGGCATGAAACGATTGTCTGCCGTTGCTTTCACGGAAGGAGGGAGGGAAGGGTGTGCCTGACGATATGTACCCAGAACCACCTGCAACAATGTTTTTACCCCATCAGGCATTGGGATTTCTACCCAGAATTCAAATGGGCAGAGACGACTGCAGGAACTGTGGGATAGTCAACCGTTACCTAGGTACTGTGTACGCACTCCGCCGACTAAATGCACTTAGAGCATGTGTGTTGGGACACACATAATCGACTGTATAAAAACGCTTTCTACAAAACCAACTTCTATAAATTCGACCTAATTTCGTAGTGTAGACTTACACTAAGATGCCACAAGGACTCCTTGTTGTTTTTGCTGATACAGACTAAGACGGCTACCCCTCTGAAATGTGACTCATGTAATTCTGCATAAAGTTGTTGGGTATAGTGTGCAAGCTTCATATATATGTACAGAAATATATATTATGCTAGCCTTATTTTTTAAATTCTCAAAAATTTAAGTAGTACTCTTAACAACTCAACAGAAAAATAATAGCTCCAGTGGAGGGCACCAAACCACCAACTTTATAAAGCAAGCATATAAGCTGCTAATAGATTCATTTTCTGCAGATCTGGGGAAAGAAGAGACTAAAAGCCCAGTCATGCAAGCCCACATGCATGCTCTTCTAATGCAGTCAAAACCAGCTTCATACCAGGCACCTGAACCTGAGAGGTGCCGAACACAATAGCAACATACACTTTTTAAAAGACGTACGCTGTGCTGTATTTTGACAGTACTTGAAACAATTATGACCCAATCAAAATCCTCAGTAATCAGAGCTACAAAGACTTTCTGTACAAAACAAAGTTGTGAGGAATCCATTTCAATTCCAAGCCCATTGCATTCCAGTTGATTAATTGGTTGTGATCTCGGACACAGAAACGAGATCATTAGCAGTTCAGTTCTCACCGGTTCTTGGGAAGATCAGTATTGTAATGATTTTCAAGATTTAAAAATCTGAGCTGCTCTCATTTCTATGCCACAGTAACAGTCCACCATCTGTTTTGTTGGTCAGAGTACCTACTTCTCTCCTGAGCACTGATAAATTATTAGCTAAATAATTAAGCTGAAAAGCTGATCATATAAGGAATGTTCCTCAGGTGACTACTAAGTGATCTGAGGTTAAAAGAGTAGATACCTTACTTTAACACAAACCATTTCAAAGCAAATCCACCTGTCTTCTCTGGCCAAGACTGAAAGAACACCAGGATATAGGTCATTGAATGCAGCCCTAAAACATTCAGTAGGGCTCACTCGCTCACTCTCTCTCTAGAAAGCTACATTCTTCTCAAGTGTTTCAGGGCAGTCTTCGGGGCAGGGACTGTCTTATTCGCTGTGTTTCCCCAGCAAAATAGGTCCCTGGGACTTCAGGCACCATCAGAATACAAGTATTTACTCTCTACCACCTTGAGCCTCATACCCTACGATACAGGAAGGTCGTTAGTGTCGAGTACAGGCAAGTGGGTACATAATTCACCTACAAGTCAGAGGACAGCAGAAATGAGGAAATACACACTAGCCTTATTTTAAAGAGCTTTCTTCCAATAAGTATGACGTTTGTAGCACAAAGTAAATGGTCTGGCGGTTCTCACACAATAGACTTAAGTGAACAGGATTAAGATAGTTTGGGGTTTGTGAATAGGATCAAGGTGCTCCACCAAGATTTAAAATAAATGCTCATTCCATAAAATCCTCTTAATTAAGACATCCTATTACATATCTTTTCCCAATTAAGAGAAGATGCCATTTTTATAAAACTGAAAATCCTTAAAATATACTAACTTAATAAAAACACAAGACAAATCCATTTTAATTCATTCCATCAGAAAACCTAATTGCTCCCTGCAAAAAACAAAAACCTTCAGGAAAACCTAATGAATACACCTGATAATAAGCATGAAGAGTTCCTTTAATACAGGATTTTTCTGGAAAGCTTAAGGGAAGTCAGCCACAGATTTAAACTTGGTGATTGGAGTTAATGGTCTGCACTTACAGCCACAACTGAACCTTAAGCGATCAGAAACCTGGAGTTTAGACTGGGTAATCATTTAAACACTTCATATTGACTAAACAAATCCCTATTTAGAACTTTAGAGTATGACTACATTGCAATTTAAAAAAAACCATGCCACCATGTCTCAGAGCTGACTCGGATTCACAGGGCTAGGGCTGTTATAAAACTACAGTGTAGAAGTTTGAGATCAGGCTAGACCCCAGGCTCCGAAACCTTGCAAGGAGGGGAGGGTCTCAGAGCCTGGGGTCCAGCCTGACCCTGAACGTCTGCACTGCAATTTCATAGCCCCGCAGCCCCAGCGTGAGTCAGCTGAGCCAGATCAGCTGTCGCGGATCTTTTATTGCTGTCTAAACTTACCCTTAGCTAATACTATTCCAATTAAGCAGAAATAACTGTTCATTAACACTGAGCTAAACTGATTCCCCTGAAATGTCTCAAGGATTGCCAGTCATCTGTACAGTAATGTGAATCAAGTCCAACAAGCTATACCCTAAAAGGATGAATAAACCTACCCTAGTTTCTCCAGTATTTGAGTTTCCATCCAATTTAAGCGCTGGGTCTCCTCATCTGAAAAAATTTACAAACAGTATTCCAAAAATCGGTCTCAAGTTCTCTTCACTAAAAGGGAAAAGAGGACAGGATATGACATACAAAACGTTTAAATCTCCACATATAACCGTTAACATCAACATACACCTCTTACCACGTCATAGAAAGGCCAGAACATGAAGTCCCAGGACCCCTCTAAGTTTAATTAATGTGCCTTCACATGCACAAAGAGAGACAAGTATTTTTCAAGTGTGGTGGAAATGAAGAATATTCTCCCATAAAACACAATTAATTTTTAATCTGGTGCAAAAGCAGACCACACTTGTTGCCTGAAGAAGCATGTTTAAAACTGTAACAAAGATGCTTTTCACAATTACTTTAGGGAGGACTTAAGTGCCTGAGGTAGACTACTGATTTCTTCCTAGTATTGTATATTAGATGAAGTTCACATCTTAGGTGCACTCTATTGACATAAACGTACTTTGTCAATTTCCTAATGAGACCAGAAATAACTTGCACAGCAGCACAACTCTTAACGTACACTTAAGAGGCAAGCAGAAGGTGTGAATATGAAAGCATCTGGAAAATAAATTTGTATTCAAAGCTTCAGACCTTAGAGTGTTCTTCACTCTTGGGACTCTCTCAGTTCTTCACTCAATACTGCAGGGTTTTCTTTTTTAAGAGAGACACCATCATTAACTTACACACACTTCTTGTTTGATGGACAGCAGAATAAAATCATTAAGATAGTAGGTAAAAACTTTTCACTAATATCTCAACAGTACTGTTACACGATGGCCAAGATTTTAGAAAACTGGTAAAGTTAGGCTCCTAGGCTAGTATTTTTAAGGGGCCTCAGGCAGTTGGGTACCTAAGCTCCTTTGAATATCCCAAGCAAAGGCCCATTAGACAGCTCTTAAGTGGCCTGATTTGTTATGGGTGCTGAGAACTCAACAGCTCCTGTTGACTTCAATAATTTTGTAGTAAAATGGTTGATAAGTAGTCACTGCCATGTAACTAAGTCTTAATATGGCTTCCTGAGTAACTGCTTCCATGCCATGTTTCAGACAAGCCCAGTTTGAAATATGGGCAATATTTACTATTTTATGCAAGTTAAAACATCCAACTTACATAATACTGGCCTTACTGGGTCAGACCAAAGGTCCATCTAGCCCAGTATCCTGTCTTCTGACACTGACCAGTGCCAGGTGCCCCAGAGGGAATGAACAGAATGGTAATCATCAAGTGATCCATCCCTTGTTGCCCATTCCCAGCTTCTGGCAAACAGAGGCTAGGGACACTTCAGAGCATGGTTTTCCATCCCTGCCCATCCTGGCTAATAGCCACTGATGGACCTATCCTCTGTAAGTTTATCTAGCGCACTTCATGCTACTCTCTGAATTGGCAACAGAACATAAACAGTCAAACATCAGAAACCCTCAGGGAGGTAAATTTTTATCGGATTCTTCAAACAGTTGAACCAATGTAACTTTTGTTAAGTAAAACAAAATATGTATAAACAGGCCTAATCTTCAGCCACAGGCTATTTGAAATGGTTAAGGTATTAAACCCTTAAACACAGGTTTAAAAAAAAAAAAAAAAAACCTGACAAACCTTAGTAGTAAAATCAGCAGTCAGGTAAGACAAAACAAAGAACAAACAGATGGTAGGAGCATATCACTTCTCTGTAAATCTCCTGTGAGACTCACTGTGTGATCAGATACATAGATTTTATTAAATTTCTATCTACTACTAAGTCAACACCAGGTTTTACTCAATACTGTGGCTTAGCATGCTCAAGGGGCCAGATCTAGTGCAGGATGCATTTACATCTACTTTGAATAGACTTTTATGATTCTTAGGTTAAGGGATATTTTAGTTTACTCCTATGATCCTGGCTGGTAACACTGTTTAAAGAAAGTCATAATTAGATTTAGTGACATTCAATGTGACAAAGAAATAAAAATGACATGGTGATGAACAAAGAAGAAACAATCGCGACAGAACATGAATGGACTTGACAAGTTTTGTAGTGTATCACCTACAAAGAATTTATTTGTAGGTTGAGAAATAAGACAAAATTCAAATTCTTGGCCAGACACTTGACCTAAGTACTTCCGATGTCTTCACAGCAAAATATGGTGTGTTAACTATCACCATTTATAAAACACACCCTTTTTTCCCCACTGAGGATATAGCCTTAATGCTAGAGTTACAGACACTGTATTAAACTGAGCACAACTCCTCACAATAAGGCACTCTATTAGGCAACTGCATCTTTAACATACATATATGTATTTTAAAGCAGCAGCAACTATGGTGATTTCAGAGTAGCAGCCGTGTTAGTCTGTATTCGCAAAAAGAAAAGGAGTACTTGTGCCATCTTAGAGACTAACAAATTTATTTGAGCATACGCTTTCGTGAGTTACAGCTCGTAACACTTTTAATAATTCCTCCAACCAATTTGCAGGCGGGGGAGAGACTTCTATTTCCTCCATGCACTGCAGCAATAGCTTGAAACTTGCTGGCAGCATAAAACCAATCCAGCTTTGGGCAAGTTTTGGAGCTAAATTAAGATGGTAATTTTCCACCAATGATTTGACTGGTACAGCTTGCTCCCAGTTTGCTGCCAAAAACCTCTATAATTCTGCCAGCACAGTGTCTTATTCCAGCCAAACCACAGCTCCAAATAAGAAAAAAAATGTGCAACTGATTTATCAAAATAGGCTTTGTACTAGGCTAAGGTACAATAGACTGGGAACCCAGAAATCATGTGTTCGAATTTAATGTTTACCAACTTGTGATTGTCCTATCTACCTCACTACTAACTGAACAAAGCCTCCTATCCCACTGAGAGGTTATACAACTGGGAATAGAACAACTCTCTAATATGACAGACCTAAGTCCCAGTCACTTCAGATACAATGGATATGTCTACTCAGCGTTTTGGAGCGAGCAGGAGCAAGCCTCCCAGCCCACACTGACAGACTGTGTAGCACGGCTCACTCTAGTGCTCTAAAAAGAACTATAGAGTCAGCACTTTGAAGTTGCAGCTCAGGCTCTGCAATCCCCAGAGTAGGGTGGGCTTCAACATCTGGAGCACAACTTCAGAGCTCGTCTATAGAGCTATTTTCAGAGAACTAGCACAAGCCCCTCTAGTCCGAGTCTGCCAACCTGAGCGAGGAGGCTCACTCCCGCTCACTCTGGAATGCTGAGTAGACATACCCAATGTCCCAATGGAAAAAAGTTGCCCCAACTTTAATTATCTGCTATGCTGTTTAAAATGGGGCTATTCAGGCATATAAAACCTACTGTTATGGCGTATTATGCAACAGCATTTCTTAGTGGGTGATGCACAAATGGTAACAGGTTATTCCTTCTGTCAGCATTTGTAATTAATATCTTAGCACAGGTGCTAGTAATCTGTGCTGCAATGTTGGAAGCCCAGAGTTCCAACGCTGCTGATTCTGGAGGGGTATTTGCACATAATTCTCTTTATTTTACCTTTAAAAAAAAAAACAAGTAAATTACATATAGAAAGTGTCAAAAAAGTTAAGGATTGAAAAATCAAATACATTAGGACAACTAGAATAAAGCTTACTTGTTTAACTTCAATTCACTAACCACCAGCCCCCCACCACTTGCTATGAATTATGAGAGTCTGTAATTACAGAGCACATACTATTTTTTCCACAGGACCCTTGCTTCATTCAGTGGACAGGATGGATGCTGCTCAGGGAATAAATCAGTGTTGTGTAGGGAAGCAGGCTGTTGTCTGTTGAACTTCTGTCTCATCTGTTGTAGAAGTTGAAACTAGTATAGCGAATGAGACAGAGGACTGCAAAAAGAGAAAGGATGGTCATAGGGTTAAAGCAGTTGAATACCTACACCTCAGGGAATTCTGCACCAAAAAAAATTCAAGTTTCTGTGCACAATATTTTAAAATTCTACAAAATTCTCCATATTTTATCAAAACACCACAATATAATCACTCTGGTTTCAATTATTTTGGTAACTTATTTAAACTACAATACAATGGATGGAGAATAGGAAGCAATGGAGGAAATTCCCAAACAGTAATGTACTAGGTTTGACCCTTTATTTCTAGGTTATTAGTCAACAAATGTATGCAGCCATACGCTCAGTGCTACATCATAGGTAACTGAAGAGCAAGTGAGGGCTGGAGAATCAAACTCACAATTTATACTGGCTACTGACCATCTCCAGAAAGATCAGTAGCAAACAGTTCACGGAGCACATTTTGATAGGAAATTTTTTCAGTCCAAAAATGTAGACCAGTTCTAATCACGAAACCACCATAAGCATTTATAAGGCCATACTGTCCTTTACACCCCTCTGCCAATGTGAAGGAGCCCTAAAATTTTTATACCTGTTTTATACTCCTGTGGGAATTCACAAAGACAATGGGAACAATTCACTAAGCAGCCAGAACAGAAGGGACAGGGCCTGCCCCATGCCTACCTCCTCAGAAACACCCAGAAGCCCTGCCCCTCCATGTTGACTGTGCTGCAATAGCGAGTGAGAGGGACAGTCAGTCTCTCTCTCGCACGACTCCCCCCACACATACACACCCCCAGGCAATGATTTACGCCTCTGCCGGCTGCTCCAGCACCCGAGCCAACCTGCCTGTGCTGCCAGGGAGGGGCACATGACCTCTCCCGCAGCTTCGCTTTGCTTTCCCATCAGAAGTCATTTTTCTACAGGGAAGCAAAGAAATCTGCAGGGAACATGAATTCTGCGTATGTGCAGAGACACAGAATTCCCCCAGGAATAGAATATCACTCAGAACAACTAGGTCCTACCTCTGTTTCTCTCATAGCCCTTTTACATGATGCTGGGCAATGCACTTTACCTTTGTTTCAGTTTCCCATCAGTAAAGTACTATGAAAATATATGTTAAGTGTCATAGTTTCAGGGCAAATGAACCTGTTTTCCCCTGGCATGTTCCAGCAAGGGCACTCACTTAAGGCTTCCAGCTCCCACCAGCCACTTCTCGTGGGTGCAGACTAGTGTCTCTCACCCTCCTGACCAGGGATTTTCAGACTGCACAACTCCCTGCCTTACACTGTGATATCCCCAGCAAGGCAGACTGCCTAAAACAGGCCAGCACCTGCGCTTTGCTTTCTCTCATAAGGCTATAACCACTGTATTGCCTACAGTTATAAATTACCACACAATTCCTTCCGAGTAAGCACATTTATTCTGAAGATAAAAGCATGAGAAAAACAAAAACAAAAAACCACCAGTAAGAGTTCCTACACACATACTAAAAATCTTACCAGAAGTGACCCCCAACCCCAGCCTAGGGCTCAGGTAGGTTTTAGTCCTTCAAAACCCACAGATGAGTCTTCCCCAAGGTTACGAGTTCATATTCAATTTAGATCCAGAACAAGAACAAAGGCTGGGCAAATCAGCTGTTTCTTTATAAAGCTTGGGCCTTTGAACTTGGCCTTCTGTAACAGATAATCCGCAGACAAAGACCCTCGTCTCAGGGCATAGATAGTAAAAGCTGGGGGTTTTTCATAACTGGAATTGGATAATTTCCATTATTCTCTCCCTAAAGATTCCCCAGGGAACCCACTTATTGTCCAAAATTCCATATTCATCTGAGACATTTTCAATACAGTCTTTTGAACTCTCAGGTCTTCCATCTGTTACATCTCCCCACTATCGATATTACATGCAATCCTGGCACACAATAATACATAAACTTAATACTATATGGTCTTTCAAGGAAATTGCAGGAAATTGCCCTATTGGTCACATTAAGAACTTTGAAAAATTGATCTCTGAGGCCTCAAGTTTGGCAACCAATCAGTAGGCACACAAGATTAGCAGAGACTTGCAAGTTTTGGTCTGAGGGCCTCAGTTCCCAGTATATGAAAGCCCTCCATATCTAGAAGTGTGCTGAGGGAATCCCATGAAAAAAACAGTGTACAACCACAGCGCTACCAATTCGTTTTATGACAAGTTGCATGATATTTGGTGTTTCTTAAAGCCCCAGATCCTGGAATCCTGCAACTACATGTAGGTTTTCAGCTCTCATTTAAAGTTTCTAGCTCTCAGGTTTGCAGAGAAAAGCTTGAACACATGACCCAATTGTACCTTAAAAACTCAAAACCCAAACGTAAATAAAAGCCCAAAACTTTTTTCACCCAATCTCATGATTTTTTCCAACACTTGGGATTGGCAATACTGCAATCATGTAGCTGAAGCCTATAATGCATAAGCAGGAAGCCAAATTATGTATAATCAAAATTATTTCAAACATTTAACTTTTTTGAGCTTGACTTTGCAAGCTTAAAAACTTTAACCTAGGTTTTCTGGAAATAAAAGATCTTGGTAACAAGTGAACCAAAGTTATTGTCAAGTAACAGCTTTTCCCAATGATGAAGTAAAAAAGTGTTTGGTTTATCAGTGACAGAGGAAGGCCGAAAGAGTAAATGGGAATCATAAAACACTAAGAACTCGACCCATTTACACGTGTGCTTAGGTACAACTAATACATTTTTTCATTTGATCTAGTGCAGTATTGAAGTTACAGCCTAGGGTAATAATGAACATTTACAAGAAAGGAAATATTAGGCTGCTTATATCTGAATTTGTGACAACCACGGAGTAAGCTGCAGAATCATGAAATTTGTGATAAGACCTTCCATCTGAGGCTCTCATAGCACCTTAAAAAGAAACCTGTTACATCACCCATGAGATAGGCTAGTATTACCCCTATTTTAAAGGTGATGCAGAGCAAATTGCTCAAGGCTACACACAAAACCTGAGGCAAATCCAGGAGCAAGAGCCATGTCTCCTGACTCCCTGTTCCATATCTTTAGTTCAAGACCATCTTTCCTTCTCATGCAATCAACTGTAGATTGACATACGAAGGCATACTATTGCGTACCTTTGACCTTCTCATCTGCACAATCCCCACTAAACCACTCAAAGCAGGACTACTTCTAACTCCAAATTTAGGAGGAATTTGCCAATAGTCCTTTTTCTTTGAAGAGTCTGCGATAAAAGAGATTTCTTTCACAAATATGGGGGGGGGGGGGAACAGCCTTAAAAATCACAGATAGGTTTCTCTGAAAAGCCTAAGGGAGTTTGGCACCCATTATCAAATGTAAATGGGATCTTGGTATTAAATCCCTTAGGCTCCTTTGAAAATCTCAGCCTTCAGAGATCACAGGTCTGATGTCCAAGATTTACATTATTCAATCCTGCATTACTGACCAATTTAAGATCTATTACCTCAACATCTAGAAACATTCATCACTGGAGACCTGAGCTTCATAGCTTTCCAGTTAAATACAGCACTAGACATCAGACCTTAGGACCATTCAATCTTGGATGGGAGGCAGAGAAAGGAGTATTTTAGGGGCAGGGGGAGGTGTCTTCTAAAGCTATTTAAAGTCTATACTATTACTAAGTTCGTCCTCCCTCTGCATGTATAGTTGTGTTCATAGTACTAGAGTCATCTGGCTCCTCAGGAAGAAGGATGTTAAGAGTATCTTTTAAAAAAAATAAAAATAAAAAACTCTACAAAACTTAAGTGAAGTGTGACTTCACAGTCTGATGGTTTAAAAGTTTCATAATCTTTTGGAATGACCATACTTCATTTCTGCCCATTTGATTCTGAAATTAGGTGGAACAAGCAGAAAGTCAAACAGAAGTTATTTCAGCTCCCTTCACCAAGGTAGTACGATTGTCATTTATTAGTGAGGTTGGCAACCTAAAATCTTGTTTTCTGCTACTCTGATATCCAAATAGGAGAAGCTGCCTTACGTGATTTCGCACTGAGCTCAGCAAGGTTGACCACCTCCTCATTCTAATGAGGACCTCACCAGAGTTATTCATGCCTTTGTCACCTTCAGACTGAATCACAACAATTGGCTTTTGTGGATACAGAGCCAATGTAGTTTTTATACATTTTCACAAAATGCACACTTAAATCTTACAAATATATTTCAGCTTGCCAATGTGTTATAAACTTGTGGCTTGTGATTTTCAAGAACCATATATTTATGTTTGTGGGTTATAACTTGACACACACGACTATAATATTTGCTGTCCAAAGTGCAATGTCAATTCTACCACACGTGCAAACTGGCTATGTCAAGTTAACTCAAATACCCCCAACTTTCCAAAGCAGAGTTAGAAACCACTTCTGAAGTTATGTTACTTTCCACAAGTGATGTCAGCAGCTTTTCACAGTTTAATTGGTCAGAGCATAGCTAGCTCTTTGTAAATAAATTTATACTGTCAGTATAAAGTGGAGTCAAACACACTTGCTTTTACAAGTTGCTTATTAGTACATAACTCCTTCACTGAAAGACAAGTTACTCAGTCTTACCACTTGTCAAGGTTGCTTCCCCACTCTGAGCTCTAGGGTACAGATGTGGGGACCTGCATGAAAGACCCCCTAAGCTTATTCTTACCAGCTTAGGTTAAAAGCTGCCACCACCAAAGTGTTACACAAAGGACAGGGGAAGTGCCCACTTGGAAAAGTCTTTCCCCCCCCGCCCCGCCAAAAAAATATCCCCCCAAGAACTACATAGAATACATAAGGGTTGGAAGGGACCCCAGAAGGTCATCTAGTCCAACCCCCTCCTCAAAGCAGGACCAATTCCCAGTTAAATCATCCCAGCCAGGGCTTTGTCAAGCCTGACCTTAAAAACCTCTAAGGAAGGAGATTCTACCACCTCCCTAGGTAACGCATTCCAGTGTTTCACCACCCTCTTAGTGAAAAAGTTTTTCCTAATATCCAATATAAACCTCCCCCACTGCAACTTGAGACCGTTACTCCTCGTTCTGTCATCTGCTACCATTGAGAACAGTCTAGAGCCATCCTCTTTGGAACCCCCTTTCAGGTAGTTGAAAGCAGCTATCAAATCCCCCCTCATTCTTCTCTTCTGCAGGCTAAACAATCCCAGCTCCCTCAGCCTCTCCTCATAACTCATGTGTTCCAGACCCTGAATCATTTTTGTTGCCCTTCACTGGACTCTCTCCAATTTATCCACATCCTTCTTGAAGTGTGGGGCCCAAAACTGGACACAGTACTCCAGATGAGCTGGATGGGGGATGTTCCAGATGGGGGAGGTTTAGATTGGATATTAGGAAAAACTTTTTCACTAAGAGGGTGGTGAAACACTGGAATGCATTACCTAGGGAGGTGGTAGAATCTCCTTCCTTAGAGGTTTTTAAGGTCAGGCTTGACAAAGCCCTGGCTGGGATGATTTAACTGGGAATTGGTCCTGCTTTGAGCAGGGGGTTGGACTAGATGACCTTCTGGGGTCCCTTCCAACCCTGATATTCTATGATTCTATGAGGCCTCACCAATGTCGAATAGAGGGGAACGATCACGTCCCTCGATCTGCTCGCTATGCCCCTACTTATACATCCCAAAATGCCATTGGCCTTCTTGGCAACAAGGGCACACTGCTGACTCATATCTAGTTTCTCGTCCACTGTCACCCCTAGGTCCTTTTCCGCAGAACTGCTGCCTAGCCATTCGGTCCCTAGTCTGTAGCTATGCATTGGGTTCTTCCGTCCTAAGTGCAGGACCCTGCACTTATCCTTATTGAACCTCATCAGATTTCTTTTGGCCCAATCCTCCAATTTGTCTAGGTCCTTCTGTATCCTATCCCTCCCCTCCAGCGTACCTACCACTCCTCCCAGTTTAGTATCATCCGCAAATTTGCTGAGAGTGCAATCCACACCATCCTCCAGATCATTTATGAAGATATTGAACAAAACCGGCCCCAGGACCGACCCTTGGGGCACTCCACTTGATACCGGCTGCCAACTAGACATGGAGCCATTGATCACTACCCGTTGAGCCCGACAATCTAGCCAGCTTTCTACCCACCTTATAGTGCATTCATCCAGCCCATACTTCTTTAACTTGCTGACAAGAATACTGTGGGAGACCGTGTCAAAAGCTTTGCTAAAGTCAAGAAACAATACATCCACTGCTTTCCCTTCATCCACAGAACCAGTAATCTCATCATAAAAGGCGATTAGATTAGTCAGGCATGACCTTCCCCCTTGGTGAATCCATGCTGGCTGTTCCTGATCACTTTCCTCTCATGCAAGTGCATCAGGATTGATTCTTTGAGGACCTGCTCCATGATTTTTCCAGGGACTGAGGTGAGGCTGACTGGCCTGTAGTTCCCAGGATCCTCCTTCTTCCCTTTTTTAAAGATTGGCACTACATTAGCCTTTTTCCAGTCATCCGGGACTTCCCCCATTCGCCACGAGTTTTCAAAGATAATGGCAATGGCTCTGCAATCACAGCCGCCAATTCCTTCAGCACTCTCGGATGCAACTCGTCCGGCCCCATGGACTTGTGCACGTCCAGCTTTTCTAAATAGTCCCTAACCACCTCTATCTCCACAGAGGGCTGGCCATCTCTTCCCCATTTTGTGATGCCCAGCGCAGCAGTCTGGGAGCTGACCTTGTTAGTGAAAACAGAGGCAAAAAAAGCATTGAGTACATTAGCTTTTTCCACATCCTCTGTCACTAGGTTGCCTCCCTCATTCAGTAAGGGGCCCACACTTTCCTTGGCTTTCTTCTTGTTGCCAACATACCTGAAGAAACTCTTCTTGTTACTCTTGACATCTCTCGCTAGCTGCAGCTCCAGGTGAGATTTGGCCCTCCTGATTTCATTCCTACATGCCCGAGAAATATTTTTATACTCTTCCCTGGTCATATGTCCAACCTTCCACTTCTTGTAAGCTTCTTTTTTATGTTTAAGATCCGCTAGGATTTCACCATTAAGCCAAGCTGGTCGCCTGCCATATTTACTGTTCTTTCGACTCATTGGGATGGTTTGTCCCTGTAACCTCAACAGGGATTCCTTGAAATACAGCCAGCTCTCCTGGACTCCTTTCCCCTTCAAGTTAGTCCCCCAGGGGATCCTGGCCATCCGTTCCCTGAGGGAGTCGAAGTCTGCTTTCCTGAAGTCCAGGGTCCGTATCCTGCTGCTTACCTTTCTTCCCTGCGTCAGGATCCTGAACTCAACCAACTCATGGTCACTGCCTCCCAGATTCCCATCCACTTTTGCTTCCCCCACTAATTCTACCCGGTTTGTGAGCAGCAGGTCAAGAAAAGCACCCCCCCTAGTTGGCTCCTCTAGCACTTGCGCCAGGAAATTGTCCCCTATGCTTTCCAAAAACTTCCTGGATTGTCTATGCACCGCTGTATTGCTCTCCCAGCAGGTATCAGGAAAATTAAAGTCACCCATGAGAATCAGGGCATGCGATCTAGTAGCTTCTGTGAGCTGCCGGAAGAAAGCCTCATCTACCTCATCCCCCTGGTCCGGTGGTCTATAGCAGACTCCCACCACTACATCACTCTTGTTGCACACACTTCTAAACTTAATCCAGAGACACTCAGGTTTTTCTACAGTTTCGTACCAGAGCTCTGAGCAGTCATACTGCTCCCTTACATACAGTGCTACTCCCCCACCTTTTCTGCCCTGCCTCCTCCAAATTATTAAGAATAGTTTGCAGCGCACCATTACCCTTTACATACAAAAAGGTATCCCCAGATAAGTTATTCAGTAAATCAGGAAGTGCAATCCACACCCCTCTTACAAGCTTTGAAGAACAGTAACACCTTCAAAAATTTATACTCTAAAGAAAATAACGATACATTTTGAGAACAAAGACCAGAATTAGAACAGTTTTACTGTTCACAGGGCTCATGAGGATGGAATCATAGTCCGATCATACATGACACTAATACAATAAGCTCTGCATGGTACGATAGCAAGGCTTCCTGCAGGGGACCCCAAAGGGCCTGATACACTCTGTCACAGCCCCTTAGTTGTGTCTTTTCTAAACTCAACAGTGCCACGTTTTTTAATCTCTCTTCATATGGAAGCTGTTCCATACCCCTAATCATTTTTGTTGCCTTTCTCTGTACCTTTTCCATTTCTAATTTATTTTCTGAGATGGCAGACCAAAACTGCATGCGGTATCCAAGGTGTGAGCAGATGTATATAGTGGCATTATGATATTTACGGTCTTATTACCTATCCCTTTTCCTAAGGTTCCTAACATTGTTAGCTTTTGTGACTGCTGCTTCACATTGAGCAGATGTTTTCAGATAACTATTCATGATGACTTCAAGATCTTTTCTTGAGTGCTAACAGCTAATTTAGACCCATAATTTAATGCCTCAAACCTTTCTAAACCTGTAGTAATCCTATCCAAATAAAGAACTGTTACAGGTGCAACCTTTTTTTTTTTTTTTTTTTTTTTTTAAAAACAATCCCATTGTATTCTTCTCTGAATACAGTCTAGCTCATTAATAAGTGATCAAAATCACTGCTGGAGGCATCAGGCTTTTGGGGAGAAAAGCTATTCATTTTCATGGGCTATCCCAAATTAGGTATACTAGCAAAAGTTACAGAAAGAATTTGTAATATACTAAGAGAAAATGTTACAATGGATTTTTTTGTTGGGAATTAAAAGCCACAAATTACCAGTCATTAAAAAGGCACTTGGATTCAATTTAGATCACACTCTTGTGTAAAAACATGTATTAAAAGGAGATGAAGATTCTTAACTTCCAGTTATTAAAGAATTGTTTAAAGAACCCTTATACTATTATGTCATGAAGGACAAAGTCCCTTCAAAATCATCAAGATGTCAACGGAAGGCAATGCTGTGGTGAGACACCAACCACCACTAGCTGCTAAAAGCAGAGCGGTGCTGGAATTTAATTGATTGCACCTATTTTATTTGTAACTTCTCATTTTTACTGGGATGTTAAAAGTTTTATTAAACAAAGCCTGAATTAGAGCATTACAGTCATTCAACTAACTAAAATTCAGGGTTCAACGGAAAATCTGAATATCTGTATATTTGTGTCACCAAAAGTCTCAAACAATGATCAACATCTTCACGTTCCTTGATCTTTCTGACCCAGGGACAACTGTCTCCTATTAATTGGCAAATCAGAAGGTGAAAAAGGTCATTCTGCTGAAATGCTCCATAAAAATCCTTGTAACTGCAAGAAAATCCCCCCCAATCCCTTCCTAGGCTTAATATTTAGACATTTGAGTCAAGGGATACCTTCATTCAGACTTGCATGAAGTGAAGTCATCCAAGAGCCTTACAGAGTTCAATGCAAAATGAGCCTTCCATAAACTCCTCTGGTCAGCAGCTCTTGAAACCCACAGGATGGTGCCTGCAACAACATACAGAAGTACTATGCTCTCATCTTGCCACCTACTCTCCCCAGTATTTTGGTCTTTCAGAGATAAACTGAAGCAGCCATGAGAATACAGATTGTACAGTTTGTTGACCTCATTTAACATCTTATATCTGGGGGCTTGGAAAGCTGCAGTTCCGGTTTCTGTGATTTAACTATCCTGGTCCTCCAACAACATTGTCAAACTCCAACAAAAAAGAAAGGTTAGAACCTGCTATTCTGCTTTGTTTACTTACACAGCTTTTTTTAAAACCCAAGATTATCTTTAATCATGAAAGTATTAACAGGCCCCCAATAATTGATTTTCAGTTATTCTTTAAGCATTCTCTATATTTAAGTCTTCTACAGTTTCATACATGCGTTCAACTTGGGACCATGAAACAAATTTTGAAAGATTAGCCTTTAACTTTCCTAAACTTTAAAGAACTATGTAGCTGAAGAGGCAAAACAGATTAATTGTTAGATTGTAAGCACTGATGCAGGAATTCTCTTACTATATGAATGCACAGCTTTTAACAATGGGACTTTCTTCTCAACTGGGGCTTCTGGTACTGCTGCAGATATAGCCAAAACAGAATTACAGAATGTGCATCTAAATGTGGTATTGCACCCAAGATACAAAACTTTCTCTTTGTCCAGAAGAAATTCAGCTTTTCAGAGACAATAGGCAAATTGATCTGTTGACCTGTAAGTTTCCTGTCTTCATGTAATTAGATCCAGAGATGCGTTACAATGAGTACTTCAGCCTGTTTGCAGCTCAGGGGCGGAACCAGACCTGTCAGCCACTGGAAGCAGAAGAATGTCCCACACTCCAAAGCTGCCTCCAGTTGCCATCTACCACCTCTCTTCTCCACCTTAAAAGGTTGAACAAACATTGCAAACAGCTTAGATTCATCAGCAGAAAACTAATCACTTGCTTTACTTGGCTACCGAGTAAGAAGTTTGAAAATGTATCCAGAGTAACAATTCTTCATATGAGGACTTTCTACTTTGCTGATACAGAAGGATTTTGCATTCCTAGCAAAGGAGACTATAAAATTCAGTGAGTAACAGACATCTTTCAGCCTATGCATAGTCTCTAATTTCCAATTAAATTTGACTTCTAAACTTTATTACATGAAAGCATTTAAACACTGCCCATAAATTCAGAAATCAAGCTATTTATTAAACATTACCAAGTCTGCAGAGATACCATATGCTTAGAAACTATGACATAGCTACAGGTTAATCTAGATAGAGTAGAAGTTTATATTCTTAATTTACTTTGTCACTGTCATAACATTAGTGTTAAGAGAATTCCCCTTTGTAAACTAAGAAAAAGTTTCACAGTAACAGTTTCCAAGAAATCATGAATGTCGATGTGAACATAAGACGTTTCAAATCAATTTAAACACCTTCAGTTGAAAACATATGGGTTTTACCTTCAGATAAGTGTACAACAGGTTACCATCTGAAGTTACTATTTATTCCACATATAGCAAGAAAGTGTTATCATTATTAGTCAAATCAGAACACATAAGAGCACACACAGCACTGAGCAGTCTAGTATGAAATGTAACTTTCACTAATCTGTTGGGCTTGCCTTGTTTCAAAACAGATATAGTTAAAGCAGAACCACCAGCTAGGCCCGGTCTACACAAATTTTGTCAGCATAACCCATGTATGTTAGCATGGAACAGGGGAGGAGCACACCCACATTTGTGACCAGCCTAGCCATGCAAGTAAAAGATCTAGTGTAGATGCAGGCAAAGAGTTATTTTGCAGGAATAGCTGATTTTATTCAGAGAGCTAGTATAAGCTACCCTCTTGTCAATATAAACTCCATCTCCCCTGGGAGATTTTGCTGGACCTAGCTACTATTGCTCGCAGAGGTGACTGAAAAACCCTTTACAATTTAAAGGGTAGCTGCTTCTACACTATGAGCTTATACTGGCATAGTTATGGCACCATAGCTATGCTGCTGTAGTTCCATGGTGCAGACATGGCCTAAACTATAAACCACACTTACACCCACTGCATTAAGTAAGTTGTTTTAATTCACATAATTGGTGGTTTACCTCATATTAGCATCCTAGTATAAACAGTGCAACTTGTAGTTTTCACACATTAGCAGGTCAAAAACTGTAGGATGCCGCTTGTATTTATCTAGGTCTGCTAATATATGTAAAAATTACAAGCTGCCTTGTCCACGCTAGGATTTTACCAGGTATTCATTACCATGAGATTGATCCATCTTTTTCCTAATGAAAAGTCACAGGTTATACTTACACTAGATGACTTTGGCAATCAATTAATTCAAGGAAAGTAAACTGCCTAGTGTAGACAAGTCCCAAGCATAGTACACTTCTAGTGATATGTCAAGGAAATAACGTAACTACTTCTAGTTAATGACATTTGGTATAATGTTCTATAGCACTATATATTTAGTGCAGTGGATTTCTCAAGTTAATTTCTGTAGAAAATAGTAATAAGTAGTGTAAAATTTTGGTAAAGTGGGTTAAAAAAAACTTAATAGCCTTGTTTTCTGAAATCTTTTCTTCTCCCTGCTCTTCAAAACACCAAAAAAAAAAAGCAAGGTCTCCCTCTGCCTCTCATTACTGATCTCACATCAAGAGGGAAAACCGAGAGCACAGCCTTTCAATGGGTTGACCAATCAGGAAGCAGCCAACAGTTGCCTCCTGGGGATGAAGAATCTACAGTCACAGTCTCTTGCACCATCAAACATTCTGGCCTACAAAGGGTGTCAAAAGAAAATTAAATGGGTAGCTAATACAAAGACTTGAGCACAGATGTTGCACTCAGAGCTGCTTGCCCTACATAGGTGGTGAGCAACTATACTGTACATTAGCTATACAGCCCAAATATTTGAGAATCCAAACTCCACACAAACTAATAGGCAACAAACCCTCCTTGGCAGACACGTTTTGGTAGCTCCCTGATGACTTAACTGTCACATACAAAGGTGGGCAATGCACACAGAAATGTGTGAACAAGGACAAGTTGTAAATTTTCAAGAGGGTCTGAAACTGTACTTACAAGTAAGTACAGTTTCAGACCCTCTTGAAAATATGGCTTACACATTCTAGTTTCACTTCAAGCATGACCCTAAGCATAGCTTCTTTTACTAGTTTATCTCTGAGATGTCCAGGTCAGGGAGAACCACTGCAAAGTCTGCTTTCGAGAGAAATGTCACAGCTTTCCAACCAGCCGTAGATCATAAGGCACTACAATCCATAAAACCTAGGAACAGAGACAGATATCTGAACTCTAAGGTTGTAAACCATTTTGGCAGAAGGTGAAGACGGGCCAACAAACTAGAAAATCCCTTCATGCCCTGCTTCAGTTCACTTCGATCCAGAGCTCAGATGCTAGAGGACTAATAAAGCCTGCAGAATCTTGGTTTGAAAGATTCTATGTTTTTATACAAAGCTTAGCACAATGGGGTCCAGATTCAGGCTTCTAGGCATTACCAGAATACAAATCAAGGGTATCTACAGCTAAGTATCAGCATATTGAGGACACTGCAGCCCAGAAAATCATATTTCTCTCACTCATACATTGAGCAAAAGAGGATGCTGTGGAATCCAAACACTACCCTCAAAACTTTTGGGAGATAAGCAGCAAACCCAGTTGGGTCGTGTAGGAGAGAACAGAGCAGCACCCAACAAGCAAATTAAGAGGACCTTGTGGTTAAGGGTATAGAGCAGGGGTCGGCAACCTCTGGCATGCGTGCCAAAGACGGCACATGAGCCGATTTTTAATGGCACGCTGTTGCCTACCGGGTCCCAGCTGCCAGCCCCGCTCAGCCCTCTGCCCACCCCCCCCAGCCTGCTCTTCTTCACCCCCTACTCCCCTGCGGGGGCAGGGTGAAGAAGCTTGGTCCTGCCGGCTACTGTTGCAGGGCAGAAAAGGTCCCCCCGACCCCGACTTTTCCCCAAGAGTGCTGGGTCCCGGCCACTCCTCCTCTCCCTCCCTGCCGTGGATCAGCTGATGACACTTGCGAGAGAGGTGGAGAAGCAGAGCTGCAGCGCACTTGCTGCTCTGGGGAGGAGGCGGAGAAGGGGCGGGGGGTGGAATCAGGGCATATCCCCTCCAGCCCCCTGCCATGAGCCGCTCTGGACAGGGGGCTGGGAGCACCCCCAGGACCCTAGCCCATGCCCCCAACCCCCTCCCACACACACACACACACACACACACACACCCCTAGCCCTCTGCCCTGACCCCTGCACCCCCACACACCCCAGCCTCCTGCCCTGACCCCCACGACCCCAGCCCTGACTCGAGCACCCCTCACACACACCCAGCCCCCTGCCCTGACCCCTGCACCCCTCACACACCCCAGCCTCCTCCCACAACCCCAGCACCCCCCACACATACCCAGCTCCTCCCACACCCTGACTCCTGCACCCCTCACACGCCCCCAGCCCTGACTCCTGCACCCCCTCACACATACTCAGTCCCCCCACACCCTATGCCCTGACTCTTGCAGCCCCCCACATTCCCACCCTGAGCACCAAACAGGAGCTCCTGCACCCCCCCCACACTTCCCTCGCACCAAATGGGAGCTGCCTTGGTAAGCACTCCACACCCAAAACTCCTGCCCCAACCCTGAGCCCCCTCCCTCATTCTAGCTCCTGGCCAGACCCTACACCCCAACCCCCAGCCTGATCCTTCACCCCCAGCTCTGTGCTCAGTGCACTCCCACCCTCAGCTCAGTGCAGAGAGGAAGAGAATGGGCTAGAACCAGGGAGAAGCTAGGTATCCGCTCTATGTGGGCAGGGCCGGGATCCCAGAGCGGGCTGAGCGGGGCCAGCAGCCAGGATCCTGGCTGGCAGGAGCCGGTGGATGGAACCCCAGACTGGCAGCGGGCTGCCGGCCCCGCTCAGCCCACTGCCGGTCGGGGATTCTGGCTGCTGGCCTCTTGCCAGCCGGGGTCCTGGCCACAGGCCCCGCTCAGCCTCCTGCCGGCCTAAGTGAACGGACCCCCAGGCTCGCAACAGGCTGAGCAGGCCGGCAGCATAAGATCAGCATTTTAAATTTAATTTTAAATGAAGCTTCTTAAACATTTTGAAAACCTTGTTTACTTCACATATGACAATATTTTAGTTATATAATATATAGACTTATAGAGAGAGACCTTCTAAAAAATGTTAAAATGTATTACTGGCAGGCAAAACCTTAAATTAAAGTGAACAAATGAAGACTCGGCACACCACTTCTGAAAGGCTGCCAACCCTGGTATAGAGAATTGCTGGCAGGCACAGTACAATCAGCATGAACCCCTCTACTTCACTATCAGAGGGGTAGCTGTGTTAGTCTGGATCTGTAAAAGCGTCAAAGAGTCCTGTAGCACCTTATAGACTAACAGACGTATTGGAGCATAAGCTTATGCTCCAATACGTCTGTTAGTCTATAAGGTGCTACAGGACTCTTTGAAGCTTCTACTTCACTAGAAGTTCAATCAACAACGATATTAGGCTGTATTCCATATCAAAGTCTGAACACAAACTGACAAAGATTAAGAAAAATCTGACAAATCTTTGAATTGCTGAGTTGGCCCAATACCACCTTCTCAATAGCTTTATGTAAAATCTACAGGGAGCTTAGAGACCATAGTAATTAGCGAGGTTATTAAATTCCCAAAATGTTTATTTCAGCAATAGCTTAAACACAATTAAAACATGACTGTACATTGCCTTTATGAACGGATGTATTAACAGTTCACATCACCAATGGATTGATCTCATTTTAGCTATGAAGGTCATAGATTCAATCTACCAATATTTCCCTAAAGTTCCCAAATACACCAAAAGCCCCAGTAAGTGCAACTGGGTAAAATCAAACCAATGGATTTTACTTCTCACTGAAGTCAAAACAGCCCATATCTGTTGAACTTCACCTGTTAAATCTGGCAATGCCTTACCAGTGGAACAGGTTTGAAAAACACTTGTTTCTTCCCTCCTCCCATCCCCCGCTTCCCAGATCTGTTACAGCCTTACAGAATTCATGTGTTTAGTAGTCTACACACATTTGTCTGTCCTCTGTATCAAGGCAGGGGGGAAAACATTCTACTCCCTTAAAAAGAGATAATTTGAAATAACTTGAGTTTTGTAAAGCTACTAAAAAAAATTCACCTCCAAATCTTCACTCACTAGAAAAACAGCCAGCATAGACTAAAGATGAAGTTTTCAGTACCGAGTACCTACAGTTAAACACTCAAATTAAAAAAAGCCTTATTTTCAGAGGTACTATGCACACAGATCCCACTGACCAATAAAAAAAAAAATGGACCTAAGTAAAGCCCTTTGAGTTTACTTGGGACAGTAATCTTACCTGGGACAGTAATCTTACCTGGGAATCTAATAATCAGTTTCTAGACAATAAATATTACTTCACCTTCACTTTTGTAGGCGTTAGATGTGCATTACTGCAGTTATTTAAGATTTCTCATTAATATACTCATTCATTAACTGTTGGGTCGTCGCCCTCACAGTTATAGGAGTATGATAGAATTCTAATTATGTAGTAGTAGAAATAAAGACAGACAAAAGAGTATATAGGTATTGTAAAAAGGTATGAACATCAGTTCCATGCTGTTGAATTTCACTCTGTAACAAATGCAAGGCCAAAGTACTAATTATTTCAGGCTGGTAAGGGACAGAGTCTGTGCTGGAAAGTGATAAGAATTTTGAGAAAACAATGCTGTTCTTTAAAACAACACTCTGATGCTCTTCCCCAGCGGGGCCCCTTGTCATGCCTATGTAAATCTTGGTATCCAAAGAGGGAAAAATAGATAGTGGGATAAAACTTGTTAAACAAATCAAGAGTCGTAAATTGTGTTGTTAAGTAAAAGAATGAATGATGAGTGCATGGAATTGAGAGTCTGAAGCAGGGAAATAATTGGTTAGTAAATGGTGCCAGCCTAATCCTAAGAATTTCAACCTTGGTATCGATGGGCTGAAGAATATACAAAGTAGTGGAGATAACCGGATGACCCACGGAGTGCAAACCGGAATCCACCCAAAACCCATCAAGGAAGAACAAGAAGATAACAACTAGCCATCATGGAGCCGTCATGGATGTACCACCTGCTGATTGATGGTAATCTCAATTGTAAATTCAGCATGATGAAGCAACTTCCATAGACTTGTATTGAATCAGAGACCTATAAAACTTGGGTCCAGGGACTGTGTTCTTTGAGTCTGGTTCTTCGACCACCCTCCAGGAGCATCTGACGCGCATCTGACAACAACTCGGCTCCACTCTCATGTCCAGGCCACCTGGCCAGTGACTTGGCACGAGCAATGACTAGACTGGTAACTATAACAACCTTTTTGTAGAACCTGCGTGTGAATGTCTGTGTGTGTGAATGGATCTATATAGAAATTGCATATAGGAATATTTTGTTGTATTTACAATAAACGTGGCAATTTGCCTTGTCCCTCTTACAAGATCCTGTTGGTATCATTTTTATTAGTGCAATATTAACTACAAAAGTAAATAGCACCAAAAGACAACATTTGAAGTATCAGTTCAGTGTACATAATCTGCTTTGAGGGAATAACCTGCAATACTGCAGTCAGATTTCAATTACAATTCTAATAATAGAATCCTAGAATATCAGGGTTGGAAGGGACCTCAGGAGGTCATCTAGTCCAACCCCCTGCTCAAAGCAGGACCAGTCCTGAACTAAATCATCCCAGCCAGGGCTTTGTCAAGCCTGACCTTAAAAACTTCTAAGGAAAGAGATTCCACCACCTCCGTAGGTAACGCATTCCAGTGTTTCACCACTCTCCTAGTGAAAAAGTTTTTCCTATTATCTAACCTAAACCTCCCCCACTGCAACTTGAGACCATTACTCCTTGTTCTGTCATCTGCTACCACTGAGAACAGTCTAGATCCATCCTCTTTGGAATCCCCTTTCAGGTAGTTGAAAGCAGCTATCAAATCCCCCCTCATTCTTCTCTTCTGCAGGCTAAACAATCCCAGTTCCCTCAGCTTCTCCTCATAAGTCATGTGTTCCAGTCCCCTAATCACTTTTGTTGCCCTCTGCTGGACGTTTTCCAATTTTTCCACATCCTTCTTGTAGCGTGGGGCCCAAAACTGGACACAGTACTCCAGATGAGGCCTCACCAATGTCGAATAGAGGGGAATGCATTATAAATTCAAAGCACTGTCACAAAAAGTGAAATATTATTTTGATCACAACAATGTCATGAAATTTTTCAAATTTTACCATGAAAATTCTTAACCTTAATTATGCCGCCCAACTCTGTAAGCCAAAGTGCACTGCAGGCCTTCCACTATTATTTAAGCAACAACTGCTTTACATGGACAAGCAGGAAACCATCATTCATTTTAGACCTACAGATTGTTTAATGACAAGTACAGTATGCCCTCTCTTATTCTTGCAGACATTAACACTTATTGTGAGCCCCAAGGCCATTTGTAGCCTCTGATTTCTTGTGGTCAACGATACCACGCAGATACCAAGCACTGCAAAATTTTAAAACTCTCCTTGTATAGACTGTAGGTTACAACTCCTGGGAGTCAAACCACCATTTTCACTGCCCTGCCCCAGATGTAGAATAATTGTAAAACCCCCACAACCATTGTGTCTATTTACAAGGAACGCCTTTTTCATGGCAGGACAACATCACAGGTTGATTCTCTCTCCTCTTCAGAGCTAAGGAACACTGCAAAGATACCAATACACCTGTCAGCCTTCCACAGAAAGGAAAGAGCTACCAACACAAAGCACAATCAGAACATGTGCTCCTTTTTCCCCGCACGACCACGACCACATTCCATTCTCTGACACACACGAGGTGCACATTTTGGGCTAGTCTATGTGAAAAAATCAACACCCCAAGTGCCATAGCTATGCTGGCTGAACCCCAGTGCAGATGCCGCTAAACTGACTGGTCAATGCTTGCAATGGTGAAATCTTTATATTTTACTTCCAATGGACTGAAGTTCCAAAAATAATTTTTAATTGCTTGTTGCCAATCACTTCATTCACCTTCAGGGAAGAAAACTGATTACCAGTTATCTATGTGTGAATGTATCCAACACTAATTTCACTATTGATCAGCAGCTTTCACATTTACTAGTTAGAATGACAGGTTTCAGAGTAACAGCCATGTTAGTCTGTATTCGCAAAAAGAAAAGGAGTACTTGTGGCACCTTAGAGACTAACCAATTTATTTGAGCATAAGCTTTCGTGAGCTACAGCTCACTTCATCGGATGCATACTGTGGAAAGTACAGAGGATCTTTTCATACACACAAAGCATGAAAAAATGGGTGTTTATCACTACAAAAGGTTTTCTCTCCCCCCACCCCACTCTCCTGTTGGTAATAGCTTATCTAAAGTGATCACTCTCCTTACAATGTGTATGATAATCAAGATGGACCATTTCCAGCACAAATCCAGGTTTTCTCCTCCCCTACAAACCCACTCTCCCCCCCCTCCCAAGACGTTCTTGTTAAACCCTGGATTTGTGCTGGAAATGGCCCACCTTGATTATCATACACATTGTAAGGAGAGTGATCACTTTAGATAAGCTATTACCAGCAGGAGAGTGGGGTGGGGGGAGAGAAAACCTTTTGTAGTGATAAACACCCATTTTTTCTTGCTTTGTGTGTATAAAAAGATCTTCTGTACTTTCCACAGTATGCATCCGATGAAGTGAGCTGTAGCTCACGAAAACTTATGCTCAAATAAATTGGTTAGTCTCTAAGGTGCCACAAGTACTCCTTTTCTAGTTAGAATGAGAAATGAGCACCTCATGAAGTGAACACGAGACTAAAAGCTGTGCCAGTTTTACATACAACCATATAACCACATGCCATGCTCACTAGTATTCTAGAAAGTTAAGAGATTCTAGCAACCAAGCCAGCCCATCCTACTATTCACAAAATCAGCCCACTGCTCTCTTAAAGAGCCAATGACAGTAGATTCCACCCTCTAGCCCACTTCTAATTAGCAACACTCAACTACTCCCAGTTTCAGACAATATTTACTGTTTTCTAATAGGCCTAACAAGAACCTGAAAGTTGTCATCCCTTCCCTTTTAACTTTTAGGATAGTTTAGCTTCAGTCAATTAATGGAAATGTTTTGTCTAATATGCCCATTCTCAAACTTCAATAAATGTTGTTTTCCTGTAATTCCTCCATAATGATATTCAAAACCACCAAGAAAATCCCTAGAAAAAAAGCACAGAAGACGCTAGTTTTTACCCAACCTGAGGAAGCATCAATGGGGAAGAATGAGGATGGAGTAGATACAGGAAAGAAAACAGATGGAGTAGAGGTTCCCAATTCGAGATCTGCAGAGAGCTGACTGCTAACATGTTGCTGACCCTTTGTTCCATCCGATAAAAATTGAACAGATGGGGAAGATGATGATGATGAAGTGAAGAGCGAAAGTGAATAATGTGAGTAACTGTTTGAAGGGACAAAACACAGACTCTAAAGACAACTTTAAAATACATGGGAAAGTAAGAATGAAGTTAGATAAGCAATGGTGCAATTAGGCTTGTACAGCCCCTTCATATACAAATAGAAATATTTTAATGTATTAATTTGCCAGTGTCACATAAACATTACATGGAGACATAAGCTAATTGCATGTACAGCACAGAACCTCACTAATTCACAAGAGTGATTGAGAAGCCTATTGAAGCTAGCAAGTAAAGAAAAGAGCAAAGTGATCTATCTAAAAGTATATTTGATAAATAGTTCAGCTTGGTTGTGTTCCTTTCTTATATATGTAATACACTTGGAGATATGAAATCAATTTGAGAACTTTTGACACTACAACAGCCTTGTTGATAAGTAGATAAAAGCCACCATTTTCAGTGTGCCAGTTAGCAAGGTTCTGCATATACTGTATACAGACCTAGTATTTGAACTAAATGTCGGATGTAGTTCATCCCTCTGTAAAGAAACTGACACTCCATACCATATAGTTGACATATTCTTAGCAACAAGACCCCTCTAAAATCCAATTGTTTGCCTTTGTAGTATAGTATCCTATTATTTGATGACAGGTACTTTCTAAAAGCATTCTTAGGGAAATTAACCCTGAAGCCTCTCTACTGTCCTTCATTCCTTCCCCACCTCAAAACTACTCAGTTCAAACACTGGATGAAAAATGAAGGTGGTAGACATGAGAGGGGAGATGGTGATTTTTAAATGTAAAGATGCCAAAAAACTAATGCAGTCCCTTCAGTGGTACTCCAATGGTAGAATTTGGATCCTGGCTGTAAGTCATCAAGTACCACACTGGCTGATCAATTTATGCCATAAAGCAAAATTTGAAATATCTATCATTATGCTCAGCTTAAACAGACAGAATAATCCTAACTCGCAGAAACAGTTTACTTACCTACGTATAGCCAAGTTATATTATTCATCTAGTGGGATCTCACTTTACTGCATCAGTCTAGCCTTTTCAAGCTGAGATAGGTTTTCCTTTCATTCTATGGCTATACATACAGAAGACCAATTGTTATATAGAACAGCCCATTTAATAACTTATTTAGACTAAGTATAATTTATGTCTATCCTTAGAGCTTATAAAAAATATGACGTTATTTAATGAAGCAAATGTTTTCTCTCATAAAGTCAGAAAGTGCAACTACTATAAACCTAGAGTTCTACAATCTGTTACAGTTGATGATCCTCCAAGGTGACCAGAAAAGATCACAGATGCTCCAGAGCTGCAAGTTGCATTGCTGGTTTTAGGGGCAGGAAGACATCTTTTATCAACATGTTCCCCTTAAATTATTAAAAAGAAGCAGCGTATTGTGTGCTTTATGTTGAGAAATCCACTTGACCAGGCACAAGTGGTAAAACACATGTTTTCCTTGTAAGTGAGGTGGGCCTAAACTGCTCCTGCAGAACTTAAATAGTTTCTAGCTGCAAAGGTAACTATCCATACGTTAAAAGAAAAGGAGTACTTGTGGCACCTTAGAGACTAACCAATTTATTTGAGCATAAGCTTTCGTGAGTTACAGCTCACTTCATCGGATGCATTCAGTGGAAAATGCATCCGATGAAGTGAGCTGTAGCTCACGAAAGCTTATGCTCAAATAAATTGGTTAGTCTTTAAGGTGCCACAAGTACTCCTTTTCTTTTTGTGAATACAGACTAACACGGCTGCTACTCTGAAACCTATCCATATGTTAATTGTCTGTTTTTAATTTGCTTTCATACCAATATAGCACTGCTCACCACCATATCTAGGCACTGATGTCACCTTCCTCAGTCTGGAGACAAACAGCTCCAGTGCATCTACTGCTTTCCCTAAGCCAGGGGCGGACAAACTTTTTGGCCTGAGGGCCACATCGGGTTTTGGAAATTGTATGGAGGGCCGGATAGGGAAGGGGGGCGTGGCCTGCTCCCACCCTCCCCACCCCCAACTCCTGCCCCATCCAAACCCCCCTGTTCCCTGGGACCCCTGCCCCATCCACCCCACCCTCCCTGTCCCGACTGCCCCCCTGAAACCCCTGCCCCGACTGCTCCATCCAACCCCTCCCCTCATTCCTGACTGCCTCCGGAGACCCCTGCCCCATCCAACCATCCCTTCTCCCTGACTGCCCCCCGGGACCCCTGCCCCTGACTGCACTCTGCCGCCCAATCCAACCCCCGCTCCTTCCTGACTGCCCCCATTCAACCCTTCTGTTCCCCACTCTCTGACCGCCCCGACCCTTATCCACATCCCCACCCCTTGACCACCACTCCAAACACCCCTGCCTTCTATGCAACCCTCCCGCTCCCTGTCCCCTTACCGCGCTGCCTGGAGCAACAGTGGCTGGAGGTGCTACAGCTGCGCCACCTGGCTGGAGCCAGCCATGCACCGCGCAGCACAGAGCACCGGGTCAGGCCAGGCTCTGCAGCTGCGCTGCCCTAGGAGCTCGCCCCCGCCCCCCACGCCACCCAGAGCATTGCGCCAGTGCTACAGCATGCTGAGGGGGAACAGCGGGGGAGGAGCTGGGGCAAGCCTCCTGGGACAGGAGCTCAGGGGCCAGGCAGGAGGGTCCTGCGGGCCATAATTTGCCCACCTCTGCCCTAAACAGAGGCAGAGCAAAAGGTAAACAAAAACACCAGTCATATTCTCAGCTGCTATTCAGAATGCTGTGGGCAAACTGTGAAACTAACAATATTCATTCCAGTCTTGCTTAGCTGCTATGTGAAGAAGCTGCAAGCACCTAAAGTAGGCACTGGGAGTTGTTCAAAGAAAGATTTCCAAAAAAAGAATGCTAGAGTAGCAGAGATGCACCAGTCCCAACAGGTCACGAGTTTCTGGTCCAAAAAGTTGTTGTTCTTGCACCAATGAAGTACCCCCTACATTTTGGTGCACACTGCCCAACACTGCCCAACTCCTCCTTTTTCCACCCACCCTTTTTGGGAAAAGCTGTGGCTTCTCAGAACTCTACTGGCCTCTGACTAGGATGTTATTCCCACTGGCTAGCTGGAGCCTAGTAACTTTTTCCTGCTTTGCCCAGACACTATCAATCATTTAAAAATAAAAACAAACAAACCTTTCAAATCAATTCAAAAATATTTTAATATTGAGGGGAAAAAATTATAAATGTTATCAGATTTAAACCTACATCTATCCACGCTTCATTTTATTTTTACTATCTTTGCTGTTTAAATTGTTTTAATACAAACATTTTCCCTTTTTCTATTTGAATCTACAGTGAAATAATAACACTGAATAACAAAATTTCTATGGTAACAAAGGTCAGAAGGAGGAGGATTATGATTTAACTGAGAGATCAAATAGAAATATAAACCAGACAGAAAAAAACTATTAAAATATAAGCAACTTTTGGAGGGATAGCTCAGTGGGGGGGAGGGATAGCTCAGTGGGGGGGAGGGATAGCTCAGTGGTTTGACCATGGGCCTGCTAAACCCAGGGTTGTGAGTTCAATCCTTGAGGGGGCCATTTGTGAGTTCAATCCTTGAGGGGGCCATTTAGGGATCTGGGGCAAAAATTGGGGATTGGTCCTGCTTCAAGCAGGGGGTTGGACTAGATGACCTCCTAAGGTCCCTTCCAATCCTAACCTTCTATGAATCTATAAGATAGATCTGTATGAGGGATTTTTTTATTATTTGTTTTAGGTTGAAAGTATCTCTTAAAATAGGACTTGCACATTGTGACAATCAGAAATTTATAGTTATCCAACACTGCCACTACAGCCAGATTTTTTCCTTACTCTTTGTTTGATAACCTTTTGGACCATTTTGTTATAAGGTGAAGTGTTAAAAGCGAAAAGTTTGGATTGCTGATAGGAGAGAGGATCCAACTTGGGAAGCCACATGAACAGCTCTGCACACAATACACCCAGATAATCTAAGAGTGATTCTCAGCAAGGGGCATGTGTACCCCTGGGGGTACTCAGAGTGCTTCCTAGGGTACATCAACTTACCTAGATATTTGCCTAGTTTTACAACAGGCTACACAGAAAGCACTAGCGAAGTCAGTACAAACTAAAATTTCATACAGACAATGACTTGTTTATACTGCTCTATATACTATACACTGAAATGTAAGTACGACATTTATATTCCAATTGATTTATAAGTATATGGTAAAAATGAGAAAGTAAGCAATTAAGTGACAGCGTGTTGTGACACTTGTGTATTTTTATGTCTGATTTTGTAAACAAGTAGTTTTTAAACTGAGCTGAAACTTGGGGGTATGCAAGACAAATCACACTCCTTCCTGAAAGGGGTACAGTAGTCTGGAGAGGCTGAGAGCTACAGCTACAGCTCATGAGCTTTCGTGAGCTTTCATGAGCTACAGCTCAGCTCATGCTCAAATAAATTGGTTAGTCTCTAAGGTGCCACAAGTACTCCTTTTCTTTTTGCGAATACAGACTAACAAGGCTGCTACTCTGAAACCTGATCTAAAGAAACTCTTTTCAGAAACATTTGGTCTCTTTTTGCTTTTAGGTTTAGAGAAAATCCAGGGAATGTTTTTGACAATTATTTCCTTTTCAAAAAAAATCTTTAATATTTGTTAATGGCCATACTGGTGATTAGCTAGGGAAGTGGTTCGTTAATATGGGGAGCTTTGAGTGATTAAGGCAGTTGTGAGAGAACTCACAGAGCAGCTCACCCTCACTTATTTTGCTCCAATTAAAGGGTCACAGAACAATGCCAAGGCCAACTGATTAAGGCTAAAATGGAAAAACACTTTCCTCTTAAAAAGAAAAGGAGTACTTGTGGCACCTTAGAGACTAACCAATTTATTTGAGCATAAGCTTTCGTGAGCTACAGCTCACTTCATCTGATGAATCGGAAAGCTTATGCTCAAATAAACTGGTTAGTCTCTAAGGTGCCACAAGTACTCCTTTTCTTTTTGCGAATACAGACTAACACGGCTGTTACTCTGAAACTTTCCTCTTAACCACTTTAAAAAGATTGCATATCCACACTTTAAAGAGTATAAACATATTTGCATGATGCCTTTTTGGTCACTGTAATGTATTCAGTTCAAATTCGCTCATATTATGGAAGCATCATAGTGGCTCCATAGTTAGGGCTGTATTTAAATTTACACTTAAATTTAATCTGGTTTTATGTTTGCGTGATATGAGAGGAAGAATTATGCAGTGGTTAAGGCAGTAGTCTAGGATTTAGGAGGCCTACTTCAAGTCCCTCAACAATCTTGGGTAAATCACTTAAGCTATGAGCCTCAGTTCTCCATCTGCGAAATGGGAATGGTACTACCCAACCTCACCGGAGTGTTGCGAGGATAAACACACTGCAAGGCTCTCAGACATTACATTTTGGGGGTCATAAGTATAGAGTAACTCCAAACACAATATGGTGTCTCATTAAGAGTTGCTGATTTTACTGGGATAAATGAATACCCAGTTTGAATATTGGTAACACAGTATTATCCTCTACATGCTTACAGCATTTACTCCAAGTATAGTCTAATTTTCTGAAAAGTCTCAAGTAAACAATTCATGAGATAGCATTTACAAATGCTCCCTTTAAGAGATTTGAGTAACATTTTTAGTTCCCTATAGCAAATACATTCCAGATTATAGAAATCATTATTCTTAAATGTAGCAACAATTAAGATTTAGTGGCTAAAAAGTTACTACATTAGTAACGGATTACGACCAGTAGGCTACTTTTTAAATTTTGTGTATATCACAGTGATAGTCAAACATATTTAGTCAATGAAAGCTTCAAAATGCAAGCCTTTCATTTAAAAATACACCAGCATAACTTTCCTGGCCTTCATGAGTCTTCTTGAAATCAAGTGGTAAACTAACCTTAGTAGCACACAGGAGTGTAGATACATGAAAATTCACTCACTTTGGCTGGCTAAAAGTCTTTCCAGTTGACCACTGCATAGTGTGTACTGCCATAGGAAGACTCCCATGTTGGTCTAGACCAGTAAGCCACAGTCCTGTATCCTTGTCTGACGATAGCCAACATAAGATGCTTCAATGAAGCTGTAAATCATCTCATAAAGGGACAATTAAGCAATAACCCACCCAGAGAAGAAATTTCTTCCCAACTCCAGGCAGTTAGTGGCCTGAAGGATGAGGATTTGTGAGGTGGGCCCTATAAGCATACAGCAATATAAATACAAAACTAAGTTTGATTATAAAGCATTTTTCAGTTAGGCTGCTCTTGTACAATGATGGTTAAATCCAAACTTTTTGACAGGGTACACAACGATGCTATCATCCACAACTTCAGTTAAGAAAAGGACTTCCCAGACATTATACAGGTGGGTTGCATCAGTAACCAGGAGTGACACAAATTCCAGACACAATGACAGTTCACTAAATTTATAGATCTTTGGGAGGGAGAGAAAAGGAGGGAGAAACAGGGAAATGCTTCACACTCAGATTATCTAGAACACTCAAATTTTGGTAGCCACCCTAACCCAAAGTTTGAAAACCCTACAAAAATGTAAATAGCTTGATATGTGCTTTGGACAAAGACTTCTAAATTTTAAACTCATTTTTAAAGAAAGCTGAGCTTTTGTGAATTTATAGTTCTTATCTTGGCAGTCTAATATCAGAGTCATAGGTTGGGTCAAACAGCAGAGCCAGTTGGCACCAGTCACCTCTAAGTCAGAGAAAGGTATATCCATTGTTTTACTTTCCATTACATCCTTCCCAAACTAATGTTGGTACACAGGACAGAAATGAGTTTCTTTCCATTCTTCTCTGTCATTTGCTGCTGCTTCCATCTGCTCTATTCCGTTAAGATAGATTGTTCTGTCCTCCCTGCTAGGAGTAGTTCTTAACGGTTTCTCTTGGGTGCCCTTGTTTTTTCACAGCAGTTGGTTTCCACCTGACAGCTTCAGGTGAGAGTCTGTATGCTGGCATCCGGAGTACATGTCCCAGATACATCCAGCACTTCCTTCTGATTCTGGTAGAAACAAGCGGGCTGGTTGGTGATTTCTCTGATCTCTCCACAGGTAATGAAGTCTTTCCAACCAGCGTAGGAACTTATTTTCAAAGCTTCTAGTTTTCTACCACTTTGGCAGATCTCCAGCTTTTGCAGCCATATGTCAGCACTGAGATTACGTTTGAATTGCAAATTCTCAGTTTTGTTCTGATGCTCTCCCCCCTTCCCATATATTAAGTTTAGTAAATGCTGTGGATGCCTTTCCTATCTTCGATGTCACTTTCTTCTTAAAATCTGTTGACCAGTATGTTGCTCCTTAGGTACAAGAACTGTTCTACTTTCCTGTATTTTTGCCTTCTAATGTGAGGTTACTGCTTGATGCCTGGGTTTCAAGGATGTTTGTTTTAGCATAACAAATATTGAACCTGGTTGACCTGCAGTTTTTGCCAGCTTGTCTGTCTTTGGCTGTAACTTTTCGGGGGTGTCACTCAGGAACACAAGATCATCAGCAAAGTATAGGTCTTCCGGGCATTTACCATCTGCCCATGACATACCAGTGTTTGTGCTGCTAATACACGTAGGCTAGGACTACACTACCAACTTATAATCAGTAAATCCATACCCCTCTGCAACATAATTATACCAACCTAACCCCAAGTGTAGGCAGTGCCTCTTGGGGAGGTGGAGTACCTATGCCAACATGAGAAGCTCTCCCATCGGCGTAAGCAGCATCTTCACTAAGTGCTGCAACTATGCTGTTGCAGCACTGCAAGTGTAGACAAGCCCATTGACTCAGACTTTAAGGCCAGAAGGCACCATCATGATCACCTAAGTCCAACCTTCTGCACACTGAAGGCCACAGAACCTCACCCACCTGCTCCTATACTAGACCCACAACTTTGGCTGATTTCAGAGTAACAGCCGTGTTAGTCTGTATTCACAAAAAGAAAAGGAGTACTTGTGGCACCTTAGAGACTAACCAATTTATTTGAGCATAAGCTTTCGTGAGCTACAGCTCACTTCATCGGATGTGAGCTGTACCTCACGAAAGCTTATGCTCAAACTTTGGCTGAGTTACTCAAGTCCTCAAATCATGATATAAAGACTGAGTTACAGAGACTTCACCATTTATTCTAATTAAGCCAACAAGTGCAGAAGAAGGCGAAAACGCCAGAGGATCTCTGCCAATCTGACCTGCAGAAAAATTCCTTCCCGACCGCAAATACAGTGATCAGTTAGAGCCTGTGCACGCGAGCAAGACCTATCATCCAGACACCTTGAAAACAATTCACTGTAGATAGAGCCCTCCTCATCTAGTGTCCCATCTCTGGCCATTGGAGATATTTGCTACTAGCAGTCGCAGATCGGCCATATGCCATTGTTGGCAACTTCATTATACCATCTTCTCCATAATCTTATCAAGCTCAGTCTTGAAACAAGTTAGGTTTTTTGCCCCCCACTGCTCCCCTTGGGAGGATGTTCCAGAACTTCCCTCCTCTGTTGGTTAGAAACATCTAATTTCAAGCCTAAACTTGTGAGGGCCAGTTTATATCCATTTGGTCTTGTTAGCATAGTCCCTAGCTTACATCTTCCCTCTCCCTCCCTCATGTTTATCACTCTGATGTATTTACAGAGAGCAATCATACCTCCCCTCAGCCTTCATTTGGTTAGGCTAAACAAGCCAAGCTCCTTAAGTCTCCACTCATAAGGCAGATTCTCCATTCCTCTGATCATCATAGGAGCCCTTCTCTGCACCTGTTCCACTCAATTCACTTCATTATCCAGTATATGGAAATGCCAAATAACAGAAGTAAAATGCAGTCATGTTTCACACCAGTGTCCACATTGAACCACTCTGTTGTCTGGTGGTTCATCCTTACAGAGTACTTTGCATCTCTGTACCTGGCCTTCATGAAATTGACAACTTTAGCTGGGATGTCATCAGACTGAAGACTATTCCAGACTGTGGACTGGCCATCGCTTTCTGTGAAAACTACTAAAGAGCAGTTTAGGAGAAGTGTCTCACATTCAACAGATCCTAGCCTACTGAGATTAATTACAGAAACTCCTCACTTAACGTTGTAGTTATGTTCCTGAAAAAATGCGACTTTAAGTGAAAGGATGTTAAGCGAATCCAATTTCCCCATAAGAATTAATGTAAATGGGGGGGGTTAGGTTCCAGGAAAAAAAAATGCTGCCAGACAAAAGGCATTATACACATTTTAAACAAGCAATTTAATACTACAATCACTGCTGAGTATGAAGCTTGGTTGAGGTGGTGGAGTCAGAAAGTGGAAGAGGGTGGATTGTCCAGCTGCTCCTCTTGCTGAACTTTCTGAGCTCGAAAAAACACATCTAGAGATTGTTGTTTTACTTCTTTTTTTTTTTTCTCCTTGGTAAATTTCTTTATAGCAAGTCATTAGATGACCAACTCCCCTAATCACTTTGGAGCTGCGTTCCCAGTCAGGATCGTCATCACTCAGGATTTGCAAGCCAGCTTCAATCGTTTGGAAAGCTTCAGAAAGACGTTTGGCAGTCAAATTTTGATGGGTTGGTTCTTCTTCTACTTCTTGGCCCTCTTCTTCCATTGCTCTCGTCACCTCTAGTAGCATCAGATCTTCATTGGTTAGCTCTACTCCATGTGATTGCAGAAGTTGTGTAACATCGGCTTCTTCCACCTCAGCAAAACCTGCTTTCATGGCCAAGCTGGGGACAACATCTTCACAGCGGGGACAACATCATTAAATCCTATTAAGTCACTGGAGACAATGAGGCAGACAAGGAGGCTGACGGTGCCATAGCCTAGGAGAAGCATGTTGTGCAGCAGCAGTGGCAGCTTCCCCTACTCTGCAAGCACCAGGGGCTCAACCCTCAGCCCGCCCACTCCACCCCTTCCCCCAAGTCCCCACCCTCGACCCGCCTCTTCTCCCCCCCCCATCCCCCTTTGCTTTGCAGACTACTTCCACGCTCCTACCCCTGATTGCCAGAGGCAGGAGGGGGGGGCAGGAGGGGAAAGGTGCTGATCCGCATCTGCTGGGGGTGGGGAAGAGCACAGGGAGGCTGCCTGCTGTGGAGAAAGCAGGCATCCAAAACAACGTAAGAGTGGAGCATTGCTCAACTTTAAACAAGTGTGTTCCCTAATTGATCAGCAACGTAACAACGAAACAACGTTAACCGGGACAACTTTAAGCAAGGAGTTCCTGTATTCTCAATTCATTACAATACAGCAAGTTAGAGCACCTATTGGATTTGATTTTGAGAGTTAAAATATACTTTGCCAACTTTATCACCACCAGGTTGTCCTTTCAGAGGCAGCCTTACTCCAACTGTGGGACACAACGCTTGGGGAAAGCAAACCACCAACTGGGACATGTGGAAGTATTTTGTAAGATGGGTAGGCTTTTAACAAATGGCATGGGTGCACATTTTATTTATTTTTCCTGAAGGAGGATTATATAGCAAGGGCTTGTGAAACACTGTGCATATGGAAACAATTCAGGGTTCACAGCGGACAAGTAACTCATCACAACATCCAAGTGCAATGCTTTGGCAAAAAGGGCTAATGTAATCTTTGAATATCTAAACAGGAGCAGGAGTAATGAGCAGGCTTAGGAAGGTGGTTTTACCTCCGTTTACAGCATTTGTGAAACCAGTAATGAAACACTGTATCCAGTTCTGGTGCCGTATTTTTAAAAGGATGCTGAAAAGCTGGAGAGGTTGCAGGAAAGAGCCACAAAAATGCACAAGCTAGTGTAAGTGCCTTACAGTGAGATTTAAACAGCTCAATCTGTTTATTTTATCAAAAAGATAGATTATGGAGTAGAAGTACCTTCACAAGAAGAAAATACCAGTTACTAACAGGTCTTTAATCTAGCAGAGAAAGGCATACCAACAAATGGCCAGAAGTGAAAGCCAAACAAAGTCAAATTAGAAATTAGGCACAAATTTTCAACGGAGTACATGATTAATCATTGGTACAAACTATCAAGGGAAGTGATGTCTTCAAATCAAAAGTTCTGGAACACAAGTTATGCGTCTCAAGACAGGGGCAGCTGCATGAAATTTAATGGCCTGTGCTATACAGAAGGTCAGACTAGGTGATCTAATGGCACCTTCTGGCATTAAACTCTATCATTAGAAGCCTCACTTCAAATGGCCCGAGATATTCTGGGGTTTGGACAAGTCATTCAGAAGGAATGAAGCATGCCATCATTTACACCACCCCACTCCCACAAATCTAGCCTATTCATAGCCACTGTTAACTGGTAGAACACAAACTTAGTAATATAACACCCAGGGTGGATAAAGATCAATGATTTAAAAAAATAAATAAAAAAAACTCAGATGTTTTTTATTTAAATTGGATTTTTTTGGATAAAATGCTTTTTGAGGAAAAAAACCTATCTCATCATGGAATAGGGATTACAAATTCTAATTCTATAGTATGAGACAATATATTCATGTAATGTTTAAGAACAGTTTTGTAAATGAATTTCAATAGTTCATGGATTAGGGACCCAATCTTATGGGGTTCCAAGGGCTTCAGTATAGACTATTTAGGTTAATCTTTCTATCTACCCAATGGGACTCAGTGCTCAGTCTAAAAGATACTATCAGAGATGCTTAGTTTTGCAGTTCTCAAACGATGGATTTGTGTCTCCAGAGATAATATGCTTGTTAACAGCACAAATGTTAATAGATAGGATAGATAGGATAGATAGAGGTGAGAAATAACAGACCTCAACCCTATTGTCCCTCTGCAAATGTGTGTACACAGAGTCAACCCCTTACCTCTCTCTCTAAAGGTGCAAAGTTTCAAAAAGTTCAATGAATAGAAGATTGTTGGGAGTGAAATAGATCTGGACAAGGAGAAGAAGTCTGGAGATAAATAAATGTGAGAAGGGAGGTACAGGTAGTAGAAACAAAAGTGAAACTGTTTGAGCAGCATATTCCAGAAGTCTTGAGGTCTTTCTGAGTGTAGCCTTCATTGATCGAAGATCTACCATACCATTCTCTCACTGGAAGGAAAAACCTATAAGGGCAGCAGGCTGTAAAAGAGGCCCCGTTTGGGAATATTTTAATGAAGTTCCTCTACCTGTGGGTAAGACAGGCATGCGTGCAAAATGCAAACAGTGCAACAAAGGAATGCAAGGCCTGGTTGCCCTAATGAAACAACATCATGGGAACTTTCAGAGTAACAGCCGTGTTAGTCTGTATTCGCAAAAAGAAAAGGAGTACTTGTGGCACCTTAGAGACTAACCAATTTATTTGAGCATAAGCTTTCGTGAGCTACAGCTCACTTCATCAGATGCATACTGTGGAAAATACAGAAGATGTTTTTATACACACAAACCATGAAAAAATGGGTGTTTATCACTACAAAAGGTTTTCTCTCTCCCCACCCCACTCTCCTGCTGGTAATAGCTTATCTAAAGTGATCACTCTCCTTACAATGTGCACAATAAGGAAGGTGGGCCACTTCCAGCACAAATCTAGGGTTTAACAAGAACGTCTGAGGAATGGGGGGAGGGGGGGAAGGTAGGAAAAAACAAGGGGAAATAGGTTACCTTGCATAATGACTTAGCCACTCCCAGTCTCTACTCAAGCCTAAGTTAATTGTATCCAATTTCCAAATGAATTCCAATTCAGCAGTCTCTCGTTGGAGTCTGGTTTTGAAGTTTTTCTGTTGTAATATCGCAACTTTCATGTCTGTAATCGCGTGACCAGAGAGATTAAAAAGTGTTCTCCGACTGGTTTATGAATGTTATAGTTCTTGACATCGGATTTGTGTCCATTTATTCTTTTACGTAGAGACTGTCCAGTTTGACCAATGTACATGGCAGAGGGGCATTGCTGGCACATGATGGCATATATCACATTGGTAGATGTGCAGGTGAACGAGCCTCTGATAGTGTAGCTGATGTGATTAGGCCCTATGATGGTGTCCCCTGAATAGATATGTGGGCACAGTTGGCAACGGGCTTTGTTGCAAGGATAGGTTCCTGGGTTAGTGGTTCTGTTGTGTGGTATGTGGTTGCTGGTGACTATTCACTTCAGGTTGGGGGGCTGTCTGTAAGCAAGGACTGGCCTGTCTCCCAAGATTTGAGAGAGTGTTGGGTCATCCTTCAGGATAGGTTGTAGATCCTTGATAATGGGTCGAAGGGGTTTTAGTTGGGGGCTGAAGGTGACGGCTAGTGGCATTCTGTTATTTTCTTTGTTAGGCCTGTCCTGTAGTAGGTAACTTCTGGGAACTCTTCTGGCTCTATCAATCTGTTTCTTCACTTCCGCAGGTGGGTACTGTAGTTGTAAGAATGCTTGATAGAGATCTTGTAGGTGTCTGTCTCTGTCTGAGGGGTTGGAGCAAATGCGGCTGTATCGCAGAACTTGGCTGTAGACAATGGATCATGTTGTGTGGTCTGGATGAAAGCTGGAGGCATGTAGGTAGGAATAGCGGTCAGTAGGTTTCCGGTATAGGGTGGTGTTTATGTGATCATCATTTATTAGCACTGTAGTGTCCAAGAAGTGAATCTCTTGTGTGGGCTGGACCAGGCTGAGGTTGATGGTAGAATCATAGAATCATAGAATATCAGGGTTGGAAGGGACCCCAGAAGGTCATCTAGTCCAACCCCCTCCTCAAAGCAGGACCAATTCCCAGTTAAATCATCCCAGCCAGGGCTTTGTCAAGCCTGACCTTAAAAACCTCTAAGGAAGGAGATTCTACCACCTCCCTAGGTAACGCATTCCAGTGTTTCACCACCCTCTTAGTGAAAAAGTTTTTCCTAATATCCAATCTAAACCTCCCACACTGCAACTTGAGACCATTACTCCTCGTTCTGTCATCTGCTACCATTGAGAACAGTCTAGAGCCATCCTCTTTGGAACCCCCTTTCAGGTAGTTGAAAGCAGCTATCAAATCCCCCCTCATTCTTCTCTTCTGCAGGCTAAACAATCCCAGCTCCCTCAGCCTCTCCTCATAACTCATGTGTTCCAGTCCCCTAATCATTTTTGTTGCCCTTCGCTGGACTCTCTCCAATTTATCCACAGATAGGATAGAAATAGGATAGAAATTGGATAGAAATTGTTGAAATCATGGTGGAATTCCTCAAGGGCTTCTTTTCCATGGGTCCAGATGATGAAGATGTCATCAATATAGTGCAAGTAGAGTAGGGGCGTTAGGGGACGAGAGCTGAGGAAGTGTTGTTCTAAGTCAGCCATAAAAATGTTGCCATACTGTGGGGTCATGAGGGTCCCCACAGCAGTGCTGCTGATCTGAAGGTATACATTGTCCCCAAATGTAAAATAGTTATGGGTAAGGACAAAGTCACAAAGTTCAGCCACTAGGTTAGCCGTGACATTATCGGGGATAGTGTTCTTGACGGCTCGTAGTCCATCTTTGTGTGGAATGTTGGTGTAGAGGGCTTCTACATCCATAGTGGCCAGGATGGTGTTATCAGGAAGATCACCGATGGATTGTAGTTTCCTCAGGAAGTCAGTGGTGTCTTGAAGGTAGCTGGGAGTGCTGGTAGCGTAGGGCCTGAGGAGGGAGTCTACATAGCCAGACAATCCTGCTGTCAGGGTGCCAATGCCTGAGATGATGTGGCGCCCAGGATTTCCAGGTTTATGGATCTTGGGTAGTAGATAGAATATCCCGGGTCGGCGTTTCAGGGGTGTGTCTGTGCGGATTTGATCTTGTGCTTTTTCAGGGAGTTTCTTGAGCAAATGCTGTAGTTTCTTTTGGTAACTCTCAGTGGGATCAGAGGGTAATGGCTTGTAGAAAGTGGTGTTGGAGAGCTGCCGAGCAGCCTCTTGTTCATATTCCGACATATTAAGGATGACAACAGCACCTCCTTTGTCAGCCTTCTTGATTATGATGTCAGAGCTGTTTCCGAGGCTGTGGATAGCATTGTGTTCTGCACGGCTGAGGGTGTGGGGCAAGTGATGCTGCTTTTCCACAATTTCAGCCCGTGCACGTCGGCGGAAGCACTCTATGTAGAAGTCCAGTCTGCTGTCTCGACCTTCAGGAGGATTATCATACACATACCTTGATTATCATACACATTGTAAGGAGAGTGATCACTTTAGATAAGCTATTACCAGCAGGAGAGTGGGGTGGGGGGAGAGAAAACCTTTTGTAGTGATAAACCATGAAAAAATGGGTGTTTGTGTGTATAAAAACATCTTCTGTATTTTCCACAGTCTGCATCCGATGAAGTGAACTGTAGCTCACAAAAGCTTATGCTCAGATAAATTGGTTAGTCTCTAAGGTGCCATAAGTACTCCTTTTCTTTTTGCGAATACAGACTAACACGGCTGTTACTCTGAAACCTATCACTACAAAAGGTTAACAGCCGTGTTAGTCTGTATTCGCAAAAAGAAAAGGAGTACTTGTGGCACCTTAGAGACTAACCAATTTATCTGAGCATAAGCTTTTGTGAGCTACAGTTCACTTCATCGGATGCAGACTGTGGAAAATACAGAAGATGTTTTTATACACACAAACCATGAAAAAATGGGTGTTTATCACTACAAAAGGTTTTCTCTCCCCCCACCCCACTCTCCTGCTGGTAACAGCTTATCTGAAGTGATCACTCTCTTTACAATGTGTATGATAATCAAGGTGGGCCATTTCCAGCACAAATCCAGGGTTTAACAAGAACGTCTGAGGAACAAGGGGGAGGGGGCGGGGGAAGAAGAAACAAGGGGAAATAGGTTACTTTTTATAATAACTCAACCATTCCCACTCTCTATTCAAGCCTAAATTAATTGTATCCAATCTGCAAATTAATTCCAATTCATGAGACATGTTCCTTCTCAAGAGGAAGCTGCGTTGAAGATGATGAAAGGAACAAGTCTGAACATGCAGAATCTTCAGGTTTGTAAACTTTTTTTTTATTTCATACTTCTTTCTTAAGGACTGCCTGTCTTCCTTCTGGACTATTCTTGAATTCTCATGTTTGAGCAAAAAATATAGTTGTTACTCTATGGTACTATCAATTTTAGATGCAGTTGTGATAAAAAAAACAAACGGCTGAAATAGGCAGATCTTCCTTGCACAATTTCACCTTTGAAGTAGTACTGAGTGTTAGTGAATGCAATAAGTAATACTAAATGAGCAGTATGGTAATAATAATTAAATAACTGCATTGACTTATTTTGTTTAGGAGAATCGATCCTCAACATACAGGATTCTGAAGACTATCCACCTTCAAGATCACCATCATTTTCTATAGTTTCAGAGTTATCTGACAGGGATAGTGTTTCAGTCACATCATGTATGTCACATAGCCACAATATATCACCTGTAGCAAAGACGAAAAAAAAACTCCATCATCCAAAAACAACCATAGATAAGTTTGTGATAAGAACCCAGCAGATTACAAAAAGAGTTAATTGATGAAAAAATTGCCCAGTTTGTTTATGCAATAAACTCTCCTTTTTGTATGATTGAGAACCCACACTTCATTAACATGGTTCAGTCATTAAGACCAGGATACAGTCCACCCAACAGAGCAGATATTGCAGGCAAACTGCTGGATAAAGTGTATGAAAGAGAAACTGAGCAGTGTGCAAAAGGTCTAGAGGATGAAATTGTTAACCTGAGTCTTGATGGGTGGAGCAATGTCCACAATGATCCTGTTGTATGTGCTTGTGTGACAACAGAAGAAGGGAATGTCTTCCTTACAGAAACAACTGATACATCAGGAAATGCACACACAGCAGAATATTTACAAGTAGCAGCAGTAAAAGCTATAACAAACTGAAAAAAAATTCAAATGTCTAATACGCCGCTTGGTCACAGACAATTCTGCAAATGTATCAGAGAAGAAATTATTTAGGAGAGAGTGAAGAGAGTCCCAAGCTAATAATATATGGTCGTAGTGCTCATTTGATGCACCTCCTAGCCACAGACTTCAGTGTTCCAGAAATAAAGGCTAATGTTGTTGAAACTGCAAAGTACTTCCCGTAACAACCACTTTGCAGCAGCTGCTCTGAAAAAAGTGGGAGGAACCAAGCCAACTCTCCCACAAGACGTGCAATGAACTCAGTAGTGGACAGTTTTGAGCACTATATCAAGAACTGGCCTAATCTCATGACAGTTTGTGAACAAAATCGTGAAAAAATAGATGGCACTGTCATAGCCAAAGATCTCAACATTGGGCTTAAGAGAAATGTAGAACACATGCTGAGTACCCTGACGCCTATTTCTGTAGCCTTGAACAAAAAGAAATAGCTGTTTTATTGCTGACACTGTTGAAATTTTGAAGGAACTGAGTGAGATCTTAAAAAGAGAAATATGCAATGACAGAGTTAAATTACAAGCATTAAAAAAACCGAATGGGACAAGCACTATCTCCAGCTCATTTTCTTGCAAATATTCTCAATACTTGGTACCAGGGTCAAACCTTAACTGCTGAAGAGGAGTTGGCTAGGACATGGACATCCAGCAATCATCCCTTCATAATGCCAACTATAATAAACTTCAGAGCTAAGGGTGAACCGTTCAAGAAATATATGTTTGCTGATGATGTTTTAAAGAAAGTCATACCAGTGAACTGGTGGAAGTCACTTAAGCACTTGGATTCAGAGACTATTGAAGTGATAAACTCACTTTTAACAGTAGCTTCTTCCACTGGTATAGAAAGAACATTTTCTTCCTTTGGACTAATTCATTCCAAATTGAGAAATTGTTTGGGACCTGAAAAAGCAGGAAAGCTTGTTTTTCTTTTCCAGATTATGAACAAAAAGGAAAATGAAGGTGAAGACAACTGAGTTAGTTGCAGGAGCCAATATTTTAAGTTTCTCATGTTGACCTGGCTGATATAGTCAATTTAATTTTTTTTTTTAAGATTTCATTTAACTATTTTAGTTAAAATCAATTTTAAACACAAACAAACCTGATTTTAAAAAACTTGAATGTTTAACTAAATTCAAAAATTCGTATGCCTGTTTTGTTAAAAAAATTATACGTTTGCTGTTGAAGAAAAAGATCCAGAATACATAACATTGTTGTTTTAGTTAACTAAAACAATTTAAATGTCTGTCTGGTGATGTTCTCCTCCTAATACAGCACGGCAAGAAAATCCTCCAAATATTGGAGAGAGTTCACCTCCCAATTACTTCATAAATATCTGCTTCAATTACCCTCGGTAAATGATGTAATCAAACAATCATTCATTTTCTGATATAGCTGTAAAACTAATCTGAAAAGTTTTCAAAATAAATCACTTTAAAAATATATAGTGTGTACCTTCTAAAAATGAAACCTACATCTATCTCTGAGTTGTGAAGAATATGTTTTAAGGTTATAACAACCAACAAGAATGCACTTTTATGTAGAAATCTATGATTAAATCAATTTGATTTAAATCAAATCCACACAGATTACACCACAAAAAATGCCTTGTCTAATACGTTAACACATATAGAATTATTTTGGCAATACAATGCACTTCAACTTAGTAATCAATTTACTAATAGCTTCAATTATGACAATCTATGTACTTACACCAATAAATGACTCCCACATATTAGAAAACACTATCAGCAGAAGTGAACCATAGCTTTCTAGATAAAATACTTGAAAGTACAAGAGAACTAGCTAACTTCAAGTTGTTCCTTCAGTTGACAAAATGAAAACAGCATTGTACAAGAATGTATATTTCATACGAAAGCTGTGCAATCTGGGGACACCGGCTGGGTTTACATATTGTTCTAAATAGGTTGAGGTTTATATTTGTACATGGGTAGATTATGTGTTTTTGAGTGCACGCTGTTAGAGAATCTCTCAGAGAGAGTCTATTGGGCTAGGTCTTTTTTCATTTTGAATTACAGTCATAATTCACCTAAGATTTATAATACATCCACTACTACTTCAATGGATATATGTTCTATTGAAGATACAGAAGAAGTGTCACACATTGACTATCTGGATATAAGAATAAGGGGTGAAAAATTATTCATGTGTAGGTTAAATTGAGAGGTTTGTCGACAAGATAATCATTTGCAAGCCAGCAATTCAATGATATTCACTTTTAGCTAGCTGAAAAAACTTGTTTTCATAATTAAATCAGCTACTGCATATCAGCATCAGGTGTGTATTAAGGAATAAATGTTTCCCATCTTAACAGAAGCCAAGACAAAGCTATGCTATTTGTGAAGTGTAGACAATTATCCCCAAGTTCATTTGATACTATTGGAAGTTATTGCCATTGAATTACAAGTTTTAATCTTAAAACTTTGGGACATTTTAAGTTACTGTCAGTCACAAGGTTAGAATATGAAAGGATCATAAAGTTATCTGTCAAAAGCAGCTCAAATACATGTCCATGGGGATATCATAAATTCACTTCCTGTCACTCTAGAGCGAGATGAAAAATAATGATTTTGAGGTAGTTGAAAGAAATATGGAAGGAACTTTCAGTTGAGAGGGCTTTTAAAACACACACAGACTATAATGATGAAAAGTACAAAGATGTGGAACTGCTACTTGGGGTTTCCTTAAAGTAAACTATTCTCTTGCGGCAAATCCACTTTTCAAATTAATCTTCTATAAATGTTTAAAAATTATGTATTTGAGAATATCTTCATTAATAAAACTCTCAGAAAACAAATGGGAAGGCTGCATTCCATTGTCAAATGCTTCATACCCTCATCAAAACAATACAAATGCACTGTACTGACAGTACATGGGCTCTTACTATAAGATTTAACATTTTTCATGAATCAAGTTAATTGCAGTACATACATAGGTAGATACATTTCCAGAGTTTGCATACATCAGCACAGTTCCTGATCAGAAGCACCTCTGGGGAAAAGCACCATTAGCACTAGATCAGGTATACACAGCAACACTACAACTGATTTGGTTATAGTAGGAGGTGGCCTTTTTCAAAAAGCAAATACAGTAACCTATTTTGTCTGGCAAGGGCTGACAAGTCACTTCAGGAACTGACAATTTTCTGATTTTCCTCTGAAGAGAATTTTCACTATTTTGCACAGTACATAGTTCTGTCTCTGTAGTTGCTTCAGAAAGGTTAGAGAACTCTCACTCTCAACCAAACAACAGCCTTTCTAAGAGTAAAAAAAGTGTCTGAATTATCAAGCCATTGTTTGGTTCTGTTCCACTCCCTCCTCCCCACAAACTTAGCCCTGTAACATACCTGGAAGAATTCTAAACCTCTGAGATGAGGGGTTTTGTTAAACTTTTCTCCAGTTTGTTTTCCCCCTTGTTACTATATATGCTGTGAACTTGACACACACAGGTAGAATATTAATTAGGAAATATATGAATTATATTTTCTTGAGAGAATCTAAGTATGGCAATGTTCCTAAACTGCTGAATATTTGTACTGTTTCACTGCAGTACAAGAGTGTAGTGTATGGATCTCTTCTACCAGACTAGTGGCATCATCTTTAACAAAAAGCCAGTGGCATTTCACAACGGCTGGGATTGCTTTTGGTGCAAAGCAACTTTCTTTTATCCTCTCTAGTCTACATGAACGCAGCAAGTAGAGAGTCTTTAAGCCAATCAGCCTGACCCTTAATTGCTTAACATTTGCCTTTAGTTTTACTATGAATTTAGTTTAGACAGAACTTTTGTTAATAAAAATGCAACACATAACTAGCAGATTCTAGACATTGACAGCATCTGCCCAGATCTGAACTTATTTTGATCAGACTGAAGGACAGCCAAGCTAGAGCAAACTAGCACAAGACAAAATTGACAGTGTACTTATACCAACACTACTGCATAGCCCTAGATGACATTCAACCATTTTTATTAGTGATGTCAAAAAGTAGTAAACATTCAAGAGCACCCGGAGGTGGAAGAGCTAAAGTTAGTCTTATATCACCAAGCACAATGTGCTCCAAATTATTAAGAAATACTTAAAAGCATTTATGTTTCAAACTATGTACCAACTGGGCCCCCTGCCCAATATGAAAGAACACCAGAAAATGCTGGTGCTCAAATTCCTGCAAGACATCTTGCTCCACTTCATGTTTTTAAGATATTATAGCTTCAAAGATGCAGTTGATGGGAAGCAGATGATTACAGACTTGAATGGTTTTCAAAACACAGGTTCACATCAATTCAACAGGTGACTTCTTCCTAACATCAATAAGCCAGTTGGAGTTTCCATGCAAACATTTATTTTAATGTATTCCATGGGTGGTTTACTGTAGAGTCCAATTTTCAAAAAGATTCTAGTTTCAGCTCTTAGTGACCACCAATTTTGTTCATTTTTTCCAGTTAACTAAAGACCACCTAGCTTAAGGAGCCATTTGGGAACACAATATTGAAGTCCATTAAAGCAGAAATGTAATACTCAAGTATGTTAGTGGAGAAGTAATATTTAGTAAGGTTACCTGTTTACAATATAAGTCTGTTTCACATCTAGTGGACACAGTTTGGGCAGGTCTACACAACAGCGGGGATCGATGCTTTGAGATCAATCCACCAGCGGTCTATTTAGAGGGTCTAGTAAAGACCCGCCAAATCGACTGCAGATTTCTCATCCGGGGTGGAGTACAGTGGTGGACTAGAGAGCAGAGTAAGGTAAATCAACGGGAGATTTTCTCCCATAGACCCCCCCCGGTAACTCAACCTAAGGTATGTCGACTCCAGATATGTTATTCACATAGATGGAGTTGCATAACATAGGTCGACGTACCGCAGTAGTGTAGACATAGCCTTAGTCGGATGAGTCTACGAAAATGCAGGATTAAGTTGATCAGAACTAATGATTATAGTACTGTACCTTGAGGTTCTGGTTCAGAGTTTATCTAGTAGTAAAAAACCCTCATACAATGGTGTTTAGTTTTATCTAGATAGGCATTTATACTGTGCTAGCATTGCTATCGAATCTCAATCAACTTCAAGACAACACAAAATTTAACAAGTATTCAACCAAGACTCACATGATAAGATTTGGCTAGATCAGTCCATATGAATAAAAAATATGACAGATTTTTGGTCTGATAAGGGCTTTGAAAAAAAATGCAATCTTTATACCAGCACCCAAATTTAAATCAATAAGTCTTTTCTGCTGTAGCTTCTGAAGGGCACTCTTTAAAAAGATTGGTGTCCCCCATCCTACTGTAGTAAATGATCACTGACTTCTTCCAGTTCCACACAGAATGTATTCCCTTACATACACTTTTAATTAATATGTTTTAGTGGGCAGCTAAGAAATTTAAACAAGGCCTTTCTATGTAGCATAAAAGTCATCCATTACTAGAAAGGAAACTTCTAACCTATCAAATAAATCTTATGAATTACAAACAAACCTTTACAAGGCACATCACTAGCTAAAACAGCTTTTTATTTAAATCAGTCACTGAGGGAATGAGAAGTTCTCATTGTTAAAAGACCCAATACTCGTCAATATGGAACATACACAACACTTAGCGCTAAGAAAAGTTGTACTTAAGTCCTCGAACTACACAGAATTCCAATTAATAATCTGAAACTTTAGATTGTTTTACACTGTAAAACAAACAATGTAAGTAAGTTGTAGTATACATTACATCTTGAGGTTTACATGCCTATAGATGTGAAGCATTTTTCTAAAAGGATATTTGTTTTTCTAACAACAAGTAGGACAGTTTAGCAGTAATAAACCTGGAGAACATCAAAGTTTTCAAAAGGAAAATTCCAGAGCACAATGTGATAATTAAGCAAAATCTATAAAGACTGGATTTGATACATTGATAACCAGGGCCCTGAGTGTAGAAAAACAGTTACACTAACTCTGGATTAAAGTTATGTTAAATTAGAAGTATTTAATTTTTTCAGAGTGAGTTCCACTTGCACTAGTAAAAGGGCATTCAAATAGTAATATGGTGGAAGTACCAAGACCTTTAACCACGATAGCATCAAGTTCATGATACACTACATTTCATCTCAGGCCAGTTTGAGGTGACGCTAATCACTTGTGGACTAAAAGACACTGCAGTGCTACTATTAAATTGCACCTTGCTGAGAAGACACAACATCACAGCTGAAAACAACCAAACTTCACTGTGTAACATCAGGACCGTGAGAAAATTTTGGCAAAAAACCGATCCATTATTTTACCAATTGGTGCCACCTTCGGGTGATGCTTTTCACAAGCCTAAAACCTATAAACTATTCCAGATTGCTACACACACCTCATGCCACTAAGAGCCATAGCTATCCATAGCTCAGGTCACTTCTCACGCAGTTTAACCCTACTTCTCTCGATGGACGCAGGGACAGACATTTTTCAAAAGATGGGGGGTTTCTTAGCAACGTAAACCAACCCTTGATTGGGGGGGGGGGGGTTCAGAAGGAGACTCCGCCAGCCCCCACCCCACACCAGACCCAGACACATCTGAGATACTGCACAGCAGGGGCGTCTCTGCCAAGCTTGTGGGACACACGGAGCTGGGGCCAGGCACTACCAGGGCAGGCCGAGCGGGCTCCCCCACATGCCAGGCGGCTCTGCACCCTGGGAGAAGGGGGCTGCAGAGAGGAGAGCCCTTGCCATACAAAGCCAGGAGAGGGACGGACGGACAGACAGACAGACAGCGGGGGGGGGGAGATAGAAGCACAGACAGACACCCACACCGCAGCCCAAGGGGGGGAGGGGGCGGGCTGGTAGAAGCGGACAGACAGACAGAGGAAGGGACGGACAGACAGGCACAGCGGGGACGGACGAATGGACACACACGGGGGGGACAGGGAAGCGGACAAACAGACAGACACAGCCGGGGGGGAGGGGTGCAGACGTCCTTGACAAACCCCGCTGCTGCCGCCGACGCAGAAAGTTAAAGCGCCCCCTCCCCAGGCTAGGGGGACGGAGGGGCCGGCCCTGATCCCCTCCCGGCGCCCCCTCCCTGGCGAAAGGCTGGGGGAGACGGGGGAGGCGGCGGCGGCGACTCCCGGGGGAGGCGGCGGCGGCGACTCCCGGGGGAGCGGGCGCCGGACCCTCCCCCGCCCCGCGCCGGGGGTCTCGGGGCTGCTCCTCGGCAGCTTGCCATGGCGCGGCCCGCTGGAGCGGGGGCAGCCCCGCAGGGCCGCCGCGGGGGGAAGGGGGCCCGGCACTGACCTGGCGGCGCGGGGGCCGGGGCGCCGTGTCCGCCCGCGGGGGGGGCTCCACTCCCTCCGACTCTCCCCCCAAAAGAAGGAAAAAATTCCGGCCGGAGTTTAAAACAAAGAGGCGGAAATAGCCGAGCGGCGCCGAGGGCGGCCGAGCGGGGGCGCCGCGCACCGGGAGCATGCGCACTGCCCGCGCCCGCCTCCCACACGCGCGGAGGGAAGGGGGCTGCGCTCGTGTCGCCGACCGCGGGAGGGGAGGTGACGTGCGCGCGCGGGGAGCATTAGAGCAGCCGTGTGCCCCCTCCTCCCGTGCGGGGAGCCCTAGCTCCACCCTCCCCCCGCAGGGAATCCCCATGGGAACCTGCCCCGTGCCTCCGCGAGTGCGGGGGGGCTGGGAACGCCCCGCCCACCGACAGGGGGTGCGGGCTTAAGAAGCACCTAGCAACAGCCTGCGCCCCCCGCCGCCAGACACCCCCAACCCTCCACTAACCCCTACCCACACACACACCCCATCACACAGAGCTGGACACCCCCATCCTCACCGCCAGACCCCTCCCCCAACTCTCCACTAAACCCCTTTTCCCCACACACACACCCTATCACACAGAGCTGGACACCCCCATCCTCACCGCCAGACCCCTCCCCCAACTCTCCACTAAACCCCTTTTCCCCACACACACACACCCCATCACACAGAGCTGGACACCCCCATCCTCACCGCCAGACCCCTCCCCCAACTCTCCACTAAACCCCTTTTCCCCACACACACACCCTATCACACAGAGCTGGACACCCCCATCCTCACCGCCAGACCCCTCCCCCAACTCTCCACTAAACCCCTTTTCCCCACACACACACACCCCATCACACAGAGCTGGACACCCCCATCCTCACCGCCAGACCCCTCCCCCAACTCTCCACTAAACCCCTTTTCCCCACACACACACACCCCATCACACAGAGCTGGACACCCCCATCCTCACCGCCAGACCCCTCCCCCAACTCTCCACTAAACCCCTTTTCCCCACACACACACACCCCATCACACAGAGCTGGACACCCCCATCCTCACCGCCAGACCCCTCCCCCAACTCTCCACTAAACCCCTTTTCCCCACACACACACACCCCATCACACAGAGCTGGACACCCCCATCCTCACCGCCAGACCCCTCCCCCAACTCTCCACTAAACCCCTTTTCCCCACACACACACCCTATCACACAGAGCTGGACACCCCCATCCTCACCGCCAGACCCCTCCCCCAACTCTCCACTAAACCCCTTTTCCCCACACACACACACCCCATCACACAGAGCTGGACACTCCCATCCTCACCGCCAGACCCCTCCCCCAACTCTCCACTAAACCCCTTTTCCCCACACACACACACCCCATCACACAGAGCTGGACACCCCCATCCTCACCGCCAGACCCCTCCCCCAACTCTCCACTAAACCCCTTTTCCCCACACACACACACCCCATCACACAGAGCTGGACACCCCCATCCTCACCGCCAGACCCCTCCCCCAACTCTCCACTAAACCCCTTTTCCCCACACACACACACCCCATCACACAGAGCTGGACACTCCCATCCTCACCGCCAGACCCCTCCCCCAACTCTCCACTAAACCCCTTTCCCCCCACACACACACCCTCATCCTCACTGCCAGACCCCTCCCCCAACTCTCCACTAAACCCCTTTCCACCCCACACACACCCCCATCCTCACTGCCAGACCCCTCCCCCAGCTCTCCACTAAACCCCTTTTCCCCACACACACACACCCTCATCACACAGGGCTGGACAACCCCATCCTCACTGCCAGACCCTTCCCCCAACTCTCCACTAAACCCCTTCCCCCACATCCACCTTCATCACACAGGGCTGGACACCCCCATCCTCACTGCCAGACCCCTCCCCCAACTCTCCACTAAACCCCTTTTCCCCACACACACACACCCTCATCACACAGGGCTGGACAACCCCATCCTCACTGCCAGACCCTTTCCCCAAATCTCCACTAAACCCCTTCCCCCACATCCCCCTTCATCACACAGGGCTGGACACCCCCATCCTCACTGCCAGACCCCTCCCCCAGCTCTCCACTAAACCCCTTTCCCCCCACACACACACCCTCATCCTCACTGCCAGACCCCTCCCCCAACTCTCCACTAAACCCCTTTTCCCCACACACACACACCCTCATCACACAGGGCTGGATAACCCCATCCTCTCTGCCAGACCCCTCCCCCAACTCTCCACTAAACCCCTTCCCCCACATCCACCTTCATCACACAGGGCTGGATAACCCCATCCTCTCTGCCAGACCCTTCCCCCAAATCTCCACTAAACCCCTTCCCCCACATCCACCTTCATCACACAGGGCTGGACACCCCCATCCTCACTGCCAGACCCCTCCCCCAACTCTCCACTAAACCCCTTCCCCCACATCCACCTTCATCACACAGGGCTGGACACCCCCATCCTCACTGCCAGACCCCTCCCCCAGCTCTCCACTAAACCCCTTTCCCCCCACACACACACCCTCATCCTCACTGCCAGACCCCTCCCCCAGCTCTCCACTAAACCCCTTTCCACCCCCCCCACACACCCGCATCACACAGGGCTGGAGACCCTGATCCCTACTGCCAGACACCCTCTCCCCAACTCTCCACTAAACCCCTTCCCACACACACACACATACACATACACACACACACACATCACACAGGGCTGGACACCCCCATCCCCACTGCCAACCCCCCCCCAACCCTCCACTAAAGGCTCTAGGACAACCCCTCCCCCCACATACAAACACCCCCTCACACAAGGTTGGACAACCCAATTCCCACTGCCACACAACCCCCAAACCTCCACTAAAGGCTCTAGGATAACTGCTCCCCCACACACACCCTCACACAGGGCTGCACACCCACATCCCACCAGGCCAGACTCCCCCCAGCCCCACACACACACACAGCCAGATACCCCCGAACTCTCACCAACACCCTCAATGCAATACAAAAAGCTCTGTGACAAACCACTTACACACACACCCCCATATGAGACAGTCAGATACCCCCAACCCTCCACCCTAGCACTAAAGATTCCTTTTCAACACACCCCAACAATCTCGTCACAGACAAGGCTAAACACCCCCTACTGCCAGCTCACCATAACACCCAGGCATGCATGAACACCACCACAAGCAAAAGGCTCCAGAAATATCTGCTGGTGCCCACTCCAAAACACACAGCACCAATCCCCCACGCGCTGCTAAAGGCACCAGAAAAACATCTACTGAAACCCCCACAGAGCATTGCCAAAACACTCAATTCGCTTAAAAATCCTGACCATTTAAAGACAATTTTGGGGTGCTATTTACTTGCTTTCCAGTTTGAGTCTCAGGTTACACATCTTTTTAAGGTTTTTTTCCTACAACTTTGAGGGCTAGAAACCTAACTTTTTAAATAAAAAAAGAAAAAGAAGAAAACTGATACATTCAATCATATACCTCCATGAGCTGAGGTTTAAGAAATACACCAGTTACTGAGAGACTCACAAGAGCTGGCAAAACTGAATTATATGCAAATTACCTAATGAGCTAATTTGCAGATAGACCATACACTGCAGTTAATGAAAGTAGGTGGATTTAGTGCTGGTGAAAAGCATTGACTTGACAAGCGTACCTGAAGTCCTCTGCATTTAGTGGACAAGCTTCCTGCATTGCCATTAGAGCAAGAGGCAATAAGAAGAAGGATAGCTCAGTGGTTCGAGCACTTTACTAAACCCAGAGTTGTGAATTCAATCCTTGAGGGGGCCATTTAGAGATCTGGGCCAAAAATTGGCGATTGGTCCTACTTTGAGAAGGAGGTTGGACTAGATGACCTCCTGAGGTCCCTTCCAACCCTGATATTCTGTGTGAATACTGATCTGGGGGAGGAGCTTCCTCTAGGAGTAAAAGGAGGGGGGTAGTTCAACTCCATGCAGTTATTACATTCTATCAGGTCATTCAGATCTGAAGAAGAGCTCTGTGTAGCTCAAAAGCATGTCTCTTCCTCCTCCACCTTGTCTCTCTATCAAGTCTGTCAATTCATGCAAGCATCATGGTGAGTTTGTGATGTGGGATCTGTAACTGAGGACCAAACTCATCCCAAATAGGGGATACTAATCATCATCCCTTAGACGGAAAATTATAAACTCTACTGAGCTGGACTGGGGTCAAACTGGTGACCTATAGATGAAAGGCTCTGTAACTCATTAGTAGTGCCCTGAGGCATCCAATCCCTCACAAAAATGCTAATAACACACCGTCAAAAATTAGGCTTGTTTTCTTGAAATATAAATTTATTAAATGCAGTTCTAATACAATATTAACACAACAGCCAAATTCTCTTCTCCACAGATTGTTTCTGCAATATAATACCGTTTCCCATTAGAACTATTCCATGATCACATTTGGGGTGGGGGAGGACACATACATACACAAAAACCATGTAAAAGAACGTTAAGATTGCAAAGACAAGTACTCCAAAATTAAGACTTTCCGAAATTAAAATTACCAGTGCAAACCTGTATCTTCCCATATGTTCATGGTACTCTTTAGTTACATGCTCACACACTATTTTCCCACATAGTTGTTCAGCAGTATTTTAACCCAGGACTTTCAGAGCCAAAGGATAGGTGGCTTCCACTTCAACTAGAAGAGCAACTGGTAGCACAGGTAGGCTGTCCTGTGTGGTACAGTCCCTAGAGGGGACATAGCACTTTGCCCATTTGTTACCCAATATTCCACTATTGTCTTAAGCATTTATGTATCTACTCCTGAGGTCTATTCCTGGTTCTAAGAGCAAAGTGATATCTAGTGGCTAGATCAGTGGGTACATACAGTAAGCCAAACCTATAGAAGCTGGATATGAGTCAACAGTGTGCCATTGTTGCCAAGAAGGCCAATGGCATTTTGGGATGTATAAGTAGGGGCATTGCCAGCAGATCAAGGGATGTGATCATTCCCCTCTATTTGACATTGGTGAGGCCTCATCTGGAGTACTGTGTCCAGTTTTGGGCCCCACACTACAATAAGGATGTGAAAAAATTGGAAAGCGTCCAGCGGAGGGCAACAAAAATGATTAGGGGACTGGAACACATGACTTATGAGGAGAGGCTGAGGGAACTGGGATTGTTTAGTCTGTGGAAGAGAAGAATGAGGGGGGATTTGATAGCTGCTTTCAAGTACCTGAAAGGGGGTTCCAAAGAGGATGGATCTAAGACTGTTCTCAGTGGTAGCAGATGACAGAACAAGGAGTAATGGTCTCAAGTTGCAGTGAGGGAGGTTTAGGTTGGATATTAGGAAACACTTTTTCACTAAGAGGGTGGTGAAACACTGGAATGCGTTACCTAGGGAGGTGGTGGAATCTCCTTCCTTTGAAGTTTTTAAGGTCAGGCTTGACAAAGCCCTGGCTGGGATGATTTAGTTGGGGATTGGTCCTGCTTTGAGCAGGGGGTTGGAGTGGATGACCTCCTGAGGTCCCTTCCAACCCTGATATTCTATGATTTGGCACATTTAGCTTCAAAGGCAGTATGGCCAAGTGGAGGAGACTTGTCTGGAAGAGATCTGGGTCCTATTCCCAGTTTTGCCTCAAATGACCTTATGCAGTTCTTCTGTTACCTTATTTAAAACATGAAAACTGATGGTTGCCTGCCTCCTGGGGTTGGGATATGAGACACTGATGAGTAAAAAAGGTAGTGAACTGCACAGAAATATTAACAGCACTTAACAGAAGTGAAACTAGAACCCATAGTCTCCTGGGTTTTTCCAGCCCAGTGTGTCTTCTCTTAGGCCAAATTATCTTTTTGGTGGGGAAAGGTCTCTGGGCAAGCATGGCGGAGCTAACAAATGTGCAAGTGTCACAAGAGGAGATGCAACACCAACTGACCCCAGTCGGCGGTGGGCAGGATCAAACCTGTCAGCTCTGGAGCTTAGTGTGTGAGCCTCTGCATGACCTAAAAGCCATATGGCTATTAGCTAAGGCTGTAGAGCAGACTCATTAATCTCTCTCTTTAAGTGGTATCGGTGCCCCAAGATGGGACAGAACACCACACCCAGGAGGTGTGTGGGTTACAGAGACACTTAACTAATCAAGTAAAGGCTGCAAGACAAATCCATCAGCACCTCCCCAGTACGTATGTCAAAGGCTCCAGGATATTAAGGTTCCATTACCTTCTATCAGTTCTTTTAAAAGTTTATATGACGTTTTGTATTACTGAAGGGCCTACATCCCACCCAAGAGCTGGGGAAAGATAAGGTCTGAACTCTGCAGCTCCATCTCTAGTTACAAATATTTTGTAAGAGTCTGCTTCCTTGGGATGTCTACATCAGAGAGAGATGACAAGACCATGTCTGCTCAAGGAATTAATTTACTTTAAAAATACCCTTGAGAGCGAACGTGTGAAGTGACTATCCTGACCCTTCAGTGAGAGCTGAGGCCATAGTTTTTTCTCACTGTAACCTCTTTGCCCTAACATTAGTTCTGCTGCTGCTGCTGCTACCCATTGAACAGTGATTTAACCTGTAAATAACATTTCTGACAGGCAAGGTCAGCCTGTAACTAAATACAGTTCTACTTACATTGTGATTGGAACAAATGCTGAGCTGGAACTTCCTGTTAGCATCTCAATCATCAACAGAATCATAGAATCATAGAATCATAGAATATCAGGGTTGGAAGGGACCCCAGAAGGTCATCTAGTCCAACCCCCTGCTCAAAGCAGGACCAATTCCCAGTTAAATCATCCCAGCCAGGGCTTTGTCAAGCCTGACCTTAAAAACCTCTAAGGAAGGAGATTCTACCACCTCCCTAGGTAACGCATTCCAGTGTTTCACCACCCTCTTAGTGAAAAAGTTTTTCCTAATATCCAATCTAAACCTCCCCCACTGCAACTTGAGACCATTACTCCTCGTTCTGTCATCTGCTACCATTGAGAACAGTCCAGAGCCATCCTCTTTGGAACCCCCTTTCAGGTAGTATTCAGTATTGCACTAAGGGGAACGCAACAAGAAGAGAGAAAGAGATCTGGATGGAACAACAAGAATTAGCAGTTAAAGAATTTCTCCTTGATATGTTTGACAAACTTTAATCCTCAACGTCCCTGTGAAATCAAAATGTTACAATTATAAATGAAGCTGAGGTTAAGAAACTTGCAGAAGATTACAAGGGGAATCAGTGTCAGTGCTCAGTACTGGAAACACTCCAGGCTGAATAAAGATTAAAGAGCAAAAATCCTAGCTAAAACTGAGGGGGGAAATAGTTTTCGCTTTTTGGTTGCAGAGAAATATGACAATATATCCAAGCAATACATTTCTGGGCCATGTCAAAACACAGCAAACTATACAACATTTTAGAGATACCAGCTAAAGTACAGGATGGTCCAAGAATTATTTTTGGAGATATCATTTACAAGCAACCAAAGCTTGAAGTAGACAAAGTCACCCTAACTTGCAGAGATCTAAGCTGCAGTCCCACAAAAGTAACAAGAAGGGATTACTTCTCAAGTACAGAAGCCAGAATGGCTCAGCAAAAGGCTCCATTTGTACAAGCATAAGTGTCCAGAATGGCTAATAAAAGAATGCATGGAAGACAAAACCACACCTTTACTGATCTGCTCTAAGGGAGCATTACCGTTCAGCTCATGAGGTGAAAAATACTATTCTAGAAGAGTAAGCCTTAACATTTGACCTTTGACATCTGGACTATGACAGCATTCAGTATTGCCAACTCCTGCAATTTCATCATGAGTCTCACGATATTTTGTGTTGTACTTCCTTAAAGCCCCAGTTCCTGGAGATAAACACTTAGGCAAGTGTCTCATCTTGAAGTTAAAAAGTTGGTGCAACTTTGAGAGCTACAGAAAAAGCTTGAAAACATGACTTGAGTGCACTCAAAGTTTCAAAAATGGATATTAAATAACTCCAAATTATGTAAGATTTACTCAGTTTTAAGCCGATCTCATAATTTTTTGGGCTGGACTCATGGATTTTTAAACATTTGGGCTAGTAATATTAGCATCTCAGCCTCACTGAAGTTTAAGGGAAATTGAAACAGAGCACAATTTCCTCATGGGAACTGGAGAAGCACATATGAATGGAGGAAGGGATAACACACAGGGCAACCTTATCTTTGGAAACACCAGTAATGAAGGTTTAATGAGCCAGAGACAATAGTTTATACACTGGGCACACCAATATAATGGCTTTTAGAAGAACCTACTTAAGAGTTAAATATTTCAGAGAAACAAAGCAATGTTCATAAGTATTGATACAGAGAAGATATAGCACAGGAATCTGTCTCCATGGAAATCCTTAATTCTCACTATAGCTCTAAAGGGAACATTTGAAAGAGGACATTGACGTATGAGACCCCCTTGAATGCTTCCTGATAGCCAAGCTTGCATCAAAACTCTGATAAAAGAAACCCACGGTCTTGTTGATGGGGTCCTTGAGCTTAATCATAGAACCATAGGGTTAGAAGGGACTGCAAGGGTCATCTAGTCTAACCCCCAACAGGATTTGTTGTATCTAAATGGATGTGTCAGACCAGAATGACAACTTGCTCAAAATTCTGTAAAACAGGAAACAGATGGTCTCATGAACCTTTAAAGTCATAGATTCTGAAGCCAGCAAGGACCACTGTGATCATCTAGTCTAATCTCCTGTATAGCACAGACCATAGAACTTTCCCAAAATACTTCCTAGAACATGTCTTTTAGAAAAACATCCAGTGTTGATAAATTGTCAGTGATGGAGAATCCACCACCACCCGTGGTAAATTGTTCCAGTGGTTAATTACCCTCACTGATAAAAACGTATGTTCTATTTCCAGTCTGAATTTGTCTAGCTTCAACTTCCAGCCATTAGATGGTGTTATACCTTTCTCTCCCAGACTGAAGAGCCCATTATCAAATATTTGTTCCCCATATTGGTACTTATATATGTTTGTAATCAAGTCACCCCTTAACCTTCTCTTTGTGAAACTACATAGATTGAGCACCTTGAGTCTATCACTAGAAGGCAGGTTTTCTAACCCTTTAATCATTCTCAAGACTCTTCTCTGAACCCTGTCCGATTTATCAACATCCTTCTTGGAGAATAATGCTCTCAAATACATCTTTAAGGTGACATGGCATCCTAGAAGCTGGCTATTTGGGCAGGAGAGGATTCAGTTCCAGCTCCCAACAAGTTCCCCAATGTACAAGCTTGGCTCTCAGGAGGGCAGAATTTGTGCCCAACAATGAAGCATGATGCCTTTTCATGACTCCTGTTCTGCTACTCTGGTTCCTCGTCAGTTAAAGATCTGGCATGAACATGAATTCACAAAAAGAAAAGGAGTACTTGTGGCACCTTAGAGACTAACCAATTTATTTGAGCATGAGCTTTCGTGAGCTACAGCTCACTCTGAGCTGTAGCTCACGAAAGCTCATGCTCAAATAAATTGGTTAGTCTCTAAGGTGCCACAAGTACTCCTTTTCTTTTTGCAAATACAGACTAACACGGCTGTTACTCTGAAACATGAATTCACAGTCTTCTCCACCTTCTTGGCTATTTTAACATCCCATGAATTTGAAGGCCTGTCTAGATTGGCAAAATCTGAGCTAAGAAAGCAAAAGGTGGTTCTGGACAAAATGAAATCTTTTCCTCTCCACCGTGCAAGGCAGAGCAAGAGTGGGATGTTGACAAGAGGCTCCAGCACAGCTGGACCAGCACACCAAAATTATGCCATTCAACTGGTAGGTGGTGCTGCTTCTCAAAGCAGTGAGAGAGTGGAAGTGAAGGACCCAGTCCTTTTCACCCAAAGCCCAATCAATTTCTGTTTGTTCATTCTGGATTCTCTGTGTGTCTTCTCCATGCCTAGACACATAGCATACAGTTAGAACAAGCTTTACTACAATACCAGCTTCATCCACTACGTCTTAAACTTCCTATAGCATCCACAGGATCACCAGCACATCACAATGGCCATGCTAGATCAGACCAATGGTCCATTTAGTCCAGTATCCTGTCTTCTGGCAGTGGCCAATGCCAAGTGTTTCAGAGGGAATGAACAGAACATGGAAATTATCAAGTGATCCATCCCCCATCATCCACTCTCAGCTTCTGGCAGTCAGCAGTTAGGGACACCCAGACCATGGGGTCGCATCCCTGGTGATTAACCATTGATGGACATTTGCAAATTCTTTTTTGAATCCAGTTATACTTCTGGCCTTCAGAACATCCCCTGGCATGGCAAAAATTGACTGTGTGTTGTGTGAAGAAAGTACTTCCTTTTGTTCCTTTTAAACCTGCTGCATATTAATTTCATTGGGTGACACCTGGTTCTTGTGTTATGTGGAGGAGTAAATAACGTTTCCTTATTCATTTTCTCCACACCATTCATGATTTTATAGACCTCTATCATATCCCCTCTTGGTCATCTCTTTTCCAAGCTGAAGAGTCCCAGTGTTTTTAATCTCTCCTCAAGTGGAAGCTCTTACATATCTTTAATAATTTTTGTTACCCTTCTCTGTACCTTTTCCAATTCTAATATATCTTTTTTGAGATGGGGCAACTAGAACTGCATGCAATTTTCAAGGTGATGCTGTACAATAGATTTATGTAGTGGCATTATGATATTTACTGCCTTATTATCTATCCCTTTCCTAATGGTTCCTAACATTGTTCACTTTTTTGACTGCTTCTACACATTGAGCAAATGTTCTCAGAGAATATCCACAATAACGCCAAGATCTCTTTCTTGAGTGATAACAGCTAATTTAGACCCATCATTTTGATGTATAGTTGGGATTATGTTTTCCAATGTGCATTACTTTGCATTTATCAACACTGATTTTCATGTGCCATTTTGTTGCCCAGTCACTCAGTTTTGTGAGATCCCTTTGTAACTCTTCACAATCTGCTTTGTACTTAACTATCTTGAGTAATTTTGTATTGTCTGCAAATTTTGCCACCTCACTCTTTACCCCTTTTTCCAGATCATTTATGAATACGTTAAACAGCACTCGTCCCAGCGGGACACCACTACTTACCTCTCTCCATTCTGAAAACTGACCATTTATTGCTACCCTTTGTTTCCTGTCTTTTAACCTGTTACTGATCCATGAGAGGATCTTCCTTCTTATCCCATGACTGCTTACTTTGCTTAAGTGCCTTTGGTGAGGGACCTTGTCAAAGACTTTCTGAAAGTCCAAGTACACTATATCCACTGGATCACCCTTGTCTACCTGTTTATTGACCCTCTCAAAGAATTCTAATAGATTGGTGAGGCATAATTTCCCTTTACAAAAGCTGTTTTGACTCCTATCTCCAACAAATTGTGTTCATCTATGTGTCTGATAATTCTGTTTTTTACTATAGTTTCAACCAATTTGCCTGGTGCTGAAGTTAGGCTTACCAACCTGTAATTGGCAGGATCACCTCTGGAGCCCTTTTTTAAAAAAATGTCACATTAGCTATCTTCCAGTCATCTGGTACAGAACCTAATTTAAGTGATACATTACATACCACAGTTAGTAGTTCTGTAGTTTCATATCTTAGTTCCTTCAGAATTCTTGGGTGAATATCATCTGGCCTGATGACTTATTACTGTTTAATTTTTCAATGTTTTCCAAAACCTCCACTATTGACACCTCAATCTGGGACAGTTCCTCAGATTGGTTCCTTAAAAAGAATGGCTTAGGTGTGGGGATCTCCCTTACATCCCTTAAAGTGAAGATCAGTGCAAAGAATTCATTTAGTTTCTCAGCAATGGCCTTATCGTCCTTGAGTGCTCTTTTAGCACCTCGATGATCCAGTGACTCAACTGATTGTTTGGCAGGCTTCCTGCTTCTGATGTACTTTAATAAGTTTTTGTTGTTAATTTGAGCTTTTTGCCAGTTGTTCTTCACATTCTTTTTTGGACTCCCTAATTATAGGTTTACACTTGACTTGCCAGAGTCTATGCTCCTTTTTATTTTCCTCAGTAGGATTTAATGTCCAACTTTTTAAAGGATGCCTTTTTGCTTCTAATTGCTTCTTTTACTTTCTTGTTTAGCTACGGTGGCACTTTTTTGTCCTCGTCGTGTTTTTTAATTTGGGTATACATTTAATTTGAGCCTCTATTATAGTGGTTTTAATAAGTTTCCATGCAGCTTTTGGGCAATTCACTTTTGTGACTGTACCTTTTAATTTTCATTGAACTAGCTTCCTCATTTTTATGTAGTTGCCCTTTCCTAGATTAAATGCTACTGTGGTGGGCTTCTTTGGCATTCCCACCACCCGCCAAGGATGTCAAATTTATGGCTGCTATTACTGAGCAGTTCAGCTATTGTCACTTGTTGTACCAAATCCTGTGCGTTAATTAGGACTAAATCAAGAACTACCTCTCCTCTTGTGGGTACCAGGACCAGCTGCTCCAAGAAGCAGTCTCTTTGACTAGCCAGATGTTTCTATTTTTCCCCTCATTGCCCCTGCTACACAGCTGACAAGGTCTGGTGTCTCAGCCTCTAACTGAACAACTTTAGCACTGCTCTGATCTGCAGTGTTTTTTATTTTCTTAAAGGATAACAAACACAATACCCCAGGCAATTTAAACCTAAAAGACTGGTATTTAGCTGTACCTTCAGTCCTAACAACCCAGCTGAGCTCTTCATTCCCCACTTTCATTTTCCTCAGATATACCTACATTCCCCATCAAAAAACCTTCTGTTTTCTCTCTATTGCCAAATTCAAATAACCCATTGGTTTCTTTACACTTTGTAACAAAATCCATTAAGCTGCATTTAATGAGATGAACCTAGTTACAGATCACTGGAAAAAATGCAATATGAACATTATTTTAGCAAGTATGACAACATGTGAAATAATCATATTCCTGGAAATATCCCCACTAGTGAGAGATCAAAATTACTGGGTTGGCTTATTAGCCACTGTTAGCTGGTATAGTGGATCGGTTAATTCAGCAAGGAGCCATCCAGGAGTTTATGATTCACTGGTGTAGTAAAAACTCCTGAATCCTGCTAGAATCTATGCTAGTGGTAGAATCCCTACTGGGAAATGACACTTAATTAACTTCTGTAAATATATCCTGGGTGTGGAACACTCCTTTCACAGAGACTTTAGTCCCCCTACTTAGAGAATAGCCATCCTTAGCTTCCAATATTAGTCATCTGAACCTATTGGCCCTTCTACCCACCAGTCCTGCTTTCTTATTTGCTCTAGATATTGTGTTAGACCTAAGAAGGGAGATAACTTCCTGCCTGGTATAATTCAGCTAGAGAATCTGCACTGTCACAATCACGAATGATTCATCAACTGATGTATCAGACTTTGCATATATTTAACAGGGGGAAAGATTTTTAACTGCAAGATCATAGCACTCCTCAATGTGTGGAAAACACTCCAAGTACCACCTTATTTCTAACCATCTTCATTGTCCTTTTCTAGAACTTTTGCATCTAAGTTATGTTTCTAAGATGACTCTCAAGGCTGGACATGCAACTCCTGGTCAAATATAGCATAACATTTTCAAGTTCTTTTTAATGCACCAAAGTATCCCATGTGACTGTACAAACTGATCTCTCCCACTGGGCTGACGTCTGTTCAGCTACCCACCACTGTTGCTCCTGAATCTTCTTCCTAACAGTTCGGAGCTTGGCCTGAGAGTCTGAGGAGCCAAATTGACTACGTGCGTTGAACTCCACTGAAGCTAATGGATTTATACCCACTTATGCCAGCAGTGTATTTTGCCATTGTGTACTACCTTATACCTACAGAAATTTCATCAGTCATGTTTATTACACAACATGATCAGCCGGCAGCTATCCTCCTTCAGTCTTCCACATATTTTACTACCCAGAACAATGGATTTAGGACTCTGCAGATTTCATCAGCTCCCTGTCCACTTCCTCCCTCAATGGTCTGTATGGATCTGCAGCTCTGGTCCCAAGACCAATCCCTGGAGAGTCCAGGCATCAACCTCTCTGCCCTAAGAAACAGCAATTTACTACTGGCCAGAAACAGCCTGGTGTAAAGCTCTACTGACTTCAACTGAGTTGCATTTGCTGATTCTAAGGCTAGATTTGGTCATATGACTCTTGTATTAATAACCAGTTATTTCACAACCAAGCTTGCATGTTACCCTGTTTATTGTATTCATTATTTATTTTCCTTATGACTTTTTGAGGAACTCTGCCAAAAGTTCTTGTTTAGTTTTTTCAATGCATTCTAGAGAGGCACAATATTCCCTTGCGGACACTGTGCTGGCATAACGTGTGCTGACCGCAGTCTCCTCTTGTACACTGAGTGCTAACAACACTGTACATCCCGACTGAAGCTTTAGACACAAGCTCCTAACTCGTCTCCATGCCATAGGCTGTGATGCTTTTTCCTATCTGGAGGGATATGCCTATCAACCCTTGCCAGGGTACCATAGCCCTAACATGCAACTCACTCTTTAAGATGACTTATCCCACTCTAGATAGGGAACACCAAGGATACTAATTAGGTCCCACCTTACAGAGAAAGCTGAAAGTAGAGTGCAGTATAACAGGGTTCATTAGGGTCAGGTCCATTACAAGACACCATACCACATTCCTTAGTAAACTGTATTACTTCAAGAGATACCACTTTCTTTAAGCTCCATTGTCTCCACATGTCCTGCGCATCTAAGATCAGATCTGCTTTGATGCATGGATTTCAGGTTCAAATGACAGTTCTTGGCAGTATCCCAAACCTCTATGCTTTCCTGGGTCAATATCTCTGCCAGGCGAAGACCAGTGATTGGACTTTAAAGGACTTCAAGCAGAGAAAGCTTTTGACTAAACAGAGTCACATTCAGAGGCCTTAGGAGATCTCAGGTGCTCTGCTCTCTCTGGACAGCTTGGGTTAATGCCTTCAGGACAGGGAAAGACCCTAACAATCCCAAAGGACTGAATTCATGAACACGATTTCAGGCCAGTCTAGGAGAAGACAAACACAGAAACAATCTCCATGCGCTCAGAAGATCCAAAGCTGATGGTCAAGAGCCAAGGCCATCAATATGCAGGATGTTCAAAGTATCACCCTGCCAGGAAAATCTGGCCACAGAGAGCCACAATCAACCCAGATAAACTGCTGCAGCCCAGAAACATGCTGCTTCTGATGCAACTCAAGTAACCCAATTTTTACAGCTAAGTGTCAGCGGAAACTAGAGAGTGAGGAGATGCCATGGGGAACTAAAGGGGAACAGGACAAACCAGTTAGAGGCCACACAAATACCATCCAAACCAAAGCTGAAGTCCATGGGGCAGCAGTGGCTGGGACCAACCTAAAAGGATTCAGTTCCAGTGGGGAGCCCCTTAGCTGAGTGTGGACAGAAAGTAACTCACAGAATGTTCAAGAGGTGGGTGCTGAGGCCCTGGCAAAAAGAAGCTGTGCAGCTAGTGGCTCAAAGGGCGAACAAAATCTGAGAGTTGGGGCAGTTCTTACTGGTCTCATGCTGCAACCCAAGACCTGGGAGCAGGAATCCAGCCAGCATGATGTTCTCAGAGAATCAGCCTGTGTATATCAAGTACTATATCAGTGTACATATCAAGTACTTTGAGACCACTGGCTGAAAGACACTAGGGGTTTGTGGCAGGATCTCACCTATTTGCCATAGGAATACAGCCATTTCCTTGCTTGGTTTCTCTCTCCAGCAGGACTAGACCACCCCTCTCCATAGTACCTATCATCCAAATAAACCAGAGACCCAAATCAAAATGAACTTGGTTTTTACTCTTAAATTAGAGAGGTCCTCTCACATTAACTACAATTTAAAGTCCTTTGTGGCTTGAATTAGGAACTGTGTGATTTAGAGTATCTATCCTCAGCTGGGAGACAGTCTAAGGAACATTTTGTTATCCCTTAAGTCATTCTGGATCATGAAGATCACTTTATGCAATGTAATGCCCTGGCTCCAAAGTTTTGCCAGACCAAAATCACTTGTTTGAAGTTCCCTAAAGAGCCGTTTAAAGAGACATTCCCTTGTTCACTCACCTTTGACAAAGCTTTTTCTGGGTTTACCAATACCATCTGTGACCTTTTCCCCAGTGTTGGTGTGTTGGAACACCTCTTAGCTTGAGCAGATTAAGGTGGCCCTAGGCTCCCCACTTCAACCAGCTCAATGGAGGGAAAGAGGGACTGCGATGCCTGCTCCCTAGGGAGGAGGCAGTGGTCACACAGATGTAGAGGTTTTTCCAATGCAGACAAGCCCCTTCATAGCTATAAGCTGATGTGTCACCACAGGGTAACGCCATCTCCATGACACTGTCTGGCCAGAGAGCTCCCAGCAGTAAGATTCTTCTGCAGAGTCCTGCAGTCCCCGCCCCTGCCTGCCAGACAGGGCTGTGATCATCTGGCTCTTCCTGCCTGTAGCCGGCAGCAGCCGCTTCTGTGCCTCTCCTCATGCTGGCTAGCTGCTCCCAACTATCAGTGCCTCAGGAGACAGCCATCCACCCAGAAGTTGGGGCTGGGTTCAAAGGGGGAGCAGAGCATGGTTCCTAGTGGGAAGAAAGGAGAAGCAGATAGGGGCTGGTGCAGAGAGTCGCAGAGGCACTGGCTGGGTACTGAGGGTTTATGGAGGGAAAGCAGGGGCCAGGACTTAATTCTGAGCAGGAGGCAGAGGGGTGGTTTTTCGGGGTATAGGGGAGGGAGAGACAGCTACTCCCTGGGAGTGCCACAGCAGGGTAGGCAGGGGCAGAGGAGGGTTCCTGGGGGCAGCTGGATGGGTGTGACAGGAAGTTAGGAAGTGATGGAAGCAGAATTGCTCGGGGTCTTGGAGCAGAATGAGGAAGTGACTGGCTGCTACCGGCACAAGGAGCAAGTTGGAGACTGGGGTGCGAAGAAGGGGAAGAGATGGACAAATGCAGACAGGAGAGAAACTGAGCAGGAGAAAACAAGGGAGGCTAATGGAATGGAAGGGAAGGCTGGATAGCGGGTACCTAGTAAAGAGTGACTGAGCAGGGGCTGCTGCTCGAATTTGGTGGAGGGTGGGCTGAAGGAGAGTGGGGCTTTGAGATCAACGAGGAATGAATGGGTGGTGTGACAAAGTTCCTCCTCTACCTTGGTGGGTCTTGCGCTTATTGGCAGATTTGCTCACCTTGGAGCTTCACAACAGCCCTCAGTTTGGCCGTTTTCATGAACCCACAGTCCAGGTCAACTCCTCCTGTGTCTGACCAGGAGTTGGGAGGTTTGGGGGGAACCCGGGCCTGCCCTCTACTCTGGGTTCCAGCCCAGGGCCCTGTGGAATGCAGCTGTTTAGAGTGCCTCCTGGAACAGCTGTGCAACAGCTACAACTCCCTGGACTACTTCATAGAATCATAGAATATCAGGGTTGGAAGGGACCCCAGAAGGTCATCTAGTCCAACCCCCTGCTCAAAGCAGGACCAATTCCCAGTTAAATCATCCCAGCCAGGGCTTTGTCAAGCCTGACCTTAAAAACCTCTAAGGAAGGAGATTCTACCACCTCCCTAGATAACGCATTCCAGTGTTTCACCACCCTCTTAGTGAAAAAGTTTTTCCTAATATCCAATCTAAACCTCCTCCACTGCAACTTGAGACCATTACTCCTCGTTCTGTCATCTGCTACCATTGAGAACAGTCTAGAGCCATCCTCTTTGGAACCCCCTTTCAGGTAGTTGAAAGCAGCTATCAAATCCCCCCTCATTCTTCTCTTCTGCAGGCTAAACAATCCCAGCTCCCTCAGCCTCTCCTCATAACTCATGTGTTCCAGTCCCCTAATCATTTTTGTTGCCCTTCGCTGGACTCTCTCCAATTTATCCACATCCTTCTTGAAGTGTGGAGCCCAAAACTGGACACAGTACTCTAGATGAGGCCTCACCAATGTGAGGCCTCATCTTCCCCATGGCCTCCTCCCAACACCTTCTTTATCCTCACCATAGGACCTTCCTCCTGGTGTCTGATAATGCTTGTACTCCTCAGTCCTCCAACAGCATGCATTCTCACTCTCAGCTCCTAGTGCTTCTTACTCCCAGCTCCTCACACGCACATGACAAACTGAAGTGAGCTCCTTTTTAAACCCTGGTGCCCTGATTAACCTGCCTTAATTGATTCTAGCAGCTTCTTGATTGGCTGCAGGTGTTCTAATCAGCCTGTCTGTCTTAATTGTCTCCAGAAGGTTCCTGATTGTTCTGGAACCTTCCCTGTTACCTTACCCAGGGAAAAGGGACCTACTTAACCTGGGGCTAATATATCTGCCTTCTATTACTCTCCTGTAGCCATCTGGCCCAACCCTGTCACAGTGGATTGTGGGGAGCGAGTGAGCGAACATAATGAAAGGAGGGGTGGATGATAAGCCATAGAGGAAAGGTGAAGACAAGGGAGAAAGGAGGAGACAGGAGGAAGAGGAGAGGGTGGGGGAAGCCCAAACAGGAGACCAGAATGGGCAAGGAAGAGAACTGAGAGAGAGAAAGAGTGAACAACTAATAAACACTGAACTGAAAACATTCTGGGAAAGACAAAGGAAATGGGTTAATCCCAACGTGTGCTGGAAGGAAAACTGTAACAGATGGAAAGGGAAGGAAAAGCTAAAGCAATTGAAGTTGGGTTTTGTTTGTTTACTTTATAGAAAATTCACTGCCTGTGTATGTAAATTGTTTCTTCATCTATCATTTGGGTCCATACACGTTACAAACATACTCATATTGAAAGCCCCACTAGAGAGCTTTCACATAGCTGAGGGACAAGGTTAATAGTTGGTTCCCATCTACACCACAAGGTTCTATCTTTGCCAGAGATGATCATGTGGTGAGCAGATCTGCTGACACAGCTGTATTTGTACTGCAGACCAGACCCCTGAGTTTACAGTGGGCCTTCTAATTTCTCTTTCCAGTTGGTAGGATCTGTGGAGTGTAGAAGATCTCATGGTGAAGTTTCTGTGCAAAGACAAAGCGTCATCTAGCTTGTTGGTTTTTGTTATTTTTGCAACTTTTCAATGTTGGCTTATCACTTGATATTTTATGCTGTAAATATAAATATATATTACTTTATATTACATTGGTTTATCCCTTGACAGTCACAGTAAAAACTACATGAAGGTGGAGTTGAGAATACCTATTAATAATTTGGGATTACATATGTTGCCGGAGTGGTGTAATTATCCCAAAGTCAAGCATGACAGACCCAGACAATTCTGAGTTAAGGTTTCATTTAATAGAAATCCAGATACATTTAGGTATGGAAATGCCCATTTAGACATCCAAACAACCCTCCTCCTGCCCTGTAGCCACATCATACAATAACCATCTGATTAAGGCATTTCTGTTTGTGACCTGTGACAAAGTTCCTGCTCTACCTTGGTGGGTCTTACGCTTATTGGCGGATTTGCTTGCCTTGGAGCTTCACGGCAGCCCTCAGCTTGGCCGTTTTTCTGTATTCACAGTCCAGGTCGACTCCTCCTGTGTCTGACCAGGAGTTGGGAGGATTTGGGGGGAACCCGGGCCCGCCCTCTACTCCGGTTTCCAGCCCAGGGCCCTGTGGAATGCAGCTGTCTAGAGTGCCTCCGGAACAGCTGTGCAAAAGCTACAACTCCCTGGGCTACTTCCCCATGGCCTCCTCCCAACACCTTCTTTATCCTTACCATAGGACCTTCCTCCTGGTGTATGATAATGCTTGTACTCCTCAGTCCTCCAACAGCATGCATTCTCACTCTCAGCTCCTAGTTCCTCTTGCTCCCAGCTCCTCACATGCACACCACAAACTGAAGTGAGCTCCTTTTTAAACCCTGGTGCCCTGATTAGCCTGCCTTAATTGATTCTAGCAGCTTCTTGATTGGCTGCAGGTGTTCTAATCAGCCTGTCTGTCTTAATTGTCTCCAGAAGGTTCCTGATTGTTCTGGAACCTTCTCTGTTACCTTACCCAGGGAAAAGGGACCTACTTAACCTGGGGCTAATATATTTGCCTTCTATTACTCTCCTATAGCCATCTGGCCCGACCCTGTCACAGACCCCAGATTAGGTTGAATTGTCTTGTAAAGATGTTATATTACTTTTCATTTTATTTTTGGGAGAGAATTCCGAGAAACTCCCCCAATTTTTTTTTAACTGCCTCCCATCAGTTCCCTCCAGCCTCCCCCATGGGCTAGCTGCAAGCCTGGGCCTAGAAGAAACATTTGCAGAAACACAGAGCAATGTAGTGTTTGAATGGAAACAAATAATAAAACAAATTGCATTGGAGTTGTGCAGCTCCCCCGTAATGGAGGCAGTAGAGGACTATCAGTCTGGAAGCTCAGAACTGCCTTTCCAGAAATCCTCCTCTAACAGAGATTAGGCAGTGCACAGCACCTGCCATTAGCATGAAATGTGAGGTAGATGAGCAACCTATCTCTAACTAGAACAGTACACAACAATTAGCACATGGGTTTCTATTAAACAATATACACCTTATTTTAAGAAGACACTCCCAAAAGGGAGCTAGTCTGATGCATCGCTTTCTGGCGTGCAAACTAGTCACCCAATGATTAACAGTTTCTCCTAAGGATCAGTGAGTCAGCCAAATCACCCACACAGTATGAGAGCCAGCCACACATCTGAAAATTAAATGTGCACATCACTTCCTTGCAAAAAAGGCACTTCTGCATAATGAATCTCAGTCCACTGAGGCATCCAATTGTGACAGAGGCATACTTTACCCTTCCTAACAACAGAGCCTGAGATTTTCAAAAGTGACTAGCAAGTTGGGTGCCTCACTTGAGAGCCCTGAAGAGACCACCTGAACACGCACCTTCAGAAAGTCAGGACACCTGTAAAGGTGTCAAGCTGGGAACTCAAAATTAGTCACTCGAAACATGCTGGCCTTTAATTATTTTTAAACATTTTGGAAAGGCAATGTCCTCTCCATAATTAAAGGAACAATCTGCTTTCATGCTGAAACCCTGGTTTAGCAGCCCCCAAAAGCATTGCTTATAAGCTTGCTTTGAGTGGAACTTTGTCACATTTCTCTGGAAGCCAAGCAAAAGGTTTGTGAGGCTTGAAGAAAATTGAAAAGACTTTTGTTAGAGGTCATTGAAAAGTACCCTGCTTTGAACCATTGATTTTTTTCTTCTATTTCTATGTCTCCCTGTAACTCAAAAAAGGTCTTGTTATCGCCAATTCAGACTTCCCACATAGTTACACCCCCTGAAGAACTCACATACTGACTATATTGGAAGAAAATAGGTTGAAGTTAAGCTAAGCTAAAGGATTTGGGGGTATAGTTTGGGCTCAGCTGAGCACCCATTGAGTTCAATGAGAGCTTTTTGCCGTTGATTTGATGGGAGTAGGTTCAGCCATTATAGCAAAATACTCGAGCTTGAATGCCTAAATTAAACATTTAAATCCATACTTAAGATATTATCTTGAAAGATTGTCAAGACTCTACCTCTAAAAATACACAACTTACAGATCGAACAGTTTACTCAAATTACTCCCATGCAGTTGTGGGCTGGAGGTTTTATCTTAATCTTTGATTCACATGATTGGCTCACCCAAGAATTCTAAATTCTTAGCTAGCTAATCATAGAATATCAGGGTTGGAAGGGACCTCAGGAGGTCATCCACTCCAACCCCCTGCCCAAAGCAGGACCAATCCCCAACTAAATCATCCCAGCCAGGACTTTGTCAAGCCTGACCTTAAAAACTTCAAAGGAAGGAGATTCCACCACCTCCCTAGTAACACATTCCAGTGTTTCACCACCCTCCTAGTGAAGAAGTTTTTCCTAATATCCAACCTAGACCTCCCCCACTGCAACTTGAGACCATTACTCCTCATTCTGTCATCTGCTACCACTGAGAACAGTCTAGATCCATCCTCTTTGGAACCCCCTTTCAGGTAGTTGAAAGCAGCTATCAAATCCCCCCTCATTCTTCTCTTCCGCAGAATAAACAATCCCAGTTCCCTCAGCCTCTCCTCATAAGTCATGTGTTCCAGTCCCCTAACCATTTTTGTTGCCCTCCGCTGGATGCTTTCCAATTTTTCCACATCCTTCTTGTAGCGTGGGGCCCAAAACTGGACACAGTACTCCAGATGAGGCCTCATCAATGTCAAATAGAGGGGAACGATCACATCCCTCAATCTGCTGGCAATGCCCCTACTTATACATCCCAAAATGTCATTGGCCTTCTTGGCAACAATGGCACACTGTTGACTCATATCCAGCTTCTTGTCCACTGTAACCCCTAGGTCCTTTTCTGCAGAACTGCTGCCTAGCCATTCGGCCCCTAGTCTGTAGCAGTGCATGGGATTCTTCCGTCCAAAGTGCAGGACTCTGCACTTGTCCTTGTTGAACCTCATCAGATTTCTTTTGGCCCAATCCTCCAATTTGTCTAGGGCCCTCTGTATCCTATCCCTACCCTCCAGCGTATCTACCTCTCCTCCCAGTTTAATGTCATCTACAAACTTGCTGAGGATGCAATCCACGCCATCCTCCAGATAATTAATGAAGATATTGAACAAAACTGGCCCCAGGACCGACCCTTGGGGCACTCGGCTTGATACCAGCTGCCAACTAGACATGGAGCCATTGATCACTACCCGTTGAGCCCGACAATCTAGCCAGCTTTCTGTCCACCCTATAGTCCATTCGTCCAGCCCATACTTCTTTAACTTGCTTGCAAGAATACTGTGGGAGACTGTGTCAAAAGCTTTGCTAAAGTCAAGGATCAACACGTCCACCGTTTCCCCCTCATCCACAGAGCCAGGTATCTCATCCTAGAAGGCAATTAGATTAGTCAGGCATGACTTGCCCTTGGTGAATCCATGCTGACTGTTCCTGATCACTTTCCTCTCCTCTAAGTGCTTCAGAATTGATTCCTTGAGGAACTGCTCCATGATTTTTCCAGGGACTGAGGTGAGGCTGACTGGCCTGTCGTTCCCAAGATCCTCCTTCTTCCCTTTTTTAAAGATGGGCACTACATTAGCCTTTTTCCAGTCATCCAGGACTTCCCCCGATCGCCATGAGTTTTCAATCACATCCGCCAACTCCTTTAGCACTCTCAGATGCAGTGCATCCGGCCCCATGGACTTCTGCTGGTCCAGCTTTTTAAATAGTCCCAAACGACTTCTTTCTCCACAGGGGCTGGTCACCTCCTCCCCATGCTGCGCTGCCCAGTGCAGTAGTCTGGGAGCTGACCTTGTTCGTGAAGACAGAGGCAAAAAAAGCGTTGAGTACATTAGCTTTTTCCACCTCCTCTGTCACTAGGTAGCCTCCCTCATTCAGTAAGGGGCCCACACTTTCCTTGACTTTCTTCTTGTTGCTAACATACCTGAAGAAGCCCTTCTTGTTACTCTTAACATCTCTTGCTTGCTGCAACTCCAGGTGTGATTTGGCCTTCCTGTTTTCACTCCTGCATGCCCAAGCAATATTTTTATACTCTTCCCTGGTCATTTGTCCAATCTTCCACTTCTTGTAAGCTTCTTTTTTGTGTTCAAGATCAGCAAGGATTTCACTGTTAAGCCAAGCTGGTCGCCTGCCATACTTACTATTCTTTCTACTCATCAGGATGGTTTGTCCCTGTAACCTCCATAAGGATTCTTTAAAATACAGCCAGCTCTTCTGGACTCCTTTCCCCCTCATGTTATTCTCCCAGGGGATCCTGCCCATCAGTTCCTTGAGGGAGTCAAAGTCTGCTTTTCTGAAGTCAGGGGTCCGTATTCTGCTGCTCTCCTTTCTTCCCTGTGTCAAGATCCTGAACTCGATCATCTCATGGTCACTGCCTCCCAGGTTCCCATCCACTTTAGCTTCCCCTACTAATTCTTCCCGGTTTGTGAGCAGCAGGTCAAGAAGAGCTCTGCCCCTAGTTGGTTCCTCCAGCACTTGCACCAGGAAATTGTCCCCTACCCTTTCCAAAAACTTCCTGGATTGTCTGTGCACCGCTGTATTGCTCTCCCAGCAGATAGCAGGGTGAATGAAGTCTCCCATGAGAACCAGGGCCTGCGATCTAGTAACTTCCGTTAGTTGCTGGAAGAAAGCCTCTTCCACCTCATCCCCCTGGTCCGGTGGTCTATAGCAGACTCCCACCACAACATCACCCTTGGTTGCGGTGGTCGTGGAACCCCCATCCCTAGGAAAGTGCATCTCATGCCTTCCAATCAGCGGAGTCTCCTTCTTTTCCCTTCCCTCAGATGTATCATCTTGTCCACTCTCCGCATTAGTACCTGTGGAGAGAACATGAAAACAGTTGATTACCTGGATCTGCATTTCTGTTACATGGACACTCCCCTTTCTTCCTCTGGAGGTCACATGCTGCCAAATTTCTTCATTGTCCTTCTGTCCCCGCTGCGCGGCCTGCTCTGAATCTTCAGAACATTATGTCGGTAGAAGTATATCCTGATGTCTGTCCAGGAAATCTTCAGTTTCTCTTATGCAACACAGGGTCGATACTTGTTCCTCCAGACCTTGAACCTTCTCTTCCAATATGGAGACCAGCTTACACTTTGTACAGACAGAGTCACTTCTGTCCTGTGGAAGAAAGACAAACATGGCACATCCTGTGCAGGTCACAACAGCTGAAAGTTCACCATCCATATTACCTTCCTTCTATGAGCTTCCTCAGGAGTTGTTGTAACTACTCAGAGAAGCCTGCAAGATGTAAGCCTCAGTGAGCTCTCCCTAGACGAACTCCCAGGCAAACTCCCTCTGTTAGCCTCTCTGCTGTTCACCCATGGCAGATTCTGAAATGAGCATCTTTTACAACTGGTACCCTGAAAAAAAATATACAATACAGCCCAAATCTGTTGCAAAGAAGATTCTTTGCCATTTAATACTGCAAAGTAGAATTAAAGCGATACCTGAAGAGGAATCTCTAATGGTTAATCCACACCCATATATTTGAATGCCAAAATGAACAAATTCCATTCTAAATATGCTTCTCTTTAGTGAGATCTAGTGGTACTGAACATTTGTAGACTAGCTAACTACACATAAGAACATAAAAGCAGCCATATTGGGTCAGACCAAAAGTCCATCTAGCCCAGTATCCTGTCTTCCGACAGTGGCCAATGCCAGGTGCCCCAGAGGGAATGAACAGAACAGGGAATCATCAAGTGATCCATCCCCTGTCACCTATTCCCAGCTTCTGGCAAACAGAGGCTAGGGACACCATCCCTGCCCATCCTGGCTAATAGCTAGTGATGGACCTATCCTCCATGAACTTATCTAGTTCTTTTTTTAGCTCTGTTGTAGTCTTGGCCTTCACACCATCCTCTGGCAAAGAGTTCCACAGACTCACTGTGCTTTGTATAAAGAAATACTTCCTTCTCTTTGTTTTATACCTGCTACCTACTGATTTCATTTGGTGACCCCTAGTTCTTGTGTCATGAGAAGGAGTAAATAACACTTCCTTATTTACTTTCTCCACACCAGTCATGATTTTATGGACCTCAATCATATCCCCTCTTAGTCATCTCTTTTCCAAGCTGAACAGTCCCAGTCTTATTAAACTCTTCTCATACAGAAGCCGTTTCATACCTCTAATAATTTTTGTTGCCCTTTTCGGAACCTTTTCCAATTCCATTATATATTTTTTGAGATGGGGCAACCACATCTGCACGCAGTATTCAAGATGTGGGCGTACCATGGATTTATATAGACGCAATATGATATCTTCTGTCTTATTATCTGTTCCTTGCGTAATGATGCCCAACATTCTGTTCACTTTTTTGACTGCTGCTGCACACTGAGTGGATGTTTTCAGAGAACTATCCACAGTGACTCCAAGATCTCTTTTTTCAGTGGTATCAGCTAATTTAGACCCCATCATTTTATATGTATAGTCAGGTTTATGTTTTCCAATGTGCATTACTTTGCATGAATTAACATTGAATTTCATCCGCCATTTTGTTTCCCAGTCACCCAATTTTGAGAGATCCTTTTGTAGCTCTTCGCATTCTGCCTGGGACTTAACTATCTTGAGTAGTATCAGAAGTTGTTAAACAAGCCATGCTCATTCCATGGTTTATGAAATCCACCTGGAGAATCAGACAGTTAATTGGGAATGTTTGCATTTAATCCTCACATACTATAAAATAGTTTAGTGGATGTATTTATGGCAGTGACCAAATTCTATAAAGGCTAAACTATGCAAATATCAAATCACTAAGTGGAGTAATAAGCTATTAATCAGATATTTTTATTGTCAATAATATTACCAGCTCTGGTGACAGCGAGTGAACACTTTGAAAATAATGGAACCATTACAAGAACAAAGCACCACTTGGTGTTTCTTTCTGAAGACAGGGAATTCTGCTACTAACCATTTTAGTAGCTTAAAACTGCAGACACATTCAGACATGAAAGCATTGGTTGGAGTCAGATAATAGTTAGGAGTGAAGGAATTCTGCCAGGTCCAGCTCATCTTCCCCTTTCCTTATACAGGTGCTTAGGGAGAGGCTGCTTAGCAGACAGAGGAGGGGAGAAGGTTGCTGCCCCTGGTCCCTCTTCTGTGGGTAAACAGGATGACATTACTCTGAGCTGCCACTGACACCTACAGAAGCATAAAAAGAAAACATTGTGACAACCTTTTTCCCTGGAAGTCTCCTCCTCTGTTCCCCTTGTGGATTTATCAGACATTCTGAGAAGTCTGTTTGTGTTGTTTTATTTCCTTTTGAAGGGGGAAGATACCTGTTTATCTGGATCACTCGATCATACGAAAAGCCCACTGCGTGAGCTCCACAACAACTGAGATCCATGGAAGGGCACAGGCACATCTGTCCCCTGCTTTATCCTCCTCCCTCCAACCCCACAAGACTGCAGTGAGTCAGTGTGCATTAACCCTGTCAGGAGTAACTCAGCCACTCTCTTTTTCCAGCGTGGAATCCCCATTGACAGCACCTGCCATATTGCCATGCAAATGGGGGAGGAGCTGCAGGCTACATAAATATGTTACTGGCATGGGGCCTCCACAGATGTCCTGGGCTCTTGCAGACAGGGGTGAAAGTAACTTAAAGGATTTACCAGTATGCTGGAGTTCTGAGCAGGGGGCGGGGCCTCAATTGGAAGAGGCAGGGCCTTTAAAGCCACCGGCCCTTTAAATTGCCAGCCTGGGGAAGCCAGTACGGTCGGCGGTGTATCAGCTCTTGTCAGTACGCCAGACCGGACCAGACCAGCTTACTTTTACCTCTGGTTGCAGATCTCTGGGGCTGAAAGTCCAGCTCATGCTAAGTGCAGGGAGTGAAAGGAAGGACTCTGCCCACCAGGTGTAACAATCTGGTGGGAAGCTGACGAGTGCAGAATCATTGGGTCCCAGTCTCATCCGTGGGTGTAACCTATACAGTGGATACTGTAGTCTGACAGGGATTAATGCAGCATGATACCTCAGAGACCTCATTTCAGTGCAAGTTTAAATTAAGATACAAAATTTGAAAACCAAAAATGTTATGTACACTGAAAAATGCACCTGGATCGCTAGTGTGAAAGTTCATAACCATGGTGATTAAATGCAGTGCAGGATATAGACTAGAACAATGAAAGGGGTAATGGCTTGCCATCAAGTGAGTCTTTGATCCAAAGACAATCCCAGACCTCACTGAAGTCAATGGGTGCACCAAAGCTCTCTTTCAGGCTCAAAAAAAAAGGAGCAATTAGGTCTCTTCCTATAGACAACAGCTACAGACAACAGAAGGACTGCCCAGGATGCATGGCAGATCAGAGCTCAGCCATGTGGGTGATTGCAAATGCAGGGGCTAGGTTAGGGGTATCGCAGCCTGCAAGCTAGGATATTGGGTTTGCAGCTTGTGTGAGAGGCAGAAAGCTGCCCAGCAGAAGCAGTGGTAAGCATGACAATCACCAAGTATTCCCCGGTGGGCCAGGATGACCCAGCCACAACAGAAACAGGATGGGAGGAAAGGAAGCCAGAGATGGAGCAGTTCCTGAAAAAGGTGTTGGTAAAATAGGTACCAGTGCATTTGCACCAACTTACTTTTAGTCCCATTTGCCCCCATAAGATCCAAGCAGAACATCCTAAATGCAATCAAAGTCTTTGTCCTTGCTAGGAAGCCCTCAGTCTTTATAGGCTGGCTCCAGCTTGTGCCCAAAGGTGGTACTTGCGTTTCCAATGTGTTGTTTCTCCTCAGATGCTGACCTTGTGCTGACTAGAAGTGGGTGGAAAATGGCATTTCTCCCCTAATGTACAGAATCATAGGACTGGAAGGGACCCCGAGAGGTCATCTAGTCCAGTCCCCTGCACTCGAGGCAGGACTAAGTATTATATAGACCATCCGTGACAGGTGTTTGTCTAACCTGCTCTTAAAAATATTCAATGATGGAGATTCCACAACCTTTCTGGGCCATTTATTCTAGTGCTTAACCACCCTGACAGTTAGGAATTTTTTCCTAAAGTCCAACCTAAACCACCCTTGCTGCAATTTAAGGCCATTGTGTCTTCTCCTATCCTCAGAGGTTAAGGATTTTATAGATATATAAACATTTTCATCCTGAATCAAGACAACGAGTCAAAAGTTTGATTTTTGCACAGGAGGAAATGGAATTTTTTAGCTGCTCCCAATTGCCCAACTCAGAGGGCAGCTGCTTGACTCCCCAGACCTCCAGCCCAGGGAAGTAGCTGCTCAGGGAGATGGGCAGCCAGAGGAGCCCAGACTGGCACTCTGGTCTGCCTGATTTCTACTGGAAGTTTCAAGGGAATCAACATGCTCCCATAGAACATTTTGACTCCATCAACTCAGCATTTTCCAGTGGAAAAGCGCTCTGTTGGCCAAGTGGTAGCAGCTGTCTGCAGTCTTGCATGCTGCTTTTCTGGTGCAGGGGAAATCAGCACATGGAGTCTGGGTATATTCTAAGTGTGACCTATTTTACTGACACGTATCTGCCCATTCTGAAACAGAGGAGGACTGACAGCATGTGGGGCAATTGTCCTTTCAGGAACCTCAGCCCAGCACCAATCCATGGCTCCCAAGCAGCAACTCTTCTGTAAGAACTGACTCCAATCAGAGAGAGCCCAAGAGAGAGCAAACTCTCCTGTGGTCATGCAGCTCCCACTTCTTCACCACAGCCTCTACACAGAAGCTAACTACCCCCACTGCATAACATGTGTTCTGAAGACTGAAGATTTGCTCGTACACTAAAAAAAAGTACTTGGGAACACATGGTGACACCTGCCATAATAGCTCTTTTATATCTCTAATTTATATGGTTCTACAGGAAGTGTAATTTTTTAAATAGCTTCTTAAAAAGGGACTTATAACCGCAACTCACTTTTCCAAAAGACTTATTTTTAAAGAGCCTAGGCTGAACTCCACATCCTGGCTTAAGAGCCTGGCACATTTCATTCCAACAATAGCTATTTTCAGGACTCCAAAAGATGCATCTAAAACCATCTTTAAAGCTTCTCTCAAGAAGCAGGCTGAGATTTAATTTAAAATGTAATAAAATAAAATCTTAAACTTCAGACTCAACAAGGCTCAACAAATTTATTGCTAGTTTAATTTAAAAAACAAGCATTTACACCTGTGATTTAAGTGGTGCAAGGAGGATTCAAATGTAAACACTCAAAACAACCCTACTAGCAGCCCTGGGGTAAACAGGCCCAATTCCACCAAGCTGAGCCTGAGTTCAACCAGTGGAATTTGGTCCCATGCCACACCTGGAGTATTGTGTCCAGTTTTGGTCCTCCCCAAAACAGAAGGGATGTGGACAAATTGGAGAGAGTCCAGCAAAAGGCAACAAAAATAATCAGGGGGCTGGGGCACATGACTTACGAGGAGAGGCTGAGGGAACTGGGGTTATTTAGTCTGCAGAAGAGAAGAGTGAGGGGGGATTTGATAGCAGCCTTCAACTACCTAAAGGGGGTTCCAAAGAGGATAGAGCTCGGCTGTTCTCAGTGGTGGCAGATGACAGAACAAGAAGTAATGGTCTCAAGTTGCAGTGGGGGAGGTCTAGGTTGGATATCAGGAAAAACTATTTCACTAGGCAGGTGGTGAAGCACTGGAATTTGTTACCTAGGGAGGCAGTGGAATCTCCAACCTTAGAGGTTTTTAAGGCCTGGGTTGACAAAGCCCTGGCTGGGATGATTTAGTTCAGGTTGGTCCTGCTTTGAGCAGGGGATTGGACTAGATGACCTCCTGAGGTCTCTTCCAACCCAAATATTTTATGAGTCTATGATTCTAATAAATTGCAGTACAGAGTAAGAAAAAGGAAATAAATACTGTACACAAGGTAATGATCGACATTTAGAAGCCAAGTTCATTTCTTATTTAGAAGTCAAGCGTGAGTAACTATTACAACTAGTCTTAAAAACCAGCATTGCTTAACTTTCTGACTAGTAAATGCAGATCTATCACCTCTTAGGACAGAAAATCTGTCTAGCCATGATGTTAGGATGTTTGCTATAAAAGCCACAGAATTACCAATAGAGGAGACAACATACTCCTGTCAATGCTCATATGTCTTTGAAGGCCTAGGATGTCTGGAAGGAGTATGAGCAGATGATTTCATGTGCTTAAGTGCTTAGCTGAATCAAGGCCTAGATCAACTCTAATGATCCATGCACAAAGAACACAGCCATTTCTCCCAACAGATAAAGAGCAGACTTGTGGGAAGTATGGATAAGGTGGCACATGTAAACTACATCCAGGAATCACACGCCCCCTCAGTTGCCCCATGCAATGTGGTGCCAGTCCATAAACTTGCTGTGGCCCTGCTCTACTCCTATCTTTGCATCCCTCTTTTGTTGGGTTTTCTGCTTCACTTGCTTCGACCTTTGCTATTCCCGTGCCCCCATTATATCACATTATATTACCCCCCATGTAAAACATGCCACCTCCGTCCCCCTTTCTCTCACCCCCCATACCAAAGGCCACTTCTGCAGCAGGTGGGAGAAGGGGAAGGACAGACAGAGGCCAAAGGGGTGATTCAAACAAAGCCCCCAACATCAACTGTATCTGATGCAGGCTGTTGAACCAGCAGCAGGAAAAATACCAGCAGCAAAGCTATGTCTGTTTAGACAAAGGACATACAGTTTGGCAAGGGAAGTTCACACAAGTCAGGCTCTCAACTGGTTACTTTCACTGGCCCCATTTGGACATTATTAAGATAAGCAAATCCTTAGTGTGTTTAGTTCTACTCCTGAGGTATTTAACAGATCACATGGCCTTGACCTTCTAACGACTGATGTTTTAATTTGGGCTACTGACCTGAAAGAGCACAATGACAGGCCGGGTGGGTTCCTGCTCTCTGCACAGTTTGTTCAAGACCACACAAACTAAAATATTGGTATAACAAATCACCCCTACTGGACATAAATTGAACACAGATAGCTTAACGCTGAGCCAGCTAAAAGAAAAACAAGCGCCATGATTCCTAAATACAGAGCATCCTGCAGAGTTGTGTGTGGGGACGGCGAGACCCAATTTGGAAAGTTTCATTCCAGGGTCAAAAACCCCAGAAGGTAAAGCCTGGAAAGTGACACAGCCCAGGACATCAGAAAGCCAAGCAAATGGGAAGTGATCACAGTATGGTCAGCTCTCACAGTTTTATCACAAGTCCCACAATAGTGACGTTTTAGCTGAAGATCACAGAATCTAGTGATTACGTGAGAATCTCAAGCTTTCAATTAAAAAAATAAAAGAGAAGTTTCTAGCCCTCCTGGTTACAGAGAAAAACTTGAAAATGTGAACCAAGTGCACCCTAAAAGCTTAGACACCACAGGGCAATTATGAAATCAACCATATTTTATAGTTCTTTACAATATCATGATTTTTAAGCCAATCTTGTGATTTTTGGGGGGGAGTGAGTGGAAGAAAGGGTTTGTTTTAAATGCTTGGGGTTGGCAAGATGGTTATTTCCAACCCACCAGTTTTGAAATGTTCTACTGTAACTAAGATGGTTACAGTGCTTGGAAGGAGATCTTCTGCATCATGTTTTATGTTTTGTTATTTGTCTGTGAGGGGCAGGCTTTTTCCAATATACGTAAGGCAGAGTTTCATAATGCCATCATTTTTCCCACTTACATTTTTGTGTGGCTGGCTTCCAGGTCTACATCCTCTCCTGTTCAAAGCTTTTCATTTTCAAAAGTGCTAACATTAAAAATAGTGTCAGTGCAAGGAGAGAAAGATCACCATTCCAACAAGCTTGCAGCTGTTGACTTGATCCTAGCTTCCTTTATTGCATTTGTATTCACTGTTCTCAGAATATACAATTATCCAAGGCTGATAAACATCCATCTTAGAGAGACAAGGTAGGTGAGGCAATATTTTTATTGGACCAACTTCTGTTGATGAGAGAGAAGTTGGTCCAATAAAAATATTGCCTCACCTACCTTGTCTCTTCAATATCCTGGAACCAACACAGCTACAATAATACTGCATACAAATATCAATCTTGTACGCATACTGTCTCCAATGGAGAATGTCGCCTACATGAATCTTGATCCAAATGCTATACAGTTATGATTTTCTTATGTGCCTAAGTCAGTTAGGAGCACAATTCCTTTTTAAAGTCAGGAGGACTTGCCCACCTAAGTTTGTGGTGCTGTATAAAATAAAATTCTAGTCTAATAGGCTCTTAACAAATATTACCAGATGCTATTACATATTTTTTGGCAATTTTCTGGCTCCATGACAAAGCCAACAGTCATTAAGGAGTATATGAACCTCAAAAGGGCAGGAAAAAACCCCTAAAAGATTATTTTAACAAATTGGATTGAATCCCTTGTATATTTGAGATCTAGAGTAATAACCATTAAAAAAATATCAGTGCTCCCCCAACAGAAAAATAAATAAATCCCATATAATAAAAGTTTCCTTAGCTGTGAAAAAAGACACAGCAGTTCCAAAGCACAATCCCATTCCACAAAAGAACTAACTAAAAAAATGAGCCCAAATCTTTTTTAACGCAAAGCATGCTGGGAAAGGAGCAGAGCTTGCAGTCCTACAAAATACAACGTCTTCTGTCTTTCACTTAGTAGTGAAAAAACATTCCTAGGAATAGAAATACTGGTTGACGTAGGGAGGAAAATGCTAAGAAATAAGTCCAATCCTCCCTCCCCCCAAAATCCTAGGTAAGGCCCTAGAATGCTTCTTTCATTTGCAATGCTTAAGAGATACTAGCTGTGACTCTGTTGAGTTTCACACTTAAAGCAAGAACTAAATTACTTTACTATCCTGTATAAATACAGCATATCTATTCCAAATACATAGCACTCCTTGAGGACAGAAAACTTTCAGACTCTCTAGGTAAATATTCAGTGAGAGTTAAATTTCATTTAAAAGAGTCACTTCAGAAACTTAGTACCTTGTGGGTTTTAGATTTTTGTCCCAAATGCTCCCTATTTACATTTTGTCTAAATACACAATAGGGATCAAAATACATCTGGAGCTGACTTTGTAGAGTGGTGTGTTCTGGAAAAGAATACTATTAAGAATCGCCACTTATTACTTTTCATGGCTGAAATCTTCTCCTCCAGCAGAGGTTGAGAATGTTTTTGGTGAAACTTGTACAGATTTGCTTTCACTCAAAACATCTGCCATGTCCTATTTTCAGCGGGATTGAAGTCAGACGCTGCCCTTAGCCAAGATAGCCATCTTACCTCCCCTTTTAAGTGTTCTTTGTCTCCTGAAAGCACAGGAGCTAATACTTGGACTAAGGGCAACTTAATTTCACCTCTATTAATAACAATGGGTGGCAAGGGCCTTCTTTGCTAAGAGCAGTCTATGGGTTCAGTCCAGTTTAGAGCAATCTATGATAATGGCCGTTTTAAAAGAGGACAGTTCTTTGTGAGTTTCTCCCAAAACTTTGCATTAACAAACTTGTAAATGTGAGAAAAATTACCCTTGGTCACCAATTTCTTTCTTAAAAAGCACCTGTTGCACTTTGTCTAAGAAGGCAAGAAGGAAAAAAATGGTTTGTATGCAGGAGAATGTGGAGCAATGAAATAGGGAGGGGGAATTTGTGGGTGCAGGGAAAGGTGGAGAACAGAAGGGAAAGGGGGAAGTGAGTATGTACTCCAGCTTCTTTGTGCTGATCTGATATTGCAAAGCAGCTGTCAGCCCAGTTTAACTGGCCTATATACGCCGACTGCTCCAGCATAGGGTAAAGCAGCAAGAGCTGAATCTGGCTATCCATGGGGAAAAAATGTAAGGATGATACTTCAGATCTTCAGAACCACCACATGGCAAAATCCTCTGTGGTTTCTTACTTAATGTTTGTCACAGGCTGGACTGAGCCCTTTAAGAGAGAACCGTTCCAGCCCACCTGTGTCTCATTAACAGCTTCTGGATGGGGTCCGATAGGGTATGTCTACACTAAAACCCGCACCTGGCCCGTGCCAGCTGACTCAGGCTCGCGGGACTCGGGCTAAGGGGTTGTTTAATCGCTGTGCAGACGTTCAGTTTTGGGCCCAGGCTCCAGGACCTGGAGGTGGGAAGCGCCCAGAGCTCAGGATGCAGCCTGATCCAAAACGTCTACACTGCAGCAAAACAGCCCCTTAGCCCAAGCCTCTTAGCCTAAGACAGCTGGCATGGGCCAGCCGCGGGTGTCTAATTGCAGCGTAGCCATGCCCATGGGGGGACACTATAAAGAAAGAGAAAACTGGGGCAGAGGCCCTTGTGGGAACCATTTGTGCCTGGAGGACCACACGGACACGGAGCCTGTGAGATTCCAGGTAGAAAAATTGGGAATTCCTGTAGAGATAAAGAATGGGGAAACACTCCAGGCAGGAAGGCCTAGGGGTGGCTGCTCCAAGAACAACTAGGGGTGCTTGAAAGAGCCCAGGGTAGACTGAGTGGAGAGCCTAAGCAGAGCCTAAAAACTGTGCCCAGCTTGGAACACAAAGATAGACAGACCTCAGCGAGAAGGGGCTGAGCCCTGTGTGAGCCTGGGCTGGAAGACTCTTGTGTGTGTGTTGAGTTTCATGTTAATAAACCAGACCCCAAGAAGGGATATTATTGGACTCATGCCTTTGGGGAGTTACTGAGAAACCCTGAGGGGAAACTGAGGCCAAAGAGCCACCCCAGCCCAAGAGGCAGGCAGCAAACCCTGTCACAGTGTTTGTAAAATGTAACTTTTAATTTAAAAAGAAGCTCCCAGATATAAAGGAATTAATACAGAATTGAGGTTGACAGTATGTATCAATAATTTAGGGTAAACTACATGACAGTAAACCCAGGAAAATCAAAGAGTTAAGGTTAAAAAAACAAAACATGGTCAACCATGTCCAATTAAGTTCCCAAACAATTTCAAAAAAGAAACATCAGGGAGAAAAAAAAATCATAAACCACATTGTCTGGGAGTACAAACAGTAAAATGCATTAATCATAATTCTATGATCATTGTATGGCATCCCAACACGGCAGAATTAAGGTTGTTTGCTTGCCTTCACTGTTCACTTCCATTCCGTAGCATCTTTGCAGTTCTTTTAAGCTTAACATTAACCTTGAATTTGCTTTATAGTGCTTGTATTTTGGAACAGAGTATCCCTATAATATATTCTATTACACCCTAAATTCCTGAAAAATAAATGCTCAACCTTAATTCCCCATGTAATGTAGTTTTCAGCAGGGGAGAATATGGTAGGCAGCTTGTGAACAGTATCTCTGAGCACTCTAGAGGAACTAGTCTTATAGCCGATGATTGCTGTAACACTTAAAAAAGTAACCTGTTCCATTGTCATATGTCGGGGCAGGCATTCTGCTCTGTGTGTGGGTGAGGGAGGCTTTTGTTGACTTTCTGGGTAGAGCCAAGTTATGGGCTCAGCCATCAGACACAAGGGATCAAATATGCTGACTCACGGCTGTACCTAGTGATGGCTTCACTCCAGCCTAGCAAGTAAACATGAGTGGAACAACATAAAAACGTTTAACACTCGAAGCTCTCATTGCCAATGTAGCCAGCTGTAAAAGTACTGTCACAACTTCAGCAGGCTAGAAATTGAATTTAAGGACCTATTCAATCGGTCATATACCAAAAAATATAGAATGTGATCATTTAGGGAGAACTACATGGTCAGTCTCTATGACCTTTATTGATGCTTTAGTTGAAGTCTGTCATTTATAACCCTGACTGTATTTAAAAACCTGCATGTGTATAGTTAGGGCTACCACACGTGGAACACAATTTTAAGTAAACACTGGAAATTGTGAAACTCAAGTTTTACAACTGCTCATGTTTCATAGATTCATAGATATTTAGGTCAGAAGGGACCATTATGATCATCTAGTCTGACCTCCTGCACAATGCAGGCCACAGAATTTCACCCACCACTCCTAAAAAAGACCTCACACCTATATCTGTGCTATTGAAGTCCTCAAATTGTAGTTTGAAGACCTCAAGGAGCAGAGAATCCTCCAGCAAGTGACCCGTGCCCCATGCTACAGAGGAAGGCGAAAAACCTCCAGGGCCTTCCAATCTGCCCTGGAGGAAAATTCCTTCCCGACCCCAAATATGGCGATCAGCTAAACCCTGAGCATATGGGCAAGATTCATCAGCCAGATACTACAGAAAATTCTTTCCTGGGTAACTTGGATCTTACCCCATCTAAAAACCCATCACAGGCCATTGGGCCTATTTACCATGAATATTTAATTACCAAAACCATGTTATCCCATCATACCATCTCCTCCATAAACTTATCGAGTTTAATCTTAAAGCAAGATAGATCTTTTGCCCCCACTACTTCCCTCGGAAGGCTATTCCAAAACTTCACTCCTCTGATGGTTAGAAACCTTCGTCTAATTTCTAATCTAAATTTCCTAGTGGCCAGTTTATATCCATTTGTTCTTGTGTCCACATTGGTATTGAGTTTAAATAATTCCTCTCCCTCTCTGGTATTTATCCCTCTGATATATTTATAGAGAGCAATCATATCTCCCCTCAACCTTCTTTTAGTTAGGCTAAACAAGCCAAGCTCCCTGAGTCTCCTTTCATAAGACAAGTTTTCCATTCCTCGGATCATCCTAGTAGCCCTTCTCTGTACCTGTTCCAGTTTGAATTCATCCTTCTTAAACATGGGAGACCAGAACTGCACACAGTATTCCAGGTGAGGTCTCACCAGTGCCTTATATAACGGTACTAAAACCTCCTTATCCCTACTGGAAATACCTCTCCTGATGCATCCCAAGACGACATTAGCTTTTTTCACAGCCATATCACATTGGCAGCTCATAGTCAACCTATGATCAACCAATACTCCAAGGTCCTTTTCCTCCTCCGTTACTTCTAGTTGATGCGTCCCTAGCTTATAACTAAAATTCTTGTTATTAATCCCTAAATGCATGACCTTACACTTCTCACTATTAAATTTCATCCTATTCCTATTACTCCAGTTTACAAGGTCATCCAGATCCTCCTGTAGGGTATCCCTATCCTTCTCTAAATTAGCAATACCTCCCAGCTTTGTATCATCTGCAAACTTTATTAGCACACTCCCACTTTTTGTGCCCAGGTCAGTAATAAAAAGATTAAATAAGATTGGTCCCAAAACTGATCCTTGAGGAACTCCACTGGTAACCTCCCTCCAACTTGACAGTTCACCTTTCAGTAGGACCCGTTGTAGTCTCCCCTTTAACCAATTCCCTATCCACCTTTCAATTTTCCTATTGATGCCCATCTTATCCAATTTAACTAATAATTCCCCATGTGGCACAGTATCAAACGCCTTACTAAAATCTAAATAAATTAGATCCACTGCGTTTCCTTTATCTAAAAAATCTGTTACTCTCTCAAAGAAGGAAATCAGGTTGGTTTGGCACGATCTACCTTTTGTAAAACCATGTTGTATTTTGTCCCATTTACCATTGACTTCAATGTCCTTAACTACCTTCTCCTTCAAAATTTTTTCCAAGACCTTGCATACTACAGATGTCAAACTAACAGGCCTATAATTACTTGGATCACTTTTTTTCCCTTTCTTAAAAATAGGAACTATGTTAGCAATTCTCCAATCATACGGTACAACCCCTGAATTTACAGATTCATTAAAAATTCTTGCTAATGGGCTTGCAATTTCTTGTGCCAATTCTTTTAATATTCTTGGATGAAGATTATCTGGGCCCCCCGATTTAGCCCCATTAAGCTGTTTGAGTTTCGCTTCTACCTCAGATATGGTGATGTCTACCTCCATATCCTCATTCCCATTTATCATGCTACCATTATCCCTAAGATCCTCTTTAGTCTTATTAAAGACTGAGGCAAAGTATTTGTTTAGATATTGGGCCATGCCTAGATTATCCTTGACCTCCACTCCATCCTCAGTTTTTAGCGGTCCCACTTCTTCTTTCTTTGTTTTTTTCCTATTTATATGACTATAGAACCTTTTACTATTGGTTTTAATTCCCTTTGCAAGGTCCAACTCTACTTGACTTTTAGCCTGTCTCACTTTATCCCTACATATTCTGACCTCAATAAGGTAGCTTTCCTTACTGATCCCTCCCTTCTTCCACTCCCTATATGCTTTCTGCTTTTTCTTAATTACCTCTCTAAGATGCTTGCTCATCCAGCTTGGTCTACAACTCCTGCCTATGAATTTTTTCCCCTTTCTTGGGATGCAGGCTTCCGATAGCTTCTGCAGCTTTAATTTAAAATAATCCCAGGCCTCCTCTACCTTTAAACCCATAAATTCTTCAGTCCAATCCACTTCCCTAACTAATTTCCTTGTTTGTTACAGTCAGGCAATTCTAAGGGCTCTCTCTGCTGGTAAACTACAAACAAGAGGAACATCCAGTGCTCTCTCAAATAAAGTTAAAAGAAAAGGAGTACTTGTGGCACCGTAGAGACTAACAAATGCCACAAGTACTCCTTTTCTTTTTACGGATACAGACTAACACGGCTGCTACTCTGAAACCTGTCAAATAAAGTTATTAACCTTTAGCATGCAGGACTTAGAAAGTACTCTAGGGCAGTGGTTTTCAACCCTTTTTCATTTGTGGACCCCTAAAAAATTTCAAATGGCAGTGTGGCTCCCTTTGGAAATCAGATAGGGTTGCCAACCCTCTGGGATTGCCCTGGAGCCTCCAGGAATTACAGATTAATCTTTAACTAGAGATGATGTCATGTGATGAAACCTCCAGGAATATCTCCAACCAAAATTGGCAACTGTTCTACGGTAATGACAACCTTTCGCAGACCCCTTAGACATAGTGTGTGGATCCCAGAGGTCCGCGAACCACAGGTTGTAAACCACTGCTCTAGGTGTTAATACAGAAGCTTCTGATGTTCTTAGATAGACCTGAGAATTTATGATATGCCATAGATTAAGCATAGGAACTGACTTTTCAAGGTTGGATTCTCCCCCTGGAGAGATGGTCCTGTTTCCCAGTAGAAACAAACTGCAGGCAGGTTCCTTCAAAATTCCCCAGGTCTCCTACTCCAGGGAGTCCTGTGTCCAAGAGTCTCTCTGTTTCCTCTCAGGGTCATATTCACAACTGCTTCTCCAAGAAGAAAAGAAGTACTTGTGGCACCTTAGAGACTAACCAATTTATTAGAGCATAAGCTTTCGTGAGCTACAGCTCACTTCATCAGATACATATCGTGGAAACTGCAGCAGACTTTATATATACACAGAGAATATGAAACAATACCTCCTCCCACCCCACTGTCCTGCTAGTAATAGCTTATCTAAAGTGATCATCAGGTGGGCCATTTCCAGCACAAATCCAGGTTTTCTCACATTGGTTTTGTACATTGGTCAAACTGGACAGTCTCTACGTAAAAGAATAAATGGACACAAATCAGATGTCAAGAATTATAACATTCATAAACCAGTCGGAGAACACTTCAATCTCTCTGGTCACGCAATCACAGACATGAAGGTCGCTATCTTAAAACAAAAAAACTTCAAATCCAGACTCCAGCGAGAAACTGCTGAATTGGAATTCATTTGCAAATTGGATACTATTAATTTAGGCTTAAATAGAGACTGGGAGTGGCTAAGTCATTATGCAAGGTAGCCTGTTTCCTCTTGTTTTTTCCTACCCCCCCCCCAGATGTTCTGGTTTAACTTGGATTTAAACTTGAAGAGTGGTCAGTTTGGATGAGCTATTACCAGCAGGAGAGTGAGTTTGTGTGTGTATGGGGGTGGGGGGGATGTGAGAAAACCTGGATTTGTGCAGGAAATAGCCCAACTTGATTGTCATGCACATTGTGTAAAGAGTTGTCACTTTGGATGGGCTATCACCAGCAGGAGAGTGAATTTGTGGGGGGGGGGGGTGGAGGGTGAGAAAACCTGGATTTGTGCTGGAAATGGCCCACCTGATGATCACTTTAGATAAGCTATTACCAGCAGGACAGTGGGGTGGGAGGAGGTATTGTTTCATATTCTCTGTGTATATATAAAGTCTGCTGCAGTTTCCACGATATGCATCTGATGAAGTGAGCTGTAGCTCACGAAAGCTTATGCTCTAATAAATTGGTTAGTCTCTAAGGTGCCACAAGTACTCCTTTTCTTTTTGCAAATACAGGCTAACACGGCTGTTACTCTGAAACCTGCTTCTCCAGGGTTTCTGCTCAGCCCACACGTTTTAGCTCTGATCTGCTGTGTGGCTTGGGCAGCCCCTCCATTGGTTGTAGCTGTCTCAACAACATATGCATAGAATCATAGAATATCAGGGTTGGAAGAGACCCCAGGAGGTCATCTAGTCCAACCCCTGCTCAAAGCAGGACCAACCCCAACTAAATCATCCCAGCCAGGGCTTTGTCAAGCCGGGCCTTAAAAACCTCTAAAGGATGGAGATTCCACCACCTCCCTAGGCTCCTGGAGACAATCCAGTGAGTGATAGGCAGTGAGGGGGAGAGGAGCTGGTGGCGGGGTGGGGCAGGCCCTTGGGGGTCTGGTTGCCAGCAATTAGAAAGGTGGCAATCCTAGGCCTGGAAGAGCTGTTGTTATCTACTGTAGGAGGACAGCCTTTTTAAATCCTGCCTGCCCTGTCAGAGAGGGGGCAGCAGTAACAGCCTGGTCAAGCCCAGTATCACCATGCAGCAGTAGCATGGGGAGCAGGGAGCCTTGGCCAGCCAAGAAGGGGGAGGAGTCTGGTAACTGGGCCTATCTTGGGTCAAGGTCTTAGTATCATTCAATATTTATTTTGCAGGGCGGCTATCAGGTCTGGGGGCCACTGTAGTAGGAGCTGCAAACTCCTTGTTGTCCGTCTGCCAAGCAGCAGCAGATTGCAGGGCCTTACAGTTCAGTTTCTCATTGGAGGAGGGAATCAGTGACATGGAATCTAGGTATTTGGTCTCTTATGTACACTATTACGTACAAAAATTGCACTAAGAATGCCAAATCAAACACAAGTTAGGAAATGCCAAAAATGAAGGCTACCCCTTTCAATCTTATTTTGCCCCACTTGTGCCTGTGCGTTATGATAGTCTTTCATTACACAATCACATACTTTTTTCTGCCTCGTTCATTGCACAGGATGAATGATGTTGTGGGATGAATCAGGGTTGTGTAGTAATGTAGACCATTGTCTGTAGGCCCCGTTGTTGTCTGTCTCCTGGCACTGTTGTTGCAGAAGCTGGAATGTGTGTAATATATATGTACTTTGAGCAGGGGATTGAACTAGATGACCTCCTGAGGTCTCTTCCAACCCTGATATTCTACATGAGAATTAAATCCTGTGGCACCTTATTGATCCCCCGCAACTTGGGTCATCAGCAGGGTTTGGAACTCCACCTTTAAAGCACAGATGCCTTCCACGTGAGCTAACAGAGTCACTAGTAGACGCTGTGTGCGCGGATCAGGCACTAGAGGGAGAGGAGACATACTTTGCCAGTGGGTTCCACAGCTGTTTGCTGAGAGCAGAGGAGTGTTGAGTCCATGGACACCTGGGTCCCATTCACATTCTGAGGAGTGTGCTACAGAGGTCACAGACCCTTCTGTCCCTGTCCCTTACAGCCTATCAGACCCCCTACCCTCACAGTCACTGCAGTCAGGCTGCAGCCTCCTCCAGGGGCCAGCAGGGGGCACTGAGAGAACAGGAGAGACAGTCTCTCTGCTTGCAGTTTCTGTGTTCAGGAACATGGCAAGCCACTCGCCCTGGGAACAGCAATTGCAGGGTAAGTCTTGCTCAGCCTCTGCATCCCTGGGACAGAGCACAACCACTTTTGGCAGTATCTTCAGAGAATTTAGCTGCCAAATTCTGACTACTCTCTACTGAGCATGTGCAAACCAGGATGTTTCACTGACACAAGTTGGGCAAATTTTCCCAGGGCTGGCAAGAGGCACTTCCCTAACTCTAGAGTGGCCCCCAGCCAAATATCAAGTGCCGGGCTCAACAGTCCGGAGACTCCAGAACTCGCCAACAAAACAGTTAAGCATCCTTAACACCAGCAAACATCCTCTTTTTCTTCAGTCAGGTTCTGAGAAACGACTGAACCATTTTTGCAGAATCTTTCCCCAAAAATTCAGCCAGAGGCAGATGCTCAACATGGACTATTTCCACCCAAACCAATCCAGAAAATGGATGTCTTAAAAAAAAAAAAAAAAAAAAGCTAAAACCGTGTCTGCAGCAGCTTGCGAAAAGCAGTATCCAGCAGGAGTTTTACACAGCAGTGGAAGGAAGCCCCTCTGTATCCCCTACAGTGTTACTGTTGATCAGAAAAGGGTCTATAGACAGGTGTCATAAATATAAAGGGAAGGGTAAACCCCTTTGAAATCCCTCCTGGCCAGGGGAAAGTTCCTCTCACCTGTAAACGGTTAAGAAGCTAAAGGTAACCTCGCTGGCACCTGACCAAAATGACCAATGAGGAGACAAGATACTTTCAAAAGCTGGGAGGAGGGAGAGAAACAAAGGGTCTGTGTCTGTCTGTATGCTGGTTTCTGCCAGGAATAGACCAGGAATGGAGCCTTAGAACTTTTAGTAAGTAATCTAGCTAGGTATGTGTTAGATTATGATTTCTTTAAATGGCTGAGAAAAGAATTGTGCTGAATAGAATAACTATTTCTGTCTGTGTATCTTTTTTGTATCTTAAGGTTTTGCCTAGAGGGGTTCTCTATGTTTTTGAATCTAATTACCCTGTAAGATATCTACCATCCTGATTTTACAGGGGGGATTTCTTTATTTCTATTTACTTCTATTTTTTATTAAAAGTCTTCTTGTAAAACACTGAATGCTTTTTTCATTGTTCTCAGATCCAAGGGTTTGGGTCTGTGGTCACCTATGCAAATTGGTGAGGCTTTTTATCCAACATTTCCCAGAAAAGGGGGGGTGCAAGTGTTGGGAGGATTGTTCATTGTTCTTAAGATCCAAGGGTCTGGGTCTGTAGTCACCTAGGCAAATTGGTGAGGCTTTTTACCAAACCTTGTCCAGGAAGTGGGGTGCAAGGTTTTGGGAAGTATTTTGGGGGGAAGGACGCGTCCAAACAGCTCTTCCCCAGTAACCAGTATTAGTTTGGTGGTGGTAGCGGCCAGTCCAAGGATAACGGGTGTAATATTTTGTACCTTGGGGAAGTTTTGACCTAAGCTGGTAAAGATAAGCTTAGGAGGTTTTTCATGCAGGTCCCCACATCTGTACCCTAGAGTTCAGAGTGGGGGAGGAACCTTGACAACAGGCATCTATAATCGGATATTCACCAAACAAGAGAGGTGGAAATACACAACAGTATAGCGACTGCTTTACTTGTGACAAAACAAAAATGGTGACTTCTTGTTTCACTATGCCACTGAAAACCATGAAGCACATCGCTCCCTAAATTTTGACTTGACAGGCCTTTAATTTCACAAATATCCCTCCTCAAAAACTGGACAACCAAACCTAAGGGAATTCTTCAGATGGGATGCAGCAAATAGAGCGATTCCTTCATCAACCCAGCAGAGATCATTTTTTACCTAACGCTGCCCAGTGTCACAAGCAGGAGATTATGGAATGAGTGAAGCAGTCAGGTTGCTTGTCTGGTCACTGACTAATCAACTGATGCCCATGCTCAGAAGGTTAACCAGGTGCCTGAATGGGCCACATTCGGGCCACATTCTCACATTGAGAATGCCACACTCAGGGCAGACTGCAAGAATTAGGGCAGACAATCCCCAAATAATTAGATTCACCAAGCCAGTAACAAGAGAGCAGTCCCACACTGGTTAACCAGAAGCCAAACACAGTCCCTGTTAGGCATTCCAGCTCCCATCCCAACAAACAGGTCTAATATAGCAAGAGGCTAGTGAAAACCCATTTCACCATATGCGAGGTTCTACTAATCCCAAAGGATCAGACACGTATCCCCATGTCAACGTGAAGCTCAGATCTTACCTAGATCTTACGTCAGCCAATCCTTAGTAGACTCACTAAAGGTTTCTTAAGAACAGAAAAGAAGAGAGTTCTAAATGGCTAATAGATTGTATACATACAAATGACTGTAAAGTCCTTATATGAGGCGTGTAGCAGTGATGGAATAGACAGCTGGCTTGTAACGTTTCTCTGGTGACTTCCACAAGATTGGAAGACTCCTCAGTCCATAGTTCAAGATGCTTCTTTTTGTTGTAAATCCACAGTCCAGAGACTTAGAGCAGGAAGGCGACAAAATGGAGTGTCTCGGTGATCTCTTATATCCTCTGTCCTGTGCATGGAAATGAACTGTCCCAAACAAAGCCCACAGCCCCTGTACATGGAAAGTCACTGGCCCAAGATGGAGTCAAGGGTCACATGAGCATATCACCTGCCCTGACATGTTTTGCTGAATCACAGCCAATGGCCATCATTGGCTCCTTGCTGTCTGAAGCATCCCCAGGAAGAGATACCAGGGTGGGATGAGTTTTTTCAATGGCCCATTGTGAGAGTAGAGTGCTCTTGATGGGCCATCAACACCTAGCTATCTAGCCCTAATGTAAATTTATCTGGGGGGTGTCTCTCAGGAATATGACACACATTTAAGATATCAGTAGCCAATATTCATAACTTCAGATACAAAGATGACACATGCACATAGAATCATAGAATATCAGGGTTGGAAGGGACCCCAGAAGGTCATCTAGTCCAACCCCCTGCTCGAAGCAGGACCAATTCCCAGTTAAATCATCCCAGCCAGGGCTTTGTCAAGCCTGACCTTAAAAACCTCTAAGGAAGAAGATTCTACCACCTCCCTAGGTAACGCATTCCAGTGTTTCACCACCCTCTTAGTGAAAAAGTTTTTCCTAATATCCAATCTAAACCTCCCCCACTGCAACTTGAGACCATTACTTCTCATTCTGTCATCTGCTACCATTGAGAACAGTCTAGAGCCATCCTCTTTGAACCCCCTTTCAGGTAGTTAAAAGCAGCTATCAAATCTCCCCTCATTCTTCTCTTCTGCAGGCTAAACAATCCCAGCTCCCTCAGCCTCTCCTCATAAGTCATGTGTTCTAGACCCCTAATCATTTTTGTTGCCCTTCGCTGGACTCTCTCCAATTTATCCACATCCTTCTTGTAGTGTGGGGCCCAAAACTGGACACCGTACTCCAGATGAGGCCTCACCAATGTCAAATAGAGGGGAACGATCACGTCCCTCGATCTGCTCGCTATGCCCCTACTTATACATCCCAAAATGCCATTGGCCTTCTTGGCAACAAGGGCACACTGCTGACTCATATCCAGCTTCTCGTCCACTGTCACCCCTAGGTCCTTTTCCGCAGAACTGCTGCCTAGCCATTCGGTCCCTAGTCTGTAGCGGTGCATTGGATTCTTCCGTCCTAAGTGCAGGACCCTGCACTTATCCTTATTGAACCTCATCAGATTTCTTTTGGCCCAATCCTCCAATTTGTCTAGGTCCTTCTGTATCCTATCCCTCCCCTCCAGCGTATCTACCACTCCTCCCAGTTTAGTATCATCCGCAAATTTGCTGAGAGTGCAATCCACACCATCCTCCAGATCATTTATGAAGATATTGAACAAAACCGGCCGGAAGACCGACCCCTGGGGCACTCCACTTGACACCAGCTTCCAACTAGACATGGAGCCATTGATCACTACCCGTTGAGCCCGACAATCTAGCCAGCTTTCTACCCACCTTATAGTGCATTCATCCAGCCCATACTTCCTTAACTTGCTGACAAGAATACTGTGGGAGACCGTGTCAAAAGCTTTGCTAAAGTCAAGAAACAATACATCCACTGCTTTCCCTTCATCCACAGAACCAGTAAACTCATCATAAAAGGCGATTAGATTAGTCAGGCATGACCTTCCCTTGGTGAATCCATAAACAAGATAATCATACTTAGCAAATCATAAGTTTTCTATAGACACTTTACATGACATATTTTGTACAAGATTTGTTGCAATTGTATTACAGTGGTAGCAACAATGATACAAATGATCATCTTTCTTATACACAGCATCACAGTCAGTATTACATATTTTGTTTGTTTTTCAATGAAAATGCACCTGACTTGGAACTGAAAGCCGTCCTCACTTATACAGTTTACCTGTTGGTACGGCCCTACCAAATTCACAGCCAAGAAAAACGTGTCATGGACCATGAAATCTGGTCTCCCCCCATGAAATCTGGTCTTTTGTGTGCTTTTACCCTATACTATACAGATTTCACGGGGGAAACCAGCGTTTCTCAAATTGGGGGTCCTGACCCAAAAGGGAGTTGCAGAGGGGGTCACAAGGTTATTTTAGGGAGGTCACAGTATTGCCACCCTTACTTCTGCGCTGCCTTCAGAGCTGGGCAGCCAGAGAGCAGCGGCTGGGGACTGGGCACCCAGCTCTGAAGGCAGTGTCCCGCCAGCAATAGCCCAGAAGTAAGGGGGCAATGTAAGCATGTGGGACTCACCCCTGGGACGCCTCCTGCTGGTATCCTGTGAATTAGCTCTACTTCCAGGCTTGGAGCACCCTCTGCAGGCCAGTGTCCCACTTACCCCTGGCAGTAACCCCTCACTTGTAGGGTCTCCCCTCCCCAGGGAACCCCCACCCCCTACCCCTAGGTCACCTCAGTCATAGGCTACTGCCAGTCACCAGCTAGCCCCATGCCCTGCCGCAGACTGCAGTATAAGCCACTCATCACAAACAAGGTTGGGTTGGGACTTGCTGCCTCTGTCTAACCTTGGGCTGTCCCCTGCAACCCCAGTACCTGTTGGGCCTAATGCTAGGCTGCAGCCTGGGGCTTTCCTGGCCGGAGCTCAGGCTCCTCAGGCCCTTCCCCAGCCCTGCTCCAATCCTGGTACTCTGCTTAGGTCCCTGCAGCCAGGTCCCTCCCCCTCAGAAGCTAGAGAGAGTCTCCTGAGCTTCATTCCAGCAGCCCCTTCATAGGGCCAGCCGAGCCTGTTCGGGGCATGGCAACAGCCGAGGCTGCCTCCCAATCAGCCCAGCCTAAGTGTCCCAGGGCTGGCTTTTAACCCCTTTGGGCCGGGAGCAGGTGACCACCCCGCTACAGGAGGGAGAGGTCAGTCTGCTCGGGCTGCCCTGCTGGCTGGAGCTCTCTCCCTTCCTGGGCTGCTGCTGGTGCTGTTTGGAGCTCCCTCCCTGGGCTGTTGCTGCTGGCTGGAGCTCTCTGCCTCCCTCCCTCCCTGGAAGACCACTGCTGGCTGGGACCCCGTCTGGGAGCCACTGCTGTTGCTGCTACTGCTGTGGGGAAAGGGGGGCCTTGCCGGCCTGCCCCACCATCCCCACCCCTCTGGAGGGAGGAGGAGCGAGGACCCCACCACCACCACTACCGTTGTCACCCCTTCTGCCTGGGTCCTCACCTGACTGGCCGTCCACCGCCCGCTTGCTGCTGCTTCTGAGCTGGCTGCCTCGTTGAGGAGGAGGAAGACCGCTGCGAGGAATTGTGGAGGGGGTTGGGTTTTGGACTGAGTGACTTTAACAACTGTGCTCTTGGGGTAGTGGTAGCCTTTTGCTGCTGTGGAGGGCCGGGGGAGAGGCGTGGAGCCCTCCCCCAGTCCTGTTGTCCCCCCTGCCGCCATATCTTCCTTCACCACCACCACCCCTTTTTGCCACCGCCCCCTCCACCAACCTAGCTGACCATCAACACCTGCTACTCGCCCCTCGACGGGGCTGCTTGCTTCCTCGCCCACCACCATCCGGGACTGTTTCCAGCAGCGAGCAAGGACTGGAGTGAGCCCCACAAGCATTCGTGGGTGCACTCCCCCCTCCTTTGTTTGGACTTGGCCCCCCTCCCTCAGTTGCATTTGGGTGGGGGGGTCTCCCCATTACCCCCCAGCCCAGTTTTTTTTTCCTCCCTTCCTCCCATAGCTCCCCGGAAGAATCTTCCTTGGTTGTTTGCCTGCCCCACCCTGGCCCCATCCTAGGATCCTGGGTCTGTTAGTGTGCCTACCCTGCCCTAACCCTTCCAAGTTTGTCACTCTGCCCACCCCGCCCTTCCCTGGAGTTTGGTTCCCCCCTGCCTTTGTGCTCTACTTGCCCACCCTCAGTTGTTTGCTGTTCCCCCGACCCCCCCCGCCCCGCCCAACCCACAGTCTGGTGTGCCCATGTCCCTTTTCAGAGCGCTTGTGCCCCATTCCCCCCTTTTAAGTTGTCTATCCTGATCACTGCACCTCCCCTGACGCAATTGTAGTCCTTCCCCTTCCAAGTGCAGCCGGAGGAGCCGGCGCCCCGCCCTGCGCCCGTGATTGTCCCCCTCTCCTTTGTTGTCCCCGTGTCCTCCTGTGGTTAGCGCCCTCCTCCCCTGCCTGCAGCCAGCAGGGAGGAGTGGTTGCTTCTTCCCTTCCCCCGGTGCCCCCCTCCAGTTCCCCCCCTCGCCCACGCTGGTACCCTCCCTCCTGCATACAGTCTAGCGGGGGGAGTGGTTGGCCCTGTCCCACCTTTCCTACTCCCACTACCCTGTCTGTTGGGCCCTCCTCCCCTGCCTGCCGTCTAGTGGGGAGGAGTAGTTGTCCATTGTCCCACCCCAATTTAGGGCCTCCTCCTGCTTCTTTCCACCATGGCGGAGGACCCTGCCTCTGCCCCTGGTCCCGACCCTGTCCCTGCTCCTCCCCCCGCTGCTCCCATTGTTCCTCCCCTGCCACCACCCTTGCCCGCCCCAGCAGCTACCCTCTCGGCCACCACTAGCCTAGACTCCGCTGCTGCCATGGCTGCCCCTTCCACCGGCAAAAAGGGCCAGGGGAATAAAAAGGGCAAAGGCCCCACCCAGAAAACAAAACCTCCCGTTGGCGGGGCTGCCCTCCCTGCTGCGGCCCCGACATCTGCCGTGGCCCCTTCCTCCCCAGCCGTTCCCTCCACCGGCTCTGGGGACGCTCCATCCCAAGCCCCCAGAGCGTACACCCAGGTGGCTGTTGCCCCCCCCGCATGCCGCCACGACATCTGCCCCGACTGCCGCCTCCGGTACCGTTCCTGGTGGCTGGGGCCCCTTCCTCTCACTGACCAGGAGGCACGGCGTCCGCTGCCTCCTGGTGTCCGCCTCGTCCCACGTTGAAACGTACGTGCGGGCGTTGGCAAGGGTGGTAGGGCCCACGGCCATTGTGGCGGCCTCCAAGATGTACAGCAAGGTTGTGTTCTTCCTAGAGTCGGAGGCCACCGCTCAGGAGGCGGTAGAGAAGGGCATGGCGGTGGGGGGCGTGTTTGTTCCCTTAGAACCTTTGGAAGACTTGGGCGTATGGGTGGTATTGACCTCCGTCCCGCCCTTCCTGCCCAACATTGCCCTCTTGCCTGCTCTCTCCACCCTGGGGAAACCCATCTCCATCATCAGCCCTCTCCCACTGGGCTGCAAGGACCCCGCCTTCTGCCATGTTCTGTCCTTCCGCCGGCAGGTGCAGATTCAAGTGCCGCCGGCGACGAGTGGCAGGGTGGCGCTCGAGGGGTCCTTCTTGGTGCCCTATCAGGGGGCCCATTACCATGTCCACTATTCGACAGGGGAGGCTTGGTGCTTCCTCTGCCGGGCGATGGGGCACGTCCGGAGGGACTGCCCCCTGGCCCGGCCCAGAGGAACATCCGAGACCCCCGAGACCCGGGAGGGCGCCGGCCTGTCACCGCCGGCGACCCGGGCAACCCGGCTGCCACTGCCACTGCCCCTCCTCCCATGGAGGAGAGGGTGGCGAGACCTCTGCCAGCTGAGGGAGAGGGCTTGCCCCAGGGGGAGGTTTCCCTTCCTTCCGTTGTCCCACCCTTGCCGCCCCAAGCCCCGAAACGATCGCCCTTGCCCCCTGGCCCTGCCCCTGCTAACCGGCCCTCCACCTCCACTTTGGAGGGCTGGGTGCTCGTCCGGGGGAAGCGTAGTGCCCGTAAATCACGGGCTCAATCCCTCCCCTCTGACGAGGAGGGAGAGGAGGCCCCCCGAAAAATGCTGCAGAGGGCTGATGCTGTTACATCTTCTGCCGTGCCTCCGGATGGAGCTCAGCAGGGGACGCTGGCTACGGCAGCCATGGCAGCAGACGGAGGTGTCACCGCCCCCCTTGTTGAGTCCCCTCCTGAGAAGGCCTCTGCAGGAGTTCCCCCAGCCCCTTTGCCATCTGCGCCCCCCTGCTGTTGTCGATAGCAGAGCTATTACTGCCCTGGCTCCTGATGGGGAGGACTCTGGGGCCACGGGGACTGGATTTACCTCCATATTCGAGGAGATCAAGGCCCTGGGTCTGACCCTGGTCACCCAGGGGGAAGACAACCCCCAGTCAGCGGGCCTCAATCTGGGTGGTGGCTCAGTTCCACCACCCCCTCCTCCTTCTCCCTGCCTCTCACTCCCAACCGTAGCCCCCGCTCTGGTCCTGGGGGCACCCCTGGCTCTCCCTCTTTGTCCAGCCGCGGATGGCACCTCACCTGAGGCCGCTGGGCCCCTAGAGGCGACGGCCAATGCCGAGCGGTCAGGCCCCGAGCCTGTGGGCATGCCCTCTAGTGCCCAGACTCAGCGGTTGGCTTCCCCTCCGGAGGGGGGCCCCACAGAAGTTTCCATAGTGCCTGACGCCGTGGCTGCGGGTGACGTACTGTCCACAGCTCCCGTGCCCGGCATCAGCGAAGGCCCCTCTCTGACCCCTGTCACGTTGTCCCCCAATCCCGGCTGAGAGGAGCTGCACCCCGATAACCCGGCTACCAGGGATCATGAATCCATCGGTGTCCCCGTTCCTGTTCCTATCCCTGCTTCCGGCCCCCTTTCTGCCCTGGTCCCAATGTTGGCCCTTGTCCCTGATCCTGTCTCTTCTTCTGTTCTCGGCCCTGACCCCGCCCCTGCCCCGATCCTGTTTCCATCGCCAGTGAGTCGCTTGCCCCCTTCCCTGCCACCACCCATACTATTGCCGAGGCTGTCTCGTTTCCTCTGTCTACGGACAATCCTCAAGGGATAGTTTTCGTGTCCCCTCTTCCCAACATTATGGGGGCTGCACTATTCCCTCCGCCACCCCCTCCCGTGCCAGAGATGGGGACGGGCTGCCCGGCGCAACTGCGCCGAGGTTCTGCTCCATGCTTGCCTGTCTCTACAGGCCACGAAGATGTTTCAGGGGCCGCACTGGAGGATGACAGCGGGTTGGTTGCCGCATCCCCCTCTGCGCTGAGGGAAGAGCTGCGCCGTTTCCTGCAGGACACTTGTGGCTCAAAGGGGACTTCCATCATGTCCTCCAGGCTGTGAAGGGCCTTTTGGGGGAGGGGAGAGGGACCGGGAGGCAGGGCCTCGCGGCCTACCGGCAGGTCCGTAAATTCCGCAACTCCCTGATGACCTTTGGGGTTGAACATGGGTTGTTGCGGGGCCTGCTGGAGGCCGTTGATTCCCCTGCCCATGAGGATTCACCCCAGCCCTCACTATGAAGGATACCATCTTTGCCACGCTGAACACCAGGGGCTGTAGCGTGGGTCTCCGCAGGAGCCAGGTGCTCTCCTTTCTTCGGGAGGGGGGATACTCTGTGATCTTCCTGCAGGAGACCCACACAGCTCCAGCCGTTGAGGCTAGCTGGTGGCTGGAGTCGGGAGATGAGGTTTACTTTAGCCACCTCGGGGCCCGTTCAGCTGCGGTGGCCACCCTGTTCTCCCCCAAGCTACGGCCCGAGGTGCTGGGGGTAGCCGAGGTCGTGCCAGGTCGCCTGTTGCACGTCCGGGCTTGCGTGGAGGGGCTGAGAATAAACCTGGTCAATGTTTACGCCCCGAACGCAGGCCCGGAACGAGTGCGGTTCTATCGGCAGGCATCGGCCTTCCTCGGCACCCTGGATCCTCACGAGTGCCTGGTCCTGGGCAGGGACTTCAACACCACCCTCGAGGAGCGGGACCGCTCAGGAGTCGAGACATCCCAGGCAGCCGTGGGCGTCCTCAGGGAGATCGTGGATCATCACTCCCTGGTGGGCATCTGGTGCGACCACCACCCGGACGACGATGTTACCTTTACTTATGTCCGGGTGGAGGGGGATCGGTCTCGCCACACCCGGTTGTACCGTATTTATATCTCACGTTTCCATCTGGCACGAGCCTACACCTCCGGCATCCGGCCAGCCCCGTTCTCGGATCACCACTTGGTGACTGTGACAGCCTCTCTCAGTCCGGAGAGGCCGGGGCCGGCCTATTGGCATTTTAATAACAGCTTGTTGGAGAACGTGGGCTTCGTGGCGTCCTTCCGGGAGTTCTGGATGGCCTGGTGGGGGCAGCGGCATGCCTTTCCCTCGGCGAGGCAGTGGTGGGATGTGGGGAAGGTGCACGCATGGCTCTTCTGCCGCGACTTTGGAGAGAAGGCTTTGGTTTCTTTGACCATGGGATGGTGTTCCATGAAGGAGGAGTGCTGGGCAGAGACGGGCTCCATCTTACAAAGAGAGGGAAGAGCATCTTTGCCAGCAGGCTGGCTAACCTAGTGAGGAGGGCTTTAAACTAGGTTCACCGGGGGAAGGAGACCAAAGCCCTGAGGTAAGTGGGAAAGCGGGATACCGGGAGGAAGCACAGGCAGGAATGTCTGTGAGGGGAGGGCTCCTGCCTCATACTGGGAATGAGGGGCGATCAACAGGTTATCTCAAGTGCTTATATACGAATGCACAAAGCCTTGGAAACAAGCAGGGAGAACTGGAGGTCCTGGTGATGTCAAGGAACTATGACGTGATCGGAATAACAGAGACTTGGTGGGATAACTCACATGACTGGAGTACTGTCATGGATGGTTATAAACTGTTCAGGAAGGACAGGCAGGGCAGAAAGGGTGGAGGAGTAGCACTGTATGTAAGGGAGCAGTATGACTGCTCAGAGCTCCAGTACGAAACTGCAGAAAAACCTGAGTGTCTCTGGATTAAGTTTAGAAGTGTGTGCAACAAGAGTGATGTAGTGGTGGGAGTCTGCTATAGACCACCGGACCAGGGGGATGAGGTAGATGAGGCTTTCTTCCGGCAGCTCACGGAAGCTACTAGATCGCATGCCCTGATTCTCATGGGTGACTTGAATTTTCCTGATATCTGCTGGGAGAGCAATACAGCGGTGCATAGACAATCCAGGAAGTTTTTGGAAAGCGTAGGGGACAATTTCCTGGCGCAAGTGCTAGAGGAGCCAACTAGGGGGGACGCTTTTCTTGACCTGCTGCTCACAAATCCGGGTAGAATTAGTAGGGGAAGCAAAAGTGGATGGGAATCTGGGAGGCAGTGACCAGGAGTTGGTTGAGTTCAGGATCCTGACGCAGGGAAGAAAGGTAAGCAGCAGGATACGGACCCTGGACTTCAGGAAAGCAGACTTCGACTCCCTCAGGGAACGGATGGCCAGGATCCCCTGGGGGACTAACTTGAAGGGGAAAGGAGTCCAGGAGAGCTGGCTGTATTTCAAGGAATCCCTGTTGAGGTTACAGGGACAAACCACCCCAATGAGTCGAAAGAATAGTAAATATGGCAGGCGACCAGCTTGGCTTAATGGTGAAATCCTAGCGGATCTTAAACATAAAAAAGAAGCTTACAAGAAGTGGAACGTTGGACATATGACCAGGGAAGAGTACAAAAATATTGCTCGGGCATGTAGGAATGATATCAGGAGGGCCAAATCGCACCTGGAGCTGCAGCTAGCGAGAGATGTCAAGAGTAACAAGAAGGGTTTCTTCAGGTATGTTGGCAACAAGAAGAAAGCCAAGGAATGTGTGGGCCCCTTACTGAATGAGGGAGGCAACCTAGTGACAGAGGATGTGGAAAAAGCTAATGTACTCAATGCTTTTTTTGCCTCTGTTTTCACTAACAAGGTCAGCTCCCAGACTGCTGCGCTGGGCATCACAAAATGGGGAAGCGATGGCCAGCCCTCTGTGGAGATAGAGGTGGTTAGGGACTATTTAGAAAAGCTGGACGTGCACAAGTCCATGGGGCCGGACGAGTTGCATCCGAGAGTGCTGAAGGAATTGGCGGCTGTGATTGCAGAGCCATTGGCCATTATCTTTGAAAACTCGTGGCGAACCGGGGAAGTCCCGGATGACTGGAAAAAGGCTAATGTAGTGCCAATCTTTAAAAAAGGGAAGAAGGAGGATCCTGGGAACTACAGGCCAGTCAGCCTCACCTCAGTCCCTGGAAAAATCATGGAGCAGGTCCTCAAAGAATCAATCCTGAAGCACTTGCATGAGAGGAAAGTGATCAGGAACAGCCAGCATGGATTCACCAAGGGAAGGTCATGCCTGACTAATCTAATCGCCTTTTATGATGAGATTACTGGTTCTGTGGATGAAGGGAAAGCAGTGGATGTATTGTTTCTTGACTTTAGCAAAGCTTTTGACACGGTCTCCCACAGTATTCTTGTCAGCAAGTTAAGGAAGTATGGGCTGGATGAATGCACTATAAGGTGGGTAGAAAGCTGGCTAGATTGTCGGGCTCAACGGGTAGTGATCAATGGCTCCATGTCTAGTTGGCAGCCGGTATCAAGTGGAGTGCCCCAAGGGTCGGTCCTGGGGCCGGTTTTGTTCAATATCTTCATAAATGATCTGGAGGATGGTGTGGATTGCACTCTCAGCAAATTTGCGGATGATACTAAACTGGGAGGAGTGGTAGATACGCTGGAGGGGAGGGATAGGATACAGAAGGGCCTAGACAAATTGGAGGATTGGGCCAAAAGAAATCTGATGAGGTTCAATAAGGATAAGTGCAGGGTCCTGCACTTAGGACGGAAGAACCCAATGCACAGCTACAGACTAGGGACCGAATGGCTAGGCAGCAGTTCTGCGGAAAAGGACCTAGGGGTGACAGTGGACGAGAAGCTGGATATGAGTCAGCAGTGTGCCCTTGTTGCCAAGAAGGCCAATGGCATTTTGGGATGTATAAGTAGGGGCATAGCGAGCAGATCGAGGGACGTGATCGTTCCCCTCTATTCGACATTGGTGAGGCCTCATCTGGAGTACTGTGTCCAGTTTTGGGCTCCACACTTCAAGAAGGATGTGGATAAATTGGAGAGAGTCCAGCGAAGGGCAACAAAAATGATTCGGGGTCTGGAACACATGACTTATGAGGAGAGGCTGAGGGAGCTGGGATTGTTTAGCCTGCAGAAGAGAAGAATGAGGGGGGATTTGATAGCTGCTTTCAACTACCTGAAAGGGGGTTCCAAAGAGGATGGCTCTAGACTGTTCTCAATGGTAGCAGATGACAGAACGAGGAGTAATGGTCTCAAGTTGCAGTGGGGGAGGTTTAGATTGGATATTAGGAAAAACTTTTTCACTAAGAGGGTGGTGAAACACTGGAATGCGTTACCTAGGGAGGTGGTGACATCTCCTTCCTTAGAGGTTTTTAAGGTCAAGCTTGACAAAGCCCTGGCTGGGATGATTTAACTGGGAATTGGTCCTGCTTCGAGCAGGGGGTTGGACTAGATGACCTTCTGGGGTCCCTTCCAACCCTGATATTCTATGATTCTATGACTACACCTGGTGCACCACCCGGCGGAGGCATGCGGTGATAGGGCAGTTGGAGCGGGAGGTTTTAGAGCTAGAGAGGCGTCTCGCCTCCGGCCCCGAGGATCCACCCCTCCGCGCAGCGTACTGGGAGAAGTGGGAGGAGCTCCAGGCCCTGGAGGACCATCGAGCCCAGAGCGCTTTTGTTCGATCCCACATCCGCCTCCTTCGGGAGATGGATCGCGGCTCCTGCTTCTTCTATGCCCTGGAGAAAAGGAGGGGGGCCAAAAAGCACACCACCTGGCTCCTGGCAGAGGACGGGACCCCCCTCACGGATCCGGAGGAGATGCGTGGAAGGGCCAGGGCCTTCTACACTAACCTTTTCTCCCCGGATCTGACCGACGCCGATGCCCGCAGGGTGCTCTGGACCGAACTCCGGACTGTCAGCGCGGGCGACCGGGAGTGGCTGGAGCTGCCTCTCTCTGGTCAAGCTCTCGGAAGCCCTCCGTCGCATGCCCACTAACAAATCTCCAGGCATGGATGGGCTGACCGTGGAGTTCTACTGCGTGTTCTGGGACGTCCTCGGCCTGGACCTTGTCATCGTCTGGGCCGAGTCCTTGCAAAGCAGGGTCCTCCCTCTCTCGTGCAGGCGAGCTGTGCTCGCCTTATTGCCAAAGAAGGGGGACCGCCGCGATTTACGGAATTGGCGTCCCATCTCGCTCCTCAGCACAGACTATAAGGTCTCGCTGCGGCTGGGGTCCATGCTGGCAGACGTGATCCATCCCTACCAGACCTACACCGTCCCGGGCCGGACCATCTTTGACAACTTGTATTTGGTCCGGGACCTCTTGGAGATGGGGCGTAGGGATGGTCTGTCATTCGTCCTCCTGTCCCTGGACCAGGAGAAGGCGTTTGACAGGGTGGACCACGGGTATCTCCTGGGCACCCTGTGGGCGTTTGGCTTCGGGCCCCAGTTTGTGGGCTTTCTCCAAGTGCTGTACGCTGACGCGGAGTGTCTGGTCAGGCTCAACTGGACCCTGACCGAGCCAGGCAGCTTTGGGCGGGGAGTACAGCAAAGGTGCCCCCTCTCGGGCCAGCTGTACGCTCTGGCAATCGAGCCCTTCCTCCGTCTCCTCCGCCAGAGGTTGACGGGGTTGGTGCTTCGGGAGCTGGAGCTGCAGCTGGTCCTGTCGGCATACGCCGACAACGTGCTCCTTGTGGTCCAGGACCCGGACGACCTGGTGCGGGTGGAGGCCTGCCAGGCCATGTACTCGGCAGCCTCCTCTGCCTGGGTCAACTGGGTCAAGAGCTCTGGCCTGGTGGTCGGGGACAGGTGGCAGGCGAGCTCCCTCCCACCCGCGCTTCAAGCCATTCGGTGGAGCGCGGGTCTGTTGCTCTATATTGGCGTTTATTTATCAGCCACACATCCTTCTCCGCCGAAGAACTGGCAGGATTTGGAGGCCAGGGTGGGTGAGTGGTTGCGGAGATGGACAGGACTGTTCTGGTGTCTCTCCCTGCAAGGGAGGGCGCTGGTGCTGAACCAACTGGTGTCCATGCTCTGGCACTGTCTCAACACCCTGAGCCCGGCCCCGAGGATCCTGGCCAGGCTCCAGAGGATGGCTCTGGAGTTCTTCTGGCTGGGGCTGCACTGGGTCTCTGCAGGGGCTTTGAGTCTTCCCCTGGAGGAGGAAGGACAGGGCCTGGTTTGCTTGCTCCAGGCCCTGCAGAGGCTCCTTTATAGTGCAGGTAGTCCGGCGTGGAGTACGTTGACGCACGCCTTCCTCCGCCGCCTCCGAGGGCTCCAATATGACCGGCAGCTCTTTTTTCTCCATCTGAGAGGCCTTCCGCGAGACCTTTCCGAGCTGCCAGTCTTCTACCAGAACCTCCTCTGGACCTGGAAACTTTTTTCGGCGACCAGGTCATTTGTGGCCACCGAGGGAGTGGACCTCCTCGCGGAGCCCCTGCTATACAATCTCGATCTTCGAGTGCAGGTGGCAGAGTCTCCCGCAGTGTGTCGGAGGTTGGTCCTGGCAGAAACCACCAGAGTTGGAGACCTCCTGGACTACGACAGGGGGGATTGGGTGGAGCCCCGCGCGCTTGGACGCTGCATGGGGCTTTCCACCCTTCCGAACCTTAGGCGCGTACTCCGGGAGGTGAAGGCCGCCTTGTCACCCGATTCTCTCGCTTTCCTGCGGCGAACCCTGCGAGAGGGTGCTCCCCGCCCACCCCTCACCCCTTTCCCTCCGGACATTTTTCTCGGGCTCCTGTTCCACCAGCCCTCCCGACCTCCCCGCTCCCACACTCCGAGCTGGCTGCACACCCTGCAGCTGGTCCGGTTTCGAACCGCGCCCAGAAACCATCTGTACACACTCGTGCTCCATACCTTACATTTCCTCACCCTCATGTCCCGCCCCAACACCAAATAGCGGGACTATCTTCCACCTAAAGAGGGTGAGGAGCCCTGGTGGGCCAGCCTTTATTCCACCTTGGTCCCACGGCCCGCCGGGGACATTAGTTGACAGCTCCTTCATGGAGCCGTGAGCAAGGGCATGCACCTGGTGCCGTTCACCCCTACACCTGAGGCCTGCCCCTTTTGCGGCATGAGGGAGAACCTGGCACACACCTGTCTTGAATGCGCCAGGCTGCAGCCCCTATTCCGGCTCTTCCAGAACCTCTTGTTGAGGTTCTGGCTGCACTTTTCCCCACACTTGTTCCTTTTCGCACACCCTGTCCGTGGCCACACAAAGTCGCGAGACCTCCTCGTCAACCTCCTCGTGGCTCTGGCCAAAGTCTCCATCTACAGTACCTGGAGGAGGATGTTGGACGAGGGGGTGCTCTGTGACTGCGGGGCCTATTTCCGTTCCTCCCTAGTTTCACGCATCTGGGCAGAGTTCCACTGGGCAGCATCCGCTGGCTCCCTCGACAGCTTTGAGGAGCAGTGGGCGCTATTCAGGGTTCTCTGCTCGGTGTCCTCATCCGGCATCCTTAATTGGAACCTTTGACCCTCACTCCTGTCCCTGTTTTTCATTAGTTGTCCCCCGTAATCAGTTGGTCCCTGGGTCCAGTGGTCCCTCCCGCTAGGCTGGGGGAGGGGCCTTTAACAGTGGGTGGGCTTGCACCCACCCACTTCCTGGGTTTTTCCAATACGATCCTGCTACAGGCAGTACCATACCATCCACCCTTACTTCTGCTGTGTTGCGAGCGGTGGCTCTGCCTTCAGAGCTGGGCTCCCGGCCAGCAACTGCCACTCTCCAGCCACCCAGCTCTGAAGGCAGCGCCGCCGCCAGCAGCAGTGCAGAAGTAAGAGTAGCAATACCACAACCACCCCCTACAATAACCTTGCGACCCCCCACAACTCCTTTTTGGGCCAGGACCCCGACAATTACACCACTGTGAAATTTCAGACTTAAATAGCTGAAATCATGAAATTAATGATTTTTAAAATCCTAAGACCCTGAAATTGACCAAAATAGACTGTGAATTTGGTAGGGCCCTACCTATAGACTTTTAATTACACCACCATTGCAAAAGCTATTGTAAAGAGCTTGAATACAATTTGAGGACTTCAATAGCACAGATATAGATGTGAGGTTTTTTGGAGGAATGGTGGGTGAAATTCTGTGGCCCGCGTTGTGCAGGAGGTCAGACTAGATGATCATAATGGTCCCTTCTGACCTAAATATCTATGGATCTATGAATAGTTTTGGGCGTGGATTTTGATGATAGTGCATTTATCGCTGACAATGCATCCCACATGTCTAAAGCTTACCTTCAAGTGCTTCAGAGATTCCTGCCAAATTCGTTTATTTTATCTTTAGCCCTCACATAGTAGCTAGCCCAGGCTAGTGACATCTGGAGGCCCAATTTCCCAGACATTTAAGAAGCTAACAGGCAAAAGTTTTTAAAATTTTGAGCAGAAAATTGCATTTTAAAGAACATCCACAAAGGGCAGGTGAGGCTGTGGATTCAAATCCTCCTCTGAAATCGCCCTGTGAACCATTCCAGCGACTGCAGTGCTGAACCCTCATTGAATAAATAGTAGTCCTGCCTTACCAAGCCAAGCCTCCAACTGGGATGCTAGCTCTAGTGTGTAGTGCCCTGTGAAAGTGTGGCTAGAGCTGCAGCTCGCAGCTCTTCGTGTTTCCAAAATCACAACATGCCACGCCAAGGAAGTAGCCGTGGCCCTTGCGGAATATGATCTATTGCTCTGACCAGGGGGATTTCTAGGTTTCTTTGTAGCTTTCTTCTTTGCACAACCAATAAACCCCTTAGACATGCATAACGACTGGATGTCGGGAATCTGGGCCTGCAGCAGAGGCGGTCTCCAGGCAACGGCGCTTGAGCCTTCCCAAAAGTGGGGTGGGCCCTACCTCCCGAGGCCCCGCCCCCACCCCTCCTCTTCCCCTGGAGAGCCCAGGGCAGGTGGAGAGACCCAGGCTCCCCACAGCTGCCCATGTGACTCTCCACAACCGGGCTCCGGCCAGGGGGCGGGGCCTTGGAGCCTCAGGCCAGCCATGATAAGAGCCACGCGGACAGCTGTGGGGTACCGGGGTGGACCCTCCACCTGCCTGCGGTGCGGCAGGTCCAAGAGCAGCCCCTGGCCTGTATCCCCGCCCCCTTGGATCCTCCGCCCAGGGCAAGTGGAGGGTCCATGGCTCCCCACAGCTGCCTGTGCGGCTGTTACCATGGCCGTACTGCAGCTCCAAGGGCCCCCTGGCCAGAGCTGGGTCGATTTCAGAGCCACACAAGCAGCTGTGGTGAACCGGCATGGAGTCGCGGACCCTACACCTGCTTGGGGTGGGACATGGGCTGGGCACTGCTTTCAGTCCCCACACCGTGGGCAGGTGGAGGGTCTGTGCAGCTCCCACAACTGCCCGGGCACCCCGGCCAGGCCCCACGCTGGCCTCGCTGGGAGGTGGGGCCTCAGGGGGAAGAGGAGGGGAAAGGGGTGGGGTCCGCCCTGGCAAAAAGTGGACGGGCCATGTCCATCCACTTTCAAATCATGGGAGGGCTATGGCTCCCCCGGCCTCCCCAGTTCCAGCGCCACTGTCTCCAGGCTACTTAATGAGTGCTGCGGGCCTATAGTTAGCTCCATTGCCTGATTGGTTGGAAGAGTCACCAGACCAGCTCTCAAACCCAGCATCTGCTCAAAGCACTCACCCACGGCTGCAACAGCTCCTCTGCTTGCTTGTTCCCAGCCGTGCTCCTGCTGTGCCTCGCCGCAGGTAACAGGGTCCTGATCCTCAGCTCCTATTCCTGACTGCTGGCTTCAGCGCTGACCCTTGGCTCTGGCATCTGGCCTCTGACGTCAGCTGCGACTCCTCGGCTCCAACTCCTGCTCTGACCACTAGGCACAACCACCCACGTGCCAGTCACTGATGCCGGGGAACTCTGTAACTGGGAGGGGATTCTCTTTTACTTTCCCAGTGGAGAAGTGGGACACCAACATGAGCCCTCAGTTTTCCTTAGTCCCTTTACCTTTTTCCCCTGAGGATCCCTGACCAGGGTGTTTTCAAATCCATGTACAGACCCAACCGTGGATCCGACTGATGTGCTGGAAAGGGGGAAGCAGACAGTGCCAGGGAGTCTGAAATTGTCTCCAGCCTCTTTTTTGGCCACCATGTTTGGAACCAATATGCTTGTTCCATTTGGGGTACGACCCTCCGTAGGGGCTTTCCTATCACAAGGTCCTTTGGTTTTGGGGACAGAAGGAGGTTTCACCATGGAGTCTGAGGGTGTCCAGGTGTGCAGATGGGCTCTGTTAACAGAGGCTGCCCCCTGCAGGCTCCTGCCATGCTAAGAGATCAGCACTGATGGCTGCGGATCCGGCAGTACCATGATCTTGGCCTTTTCCCTGCTAGCAGAGCTCGGTACTTTGGGTGATCTCTTGTACTGTTTTTTAGCTCCTGAAGGAGCTGGGCAGTGCTTACAGTATCCTGAAGAATGTCACATCCACAGGAGCAGCTTTAATAGAATAGTGGGTGCCCTGGCTTGATATTTTTTTTTTAAACTAGGTCTACAACCTCTTGTGACCCCTACTTTAAACACTGGTGCTGAGGCAGGCTTATCCATATGTTCAAATCCTTTAGGCTTGAACCAGAGGGCTTGGCAGCTAAAGCTCCCTGGAAAAGCAGGTTTTAATGCCCCTTAGGAGCTCTTGAGGTGGAGGCACTGTGTGTCTGGGTGTAGCGCAGCAAGCTGGAGAATCTCTCCCCACTTCCCAAGCAAATCAGGCACCCAACATGGGTGTCTGAAGCAGGCAATGCAGCAGGCCAAGAGGCCCGCCTCTTAAATCCTGGCCAATTCCCTTTCAGCTCCATGGATCCGGGCTAGTACAGGGGAGCTGATCAAATCAATCAAGATATAAACATGAAACCCTCTGGAATGAGTCAGAGCCACCCAGCAAGGTTTCTGGTCCATCTGCAGCAGCAGCGGGAAGGGGCCCAGGTGGGCAGAGTAGCACACCCCCTTTTATAGCCTGTTCAGGAACAGCATAGGGAAGGCCAGGAGGGGGCAAGAGAGGAGGCCCACGAGCACTGCCATTAAACCCACCACTGCCAGCGGCCCCACCAGCACACCCTGTGAGCGGGACTGTGCAGAGGCCACCCGAAGAACAAATCAGTCTGCTGTAGGGGATGAGAGGGAGCAATGCTTTGCCAGTCAGTAGTGATCATAGCTTGCAGTGCTGATGTGGCACGTGGCGAAGGCCTGCATTACTCCCCCTGCCACCTGCAGGCCTCGCTCGTGGGGCTCCCTGGCATTGCAGCAGAGGAGTGCAGCGCTCTGTGTTTGCTTGGCTTTGCAGACTTTGGCTGACAGAACTTGCTGTGCTGGCTCCAGGCTGCAGAGCGGAGTGTTTCATCCGGGCTAGCACTAGGACCCCGTGGGGTGTGGAGAAGGGAGCAGAGAGGGAGTGGTTGTGGGAGCAGAAAAAGGAACTGCTTTATAAACTGGGCGGGCACTCCTCCTGCTGAACCAGGCAGGAAGGGAAAGGCAGGGACAGGCTCGCCCAAGGGCAGCTGTTGCACCCAGAAGAAAGCAGCCAGCATTTAGAGCGCCTGACAGGAAAGCAAGTGCTGTGCACTGAACAATGTGCCCAGGGTCTGCCCCTCACACCCTGTTGCTGCCTGGCCTCCCCCAAGAGAACCACCAGAGACAGGCGCTCTGACTGTTCCGAGGCGGGGAAAATGGATGAGGAAACAACAGGCGACTTGGAGACCTTGCTGGAAAAGCCAGAGCCGGCTGAGCTGAGGAAACCGGTGCTCTTCAGAACTTACAGGCGGCGATGGTTCCTGCTGGTGGTGGTCTGCCTGCTGAACTGCTCCAATGCCATGGTGAGTACTGGTGACACTGCCCTCAGCGCTTACACCTGTTTTCTTGTGGAATCCTGACATTCTGGTCCGGAACAAGCCTGCCTTTCTGTGACACTGGTGGGGAGAGAGCTCTGTCCCAACTAGCATCTGCAGCAGACGAGCTTCTAACAAACAAAGATTTGTCTTAATGCATGACCTGTGATAATAAATACACTGTGTCCTAAGCACCTGTCTAGGCAGCAGCCACTTAGGATTTGAAAAGAGCAGAAACTTTACTCAGTGTGATGAGCTAAAAGGCGTGGTAACCTTAGCCCAGGCCGAGAGATTTCACAGCAAAACTAAAATATGGAGGACACTATCTTCAAATGGATTTAACGACGAGGAAAAAATCTGATCTAAGCAGCCTGCCGAGGATTCCTTTGGGAACTTCCCTGGTCTCGTGTATTTACATAGTTTGTCTGGGAAGTTACAAAGAACTATTTTCCATGGCAACCTAACAGCAGCAAGCGTTAGACAAAACCGAGCTGGAAAATACGCTAACAGAGCTGGTATAAATTTAACGGGGTGCTTGGTTAATCATGCCTGATTTTTGTATGCTGCTTTTATTATTTTAAAGTGTTTGGAGAGCTTGGATGGGGTATTTGAATTGGAATCCTGCCACAAAGGCCTAGTTCACACTAGGAAATGCTTGTCAATACAGCTATAGATATAGCCTAGAGGCAGCTTGTTCCAGAAAAAGGGTGATTTGCCAGCATAGTTGATGCCAGTTCCCCAAATAAAATAAGCTGTATCACTGATATAACTGCATCTACACTAGGGGCTTTTGCTGGTATAAAAAAATTATATAAAAAAAAAATCACATCCCTAAACAACATTACTACACTAGCAAAAGTTTTAGTGTAGACCTGGCCAAAACCTTGTACCTTGGTCCAGGACTGGCCTTGGCAGACCTGTGGGGGGAAGCCAGGACTCTGTGTCCTTGGCTCACAGCAATGTTTCTTTCTCTGAGAAATTTCAGTCACATTGCAAGAGGAAATGAAAAACCTTAAATCATTTTAAAGTCAAACATCCTTGCCAATGTCTTGTCTGCAGTGATGTGAACATGGATGGCATCTTACTTCATACAAATAAGAACATAAGAATTGCCACATTGGGTCAGACCAATGGTCCATCAAGGCCAGTATCCTGTCTGCCGACAGTGGCCCATACCCAAACTTTGAGGGCGGTGTACAGAACAGGGCTGTTGGAGTGATCGACCTCTGTCTTCCCCTCCTCACTTCTGGCAGTCAGAAGTTTAGGGTCACCCATGGCTACCCCCATGGCCCTGCCCCTTCTACACGAGGCCCCACCCTCTGCAGCAGGAGCCCTGAACTTCCTCCCGTGGCCAGAGAAGTCCTGGGCTTGCTGGCTTGAACCTTCCCCCCCCAACCCCCTCGCCACCAGAGCAGCCCCTGGCTTGCCCCAATCCCGGGCCAGCTGGTTAGCAGCACCAGGTCAGTGTCCCACTGCAGAGCCTTCCCTGGCCTATTATCCCTGCCATCCATGGTGTCACCCAGAGTATGGGGTTGCATCCCTGACCATCTTGGCTAATAGCCATTGATGGACCTATCCTTCATGAACTTATCTAGTTCTGTTTTATGGAGTCAAAGCTCTTCAGCAAGGAACTCAAAAGTAAGAACTGAGCACACTAGAAGACCTAAACTTGCCATCAACCAAGTGCAAGTAACGAGCATCTTTTTGTCTTGAACATGCTATTTTCTTGCTTCTTTTCCAATCTGCATCACAACACTTCCTTTCTCACCAGCAAGATACAACATGGGACCCCCCGGAAGTCTGCTTGCCGTAAAGCAAAGTGGCTAGCAACAGAAATTACAAGATCACACCAGACTGAAATGGTGCAAATTCTATTAAATGGCATTAATGACACTTGCTACTTAAAGGAGCGGCTGTGCCCTAGGTACACTGAGTAGCTCCTCAGTCTGCAAAGACCTAGCAGGATTAGTAACGGAGGAAGGTGCTATTCAGCATGAGCAAGGGTGGCACAATCTAGCCCATAATGTTTTAAAGATAGAGTTGGAAATAGCTTGGCATCGGTGAATGGGCATTAGGCTTGGTTTCCTCACTGGCATAAAGCAACAGGCTCATCTAATTCTCAGAAAATGGACCAAATGTGCTTCCTTTAGAGCCTCTTATGAGCTGTTTGTTATGATCCAGGTTTAGAAAAATTGGATTTATTGGACAAAGCAGGCGTCTTTTCTGTAAGGGCTTGCCTGCCTTATAAGTACAATGGAGTTATTGTGTGTGCTTCAATGCTCTGATCTAATCCTGCCTTCAGATGGGATTGAATTCTGCCCTGGCAGCACCTTTCCACAACTGTCAGCTCTTGTGCGCTCACTCCCACTACCCTGCCCAAGTCTTGCAAACAGCTGTGCACATGAGCAACAATCCAAAGGGGCTACTCGTGGGCCTGTGTTTACAGGATTGGGGACCCTGTTTGTATAAGTGCATTCTCTGCATAGCTCTCCTATACTGCCTCAGCCACGGATCAAGTGGTTTTTGACATGCACGCAGAATGACACCAATAGAAACACTGCTAATGCCTGGGAGAATTAGCTGAACTGCGTTGCACAGATCCTGGGGCCCTGTTCACAGAGCAAAACCAGCATAATGAACACGAACACAAGCAGGCAGACAGGCAGTCCGGGGAGCTCAAAGAATATCAAGAGCTGGAGAAAGGATGCAAATTCCTTGTGAATGTTTTATTATAAAAGTTTTGCAAGACTTGTAATATTTGAAAATGGCTGCCCAGTCCTACTAAGCTGGCAAATAAAGAACTAAGCTTTAATCAATAAACAGGTACAACTTTTATTCAACCAGTGCCAGCAACAAACAATTGAGGTGCAGTTGGAAAGACTTAGAGCCTAAACTAATGAGGCCCAAAGTCAATGGGAGTATTTTCATTGGACTTTGGTGGTCAGGTTCTAAAAGCAAGGGGCCTGAAAAGTTACTTGTATGCTTAAGTGCTTGCAGCAGAACCAAGCTATAAACACCATACATTGGCTAACTGACAGCTTGCATGCATGGGCATGCAAATCATTCATAGATATTAGCAGGATTTAAATATGATATAAGAAGAGAGTGATTGGGAGAAATAGGATGAAATTAAGAAAGGGAAACTCTAGGTTAAATATCTTGAAAAACCTGACTGTTAGCTCTAAGACTGTGGAACAATCTGTCCAGGGAAATGATGGAAGCCCTGTTTTTTTGAGATCACAGCTCTAGCAAATACGTGGCAGGAAAGGGGATGGAGTAGATGTAGGAATGGAAGGTTTCTGGCCAATGGGAGCTGCGGAGCCAGCGCTCGGGGAGGGGGCAGCATGCAGAGCTTCCCTGGCCACCCCTGCACTGAGGGGCCGCAGGGACATGCCAGCCACGTCTGGGAGCCACGCAGAGCCAGGGCAGGCAGGGAGCCTGCCTTAGCCCCGCTGCACCGCCGACCGGACTTTTAATGGCCCAGTCACCAGTGCTGACCAGAGCTGCCAGGGTCCCTTTTCAACCTGGTGTTCCGGTCAAAAACCGGACATCTGGTAAACCTACTTCATGGCTATAAGGGACAGGGCATTGCCAGTCAGTCTTATATGACAGGGATAAATCTTGCATGCAGATCATGCATCCAAGTCATGAAATGGTCTACAAATGCAATAAAAAATAAGGTATTCAGAAGTTTAACAAATGTGGGCGGGGGGGCACTGAAGACACTCATCTGCGGCACCTTTTGGTCTAGGACCGGCCCTGATCAAAACTGTATGAATAATGGACACTTAAAATGGGTCCCCTCCACAAGTATGCAGATATAAGTCTGGGTTGGCTTTGTTCTTGGTCTCTTTCCCAGCCCCAGAGATTCTAACCTTCCTGCTGCCCAGTCAGTCTCTTTGCCACCCTCCCGACACTGGCCATGGCATGAATGAAACTCTCTCACACAATAAGTCCCCATGCCAAAGACTGAAACGTGGTAAAATGTGTGTTTTAATAAATCCGTAAGTGTAGAAACGCTGCGATCTTAAAACAGAAATAAAACCAGTGAGGAGAAAGGAAACCACACACACACACTGCCAATTCAGTCCCATTCGGTGCCAGTCTCAGATTGTCCTGCAGTGCTTATGTATCAATGATTACAACCTTGAAAAATCAAGATAGAATTATTGACCCTCCCAAAGGTGCTCTCTCTGCTCCAGCTGTCCACAGGGATCTCCAATGTGACAGGAAAAAAAAAGAAAGAAAGGTACTTAGGTACATGGTGTAATAAAGTGCCCATGCAGCTAAACACACTGGCACCAATTCCCCGTTGCTCTGCACCTTGTCACGTACAGCCGTGCACAGTGGCTGTGTGCCACTGACATTCTGCTCTCGTTGTGCTGTGCGCCCATTGTACAGGTGTGCAGAGTGGTGGGGAATCGGACTCACAACACTGACTTAGGACTGAGGCATAAGGAAAGCTCTTCTAGCAAAATGTCACAGATCTTATTACCCAGGCCTGTATGTGGTATCTCAATCAACTTAAGCCATAAAATTTGGTACTCTGCAAACTTGAAAATGTAGATATTGACCCAGTGAGTTTGGGAATTTTTAAAGTAAAACTACAATAATTTCTATAAGACCAATATACTGTAGGAATCAATGGGCTTATGAAGCTCCTTCCTTCCTTAGACTATGCAATAAATTGGCCTTAATTAAATTCCTTGCCCCACAAAAGCTTGTGACTGAAACAGCCACACTTGTAACCAGGCAACAAGTAAAAATGTATTGGGAGGGAATATTCTGGCTTCAGGAAAGGTTGTATAGAAATAAAGTTAGGGTGAAGCTAGCTATGTCTAGTTAGCTAATTCCTTTAAAAGGACCAGCCTAACTCCTCTGCCCTACACCCAACTGAGTCTTAAGTCAAAAGATCATGTAAGAAGTTTCACCTAGAACTCAAGCAGCAAACAGAAAAAGGGAGACCAAATCCAGAGCAGAAAGTCCATCCCCTGAGCCCTCCCAGGTCCTTGTGCCAGAGCTGTCGTTGCTCAGTTGAGGCCAGTATTGCTGACAGATGATTATAGGAGGAACATGAAACTCAGAGGTTATCAGTGTCTCTCCGGAGCTGGCCTGATTTCCACAGACATGGGTGTGGCCAGACCTCCTGATGTGATCTGACTCGTGAGCCTGGAGCAGGAGGAAGTTCCCACAGTGCTGTACAGTACTCCATAGCTGGACATAATGCCCCAAAGGGTCCACACCCTTCTTGTCTGGGTTATTCTAGATCGCATGCCCTGATTCTCATGGGTGACTTTAATTTTCCTGATATCTGCTGGGAGAGCAATACAGCGGTGCATAGACAATCCAGGAAGTTTTTGGAAAGCGTAGGGGACAATTTCCTGGCGCAAGTGCTAGAGGAGCCAACTAGGGGGGGTGCTTTTCTTGACCTGCTGCTCACAAACCGGGTAGAATTAGTGGGGGAAGCAAAAGTGGATGGGAATCTGGGAGGCAGTGACCATGAGTTGGTTGAGTTCAGGATCCTGACGCAGGGAACAAAGGTAAGCAGCAGGATACGGACCCTGGACTTCAGGAAAGCAGACTTCGACTCCCTCAGGGAACGGATGGCCAGGATCCCCTGGGGGACTAACTTGAAGGGGAAAGGAGTCCAGGAGAGCTGGCTGTATTTCAAGGAATCCCTGTTGAGGTTACAGGGACAAACCATCCCGATGAGTCGAAAGAATAGTAAATATGGCAGGCGACCAGCTTGGCTTAATGGTGAAATCCTAGCGGATCTTAAACATAAAAAAGAAGCTTACAAGAAGTGGAAGGTTGGACATATGACCAGGAAAGAGTATAAAAATATTGCTCGGGCATGTAGGAATGTTATCAGGAGGGCCAAATCGCACCTGGAGCTGCAGCTAGCCAGAGATGTCAAGAGTAACAAGAAGGGTTTCTTCAGGTATGTTGGCAACAAGAAGAAAGCCAAGGAATGTGTGGGCCCCTTACTGAATGAGGGAGGCAACCTAGTGACAGAGGATGTGGAAAAAGCTAATGTACTCAACGCTTTTTTTGCCTCTGTTTTCACTAACAAGGTCAGCTCCCAGACTGCTGCGCTGGGCATCACAAAATGCGGAAGAGATGGCCAGCCCTCTGTGGAGATAGAGGCGGTTAGGGACTATTTAGAAAAGCTGGACGTGCACAAGTCCATGGGGCCGGACGAGTTGCATCCGAGAGTGCTGAAGGAATTGGCGGCTGTGATTGCAGAGCCACTGGCCATTATCTTTGAAAACTCGTGGCGAACCGGGGAAGTCCCGGATGACTGGAAAAAGGCTAATGTAGTGCCAATCTTTAAAAAAGGGAAGAAGGAAGATCCTGGGAACTACAGGCCAGTCAGCCTCACCTCAGTCCCTGGAAAAATCATGGAGCAGGTCCTCAAAGAATCAATCCTGAAGCACTTGCATGAGAGGAAAGTGATCAGGAACAGCCAGCATGGATTCACCAAGGGAAGGTCATGCCTGACTAATCTAATCGCCTTTTATGATGAGATTACTGGTTCTGTGGATGAAGGGAAAGCAGTGGATGTATTGTTTCTTGACTTTAGCAAAGCTTTTGACACGGTCTCCCATAGTATTCTTGTCAACAAGTTAAGGAAGTATGGGCTGGATGAATGCACTATAAGGTGGGTAGAAAGCTGGCTAAATTGTCGGGCTCAACGGGTAGTGATCAATGGCTCCATGTCTAGTTGGCAGCCGGTATCAAGTGGAGTGCCCCAAGGGTCGGTCCTGGGGCCGGTTTTATTCAATATCTTCATAAATGATCTGGAGGATGTTGTGGATTGCACTCTCAGCAAATTTGCGGATGATACTAAACTGGGAGAAGTGGTAGATACGCTGGAGGGGAGGGATAGGATACAGAAGGACCTAGACCAATTGGAAGATTGGGCCAAAAGGAATCTGATGAGGTTCAATAAGGATAAGTGCAGGGTCCTGCACTTAGGACGGAAGAACCCAATGCACAGCTACAGACTAGGGACCGAATGGCTAGGCAGCAGTTCTGCAGAAAAGGACCTAGGGGTGACAGTGGACGAGAAGCTGGATATGAGTCAGCAGTGTGCCCTTGTTGCCAAGAAGGCCAACGGCATTTTGGGATGTATAAGTAGGGGCATAGCGAGCAGATCGAGGGACATGATCGTTCCCCTCTATTCGACATTGGTGAGGCCTCATCTGGAGTACTGTGTCCAGTTTTGGGCCCCACACTTCAAGAAGGATGTGGATAAATTGGAGAGAGTCCAGCGAAGGGCAACAAAAATGATTAGGGTACTGGAAAACATGAGTTATGAGGAGAGGCTGAGGGAGCTGGGATTGTTTAGCCTGCAGAAGAGAAGAATGAGGGGGGATTTGATAGCTGCTTTCAACTACCTGAAAGGGGGTTCCAAAGAGGATGGCTCTAGACTGTTCTCAATGGTAGCAGATGACAGAACGAGGAGTAATGGTCTCAAGTTGCAGTGGGGGAGGTTTAGATTGGATATTAGGAAAAACTTTTTCACTAAGAGGGTGGTGAAACACTGGAATGCGTTACCTAGGGAGGTGGTAGAATCTCCTTCCTTAGAGGTTTTTAAGGTCAGGCTTGACAAAGCCCTGGCTGGGATGATTTAACTGGGAATTGGTCCTGCTTCGAGCAGGGGGTTGGACTAGATGACCTTCTGGGGTCCCTTCCAACCCTGATATTCTATGATTCTATGATTCTATGATTCTGTACAGCCACACACTTGCTATGTGGTTCTGACCCTGACCTCTGCAGAAAGATAGATCAGGGTTGATTCACCCCGAGGGGGTGGGGGTGAGCATCCACCCTCTTAACGCCAAGAGCGGGACAGATGACAGTGCTGGTTCCAGGGGGGGCAGTTCTAAATTCCAGCCAGGACTCCATAGCTCCCCTGCTGGTAGCAGGTGGCAGCTCTCTGTACCTTTGCGTCCGGAGCACCTCACTTGCTTTCTGGCTGCTTCAGCCAGCTCTGGCCTCCCAGTGTGGCTAGGGGTGAGTGAGCCCATTCTGGGAGGACATCCTGCCGACGGCAGAAGGCAAGGGGTGAAGCTGCACTGCAGAGACTCAAAAGTGCCCCAGAGTTAAGCTACTTGTTCGCTGCAGGCTAGGGGCCCAATTCTACTCCCAGTGCATGGTGCAAGTCTCACTGACTCCACTGGGATTGCACCTGCGTAACTGAGCAGAATCTGGCCCTCAGCCTCTGGTGAGAGAGAAGTTCTCTGCCAATGACCTCATCATACTAGTGAGGGAGGGAGGAGCTAGTTGACTTCATGCAGAAGGACTATGCGTGTATGGCTGAGTAAAACAATGCAGCCAGCCCTGCCCAGCTGGCTTTGAAGTCGGAACAGTTTCCTGTAAAGCCAAGCCCTGACTCTGGTGCACAGCATGGTGTTAGCATTTGAAAGCCTGCAGAAACAAACCACATTAGCTGTACAAGCTTCACAAACACATTGCCAGGTCATGCAATGATACCTCAGCCAGACAGCAGCAAGCTGATTTGCCTGGAGGCTTTAAGCCCTGGCTGGGATGATTTAGTTGGGGATTGGCCCTGCTTTGAGCAGGGGGTTGGACTAGATGACCTCCTGAGGTCCCTTCCAACCCTGATATTCTATGAATTGCCTACAATAGGTGCCCCTTTAAATGAATGCTGTAAAATGGCTTCGTGTCTAACCTCCTAATTTTGGCATGCTCACTAGTGTACCAATCAGTTAACATTTCTGACTGACCCTCCCAGCTGCCTGATGCTTGGGTGTCTTGGAGTTGGCTGAAAATGCTGTCCCTGTTGCAAAAGAAACATTCCTGTAATGTTTTTGAGAGGGCTCTAGCTAAATGTAAGTGTGAACTGTCAGCATGTGAGCAGTCCTCACGGTAGCTGGCTACTCAAGGAGGCAGAGAAGAGAAAAGATGGCCCCTCAGCCAGTGACTGCCTGGGTGGGGAAAGGCAGCATGAGAGGAAGGGGAAAGATAGTCCCGGGTGGGATTTCAGGCTACCTCAGAATGGATGGAGAGAAGGTGAGTCCTGAGTATGAAGTGGGGATTGCCAAGAAGATAGGGGGCCTACAGGGGGAACAAGGCAGGTGAAGCACCTCGGAGGTGGAGGAAGCAGAGACCTGCGGTCGCAGTGGGGGGGGGGACCCCCCTCCTGGCTCCAGCGGGGGAAGGGTCCTCGGGTGGTGGGCGGGGCCAGCTGGGGGCTAGCCTCCCCCAGCCGGCAGTTCACTCCCCACCCATGCTTCAGTCTAACCCAGTATGGCCATTCTTATGTTCAGAATGTAGAAAAAGCAATGAGGAAAGCTTACGTCACAAACATTTTGAGTGTAAAATTAGCATGACTGGGGTTGAGTAGAAATCCAGTGCTTTGCAAGAGTGAACGTTGCACATGCAAATATAAACTCAGCTTGGACTCCCAGTTTCAGATCTTATTGTACTTTTCTGTAGAATAGAGGGGCCCAAACTGGACCATGCGGTTAGAATCCCTCTAATGCCGGGACGTTCCAAACCCAGTCCAAACTCTTCTGGGCTCAGGCACATCCATACGATTGATTCAAACACAAGACCCCAACAACTCAAATTGTGGGCAGAGTGCGGTTCTGGATTTCATCTAATTTGTTAGGCAGATATGATTTCCTACGAGAACCCAAGGGCTACGGAGTTACACTCTCAGAATGGCACAATTGGGGCAGGATATTCCAGGCTGCAAGGAAGAGGTAGGCGGATCCAAATTCCTAACAGCGTTGTTTTCCTGATGTGAATCACCTCACACAAGCCTAAAAGTGTTAATTCTCCCAAACACTGCAAAATATTTCCCTGTTTGTACTATCACAGTATAGTTCTAATTAAACATTTCTCTTGGCTAGCGAAGCAGCAGTTCTGGCCTCTTGACACTTGGCTCTTTCCTGAAGTGAGTCCCTCTAATCTAGCTGGCAATTTTAGCAATCACACTTCCTCTGAGGCGGGGGTCCTTTGCACAATTACTTTGATTATGGGAACAAGTGGAGCCATCTCAAACTCTCAGTTGTACAAAACAAAATTCCACCATGCATGTTTGTAGACCACAGTACATCTCATCTTCTGAGGCAGTTGCTGCTGGCACTTTGTTTCCCACACATCAGAAGCACTTTCTACAGAGTTGAATGCAGTGCCATACAGCGAAGCGATTCTTTAAGTAACAAGTTTTAAGGCAAGGATGCGCATACTGTGGCAACTTCAGAACATCTTATCATCTCCTTTAAAGCTGTAGCCATCCTAAATGTTTGTCTGATAATCCTCCTCCACAAAAGATGGACAGATGGATGCACACCCAAGCAACGTTGCTGTACTGCACATTTAAAAACCATTTGATTTTTCTGGTTCCACGGGTCCATGCAAATTATCTTCCTTTCAAAGTTTTTACATACTGTCATTTTTAAATTCATAGAATCATAGAATATCAGGGTTGGAAGGGACCCCAGAAGGTCATCTAGTCCAACCCCCTGCTCAAAGCAGGACCAATTCCCAGTTAAATCATCCCAGCCAGGGCTTTGTCAAGCCTGACCTTAAAAACCTCTAAGGAAGGAGATTCTACCACCTCCCTAGGTAACGCATTCCAGTGTTTCACCACCCTCTTAGTGAAAAAGCTTTTCCTAATATCCAATCTAAACCTCCCCCACTGCAACCTGAGACCATTACTCCTCGTTCTGTCAACTGCTACCATTGAGAACAGTCTAGAGCCATCCTCTTTGGAACCCCCTTTCAGGTAGTTGAAAGCAGCTATCAAATCCCCCCTCATTCTTCTCTTCTGCAGGCTAAACAATCCCAGCTCCCTCAGCCTCTCCTCATAACTCATGTGTTCCAGTCCCCTAATCATTTTTGTTGCCCTTCGCTGGACTCTCTCCAATTTATCCACATCCTTCTTGAAGTGTGGAGCCCAAAACTGGACACAGTACTCCAGATGAGGCCTCACCAATGTCGAATAGAGGGGAACGATCACGTCCCTCGATCTGCTCGCTATGCCCCTACTTATACATCCCAAAATGCCATTGGCCTTCTTGGCAACAAGGGCACACTGCTGACTCATATCCAGCTTCTCGACCACTGTCACCCCTAGGTCCTTTTCCGCAGAACTGCTGCCTAGCCATTCGGTCCCTAGTCTGTAGCTGTGCATTGGGTTCTTCCGTCCTAAGTGCAGGACCCTGCACTTATCCTTATTGAACCTCATCAGATTTCTTTTGGCCCAATCCTCCAATTTGTCTAGGTCCTTCTGTATCCTATCCCTCCCCTCCAGCGTATCTACCACTCCTCCCAGTTTAGTATCATCCGCAAATTTGCTGAGAGTGCAATCCACACCATCCTCCAGATCATTTATGAAGATATTGAACAAAACCGGCCCCAGGACCGACCCTTGGGGCACTCCACTTGATACCGGCTGCCAACTAGACATGGAGCCATTGATCACTACCCGTTGAGCCCGACAATCTAGCCAGCTTTCTACCCACCTTATAGTGCATTCATCCAGCACATACTTCTTTAACTTGCTGACAAGAATACTGTGGGAGACCGTGTCAAAAGCTTTGCTAAAGTCAAGAAACAATACATCCACTGCTTTCCCTTCATCCACAGAACCAGTAATCTCATCATAAAAGGCGATTAGATTAGTCAGGCATGACCTTCCCTTGGTGAATCCATGCTGGCTGTTCCTGATCACTTTCCTCTCATGCAAGTGCTTCAGGATTGATTCTTTGAGGACCTGCTCCATGATTTTTCCAGGGACTGAGGTGAGGCTGACTGGCCTGTAGTTCCCAGGATCCTCCTTCTTCCCTTTTTTAAAGATTGGCACTACATTAGCCTTTTTCCAGTCATCCGGGACTTCCCCGATTCGCCACGAGTTTTCAAAGATAATGGCCAATGGCTCTGCAATCACAGCCGCCAATTCCTTCAGCACTCTCGGATGCAACTCATCCGGCCCCATGGACTTGTGCACGTCCAGCTTTTCTAAATAGTCCCTAACCACCTCTATCTCCACAGAGGGCTGGCCATCGCTTCCCCATTTTGTGATGCCCAGCGCAGCAGTCTGGGAGCTGACCTTGTTAGTGAAAACAGAGGCAAAAAAAGCATTGAGTACATTAGCTTTTTCCACATCCTCTGTCACTAGGTTGCCTCCCTCATTCAGTAAGGGGCCCACACATTCCTTGGCTTTCTTCTTGTTGCCAACATACCTGAAGAAACCCTTCTTGTTACTCTTGACATCTCTGGCTAGCTGCAGCTCCAGGTGCGATTTGGCCCTCCTGATAACGTTCCTACATGCCCGAGCAATATTTTTATACTCTTCCCTGGTCATATGTCCAACCTTCCACTTCTTGTAAGCTTCTTTTTTATGTTTAAGATCCGCTAGGATTTCACCATTAAGCCAAGCTGGTCGCCTGCCATATTTACTATTCTTTCGACTCATCGGGATGGTTTGTCCCTGTAACCTCAACAGGGATTCCTTGAAATACAGCCAGCTCTCCTGGACTGTATTTGTGTCAATGTTTCTATTGCAGTCAATGTTTCTATTGTGTCAATGTTTCTATTGCAGCTGTACTGGCAGCTCTTATAAGAAAGCTAGAATAAGATCCTATCTGCAGGGTCTTCCTTGCTGAAAAATAACTTGTTTTGGGCCTGTCTCTCTAGTCCAGGGGTGGGAAAACTATGGCCCGCGAGCTGGATCCGGCCCCTTGGGGCTTTGGATCTGGCCCGTGGGATTGCCCCCATGGTGTCACAGGCCCTGTGCCACTCTCAGAAGCGGCCGGCACCACGTCCCTGGGACCCCGAGGGGGAGGGGGTGGAGCAGAGGGCTCCGTGCGTTGCCTTTGCCTCCAGGCACCGGCTCCCGCAGCTCCCATTGGCCGGGAATGGGGAACCCCGGCCAATGGGAGCTTCGGGGGAGGTACCTGGAGGCATGGCAAGGGCAGCGCATGGAGCCCTGTGCCCCCCCTCCCCCAGGGGCCGCGCAGGGACGTGGTTCCGGCCACTTTTCGGGCGCGGTGTGGGGCCAGGGCAGGCAGGCAGGCAGCCTGCCCTGTCCCCAGTGCGCACCGCTGCCACCCGGGCAGTCTGCCCTGGCCCCAGTGTGCACCGCTGCCACCCCAGAGCCGCTTTAGATAAATTCCAGAGCCCAAACCCCTCCTGCACCCTGCCCCAAGCCCCCTGCCTGCACCTCGCACCCCTCCTGCATCCCAACTCCCTACCCTGCACCCCTGTGCACCCCAACTCCCTGCCCTGAGCCCCGTCACACCCTGCACCCCTGTGCACCCCAATCCCCTCCCCTGAGCTCCCTGTCACACCTGCACCCCTCTTGCACCCCTGCCCTGAGCCTCCTCCTGCACTCCGCACTCCTCCTGCACCCTAATTCCCTTCCCTGAGCCTCCTCATACACCCCGCACCCCACCTCTGCCCCAATCCCTTGCCCTGAGCCCGTTCCTGCACACCTCACCCACTCCCACATGTCGCACTCCCTCCCACACCCCAACGCCTTGTCCCGGCCCTGCATACAATTTCCCCACCCAGATGTGGCCCTCGGCCCAAAAAGTTTGCCCACTTCTGCTCTAGTCCCATGGCTGATGTGAACATCAGTTCCGCTGTCTGAGTTAGTGCATGTCAGGGGAGAAAAGTCTCAGCCTTTAAAAATACTTGCCTTGCATTTAAGAATATACTTTTAGCTTCCCGCTTTTAAATATAGGAACCTCTTGTTCTCCAAGTGCCTGGGCACAGGGGAGAGACGGCATATTTTGACCTGTCAGCAAGAGCGTCTTTGAACTAGTTTATTGCTCGTGTCAACAAAGAATGAGAAGCAACACACTCCGGGCGACCATGCATGGATGGGACTAAGACACGAACTCAAGCTCTGGCTCAGACACTGACTAACCATGTACCCTGGAGCTACACTCTAAAAGGCAGATTTTTATGGCTTGTCCACTAGTTCTGGGTGCCTTGGTCTGTGGGTCCCATCGTGCACAGCGAGCACCTGATGTTGAGGTAGATGAAAGCAGCAGGGTTCTCAACGTGTTTGAACAATCTGTCCCCTTTAAAGCATCAAGCTGAGCGCTCAGATGAGGCACCCAAAGCTCGTGGACCCTTCTTGTGTTGGCTTTCACCGCTGTCCGTTTCAATATGGAAATAACGCTCCTGATCTCACCGGGTGCTTGGGAAGGTTCTTAGGGGAATAGGCTACTCCGGTGCAGGAGGCAAGTGTAATGTGGTTTTTAGCACTCAGTGTAAGGGAGGGGCAAGCTCCTGCTTTCTGAATTGCTGAATGCTCCAGAGGAAATGCGTCCATGACTTCACTCACCAGCCAGTGGCTGCAGGGCTGTGCTGGGGAATAGGATGTTACACCTCTCCCAGGGGGCTGGAAACAGCAGCTGAGGTTAGCTCTGACTGAGACTGCTCTTCAAGGAAAACACTAATCTGTGCTCAAACCTGCTTATCAAATGTATCCGGAGCATATTGCACTGAAAGCTGAAGATTATCTTTAAGAGCTGCAGTAGCTTCAATCAAATTAAATGTGGCGACCCCCAAATTAACTGGTCAAAAGCCTGAGACTGAGAGAGTTCTATAATCTGTTAGGGTCTTGGTCCTGTCTCAGCTCAGGGGGCTGGACTAGATGACGTCTCAAGATCCCTTCCAGCCCGACATTTCTATGATTCTGTGCCATCTCTAGCTAAAATAGGCTTTGAATTGAAATGTTATGTGGGATGACTTCTCAGTGTTGACCAAGTGGTCTTGAAAAACATTGAAACAAAGTCTACGCAGGCATTTTGAAACTCAGACAATGCCCCACATGTTTCAGTGTGGTTGGATGCTTTCAGGGAAAAGTTGCTGGATATTGAAAGGTGCTGAGCACCTGATCGCAACAGGAATTCTGGGCACTCAGCAAAGCAGGCTGATGATCCAGGTGCCTCAAAGTCAGATTTGGGTGAAGAACTTCAGGCACCAAGTTTGGAGAAATAGATCATAGAATCATAGAATATCAGGGTTGGAAGGGACCCCAGAAGGTCATCTAGTCCAACCCCCTGCTCGAAGCAGGACCAATTCCCAGTTAAATCAACATGCTCTTATTCCTGTCATGGGAATGGAGGCGGAGATGGACTGACATGCTGGATGTAATGAACCCCATTATACTGATAGTCTGTAGTTACTCTTCTCAAATGGGTGAAAATTTTAAACTGTAAGCTACCAGAACTGTCTCTCACTAGCAGGGAAACGCTGTGTGAGACCAACTCTTCTCTGGCAGGGTAAGACTTCCGTTTAAACCAGTTGTTGACACCGATCTCATACGTGCAAATTATGTGAGAAAAAAAGCTCTCTTTTTAGGGCTTTGTAGCAACACCGGTATTTAAATTCACAAGACATTGTACTCTGAATGCAAACAAGCTGATGGGATCAAAAGGCACAGCGTGAGCACTCCATTAGCCTACCTAATAAAACACTATTCATATAAATTGCCTAACAAACTACGTTGTAGCTACCCAAAGAATCTTCATGAATTATGCTACCTCTACTTTTGGCGATGTGTAGCTACACGCTGCAGCAAAAAGCAAACTGCATCCACACTGCGGTGTGTAGCTACAAGTGTCAGTAATAAGCTCTGGCAGGGGGGAGGCAGCAGGACACTACACAGTTAAAAATAGCTGTGTAGACAGGCAGGCAAGGCTTGGGCAAGAAGAGAACCATATGTATGTATTCACATACATACCCACACCCTTCCGGTGTGTCTTTACTCACCTAAGATGTGCCTCACCATCTACATCACTACTTAAACCCCTGCTGAGGGGGGGAACAGGGGTCCCACCCGAGTGCATACTCTACATGCCACCAGAAGCGTGTGGTATACACATAGCTTTAGAAACCCCTTCAAAGGGCATATTTTGACGTCATTTGGATGTAAATGTTAAATCTCAAAATTGGGGTGTTTTTTAAGAAGGATCTTTGTATTATCCCAGTGGGGTATACAGATAATTCCATCAGTTCTGGTTTCTGCAGATATAGTGGGGGAGGTTTAGATTGGATATTAGGAAAAACTTTTTCACTAAGAGGGTGGTGAAACACTGGAATGCGTTACCTAGGGAGGTGGTAGAATCTCCTTCCTTAGAGGTTTTTAAGGTCAGGCTTGACAAAGCCCTGGCTGGGATGATTTAACTGGGAATTGGTCCTGCTTTGAGCAGGGGGTTGGACTAGATGACCTTCTGGGGTCCCTTCCAACCCTGATATTCTATGATTCTATGATTCTATGATCTGCTACTGACATAACAGGAAGGATCCTGTAGTTTGCTACAGTGCTTGGCCTGTGCCGCCTGCTAGACTTGCAGTTACAGGTAAATGGTGCTCATTGTGAAGATGAGATGCCCAAAAGGCTCTCAATCAATCACAAGGGGGTGCAGGAATTACTTGGTGAAATCATATGATGTGTGCTACACAGGAGGTCAGATTAGGATTATCATAGATGTGTCCCTTATGGCCTTAAATTTGGCATTATAATCAACAGTATTTTGCATTTTTAGAAAAGGAGTTCTTGTGGCACCTTAGAGACTAACAAATTTATTTGAGCATAAGCTTTCGTGAGCGACAGCTCACTTCATCGGATGCAAGTGAGCTGTAGTTCACGAAAGCTTATGCTCAAATAAATTTGTTAGTCTGTAAGGTGCCACAAGTACTCCTTTTCTTTCTGTGGATACAGACTAACATGGCTGCTACTCTGAAACTTGCATTTTTAAAGGAGACAATGATAGCGAAGAGCAGACTATAAATACCTCTTCCCTCATAATGGCTGGGTGTGTATAGTAGAATATCCAAGTAACATTCTTTGTAGCAAACTCCAGAGTGTCTCTCAACTTGCAGCTGTAATAAGTGGTTGAGGGCCAAATTCAGTCATGATAACTCGGGGAGGGGGGACTTACTTGTCTGTCTAATAGACTGTAGGCAATCTAATGGGGCCTGCTCAGCTTTCTTACAGTAACTCAGTGGGGTTACTCTAGGTTTACACCAGGGTAAATGACAAAACTTGGCTCAGGAAGTCCTAAGCTGGTGATGTAAATACCATAGAAAATGGGAATTACACAAGTTTAGGCTCCCTACCATCACCTCTGAATCTGACCCAAATGGTGATCGTCACCATGGGGGGGCACCTGCTCTGAAGAAGACTCAGTGTGGGACATGGTGGGGGCAATGGCAGACTGGCCCTGCAGTGGAGCGTCTGCATTCACGTACCATCCAGTGTCTGTGCTCCCACCCCTGACACTGAGGAGTGGGCTAGGAGCCATGAAAATGCTCATCACCGTGACAACAGCAGCAACAGAGATTCTGGCCTTTGCACTGGACTAGCAGGTGGATGGGGGCTGATTTCCAATGGGGGTGAAACTGCATCACCACCTGGTGTCCCTCCAAAGCACAAATCATGCAGGGATTGTACGGGGAAAAGCTCACCCTGGCAGACTGAGTGTTAACTCTTAACCTCTCTGTTCTGTTTTTGGCAGCTGTGGCTGACGTTTGCTCCAGTGGCTGACAAAACAGCAGCCTACTTCCACATCTCCATGGATACAATTAACTGGCTGTCCCTGGTGTACCTTCTCATATCTATCCCATTTGGACTGGTGGCAACCTGGATTCTCGACACCGTGGGACTCAAGTGTGCTGTAAGTTTAAATGAGAAGCTGCATTAACTAACTAAAGTTGGGGTTATTGTGTATTTTTGTATATGCAAGCATAATCTTTGCTAACTAATACTCAATGTACGTAGCAGCCTAAGTCATGACATTCTGACTAAATATTGTGTGAGATGAATGTACTTAAAACTATCCTTCCTACCTTGCAATGAATAGAATCTGGTCCAAGAGGAAATGAAGTGAGAAACAACAAGAAAAGAAAACAAAGTAGAGTGGAAATTATTGTCTGATACCTTCCCCTTTTTCTCTTTAGGACCACTAATTTACATTTCTCCCTGAACTTCACTTGTTTGTATTAACCAGGAAGTCTTTCCTGATAACTTGAAACTTCATCAAGTTACCATGAAGCATTCGGAGATGGTCTCTGCCCCGTACCAAACAAACTTTAGTCACACATGAACTCGATCAGAGTATTGAGACCAGATGCATTATGGAACCTGAACGTCTGTCTTTATTTCAGACATCCAACTGGGATTGGTTTTGTTGCTCATTTACCAGTGTCTTTTGAGGCCATAAGCTTCCTAAATTAGCCAGGACTAAACTTGCTTGTCATGTGAGAAAAGGTGGCTTCACACTACCTGAGGCTCAGCAGACCTGAGTGCATCTTTCAACACATGCAAGCCCCAGTCAGTTGATGGCTGTGGTGAGACTGTATGGAATGAAAGAGGAAAATAAAACGAGTGAGTATTTCCGATGGAACCACGATGCTGCCAGCACCTCTGCATGTGTCTGAAGGAGAGGGAAGGGATTAGGAGCCTGGGACATGTCAGATTGGTCACCTGGAGTCATGCCACATCCTAGAACTTAATTCCGTCTCCCTCAGTCTGCAGCTAAGTCAGCAAGTGACTCCAGTCCCTCTTTACGTGTTGTAGGTGATGCTTAGCGCTTGGCTGAACATGGTTGGAAGCGTCATCCGGACTTTCAGCGTCATCAGCTTCCTGAGTCTGGGATCCCTGACCTACATGTACCTGTTCATAGGACAGTGCCTCTGTGCTCTGGCCCAGCCACTTGTCATATTTTCTCCAACAAAACTAGCGGCCCTGTGGTTCCCAGATCACCAGAGAGCTACAGCAAATATGATCTCTTCAATGTGTAAGTAACAGCTACAAACATTCCGAGCTGGAGCGAGGTCACTCCATAGCAGAACCTTCCTGTGGTATACGTTGCCTATGGAGCTGTATTATAGGGACTGCGCAATGTGTAAGTGAACTAAAGCATCACAAAACCCCATGAAGTAGGCAGGTATCTCCACATTGCAGATGGAGAACAGGTCATATGACTTACTCATCACATGGAAAGTCTGGAGTAAAAACCCCAGACCTCACAGTCTCTTCCCTCTGCCTTAGCCACAAGACCATTTTCCTCCTGCAAATCCCGTGCAGGCTGCTACTAGCTCAAAATAGTCACCAAATCTTAACTCATAACTTGAACCCAGCTCCTCAAATAAGCAGGTGTCCAAATCACTACTGACTTGAACAGCTAGGTGCTTTGGCAGTGTAAGGGCTTGTCTACATGGCACCGCAATCTGGACTACAGGGCTATGAACTGTAGAGTGCTCTGAAGTGTTAACCTCTAATTGCCTCATGTAGATCCTGCTGGTGTGAACAGGGTCCTCCCACCTTGTAATTAATACACCTTGATTCTGTGAAGGAGGAAGATTAACTGCAGGAAAGGTTATGAATTCATATTCATATGAAACCATATTCATATGAAAAGGAAAATAAAAATAAAGAACCCAGAAGAAAGGAAACCGGATAACTTAATTTTCTCCCTAAATTTGAATAGTTAGTTTCCAAGGTGCTAGAAAAGGCTGTGAACAGAAACTAGTTCATCATAAAACATTACACCTAGAAACCATCCTTAGCTGTCGGTTTTTGCCATTTGCAGAGCTTACTTCTCTCCCGGCACAGTATTGCTACCGACAGCTCTCTCAGTTGCATGCAACAGCTAGTTAAAATCCTTAAAAATCGAAAGCATCCCTGCTATTCTCCTGTTGAATAAATGTGCACTGGAAAGGTACATACTACAATGAATATTGACTATCTAGCTGATAAATGTCAACATTCCTGAAAATCTTTGAGCATTTTTAAAATGTGGGATATACTCTGTGTAGTGTGTGACGAGTTCCTGTTATTTTTAATGGGATGTTGGAAAGTTCCTTTGTGATAGTTTGAAAAATAAATGGTTGTTTTTCTGTTTAAAAAAAAATCACCTGTGTATTGAGCTGTCAGATCTAGGTATTGTTCATTACCGGTAAGTATGAGAACAGTAAGTGTACCATGCAAGCACACCAGAATACGATAGCTTGCCCAACACCTGCTATTTCTGTTGGCTCCCCACTGGCCCTAATTAACCAGTCTAAACAGACTCTACTGTAGTCATGGAAAAAATTGAAACGGCATTGGAGGTAGCCTGGATTGTCTGGCTGAGCTGCAAGGTGCTTATAGAAGTCTATAAATTGTTCAAATTTGCAGTGAAAACCCGTCTCAGATCTGGTTCTTAAATCTGCTAGCTGTGTAGTTGGATAATTGTATTACACCTGTGAGGTGAAAGTGCAAGCGGGGTAAAGTACTATTAGATGTTCGGCTAGTGGCAATGACTGCGGAGACATGATGTTGTAATATACCGGTACGTTTGAAAGTGGGTCAGCTAGTACAGAGGTATGTTGTATTTTACTTGACAAAGGAAATGCGAGTCTGCACTGCATAGCGTATGGGCCTGTACTAGCACTGGGGGCGGTAGGTGAGAAGGAATGAAGAATTATTTAAAGACTAGGATGGATGTGTTTTTTTACCATGCTTAGGGGGAACAATTAAATCAAAAAGTTAAGGTGACACAAGAACAAATGGAGGTAAAGTGGCCAGGAATACCTTTAGGCTGGAAATTAGAAGGAGGCTTCTAACCATCAGAGGAGTGAGGTTCTGCAGGGCCAAACACCCCAACTAGCTTGAAGAGGGAAAGCTTGACAAGTTTATGAACAGGATGATAGGACAGGATTGCCTGCAGTAGCAGGGGACTGGACTTAATGACCTAGGAGATCCTGCCTAGTCTTATTTCCCTAGTTGAATTCCAGGTAAAATTTCTAGAAAAGGCTAAGACACTTAAGTATTTTTGTGAGTTTTACCCTCCAAATGTAACCTTACAGATGTCTTGTTCCTGATCCCCTCTGCCCCTCCCCCCCAGCCATGGTTTCATTTAAACTGAGGATGCTGTGAAATGGATGTCTCATGACATTTTGATAAATGTGGAACATTCTCTCAATTTATATAGAAAAACATTGTCTTTTTTATTTCAATCTAGCTAATCCTTTGGGAATTCTTACCGCTAACTTGCTGTCCCCTGCACTTGTGTCTGAAGAAAAAGATATACCACTGATGGTAAGCAAAAGCTGATTAATTAGTATGCAGCGTCATTTTGGTTTATATATTCAGTAGCATTGGAGTCAGGCAACCTGGTTACGTGTCTTTGCTTTGGGTTTCCTAGCTTGGACTGTACGTCATCCCTGCAGTCACAGCCTGCATCCTAGCCACGGTTGGTGTTCACGACAAGGTCCCTCCAACTCCACCATCAGCAAGCGCCACATATTCCACCTCGCAGCCATTTTTCACAGGCTTGAAAATGGTAAGTGTCATGCAGAGAAGTAAGCCCTGGAATCAAACATAGCATCCTAGAACTGTAGGGCAGGACATGACCTTGAGAGGTCACCATGTCCAGCCCTCTATGCTGAGGCAGGAGCAAGTGTACATGCTGCCTGGCTTCCATGGTGTCATTGTCACCCTCAGCTATCCTGTTGTTGTGGGCAGGCCAGCAGGTGGGCGGGTGCTGAGATTTGTTGCCCAAGTAACTGGAACCTATTTTTTTAAACCTACATTCTGAACTTTGCAGCTTCTGAGAAATAAACCATACATCATCCTGATGGTCTGTTTTGGAGCAGGGATTGGGATGTTCACCTGCTTTTCGACTCTTCTGGAACAGATCCTGTGTGTAAAGGGGTATTCAAATGTAAGGCCTTTTTGCATCTTACGCATTATTTGTTATACGGTTGAAATGAACCTCCACTAATTAGTGATCAAAACAAGATGAAGCCACTTGATGTGGTGCACTTGTCTAAACTAGCTTATCAGTGTCTGAGATGTACCAGACTAGCATACATCAAGGTACATCATCAGTCTTTAAATACGATACGTTATCTGATGTTTAATTCGTATCCTTGGTTGTGTCACCACTTGTGAATGAAACTCTTCTCTTGCTGGATTTTACTTTGTAAAATAAAGGCTTTTAATTGATTGTAGAGGGGTTAAATGCAGCTAAATGCAGTCCCTTATGATCCTCTCCCAATATGCAAATATGGGGCAAAGGCTCAGACAGAGGTGAGAGGGAACTGGAAACTCAAAGCAAGGTGGACTGGGTTATTTCATTGCCGCATGTGTCCTTAGCCAAATGCACATGAGCAGAGGTGGTCACCTCTCGGCTACATTTATACCCTCCAATAAACATCTCCCCCAAAGCCCTCTCTTGTGGCTCAGCCTTGTATTTGTCTCCAGCACCTCAGTTTGTGCAGCATGCAGTCTCCAACCCAGCATGGTCACAGCAAAACTCATAAGTGCTCCCTCCATTGCAGTAGGTGATCCCAGGGCAATGGGAAGAGGATGTGAGCTATGAGTCCTTCTCCCTCAATTCCAGGCATGTTTAAAGGGAAGTTCGGAAGGCTGTGCATGGAAGGCCATACTGGCCCTGCTGGCTAAGGCGGCCAGATGGAGAATAAACAATGGTGTTCTGCATAGCTAGGCAAATCATGACAAAGCACAGGAGGAATGAGATGAGGAAACTCAGAAGGGAGATAAGGTTGAGGAGCACAACACACACACATGGGTACCACTGTACGTGGTTCTCTGTTCCTCTGTATTCATGAAACGTTGCCCTGCAAGTCGCTGTCTAGTAAAAACAGAGTAATATCGAAAATGGGTTTTTTACCTTTTGAGGTACACGACCACCACTTAAAGAGGCTCCTATCACATTCACTTAGAAAGCAGTAGTACATGCTTAAGAGTAACAGTTGTTTGCTCTGGGGGAAATCAAGCTCCACCGTTCTATGTATACAACGTTAAAATGACCAGCCTAGATGCACTTACCCAGTCTGCTTTTATCCGCATATGGTCTTACTCCACTCCCGTCTCTACGGGATCTGAGCATTTCCTCCGGACACCTTTTGGGATTGTCACCACCTGGGCCAGTTGCTTGCTATTCTAGATGCGTGTCCTGGGGAGGTTTTCAATATTGGTATGGATACAAAGGAAAAGCACGTTAAATAGACTGGTGGCCCACAGCCTACTGTTCATAAACCTGTCCGTGTGGTTAAATATTGGTAATGTAACTAACTCTCACCTCCTAATAGTAGTTGCTCAGACACTCATTTCTATTCCCCTGTAGTTCTTTGCAGGCCTGAATGGTGCATTGTTCACTGTGTTTGGGTTACTTGGCGCCTTCCTTCTGGGACTGTACGTCGACAAGACCAGAAAATTTATAGAATCCACCAAGGTCTGTTTCTGCCTGACTGCACTAGCCAGCATCGCATTTGCAGTAGTAAGTTCTGCGTCACACTTCCTCTTGTCTGCAAAGATGTAGTTAAAGCCCATTTCTGCAGCTGTCTGATAAAACATTCAGTAACTCCCAGTGACTTCAATCCGCTACTAGGTCACTTTCACTGACGACAATTCTGTTTATTAGGAATAGGGTTCTTTGTTACAATATAACTTGGGGGATTGTTCCCAACGGATTGGGGCAGTTCAATGAACACCATTTCCAGAATCTGCCACTAACTCAGTGTGCAACCTTGGAACCGTTGCCTTGTCTTCTTCAATCTGGAGCAATGGGGTTAATTTATTTAATTCCCAGGAACGTTGTGAGCATTAATTAACATCGGGGCAGTGCCTTGTGAGCATAAAGCATTTGAATTGCTAAGTATCATTAAACACCTAATCCTGCCTGCTGGCTCTGACAGTGGCCAATACCAGATGACCAAGGAAGGCAGGGAACTCTGTGTAATGCATCTAACTGGGCAGCCCATCCCACAGAGACCAGGGTTAGGGGAAGTCATCTCCTGAACTCAGCTAGAGATCAGTTTAGGCCCTGACGCATGAGTGTTAATGGCTTTTATCCCAGGTAGCGCACAAGTCCATACATTCAAAGATGATGGAAATGTTTGCCAGAGACAGCAAAGCCCTCCTACATGTGGAATTGCTCCAAGGGGAATCGAGCACAGGACTGTAAAGTAGACATGGCAAGCGTCAGGCCATTTTTGTGGGTACGGCTGGTGGCAGGCTCTTAGTTCTTCGATGGACTGATACTAGAGCACTAGATCCATAGCTTCTTCTGTCTCTAAAATCTCAACATGCTCCACAAACATGACTGAAATATGCCTCACAATACCCCTGTGAGTCGAGTACCTTTATAACCCCACTGTAAAGAGAGGCACAGTGACTCGCCTGACATTGTACAAGATGTCTGTGGCCAAGCTTCATTAGACCCCCAGATCTCTCAGTTGATGCCTTCTCCACAGGCGGATCCCTCCTTCCCTGAGGGGGTGATAAACACAGCATCCATCTGCACTCAGGCAGTAGAACCTCAGAGTTACACACTGACCGGTCAACCCCACACCTCATTTGGAACCAGAAGCGCGCAATCAGGCAGCAGCAGAGACCAAAAAGAAATGGCAGATACAGTATTGTGTTAAACAAAGTACCAAAAAAAAATAAAGGGAAAGTAGCATTTTTTTCTGCATAGTAAAGTTTCAGAGCTGTGTTGAGTCACGGTTCAGTTGTAAACTTTTGAAAGAACAGCCATAAGATTTTGTTCAGAGTTATTAACATTTCAGTCTTACGAACAACCTCCATTCCTGAGGGGTTCTACTATATAGATACAGAACGGAAGTGATGCTGATCCAGAAGAAACAAAAAACCACTTCCTAATATTGTACTAAAATGTTGGGGACGGTGAACTACTTAAGCTACTTAGAGCAGAGTTAGGTCTTTTTGCCACGTGTTTGTACAGCACCTTGCCCAATGGGGCTCTTGCCCAAGGCTGGGGTTCCTAGATGCTGTGACAACACAAACACCTCTGTTAAAATATTGCCATCCAAATCCATTGGGTACTCTGACAGTTTTGATGGATATTGTGGATGCACAGAGTCTTGGCAGGTCCCTGTCTGCCCAGTGCTCGTAAATCAGCATGTCTGGGCAGGATAGGCCATGTGTTTGGAGCATTCTGGCTACAGACATGCCAAAGAGTCCACCTAGTGTCTTTCTCTGCCTCACAACTCTCTGCACAGCACTGTCTCAAGTAGCGTCTGGAGAGAAATGAGACGTGTCAGGACCAACTGTGCAGAGGAAAGAGAAGGCCCTCTCCCCTGGAACCACCTGACTTACCAATTTAGCTCTTTTTTCAGTGGCTGGACTGGGCTCTACTTTTTACCACTCGCTCTGAGCTGGGGTGAGCTTGTTCCACACTGAATTCATCAGAGCAGTTGATGGAATTGGTTTGGGGTTTTTCAAATGCCCCAGGGACACAGACAGAAAGAAACTGAACTTAAACCCTGGTAATTTTCTGAGCTCCCATCTCTCTGGAGGCCAAACTGAGCCTCCACTGGGTCATTGCCCCTGCACGAAACAAAAGCCTGACTTTCCAAAGTGCTGATTCCCCCCACACACACACACACTCACACACACACTGCCCCAGCTCCATTGACGTCAGTAGGAGCTGCGGGGGCCAAGCATACAAGAAAACGAATGTCTCCATCCCCTAACACACAGTTCCATGCAAATAGGTCACATTTGAGAGCTTTAGGGAAGGTGGGGAGGCCGCTAACAGAAATGGTAAATACCGTGGACTTCATATTGGTGACTGCCTGATGTTGACTCGAAGCACCCCGCAGACTTGCCATGCAGCTGTGCTGATGTAATGCCTTGCCACTCTCTCTCACTGCAGATGTCTCAGTTCAGGAATCAAGCCATTCCACTGGCTCTGATCAGCTCGCTGTTTGGGTTCTTTGGCTTTTCTATCTACCCCATTGCTATGGAGCTAGCGGTAGAATGCTCCTACCCCGTGGGAGAGGGAACATCCACAGGCTTCATTTTTGTTTCAAGGTAAGTCACCTAGTCAGACTCAACAGAAATGTATGGTTTCAGAGTAACAGCCGTGTTAGTCTGTATTCGCAAAAAGAAGAGGAGTACTTGTGGCACCTTAGAGACTAACCAATTTATTTGAGCATGAGCTTTCGTGAGCTACAGCTCACTTCATCGGATGCGTACTGTGGAAACTGCAGACCATGTAGTTCAGCCATCAACAGCAGCATCTTGCAGATAAAGAACAGCAGAGCGCTATGTTCTAGTCACATTACCAGTTTCTTCCACCTCCATTACCTACGACAATGAGTGAAGTCAATGCTGGTAGCAGCCAGCTGTCAGTATGTGGTCTGAGGTGGAAGGTAAAAGGATCCCAGCTGCTCTGAGAACGCTGGTTGATGCTGTACAGCTGATTCACTGCAACTGGCCGTGATAGTTTCATGTTGCTGGAGGGAGCTATTCAAAGGAGTCGCTGCAAAAGACAACTAGCTAGACGTAAAGAGAGCTGTGGGACTGGTGTATGGGAGGGGACAAAGAGAAAGTCCAGTGGGAGCTCAGGATCAGTCCCGCTCTGTGTGAAGTTCGGAAACAGCCTCTCTTAACAGCTAGCTTTGACACCTGTTGAGACAACACTGCCCCGTGCTTCAGTTTCTAGCCACTGGATCATGATGTACCTATCTCAGTCTAGCAGAGGGAGGCCTAACATGCCCCAATGACTGGAAGTTGAAGCTAAACAAATTCAGACTGGAAATATATCATACATTTGTAACAGTTTGGAACAATTTACCCGGGGGTGAAAGTAACTTAAAGGACTTACTGGTATGCCGGAGTCCTGAGCAGGGGGCGTGGCCTCAACCAGAAGAGGCGGGGCCTTTAAATACTCAGGGCCTTTAAATCAAGATTTAAAGGCCTCGGGGCTCCAGCTGTGGTAGCGGTGGCTGTGATCCCCTGGCCCCCAGAGCTACCAGCTGCAGAGGCGGCTGGGAGCCCCCTGGGCTCAGGGGCGATTTGAAGGGCCCAGGCCACCACTACCACAGCAGAGTCCCGGGCCCTTTAAATCGCCGACAGAGCCCCAGGGGCTCCCAGCTGCCACTGCTACCCCAGGGTTCAGGCGGATATTTAAAGGGCCTGGGGGTCCACTGCGGTAGCAGCGGCTGGAGCCCGGGGCCCTTTAAATCACTGCCGGAGCCTTGCCACTGCTACCCCAGGGCTCTGGCAGCGATGTAAAGGGCATGGGGCTCCGGCTGCCGAAGGGAGCCCCGGGCCCTTTAAATCACCAGCCTGGGGAAGTTGGTCTAGTCCGGCACGGCACACCAGCTCTTGCCGGTATGCCTTACTGGACCATACCGGCTTACTTTCACCTCTGAATTTACCAAAGGTCATGGTAGATTCTCCTTCACCAACCCTTTTAAAATCAGGATTGTATATTCTTCTAAAAAATCTGTTCTAGGAATTATTTTGGGGAAGTTCCTTTGCCTGTCATGCAGGAGGTCAGACTAGACAACCACTTCTGGTCTTGAAATCTACGAAGCTTTGAAAACCTACTTCCCCAGCAAAAAGAACAGATGATCCCTGAGCAGTGGGGAGAACTTCAAGGTGAAGCATAGAGGATGTTGCATATTGCTGTCCTACTGGCCCAGATTTGGTCAAAATGCTCCTCTGGGACAGACAGAAGTATGGTGGCATCCGTCATGAGTCAATCACACTTGGTCTTCCACTGGCTTAGATACCTATTTAATCAGTTAACGGGATTGGAACATTTCCTTCTACAGTCGCCTGGCTGTGTCTTGGGCAACGTGCTTTAGAGATAGGTTCTCCTTTAACGGGATGCAGTAGTGCTGAATTTACAATGGAGATTCTGACATTACTGCTCTGGGCTGTAGCCGGGGGTGCACTTGCCCACAGGCCAGGAGAAAGATTCAGGAAAACAAACACAGGGCACCCTCCAGAGTCTAAAGCAGGGATTACCAGACCTTTTCACAATTGGCCTCTCTGTTTGATTGGTTGTGTGGCTTGTTATGGCCCCACTCCAAGATGAGCAGGGTGGGAGCAAGTTTTTCTTCTGCTCAGTGGAGCAGTGGGGAAGAGAATTTTAAGCCTCTACCACTTGCCAAGCCACCACTTTTAACAGTCCAAAAGGGTGTGGTTTGACAGGAGGTGTGGTGGCAGCCGTGGCATCCTGTTATTCATACTCTAATGCATATCTCTGGGATGCAATCCTCCACACACTAGAAACACTGCCCTTTATGTAGGCTTGTGTGCTTGGTTAAGTGCTCGTGGTCTCTGCCTATTGTACATCTGTGTATAAAATTTTCAAAAGTACTACATTACTGGATGTTTGTTAATTGTATTCTTGTCTACACACGAGACAAAGGCTTAACCTAATAACTGCCTTTGGGTAGCTTCATCATACCAGACAAGGGGATGAAAGGCCCTTGGAGAATTAATCATAACTGTCCCCGTCCCCGCTTACAGATGAGAAGCTAGCTGTGCAAGGGGAGACTCCATCTGCCTGAGGGGTGGCCCTGCTTTGGCTATGGGACTGATGAATCAGGACTAGGAGATTAGCTCAATGATGGTTTGTCTCTGTGCAGTCAGATCCAAGGAGTGATCTTAATGCTTCTAGTGCAAGCCCTCACGGTGCAGATTTCCACGGCTCCATTCTCTACCTGTGACATTGAGGAAGGTGGAGCGTTAGACTGGACAGGTAAGTGCCCCCTTGTCTTAAAACGCATTGATGTGTATAACTGAGGGGTGTCCTACCCGATCCCCAGGCAGTCTATGACCAGAGTTCCTTACTGTGCCACGGAATGGATTCCTGTTGGAATATGCTTCATTACCATCCCTTGGGCTGACGCTGGGCTGGCCAACTGGGAGCCAGCAGCTATTTCTCACACCCCACTTGCTGGTGCTTTCCCTGCTGTCATTGCTATGACAGCAGTTTCCAGGTGGGAGGGTGGAATGAAAAGCCACGTCGGATGCCAATAATGTTGCTAAACAATCCAATTTAAACGGTTCCCTTCCTCCCACCCTGGAGAAGCCTGATCCCTTTTTGGAGCTTCATGTAACTGACTTGCAGTGCGTGCATGTCTCCAAACACTGCATGTCTCACGGGATCTCCAGCAGAACTCTGCAATTGCACAACTTGACAAAGCAGCAATACTAGGCACTACAAAACCGGGCAGCACGACACAGCCGTAACATGGTACAACAATGGAGACAATTCTGGGGGTGGGGGAGCTGGAACAGTGGAGTGAGGATGGAGGTGGCAAGGGGACGAGATGGGCTGGCCATGAGGCAGGGGCTAGCTGACCCACTATTAGCAACAGGAGCTGAGGGAGCTTCCTCAGAAGAAGAGCTATGGCGGTGCATTCTGCTGTGCTGCAATGGGGCATGAGCTCGTTTAGGAGCTGCAGAGCTGCTTAGGGAGCCCGGCTCTATGAAACCTTAGCCCTGCAACCCCTTTAGCTGATGCTGTTCCCAATGTGCCACTAACTCAGTCTTCATAATCTACTAGGATAGATAAACGCCATGTCCCCCAGTGCTGCAGCTGCATGGCTTGTCATGCCTGAACTTCCTAAAGAAACATGTGTGGACCTAGTGTCCCTCACCAGCTAGAAGTAGACAGGCAGCAGGAAGGAAAGCCTGTAGCAGATACTGGACCTGCCGGCAGTCCTACAGCAATGACACAAACAAGCATTAACACCAGAGCAGACAACAAAATCATCCAGGACTGCCTAATAGATTTTGCTTTTCCATCGCAGCATCACCTTCCTTAGATGCAAGTTGGGCATACGGCTGTTAGCTGCAGAGTGCATTTAGTTGAAAGCATAGTTGGCCTGTATATGCCAGCAAACTGTCCTTTCGTGTTACAGAACAAACTGCGTTAAAAGTGTGTTGCTTGGGTTGCAAAGTCAAGCAGGCCAAAGGTGGGGAATGCGAGATTTAGTTGCCCGTGTAACCTTAATTCTGCCCATCGGGTATCCATCCTGTGCATGAATGAGGCAGGGGTCCTGTAGGAAAAAGTGTGATCATGTAATTAGACTATTGTAATGCACACACACAAGGGGCAGAATTAAGGTTGCACAGGCAACCTTGATTCTAGCATTTCCTAATTTTTGAGTGCTTTAACTGCACCCTAATCAACTCCTTGTTCTTATAACAGTTTTTCTAATGTAATTTCCTAGTTTGTTTACCTTTTAAAAATATTCTGTGATGTGCAGCAGTTTTGCATCCCTGCCCATCCTGGCTAATGGGGGAGGGATAGCTCAGTGGTTTGAGCATTGGCCTGCTAAACCCAGGGTTGTGAGTTCAATCCTTGAAGGGGGCCATTTAGGGATCTGGAGCAAAAATTGGGGATTGGCCCAATTGGACCTCCTGAGGTCCCTTCCAACCCTGATATTCTGTGATTCTATGATTAATAGCCATTGATGGATGTATCCTCCATGCAAATGGAACAGTTCTTGGAGGGTGTTCCTGAGGAAATAGAAAGGTACATCCTAGATGGGAAACCCAAAACTGTAATCGAGGCGGGGGAGATTGGAGCCAAATGGGTGGAGGTGGCAGAGAAGAAAAAAACTGGTCGCAGTTGGAACGGATACCAGAAGGGACAACCTCTTACCAGGGGCTGCCCAAGGCCCCACCTACCCCCCAAGGAACCCTCCAGCCACCTTATCGTCCCGCCACACTGTTCTCCAGCAACCCACCTCGCCCCAGTGACCCGTCAGCTGGACGATGTTTTAAATGTAACGAGCCAGGGCATTTGGGCCCAACTGCCCCAAGAACCCCAACAGATTACAGTTCATTGCACCGGAATCACACCAAAGGTCCTCAGGCCCAGATACCTCCCAGATACCCTTGGAGCAGAGGGAAACTGTGAGTGTGGGCGGGAAGAAGGGCACCACATGGAGGGACACTGGAGCACAAGAGTCAGCTATCCATGCTTCCTTAGTGGACGCCAATTTAATCAACCCAGAGATCCAAGTGATGATTCAACCCTTCAAGTCCAACTCTTTCAATTTGCCTACAGCCAAGTTGCCTGTCCAGTACCAGGGCTGGTCAGGAACATGGACTTTTGCAGTCTATGATGATTATCCCATCCCCATGCTGTTGGGGGAAGACTTGGCCAATCATGTGAAGCGGGCCAAGAGGGTGGGAATGGTCACCTGCAGCCAGGCTAAACAAGCCATGACACCTAGCTCTGTTCATAGTGTTGCCGGCACCCAGTGCCAAGAGGCTAAACAACAGCTTGAGTTGGTTCGCTACCCGGTGTGCTACACCCAATAATCACAACGGGGTGGAGAAGCAGAAAAGTTTATTTGCAGCTGCAAAAAGGTATAGGGAGAATAGAATCTCAAATCCTGCACACAGAGCAGGAAGTTACACAGGCTTTTATACAACCTTTTTTCCAGCATACTTATCCAATAGCAAGCTGCTCCAAGTATCCATATAGCCAGCCAATCCAGTTCCCAGCTAGTTCCCTTGTTCTCTGTATCATTTGTTAAACTATACATAAAGCTGCTTTATTCAGCATTGTTCTCCCATATCTGCCCTGTTCGGCCTTGCTTACTTTCAGGCAGTCTGACTCTGCAACATATTGTTGCAGATCCTCAGCATAACTGCTGTGAGCGCCTCCAGGCCGGGGGGCCAAGGACACTAGGGCCTAGTACGCAGAGCTGCTGCGAGTGCCTCCAGGCAAGGGGGGGCCAAGGACACTTGGGCCTAGTGCGAAGGGGCTTCATCGACTCTTGTGGTCTTCCATCCCCTCGAGTTACCTAATGGCCATGCCCCAGTGTCCCCAACAACTTCCTCCTTTGAGAACACTCAACAACCTTGGCTCTGAGTTTTCTCAGTTGGGCTACTTATTTCTTTACAATACGACTTTGCATAAGCACTTTGTGATAGCCCTGAAGAGAATGACTTATTAACTTCTGCAAAAGGGCCCTAACACATGATACTGAACAGCATAATACCAGTAATACAAGCAATACAGGAAAGAGAAGTTTCAATAACAGGCTAAATAAACCACCAAGCCAAGACGACAAACCCCAGCCTGAAAACAAGATTTGCAACCAATCGCTCTCTGGGGCAGTATAGGCAACCTGTGCTCTGGCTCGGGCATGGGCCTCAGCCTTTACCACCTTTTCATAGATCTCATAACTGCTATCATTTACATATACACAACATCGGGGCCCGATGAGGGAACCAACCCCTCCTTGGGATGCCAAGAGATAGTCCAAAGCCAGCCTGTTTTGGAGGGAAAACGTCCTGAGCTGCTGTACCTCTTTCTTTAGGCCACTTTCTCAAGTACCATTTGCAGCCTTACAGTATAGCGGCCTATGCATGCCATGGCTGGCCCGGTAAACAGTGACACTATTCCCAGTACAGAGCACCCTACAAGCTTCTCGGTTGTGAGGGAATTCTTCATATTGCCCTCCAATGCCGTAGTCAGTCATTGCAGGGTCTTTTCTCGTGACTCAACAGAGGTGTCTCGGGCATTTCTAATCTTTCCTTTGGGCAGTGTGGCAGTTATTGACAGATGAGGAACTCCATGAGCTATATAACAGCTACCTGTCCAATTGGCTGGCAGCACCTTGTAAGCCTTTCGGCCACATACAAAATAGTGACCTTGTAGGGCCCAGTAAGGACTGTTTTTTTTAGAGGATTCCTGGGATATTTAAGGCTGCTTTGGCTGCTTTTCCAAACAGTTCATATGCCCCTAAGGGGGCATCCCATCCTCCTGATTGGGTACAAGTGGGGGCGTTTCTAATTGTGCCATTCAAATTACGCTCGCCATAGGGACCTGTAGTGGCTTGCTACATTGGAGATATTAACTGGACGGCAAGTTATATTTCCAAACCTTTCTTTTGTGGTAAGAGTATTTGTAAGAGTTTCCCTAAAAGGGGAGGAACCATTACACCCACACTGTTGGCCTCCCCATTTGGTCTTTATCCTATACCCATCAGCCCACTGTGTAATAACACAGGAGCTTTTTCCCACAGGACGACCACAGTGATCAGACTGGTTTCGGGTAAAACATAACACTCCCTCAGTGAGTACTGCAACTGAATACTCCTGGTCCTGATAGGTGGCTTGCTGTAAAAAAGTCTTATTCCAGAACGGCGAGTCCGTTCTTTCCTGCTCTTTGGTGGCAGCTAATTCTGCTAGGGTCAAGGGCAGCAAGTCAAGGGGCATTCCCGTTTTGGGGGACAGTGGAGTTGGAGCACATACCCAGCAATCAGTCTGGTTTGTTAAAGTAGCAACATGGTGTGCAAGCGAAACAAAGGAGTTATGCTTCCGATATGCACAGTTTGGAAATAACAATACAGAGAATAACAATGTTACCCAATTAATTATCACCAGAGTCTTTTCAACCCAGGGTCTCCAGTACCTGGGTGGGCCCATTTTAGCGTAAAGGTGCCTGCTATTTGTGTCTTTTAAACAGTAGCTTTAGCCCGAGATCATCACTAGATGAGGAGTCAGCAGGTTGACGGTCCACTGTTCTGCTGACGAGGGGGCAGGTACTGCCTTCAGACAAGAGTGATGGATCCAGTTCTTGTGTCCCTCGATCTTTGCCGCTTTATGGGAGATCAGCAGGATGGTATAGGGTCCTTTCCACTTTTCCTGGAGAGGCTCGTCTTTCCAGGTACAAACAAGCACAGAGTCACCGGGCTGTAAGGAGTGGATGGGAGAGTCCAAGGGGAGAGGCTGGGAATCCTTGGTATACCTGTGAAGAGAGAAGAGAACAGCAGACAGGGAACACATATACTGTGACAAAAAAACATTACCAAGCTCCCATTCCCCTGACAGAACCGGGATGCCATTCATAGGCCATGCCCTTCCAAACATAATTTCAAAGGGACTAAGCCCTAATCTACCCTTTGGGAGAACGCGGATACGAAGTAGGACAAGGGGCAAAGCATCAGGCCATTGCAGTGAGGCTTCTTGGTGCACTTTTGAGAGATGCCATTTAAGGGTCTGATTGATCCGCTCCACTACCCCACTGGCTTGCGGTCTCCAGGGCGTATGGAGTTTCCAGGGGATCTGTAAGGCATGTAAGATGCTTTGAATGATTTTTGACGTGAAGTGTGTCCCATTGTCAGATTCCATCCACAGGGGGAGTCCAAAGCGAGGAATGATCTCCTTAACAAACTTGGGGGCCACTGTTCTGGCAGTGCAATTACGGCATGGGAAGTTTTCTGGCCATCCGCTGAACTGATCCACTATGACAAGGAGATATTTGAATGCTTGGGTCCAGGGAAATTCAGTAAAGTCTATTTGCCACACTTGTCTGGGGCCCGGAGTGGGTTCTAGGGCAGCTGGTGGCACAGGATGTCCCGGTCGGGGGTTATTCTTTTGGCAGACTAAGCAGTCCGCTTGTACCTGGGCAGCCAGGGGTTGGAGTCCGGAAGTGATAAAGTATTTTCCCATTAGCTGGATAAGTGCTTCCCTGCCAGCATGAGTGGTTTGATGTAGTTTCTGCAGCACTGGCCGGATCAGGCCCTTTGGTAAGAGGACCTTCCTTTCTGGGGAATGGAGCCATCCCTCCTTTTCCCGGAGACCGAGTTTGTCAGTTAGCTGTCTCTCCTCCCCAGAGTACTGAGGGGTTGGAAGCTCCCCTACTGATGGGATAAGGGCATGCATATGGGCGTTCTCAGTCTGAGGGGATGGCAGGGTGGCAGCATGCTTAGCCTCTCTATCTGCCCGGGCGTTACCTCTGGCCACATCTTGATCCTCCCTTTGATGGGCTTTACAGTGTACCACCGCCGCTTCTGAGGGAAGTTGTACGGCTTCTGGGAGCTGGAGGATTTGGGGCCTGTACTTGACTGGGGAGCCTTGGGCTGTCAGCATTCCCCTTTGCTTCCATAGGCTAGCATGAGTATGCAGCACACCAAAAGCATACGTTGAATCAGTAAAAATGTTGACCCGCTTTCCTTTTGACAGTTCAAGTGCACGGGTCAGGGCTATTAGTTCGGCAATCTGGGCAGAGGTCCCAGCAGGCAAACCTTCAGCTTCCACAGTGTCATGGAGGGTCACAACAGCATAACCCTCCCTCCTTTGCCCAGTACTGCTACCATCAGTGTACCACTCATAATCTGCATTTGGGAGGGGTACATCCTTTAAATCCGGACAGCTGGAGTACTGGACATCTATGAGCTCTAAACAGTCATGTTTCTGTTCCTCTGTTTCTGGCAAGAGAGTGGCTGGGTTAAGGGAGGGGAAAGGCTGTAGGGTGACTTCAGAGTTCTCTAACAGCTTAGCCTGGTACCGAACAATCCGAGCCTGGGTGAGCCAAAGCCCTCCCTTTGCATCCAATAAGCCTTGGACCATATGGGGAGTATAGATTTGCATAACCCCTCCCAATGTTAGCTTCTCGGCTTCCTCAAGCACTAGGGCAGTAGCTGCGACCACCCGTAAACATGCCGGCCAACCCTTTGCAACCTGATCCAGTTGCTTAGAAAAATAAGCCACGGGATGTCTCCATGCTCCTAACAGCTGTGTGAGCTCTCCTAGGGCCACCCCCTTTCGTTCATGTACATACAACTGAAACAGCTTAGAGAGATCCGGCAGGCCCAGAGCCGGGGCTTCCATCAATTTTCTTTTCAGGATTTTAAATGCCCTGCCAGCCTCTGGGGTCCAACAGAAGGGGTCATGATCTGCTCCTTTTACACAGTCGTACAGGGGTTTAGTCCACAGTCCAAACTCTGGGATCCATATCCTGCAAAAGCCTGCCATACCCAGAAATGCCCTGAGCCACTTACAATTACTTGGGGTAGGAACTTGACAGATAGCTTCCTTTCCCTTTTTTTTTTTTTTTTTCGCTTGAACGCTGACGCTCCCCTTGCCTGTAACCTGATTCCTTTACCTCAGACAACAGAGTTCTCAGGAGGATATTACAGTTGTCCCAATCCAGCTTATGACTACTAAGGCACCCTTCAAAGACTGAAATAAACCTGCTTGGGTTCGTTGAGAATTCCCCAGCCTGTGTTTTAAAAGCTGCTAAGTCTATTGGATTGAATGGCACATGGGTGTAAACTTACATAGTGGTAGCCTGACGTCCGTCTGCCCCTGGGCAAGCCACAACAGTCTCTGTAAGCAAAGGATAGAGTCCCACCGAGGGGGCAATCTCTGTAACCCGAGGCATCCTACCCTTATAAGGTGGCGGTGTGGGGGCCGAAGGGGACACATGGGTGACTTTAATTTTCCTGATATCTGCTGGGAGAGCAGTACAGCGGTGCATAGACAATCCAGGAAGTTTTTGGAAAGCATAGGGGACAATTTCCTGGTGCAAGTGCTAGAGGAGCCAACTAGGGGGGGAGCTTTTCTTGACCTGCTGCTCACAAACCGGGAAGAATTAGTAGGGGAAGCAAAAGTGGATGGGAATCTGGGCGGCAGTGACCATGAGTTGGTTGAGTTCAGGATCCTGACACAGGGAAGAAAGGTAAGCAGCAGGATACGGACCCTGGACTTCAGGAAAGCAGACTTCGACTCCCTCAGGGAACGGATGGGTAGGATCCCGTGGGGGACTAACATGAAGGGGAAAGGAGTCCAGGAGAGCTGGCTGTATTTCAAGGAATCCCTGTTGAGGTTACAGGGACAAACCATCCCGATGTGTCGAAAGAATAGTAAGTATGGCAGGCGACCAGCTTGGCTTAACGGTGAAATCCTAGCAGATCTTAAGCATAAAAAAGAAGCTTACAAGAAGTGGAAGACTGGACATATGACCAGGGAAGAGTATAAAAATATTGCTCGGGCATGTAGGAATGAAATTAGGAGGGCCAAATCGCACCTGGAGCTGCAGCTAGCGAGAGATGTCAAGAGTAACAAGAAGAGTTTCTTCAGGTATGTTGGCAACAAGAAGAAAGCCAAGGAAAGTGTGGGCCCCTTAATGAATGAGGGAGGCAACCTAGTGACAGAGGAGGTGGAAAAAGCTAATGTACTCAATGCTCTTTTTGCCTCTGTCTTCACAAACAAGGTCAGCTCCCAGACTGCTGTGCTGGGCATCACAACATGGGGAATAGATGGCCAGCCCTCTGTGGAGAAAGAGGTGGTTAGGGACTATTTAGAAAAACTGGATGTGCACAAGTCCATGGGGCCGGATGAGTTGCATCCGAGAGTGCTAAAGGAACTGGCGGCTTTGATTGCAGAGCCATTGGCCATTATCTTTGAAAACTCGTGGCGAACGGGGGAAGTCCCGGATGACTGGAAAAAGGCTAATGTAATGCCAATCTTTAAAAAAGGGAAGAAGGAGCATCCTGGGAACTACAGGCCAGTAAGCCTCACCTCAGTCCCCGGAAAAATCATGGAGCAGGTCCTCAAAGAATCAATCCTGAAGCACTTACATGAGAGGAAAGTGATCAGGAACAGTCAGCATGGATTCACCAAGGGAAGGTCATGACTGACTAATCTAATCGCCTTCTATGATGAGATTACTGGTTCTGTGGATGAAGGGAAAGCAGTGGATGTATTGTTTCTTGACTTTAGCAAAGCTTTTGACACAGTCTCCCACAGTATTCTTGTCAGCAAGTTAAGGACGTATGGGCTGGATGAATATAAGGTGGGTAGAAAGCTGGCTAGATTGTCAGGCTCAACGGGTAGTGATCAATGGCTCCATGTCTAGTTGGAAGCCGGTGTCAAGTGGAGTGCCCCAGGGGTCGGTCCTGGGGCCGGTTTTGTTCAATATCTTCATAAATGATCTGGAGGATGGTGTGGATTGCACTCTCAGCAAATTTGCGGATGACACTAAACTGGGAGGAGTGGTAGATACGCTGGAGGGGAGGGATAGGATACAGAGGGACCTAGACAAATTGGAGGATTGGGCCAAAAGAAATCTGATGAGGTTCAATAAGGATAAGTGCAGGGTCCTGCACTTAGGACGGAAGAACCCAATGCACAGCTACAGACTAGGGACCGAATGGCTAGGCAGCAGTTCTGCGGAAAAGGACCTAGGGTGACAGTGGACGAGAAGCTGGATATGAACCAGCAGTGTGCCCTTGTTGCCAAGAAGGCCAATGGCATTTTGGGATGTATAAGTAGGGGCATAGCGAGCAGATCGAGGGACGTGATTGTTCCCCTCTATTCGACATTGGTGAGGCCTCATCTGGAGTACTGTGTCCAGTTTTGGGCTCCACACTACAAGAAGGATGTGGATAAATTGGAAAGAGTCCAGCGAAGGGCAACAAAAATGATTAGGGGTCTGGAACACATGAGTTATGAGGAGAGGCTGAGAGAACTGGGATTGCTTAGTCTGCAGAAGAGAAGAATGAGGGGGGATTTGACAGCTGCTTTCAACTACCTGAAAGGGGGTTCCAAAGAGGATGGTTCTAGACTATTCTCAGTGGTGGAAGAGGACAGGACAAGGAGTAATGGTCTCAAGTTGCAGTGGGGGAGGTTTAGGTTGGATATTAGGAAAAACTTTTTCACAAGGAGGGTGGTGAAACACTGGAATGCGTTGCCTAGGGAGGTAGTGGAATCTCTTTCCTTGGAGGTTTTTAAGGTCAGGCTTGACAGAGCCCTGGCTGGGATGATTTAGTTGGGTATGGGTCCTGCTTTTGGCCAGGGGGTTGGACTAGATGACCTCCTGAGGTCCCTTCCAACCCTGATATTCTATGATTCTATGCCATTACAGTGGGGGTGGGGGTCTGGGGACTAACATTAGCTACTACTGAACCAGTCGGAGTCAGATTACAGCTCTGCAGAATTACAGCTCTGTTCTATTTCTTAAAGCCATAAACACTTGTGCATACAAAAATTTCAATTCCATTTTCCCATTCACTGACAAAACAAAACTAATTGGAGGATCGTGTTGTAATTAATTGACCCTCCTGGTGGCCACCACTTCTGGTCCTCTAGTTGATATTGAGGCCAGTCAACTTTACAGAATCATTTTAATTGGCACTTAGTCATCGGATCTGCACCAAATACCTTCCAGTTTGCTTGAATGCATTTTAGGGGCATACACCGTGCCCTAACCCCCGAGCTCTGTCCCTGTCCCATACCTACAGGGTAACTCTGGGCGTCCCCAGGTTCCAACAGAGCATACAATCCGGATTTCAAAAGGTTCCTACCTTATGCAAGGGACCGGTTCTTCACCATCGTCCACAGCTGCTTCTCCACTATATGAATGCGTTGCACCGTTGTGCCCTCCGGGGTCGATCAAATCACGTCTCCTCCAAGGCTCCCGATGAACTCACCAGTGCGCGCTGGGCGTCGGTTCTCGCCGCAATCCTCGACCTCCAGGAGGGGTCCGGGCAAGGCTAAATAGCAGCCTCGTCGCCCACCCAAGGACGCCAAAAGCTGTTGCCGGTACCCAGTGCCAAGAGGCTAAACAACAGCTTGAGTTGGTTCGCTACCCGGTGTGCTACACCCAATAATCACAACGGGGTGGAGAAGCAGAAAAGTTTATTTGCAGCTGCAAAAAGGTACAGGGAGAATAGAATCTCAAATCCTGCACACAGAGCAGGAAGTTACACAGGCTTTTATACATCCTTTTTTCCAGCATACTTATCCAATAGCAAGCTGCTCCAAGTATCCATATAGCCAGCCAATCCAGTTCCCAGCTAGTTCCCTTGTTCTCTGTATCATTTGTTAAACTGTACATAAAGCTGCTTTATTCAGCATTGTTCTTCCATATCTGCTCTGTTCGGCCTTGCTTAGTTTCAAGCAAAAATCCTGGTATGATAAACATGCCAGAGAGCGTTCCTTCAAAGTAGGAAACCAGGTCATGGTCTTAAAGGCGCTCCAGGCCCATAAAATGGAAGCATCGTGGGAAGGGCATTCACGGTCCAGGACCGCCTGGGAGATGTTAATTATCTCATAGCATTCCCCACCTCCAATCGAAAGGATTCTCTAAAGCCCTTTTATTCCAGAGAATTAAAGGTTTGTCAGTTTACAGCCCAGGGAGGAGATGACGCTGAGTGGCCTGAAGGTGTCTACTATGAAGGGAAAAGTGCAGGTGGCATGGAAGAGGTGAACCTCTCCATGACCCTTGGGCGTATGCAGTGACAGCAGATCCAGGAGCTGTGCACTAGCTACGTGCCAAGGTTCTCAGCCACCCCAGGACTGACTGAACGGGCATACCACTCCATTGACACAGGTAATGCTCGCCCAATTAAAGTCCAACCTTACTGGGTGTCTCCTCAAGCTAAACTGCTATAGAACTGGAGATCCAGGATATGTTACAGATGGGTGTAATCCGCCCCTCTGGAAGTGCATGGGCATCTCCAGTGGTTCTAGTTCCCAAACCAGATGGGGAAATATGTTTTTGCGTGGACTACCGTAATCTAAATGCTGTAACTCACCCAGACAACTATCCAATGCCACGCACAGATGAACTATTAGAGAAACCCAATGCACAGCTACAGACTAGGGACCGAATGGCTAGGCAGCAGTTCTGCGGAAAAGGACCTAGGGGTGACAGTGGACGAGAAGCTGGATATGAGTCAGCAGTGTGCCCCTGTTGCCAAGAAGGCCAATGGCATTTTGGGATGTATAAGTAGGGGCATAGCGAGCAGATGGAGGGACGTGATCGTTCCCCTCTATTCGACATTGGTGAGGCCTCATCTGGAGTACTGTGTCCAGTTTTGGGCCCCACACTTCAAGAAGGATGTGGATAAATTGGAGAGAGTCCAGCGAAGGGCAACAAAAATGATTAGGGGACTGGAACACATGAGTTATGAGGAGAGGCTGAGGGAGCTGGGATTGTTTAGCCTGCAGAAGAGAAGAATGAGGGGGGATTTGATAGCTGCTTTCAACTACCTGAAAGGGGGTTCCAAAGAGGATGGCTCTAGACTGTTCTCAATGGTAGCAGATGACAGAACGAGGAGTAATGGTCTCAAGTTGCAGTGGGGGAGGTTTAGATTGGATATTAGGAAAAGCTTTTTCACTAAGAGGGTGGTGAAACACTGGAATGCGTTACCTAGGGAGGTGGTAGAATCTCCTTCCTTAGAGGTTTTTAAGGTCAGGCTTGACAAAGCCCTGGCTGGGATGATTTAACTGGAAATTGGTCCTGCTTTGAGCAGGGGGTTGGACTAGATGACCTTCTGGGGTCCCTTCCAACCCTGATATTCTATGATTCTATGATTCTAAACTGGGACGGGCCCAGTTCATCTCTACCTTGGACTTAACCAAGGGGTACTGGCAGGTACCGCTAGATGAATCTGCCAAGGAAAGGTCAGCCTTCACCACACATCTTGGGCTGTATGAATTTAATGTACTCCCTTTCGGGCTGCGAAATGCACCCGTCACCTTCCAAAGACTTGTAGATGGTCTCCTAGTGGGATTAGGAGAATATGCAGTCGCCTACCTTGACGATGTGGCCATATTTTCGGATTCCTGGGCAGAACACCTCTACAAAAGGTCTTTGAGCACATAAGGGAGGCAGGACTAACTGTTAAGGCTAAGAAGGGTCAAATAGGCCTAAACAGAGTGACTTACCTTGGACACCAGGTCGGTCAAGGAACTACCAACACCCTACAGGCCAAAGTGGATGCTATCCAAAAGTGGCCTGTCCCAAGGTCAAAGAAACAGGTTCAATCCTTCTTAGCCTTGGCCGGTTATTACAGGCGATTTGTACCGCAAAACAGCCAAATTGCCGCCCCATTAACAGACCTAACCAAAAAGAAACAGCCAAATGCCGTTTAGTGGACAGAAGAGTGTCAGAAGGCCTTTAACCATCTTAAAGCAACACTCATGTCTGACCCTGTACTAAGGGCCCCAGACTTTGACAAGCCGTTCCTAGAAACCACAGATGCATCCGAGAGTGGTGTGGGAGCAGTTTTAATGCAGGAAGGACCGGATCAAGAATTCCACCCTGTAGTTTTTCTCAGCAAAAAACTGTCTGAGAGGGAAAGCAACTGGTCAGTCAGTGAAAAAGAATGTTACGCCATTGTCTACGCTCTGGAAAAGCTACGCCCATATGTTTGGGGACGGCGTTTTCACCTGCAAACTGACCATGGTGCACTGAAGTGGCTTCACACCGTCAAAGAAAATAACAAAAAACTTCTTCGGTGGAGTTTAGCTCTCCAAGATTTTGATTTCAAGATACAACACATCTCAGGAGCTTCTAACAAAGTGGCTGATGCACTCTCCCATGAAAGTTTCCCAGAATCAACTGGTTAAAATCGTCCTTGAGATGTGGAAAATATTGTTAGTCTTTATGTACTTGGTAGTATATTTAGAGGTGCATGTGTCATATTAACTCTTTTTTCCAGGAAGAAATCCCAGCCAGCGTTTCACCCTAGGTGTGATTTGGGGGATGTGTCATAAATATAAAGGGAATGGTAAACCCCTTTAAAATCCCTCCTGGCCAGAGGAAAAATCCTCTCACCTGTAAAGGGTTAAGAAGCTAGGATAACCTCGCTGGCACCTGACCAAAATGACCAATGAGGAGACAAGATACTTTCAAAAGCTGGGGGCAGGAAAAAACAAAGGGTCAGTCTGGGTGATGCTTTTGCCACAGACAGAACAGGAATGGAGTCTTAGAACTTAGTAAGTAATCTAGCTAGATATGCGTTAGATTATGATTTCTTTAAATGTCTGAGAAATTAAGTTGTGCTGAATAGAATGAATATTCCTGTCTGTGTGTCTTTTTTGTAACTTAAGGTTTTGCCTAGAGGGATTCCCTATGTTTTGAATCTAATTACCCTGTAAGGTATCTACCATCCTGATTTTACAGAGGTGATTCTTTTTACTGTTTCGTCTATTAAAATGTTTCTTTTCAAGAACTGAATGCTTTTTTCATTGTTCTAAGATCCAAGGGTTTGGGTCTGTGGTCACCTATGCAAATTGGTGAGGATTTTTACCAAACCTTCCCCAGGAAGTGGGGTGCAAGGGTTGGGAGGATTTTGGGGGGAAAGACGTTTCCAAACAACATTTTCCCAATAAACCCAGATAAACGTTTGGTGGTGGCAGTGGAAGTCCAAGGGCAAAGGGTAAAATAGTTTGTACCTTGGGGAAGTTTTAACCTAAACTGGTAAAAGTAAGCTTGGGGGGTTTTCATACAGGTTCCCACATCTGTACCCTAGAGTTCAGAGTGGGGAAGGAACCTTGACAAGTGACGTTCACTTTCTAACGTGGTTATTTCTTTGTATACAGTTTCCACGCTGGTGATGGCTGGAGCATGCAGTGTTGTAGCCTGCTTCTATGTTATCTTCTTCCACTCCGACTACAAGAGACTCCATGCCGAAGCATCGAATGCCACCTCAGTCAACAAAATTGGAATAGAAGCAACAGCTCCTGAAGCCTAAAATGTCTTATTTACAACTGTACACTAGAATGCTGGGAAAAAAGGACTAATCTCTGTGGGAAAGGGCCAGTCACACCTGTGCATTCAGCTGGCACGCTGGGGCCCCAAGCCTGGTATGGATCTTATAGGTGCTACGACAATACAAATGCTACGCCAAGTTTGATGACAGAGGAGCTGGAGTGTTGTCTGTCCCTGTGGTTCTCCACCACAGCCCAAGCTGGGCTTTTAGGACAAGATGCAAGGGAGGGGGATTTGTGCTATTTGGATCTTGCTAAAGTGATTAAAAGAACCAAAGATGGATTGGACATCTACAGAGATAAGAATATTTAGTTGAAATAGTAATGCTGAAGTATTGCAAGGGAGATAAACCTCACGTTTCAGGAGTTAAGGCCATTGTTTAAATACTAGAGGTTGGGGTGAGAGAAGTGGGGAGTGGGGTGGGGCAGTTTGTCTGTACCTACACTGCATCTTCCTCTGAGGTATCTGCTGCTGGCCACTGCTAGAGACAGAACACTGGCCTCGAAGGACCATGGTTCTGATCAGTATGACAATTCTGATGGCTTGGGGTGACCTTTCATCAAGGGATGGGGGTAGTAAAAACTGGGCAGGTGGGTTTTATCTTTGCCTGCTGCTGGTTTGTTCAATGTTCTGTAAGCTCCGATGCTGGGCACAGCACATGCTTCTAAAATCACCTGCAGCATCTTTACCAGTAGACATGCGAGGGACAGCCCTGATATTTAAGCACCAAATGTAAAGGAGAATTGACCCTCCCCCCCGCTCCCGGAGAAGGAGAGATTAAGAGTCAGCGCATGTTACGAGACTGGGTTTTATACCACCCTCACTCCACCCACTCACCTGCCATATGGTTAGTGGTGCAGAATTCATTTCTAGCCTGTTGCTGAACCTTAACCTTAACACAAACCCTTGAGCGGATCACTGCGGACTATGTGGCTCTGGGAAGAAGGATAAAGGAGTTTGAGGCACAAGTGGTGTTCTCGTCCATCTTCCCCGTAGAAGGAAAAGGCTGGGATAGGGACCGTCAAATCGTGGAAGTCAACGAATGGCTACGCAGGTGGTGTTGGAGAGAAGGCTTTGGATTCTTTGACCATGGGATGGTGTTCCATGAAGGAGGAGTGCTGGGCAGAGACGGGCTCCACCTGACGAAGAGAGGGAAGAGCATCTTTGCGAGCAGGCTGGCTAACCTAGTGAGGAGGGCTTTAAACTAGGTTCACCAGGGGAAGGAGACCAAAGCCCTGAGGTAAGTGGGAAAGCGGGATACCGGGAGGAAGCACAGGCAGGAATGTCTGTGAGGGGAGGGCTCCTGCCTCATACTGAGAATGAGGGGCGATCAGCAGGTTATCTCAAGTGCTTATATATGAATGCACAAAGCCTTGGAAACAAGCAGGGAGACCTGGAGGTCCTGCTGATGTCAAGGAATTATGACGTGATTGGAATAACAGAGACTTGGTGGGATAACTCACATGACTGGAGTACTGTCATGGATGGTTATAAACTGTCCAGGAAGGACAGGCAGGGCAGAAAAGGTGGGGGAGTAGCACTGTATGTAAGGGAGCAGTATGACTGCTCAGTGCTCCGGTATGAAACTGCAGAAAAACGTGAGTGTCTCTGGATTAAGTTTAGAAGTGCGAGCAACAAGAGTGATGTAGTGGTGGGAGTCTGCTATAGACCACCGGACCAGGGGGATGAGGTGGATAAGGCTTTCTTCCGGCAGCTCGCAGAAGCTACTAGATCGCATGCCCTGGTTCTCATGGGTGACTTTAATCTTCCTGATATCTGCTGGGAGAGCAATACAGCGGTGCATAGACAATCCAGGAAGTTTTTGGAAAGCGTAGGGGACAATTTCCTGTGCAAGTGCTAGAGGAGCCAACTGCGGGGGGGAGCTTTTCCTGACCTGCTGCTCACAAACCGGGAAGAATTAGTAGGGGAAGCAAAAGTGGATGTGAATCTGGGAGGCAGTGACCATGAGTTGGTTGAGTTCAGGATCCTGACACAGGGAAGAAAGGTAGGCAGCAGGATACGGACCCTGGACTTCAGGAAAGCAGACTTCGACTCCCTCAGGGAATGGATGGGTAGGATCCCCTGGGGGACTAACATGAAGGAGAAAGGAGTCCAGGAGAGCTGGCTGTATTTCAAGGAATCCCTGTTGAGGTTACAGGGACAAACCATCCTGATGTGTCAAAAGAATAGTAAATATGGCAGACGACCAGCTTGGCTTAACGGTGAAATCCTAGCGGATCTTAAACATAAAAAAGAAGCTTACAAGAAGTGGAAGACTGGACATATGACCAGGGAAGAGTATAAAAATATTGCTCGGGCATGTAGGAATGAAATTAGGAGGGCCAAATCGCACCTGGAGCTGCAGCTAGTGAGAGATGTCAAGAGTAACAAGAAGGGTTTCTTCAGGTATGTTGGCAACAAAAAGAAAGCCAAGGAAAGTGTGGGCCCCTTAATGAATGAGGGAGGCAACCTAGTGACAGAGGAGGTGGAAAAAGCTAATGTACTCAATGCTTTTTTTGCCTGTCTTCACGAACAAGGTCAGCTCCCAGACTGCTGCACTGGGCATCACAACATGGGGAATAGATGGCCAGCCCTCTGTGGAGAAAGAGGTGGTTAGGGACTATTTAGAAAAGCTGGACGTGCACAAGTCCATGGGGCCGGATGAGTTGCATCCGAGAGTGCTAAAGGAATTGGTGGCTGTGATTGCAGAGCCGTTGGCCATTATCTTTGAAAAATCGTGGCGAACGGGGGAAGTCCCGGATGGCTGGAAAAAGGCTAATGTAGTGCCAATCTTTAAAAAAGGGAAGAAGGAGGATCCTGGGAACTACAGGCCAGTCAGCCTCACCTCAGTCCCTGGAAAAATCATGGAGCAGGTCCTCAAAGAATCAATCCTGAAGCACTTACATGAGAGGAAAGTGATCAGGAACAGTCAGCATGGATTCACCAAGGGAAGGTCATGCCTGACTAATCTAATCGCCTTCTATGATGAGATTACTGGTTCTGTGGATGAAGGGAAAGCAGTGGATGTATTGTTTCTTGACTTTAGCAAAGCTTTTGACACGGTCTCCCACAGTATTCTTGTCAGCAAGTTAAAGAAGTATGGGCTGGATGAATGCACTATAAGGTGGGTAGAAAGTTGGCTAGATTGTCAGGCTCAACAGGTAGTGATCAATGGCTCCATGTCTAGTTGGCAGCCGGTGTCAAGTGGAGCGTCCCAGGGGTCGGTCCTGGGGCCAGTTTTGTTCAATATCTTCATAAATGATCTGGAGGATGGTGTGGATTGCACTCTCAGCAAATTTGCGGATGATACTAAACTAGGAGGAGTGGTAGATACGCTGGAGGGCAGGGATAGGATACAGAGGGACCTAGACAAATTGGAGGATTGGGCCAAAAGAAATCTGATGAGGTTCAATAAGGATAAGTGCAGGGTCCTGCACTTAGGACGGAAGAACCCAATGCACAGCTACAGACTAAGGACCGAATGGCTAGGCAGCAGTTCTGCGGAAAAGGACCTAGGGGTGACAGTGGACGAGAAGCTGCATATGAGTCAGCAGTGTGCCCTTGTTGCCAAGAAGGCTAATGGCGTTTTGGGATGTATAAGTAGGGGCATAGTGAGCATATCGAGGGACGTGATTGTCCCCCTCTATTCGACATTGGTGAGGCCTCATCTGGAGTACTGTGTCCAGTTTTGGGCCCCACACTACAAGAAGGATGTGGATAAATTGGAGAGAGTCCAGCGAAGGGCAACAAAAATGATTAGGGGACTGGAACACATGACTTATGAGGAGAGGCTGAGGGAACTGGGATTGTTTAGTCTGCAGAAGAGAAGAATGAGAGGGGATTTGATAGCTGCTTTCAACTACCTGAGAGGTGGTTCCAGAGAGGATGGTTCTAGACTATTCTCAGTGGTAGAAGAGGACAGGACAAGGAGTAATGATCTCAAGTTGCAGTGGGGGAGGTTTAGGTTGGATATTAGGAAAAACTTTTTCACTAGGAGGGTGGTGAAACACTGGAATGCGTTACCTAGGGAGGTGGTAGAATCTCCTTCCTTAGAGGTTTTTAAGGTCAGGCTTGACAAAGCCCTGGCTGGGATGATTTAATTGGGGATTGGTCCTGCTTTGAGCAGGGGGTTGGACTAGATCACCTCCTGAGGTCCCTTCCAACCCTGATATTCTATGATTCTATGACCCATTTCTAATAGTTACAATTTAACAAGCAAAGGCACCTGTTGCCCTCCAAACACCGTGACCCTGGAGCAGGCCTGTGCTCACTGCCCAGGAGATGGTGAGGTTAAATGTGATGCACTAGCACTGTTGGACATGGCAGGAAAATGATGATTTAGCTCCTTCCCACAGCAGATGCTGCCCATGACACCTCTAAGAACCCCAAGGAGGGGCAAAGGCCAACCGTCAATGGGAACCTGCTGGAGGCCAGTAATGGTAACACAAGGGCGATTCACCCCTCGGCGGCCTAGACTAATGCACAGTGTCCCGGTCGAGCGCAGGGGCTGTAACAGACCTGCAAGTGCTGCCAGGAATGATTGAGGCCCAAGGACTAAAACTCTACCCATGGGAAATTGACATTTCCAGCACGGGACTCGGTCCAATTCGAAACAAAACAATTTTTTCAGCCTTTCCAGGGAAGAGGAAATTCCTAGGAATCTTCATTTTGGGACTATGGACAGGTGGTGTTTCCAAGAGGAAATATGCTCCCCAGGCCCAGTCAGCTGCTGAGTGAAATTAACACGATTCATATCAGTTTCGCTGATGCCCACCACCAACCAGCAGCTGCAAAATCATGTCCCTTTTACTCAGCAGCTGCCTGGCTTTGCAGGGGCTGCATTTCGGAGGCATCCTGAGCTGGGGCCACAGGGTGTGGACTCTGCAATCCCAACCCCAGGAATTCCTGGCTCCCAGCTTCAGGGAGGAAGCTTGGAAGCCTCGCAAGCCCAAGCTCAGGTGTGGCTCTCAGGGCCACCAAGCTCCCAGCGCCGCAGTGGGGAGTTTGGAGGCCCTACAGTCCCGAACTCCGGAGCAGCCTTGGAGCTGCAGACCCTGGAAGCCCGGGGTGTCCAGCAGCCTGCCAGGTGAGCTGGCAGGGAACCAGGGAGGTTTTGTTCCAAACTGCCACCTGTGGTTTGATGAATGTTAACTGAACCTGCCACATGCCTGTGAAACATTTTGGGTTAGACAGATCAGCATTTTCCTATGCAACCCTGTGCTGGCAGACAATTCCTGACCAGTTCTACAGAGGCCACAAGTTGCTGTCCAAGGGATGCCAATGACTCCGTCCCTGCCCCCTGCCATATCTCCATTGTAGCTGTCTGTGACCCAGGCACTATTTGCACTTTGGAAACAGCTAAGACGTGGTTGGGGAAACTTTTCCTTGCTGTAAAACTGCAGTCTCTTGGGAATGAGCCATGTGGTGTGTTGGCTGTAACACAAACACACATTAGAATGGAGGCAGGACCATTTCAGATTCCTTCTAGGAAGCAGAAGGGGTGTCTTAAAGTGACATTTGGGTTGTCTCCCAAGAGCCATGCACAGATGTTCTCATACCTGCAACCTGCATAGAAAGGAGGCCTGCTGCCTTTAAGACCCCGCTTCGCTCTCCCTACAACCAGGAGAGGTGATCCTCAGTGTAGATATGATGGGCAGGAGCAGAGGATTAGCTTCAAGCAGCATTATCTCTCCGCACAGTCCTCATTAACTATAAGAGAGCAGCCAAAGGGGAACCCAGTCAATAGCAACCAGGAGACTGCTGGATCCATGCTGCCAGGACATAGGGGGAGGGGTCCAGAGGGGCCAGGAGTCATCTGTGATTTATAAACTTAATGAGTGTAATGACTGCAGTGGACAGAAAACGGATTCCGACTTCTCTGCAGTGAACTGCAAGCAAAATGGTTTGTATCCAAGATACCTCCACAGCAACAGCACTGCAGTTCTTTGGCAAGGAGTTACAAATGAAGTTAAACTTTCCAAGTCTGAATAATTGTTCCCATGTATGACCTTTCAGTGCTAACATGCCACCTGGGGTGGTGCTTGTAAAAAGCTACTGGATAAAGTGCTGTAAATGACACTTGCAAATATTAGGATCAGTTTGTCCCACTCTCCAGTCCACTTACAGGAAAAAGGGACTTGATGTCCTTCAGGACTTAGTATTAAGTGAGTTTTAGCAATGCAGATTGTATACGGGCCTTTCTCCTATTGGAGGGAGCTAATTGTTCAAAAGCATGTATTATTTCGCTCTCGGTACACTGCAAACTAGATTAAACACATTTGCAACTCATTCTTTCTTCCTGCCTTCCAGGCATGTACTGTCACGAGAAATCTGACTGCGTCTGCAGTGGAATTTCTTCCTGGTTGGCTATAGTCTGTGTGAGTGAGGGTCAAACTTCAGGCAGTCTAGTATAGTTCAGTGTGTGAACTGATCAAGCCTGAGATTCAGCCAAGGATTAGGCTACACTGACACTTGTTGAGGACCAGGTGCACTGGTCACCTTCACAATCTCTTTTACTAGTTGATCACCATTTGTTAGTTTGTACTGTTACCCATTAGGCTGTCTACACTACAGATCTCACAGCAGCACAACTGTACGGCTGCAACTGCGCTGCTGTAAGGTCTCCTGTGTAGCCACTCTATGCCAGCAGGACCCCTGGCATACCTGGCATAACTAAACCACTCCCAATGAGCGGTGGTAGCTATGTCGGCAGGAGATGCTCTCCCAGCGAAATACCACTGTCCACATCAGTGCTTTTGTTGGTGAAACTTATGTCCATCAGGGAGGTGTTTTTTCACACCCCCAAGTGACAAAAATGCTGCTGACAAAAGTGCTAATATAGACAAAGCCTTACGTTCCCATTAGACTCTAAAATTCACAGAATGAAGGGGAGGAATTGTCTAAAGTAGAGGCTTAAGCGGATAACAGATTAAGATTCAAGGAGATAACTTCAAAGTACTTCAGAAGAACAGACTGTGAAGTTATCTGACAAGCAGACTTTAGTTTGTCAACTCTGCAACTGTGGCACTAAATGCCTAATAAAGTAGGACTGAATCGTGTCAGCCATTCCTCAATCCTGATCAAAATGCTCTCGGTACATGATTGGTTTGTATCTCTGCAAACTGCCCAATTTAATAGATGGTGCTTTTTAAAAATGACAACTGTGGCACCACTTATATGTATTTTGTACATGTGAGGGTGCACAAAATGAACTAATCAGAATAATTCTGTTACACTAGAGACGTATAATTAGTATAGTGTGAAAAACATGCATTTCAGGCTCTCGCTCTCTCTCTCTCTCTTTCTCAAATGCCTTGAACAGTTGGTGGCCAATTAATCCCAGGTAGACACCTGACTTCAACTGGTTGTGGCAGTAGGGAGAAATGCAGTGCAAGCAGGTGTATCCAGAATCAGCTGTCACAGTGCGGCCTGTGGGCCTGCATAAGACTGAGCCAGAAAGCACCAGCTTGATTTCCATAGAGCATTTTATAGGAGAATAGCAAGAGCAGACAAGAGGCTTTTACACTTTCTAACTAGCCAATGTGAAAGTGTGACCCAAGCCAATCAAGGATGCATTTGGCTTGTTTAAACGGTAAGTGTGAACGTTCTAAATGTGGGACAGGGCCATGGTGTTGTTTGTGTGATCATTTATCTGGACATCACAACAGTCTGTTAGTAGGACATTAGTGCAAACCTAAGCCATCAGCCCCTCATAGATTGCTAGGGAGCACACCCTGCCAAAAGAACTACTGAAGGGTGGTCATTTATCTAAAACAAAGTGTCAAGCATGAGGACCTGCAGCTGGGCCTGGGATTAGGTAACCAGCTGAAAGACCTAATTGAGCAGATCGCTGGATTGATTCAGCGGCATTGCCCCGACTGTTCTTAAGCCCAGCAGTAGCACTTGGCCAGTGGTTGCCCAATGCTGTGATTAATCCTTTCCCTGCTTTCTTCCCAGCCTTGCTTCAGTCCTCAGTCCTGCTTCGTTTCTGACTCTGGGTTCCTGACACCGGCTCTGACTCTTCGATCTCGATTCCGACTCCGACCACTAGGATGGATTGCTATTGCTCTAACCACTAGGCCAGAGTGCCCACACCCCAGTCTGTGACACACAGCCTGGCACAATTCCCTTCAATTCATGCATTCTATGAGTAGTAGTTCCTAGTGAATGAGAACTACTACTACTGTTATCTACTTACCTATTGCTCTGAACATAACATTTTGGGGATCACCCTGGCCAGTGAGGGATTCTGTCACCATCTGCCTTGTAACCTTGGATGTCTTAAAGCCATGCTGCTGTGGTTCAGTGCTCCGACACCAGTACCCACCCTGCAAGCAGGAGGTCCCACCCTGGATTCCAACAGCCTTGTTACTTCTTGCAGAGTGAGCTCAACAATCCCTTCCAGTCCCGAGTGCCCCCAAATCCGGCTCCCCATGTTCCTCACTACCAGACACTCATGACTTTTCCCTCTGGTTCGTCACTGCCAAACGTGTGAAACCCGTCCCAGGTTAGCAGTTCACTTTGGTGCATGGACTCCACAGTTTGCACAACAGAGGAACTGCTCAAGGTGCAAATGAACAAAACGAAATCGATTCAAAGATGAAACAACAAGAAAAAGCAAACACAGGCGAGGTGCACAGAAAATAAACAAAGACACAAGCTCAGGCTTTCCCCATTAGCTAAATTCCCTCGTCTAATACAAGTGACCTATTGCCTCTGGACAGGTTGTTCCCAGCGTGCCCATTTCCCTAAAGAGGATCCAGTGTTTCACAGAGAGCACCCCACTAAGATGCTGACCCTCAGTTTCTGGATACCCTTCAAATCCCTTCCCCATTAACAGGGTTTTTTCCCTTTTTTCTCAGACTCTGGCAATTCATGGTTGCACAGAGTAGGGTGTTTCCCACACAAGGGGTTTGTTTTCCAGTTCAAGTTGTTTAGATGTTTGCCCATTAACTGTGATGGTCCAACATTGTCATGTCCTGGCTGGACAATGTTAGATGCTAGGGAAAACACCCCTGCCTGATTGTCTCACCACCCATCTCTGAGGGGATGCTGCAGTTGCACTGTAGTTACAATTACAATGCTCTACACACATAACCCTGCATACCCAGGACCTGTACACACATCTCCTAATGACCAGCAAGTTCAGGACATTGCAAGCTTTCATAACAGACCTTATTTGACATATTTTGATACACAATAACATTGTCTACAACCTGTTGATTCAGTTGCTTATTTTGGGGGATTCACACCCCGCAGTAGCCCCTCAAGGTGTGTGGACCTTGACTGTCACACCTACCTAGTGAGTTGATGCTGGAGTCGTGGCCACTAGTCATGATAGAAGATTCACCTCTGTCCTCTCTTCTCTGGGCACAGCCTTGGCTACCTTGCTCTCCGACCCCTCAATAGGTTTAATCTCCGTATCATACTACTGTAAAGCTATGCTCCAGCAGAGACATCTGGAATTGGTTCCTTTTGTTCTATGGACCCATACTAATGGAGAGTGGTGTATTAATACCCTGAACTGCTTATTGAACAGGCACGGTCTGAGTTGTTTCACAGCCCATACTATGGCATAGCGCTCTTTTTAAATTACAGAGTAGTTCTGTTCAGAGGGAGACAGTTTTGGGCGCAGATACACAATAGGGTGGATTTTGGTCATCTTCCCTTGTCTGCATTAATATGGCTCTGAGACCTGTGCTGGATGCATCAACACACAATTCAAACGTTTTCTTGAAATCTTTGATAAAATCTGTTTCACTGCATCAAAACCTTTTTGACTGGCATCTGATCAGACTCCTTTTCTGTTTTTGCTTTCTAACACAGGCTTGTGATAGGAGCGACAGTGTCACTGAAACCTCCCACAGGCCAATTCACAATAGCTTCCACTTTCAGAGATTTGAGTGGACCTGACCTCCATCCACCCAGCCGAGGGATCTTTGGTGCCCCTACTGTACACTTTGGGTATGTCTAAATAGGTATAAGGAAGGTTTTGGTCATGAGTACGGCCCTACCAAATTCACAGCCATGAAAAACGCATCACAGACCATGAAATCTGGTCTCCCCCTGTGAAATCCAGTCTTTTGTGCTTTTACTTTATACTATACAAATTTCATGGGGGAGACCAGTGTTTCTCAAATTGGGGGTCCTGACCCAAAAGGGGGTCACAAGGTTATTTTAGGGGGGTTGCGGTATTGCCACCCTTACTTCTGCGCTGCCTTCAGAGCTGGGTGGCCAGAGCGCGACGGTGATTGGCTGGGTGCCCAGCTCTGCAGGCAGCAGTGCAGAAGTAAGGTGGCAATACCATACCAGGCCATCCTTACTTCTGCGCTGCTGACGACGGCGGCTCTGCCTTCAGAGATGGGCTCACAGCCAGCGGCCGCTGCTCTCCAGCTGCCCAGCTCTGAAGGCAGCACCGCCACCAGCTGCGTAGAAGTCAGGGTAGCAGCACCGCAATCTCCCCTACAACAACCTTGCAACACCCCGCCCCCCAGCTCCTTTATGGATCAGGCTCCCTACAATTGCAACACCATGAAATTTCAGATTTAAATAGCTGAAATAATGAAATTTACGATTTTTAAAATCCCATGACCATGAAATTGACCAAAATGGACCATGAATTTGGTAGGGCCCTTGTCATGAGGAAGTATCTATAGAAAATATTGTCCACCCAAGGTTTTAAGGTTTTGTCATTTTGAAGTGCAAGACCTTTAAAGCAATGAAGGATTTACATGTCACCAAATCAAAGGTGGTAGAACCATGGAAACGTTTGAAATTGAAAAATCCACAGCAGCAGCATCACAAGAGCTGCAAGCTATAATTGTGTGAAGAGAAAAGGAGGACTTGTGGCACCTTAGAGACTAACCAATTTATTTGAGCATGAGCTTTCGTGAGCTACAGATCACTTCATCGGATGCATCTTATGCTCAAATAAATTGGTTAGTCTCTAAGGTGCCACAAGTACTCCTTTTCTTTTTGCGGATACAGACTAACACGGCTGCTACTCTGAAATATTTTATTGTGCAAATAAATCAACAGCCTTTTGGCCATATTCAAAAAGCCATATTCAGAAAGCCATATTCAACTACACTAATGCTGTCATGATATTCCCTCCCGCCACCCCCAACCTTAGTTCTCCCACCGTGAGTCATTTGTCAAAGGTTTAAGATTTTAAAATTAACAAACTACTACAACCACCAACGATCTCATCGACATTCAGATTCAGTGTGGTTCTGGACACACATTATCTTACGTGTAAAAAATTTGATCAAAGCTGGGGATGCACCATAATATGCATATAAAAACTCCTTCCAAAAAGAAGCATCACTTAATCTTGAGTGAACAAAAGGGATGAGTTTGAAAATACTGTATAAGATTTTTCAAGCTGAGTGTAAATACCTAAAACAATTGTGTGAACCGAACTTTGAAAATCTGGACCCTTGTTAGAATTATCCACAAGGGAAAAATACCCGCAAATACCATCAAGTGTGCTAACAAATAAAGACAAAAGCAGCTAAACATTTTTAAGAAGTTGGCACAAAAGATATGCTGTAGGACAACAAAATAGCAATGTCTAAGTTGCAGAGAAAAATCGGGAACTAGCTAAATACTTAGGTGATCAACTATCAAACACCATGATCTGCAATACAGAAAGAGAGCAATTATTTTTATGGCACCCACCACAGCAGTATGTAGGTGTCACCACAGAAATTCAGGAAAGAAGCCAATAGCGCAGCATCAGAAAACAGTAGCCATAACGATGGCACATTAGGTAAGTTAATGGAGGACAGGTCCATCGATGGCTATTAGCCAAGATGCTCAGGGATGCAACCCCATCCTCTGGGTGCCCCTAGCCTCTGACTGCCAGAAGCTGAGAGTGAACAACAGGGATGGATCGCTCAATGATTGCCTGTTCTGTTCATTTCCCCTGAAGCACCTGGCACTGACCCCTGTTGGCAGACAGGACACTAGGCTAGATGGACCATTGGCCTGACCCTCTATGGCCATTCTTGTGTTATGTTGAACACTAGGTATTCTTGGACACTTGAACTGTAAAATGCTCATTCAAGCAGTGTCTGGAGAATGAGTGAAACAAAGCAAGTTTGTTTGCTCTTTGCAGAAACACATTTCACCATTTGTAACAAGAAATTTTTAACCACCACACACAGACACATCCAGGCTGTAACAGAAATTACCAATTATATTTGTCACAGACATAAATTCTAGTTATAGATCTCTGGTACTCACAAATTATACTTAGAATACAGAATTTCAATCAGTGCAAAATGTACAGTCAAAATTACACACAAAACCATATCGCAAAATATATACAGAATTATTCTAAGAACATAATCTGAGGACAAACTGATGTTTAAATATAAAAGAAAAAAGTCCACCTCTTTTTATTTTTTAGTTACTACATTTTAGGAACATTAATTCATAGAGACAGATTACCAGCACAGTGGTCTGCAAGGCAGAAAACTAGAAACTAGTTATACCATGAAAACCATCTTTTTTAAGATCAAACCACAAGTAAACATGTGTGATATGCTTTATTAGTTTGAGGCACACAACACAGAAATAGAATTCAACCTCATTAATGGCTACACTTTCTACAAATTGTTTCTAAGAATCATCAGGCAGAAGAACAGAGAATAAGCACTTCACACTAGCCGAATGGTCAGTTTAGCTTAGCTTGTCGGTGTAATCCACATGGCCCAACACGTTACAACATTCACAAGAAATGCCATAAGACATCATGAAGTACCTTGTTTTTAAAAACTTGTTAAAGAGCTAGTCCAATGAAATCAGCTGCTTGGACCACTTGGAAATGGAAAACACCACAATTTTTCAGCTAATGATAATTTACCACATAATGGAACTTTTGCGTACAGGAGGATAATCAAACTTTTCTATGGCTAACCAAAGAATTTGTGCTTCTCTGATTTTGATATCAAGATATCAGATCCCTCCACCACCCCCCAATCTCAATCTACAACTTCACCGAGGTATCTTACTGTTTGTGTCTCAGCCATTTCCAATTAAAATTTTTCTCTTAGCACTTTTGAAAAGCTGAAATGAGCCAACTACTTCTATGACACAGACCTCACAGGATTTTGCTTTAAAGGAGTTAGGTTTAGATTTTCCAAGCACCTATATTTGCTCACTTTTAATACTTACTCACTAATTTCTTTGGCACCTCTTGCTACTCCCTATTTGGCAAATTTAAAAGCATAAAGGGAGGAGAGCAATTGCGAGAGCAACATTTGCCTGACATAGGATTCTGTGTCCCTTACTGGTGTACACTTGGCCCAAGCGACAGCTGCCTTTGGAAGCAAAGGATGGCTGCATGGCACATTCACTTTAGGCAGACAGGGTAATAATTAGAATTGTCACAATTTTGTCCTTTCATCTGTAGGAATTCATAGATGGAAAGTTAAGCCTCTTAAACAGGTGTTTATATTGTGAATTGCTACAAGAGAAGCGTAAAAGGTCAAGGCGATTAGCACAATACAGCATAAATTGAAGATAAATTAAGCCACATCTTCTGAGAATAAGTTTCCTCTTAATAGATAAGCTAAACATAGAACAGAACTAAGGGTAGTGAAAATATCATTTCACTGCTCTATAAAGAAAAAATGCTTATCTGCTTTGAAATAGATTTTTAAATCATGATAATACACTTGTTTCAAGAGCTCATACCAACTTTTTCAACACTACTTAATTGTTTATAAAACCATCTTCTACATTATCAAAAATAAACTTGTCCTTTAGGAAGAAATGTTCAATCTAATACTTTTATCAGCACAAAGTCGGTTCTATCAGTTCATAGCAGAAAAGTGAAAATCCACACTTACATATTTCCAAAGAGTTACTTAAGAGCCCAAACTCAAAAGGCAACGATTCCACTCGTGGGCATGGGAAGTAGAAAGAACGCTTCCAAAATATAAACCAGTGCACTGTGTCAAAAGCGAACCAGGGTGCATACAATCAATAGTCACCAATCTGTAAACATCGAAACTGCTGGTCTAATCAGACATTTAGAAACAATTTTTAATAAGTTGTGTTTAAACCATTGCATTCCATGTAATGCCTTTACATTGGTCAGTGCCAAAGCACAGAGAGGTCAAAGAAGTGAAGGCCTTTCAGTTGGACTTCTTATCACACACCCTGTGTGTCAAATTAACTAGCTGTTAACATAATAAATAATCTCATGCATTATAAAAATGAGTCTATTAAACTAATTCATAGTTTATAATGGCCATAGCCAATTTATAATGGTTTAAAGTTTAAATGAACTTTCAGTCAGTTAGATATAAATATGTATTGCAAAAATGTTACAATCTCCTCTCCTTCCCTAACGGGGCATTAAAAGACAGTACAATAATTTCAGTGACATGGATGCTAGGGAATGGTACAATTACAAGAATAACTAGCATTTTAAATGGCATTCTACAGACTTCTTTGTATTTTAACCTGAAAGTGCATTTTAAGTCTGCAAAAAGGTTTTCCTTATTTACACTACAAACACAAAAAGGCAGTTCTGCCATACACTAAACAATGTCTGTTCCACATTTACTTGTTAAATGCAAAATGTGTGTAAAATAATGGAAACACACACAATATGGGATCTATGTTTGAAAATGAGCCAAAGTTCCCAATAGGAATCTGAGCCAGTTCAGTAGTAACTGAAGATCTTTGCATTTCATGGCTGTTGAAGGATGTAAGTGGAAATGAGTGGGTGGTCTCATACCCGCTGCTAGTGAACAGTCATTCAGATCAAACAGCACCATCAGAATTGGCACTAATTAGTCATCAGTTTCAGCAGAAGGGCTGAGAACAAAGGACATGAAGGAGGCACCCACAGAGTATGGCAGAGGCACACAGTCATTGTGGTGGCGGTGTGAAAGCAGCCTGTGTTGTAGACTGAAAAAATTTCTATTTCCAGGTCGTCATACTGCACTTTTCAAAAAAATATACAGCTGAATGATAAACAGGCTGCACAAAATACACAAAGCATCAGGCAACACTATGGTACATTTTAAAGCATTTGCACGGCTATAGCTTTATCGTTGTTAAACCTTACCATTTTCAACAATTTACCCCAGGTGTATACATTTGCTACAATGGTTTAATTTTGTTTTACATTAGGCAATGTTTAGCAATGACTCTACTCACACAACAATAGGTGGGCGACTGGGTAAAACACATATATGCATAAACACATCCACCATTCAAACATTCATCCAATAGTTAGGGTCTGGACTGAGTAGATAAAAATGCCACTTACACAATAAGCTTGTATAGGATATGAAGGATTAATGAGTAAATATCCGTAAGAGTTACTACTAAAAGATTTTCCTAGTTTTTTATTAAATGTATTACACATGAAGGGTTGTGGTTTAGTTTAATATCCAGGGCCTGATTTAAATCTACAGGAAGATATACAGAGGTAAAGCTAAAATATATGCCAATGCTGAATTCTAATCTCATTGCTGGATTTTATAACCAGTGAATCTTGTTGAAAAATGCAGGTTCCTTAGATCCATGAGGAAAGTGTTGGGAATCTTAATGACACAGTGTATCTCACGGACCAGCAAGAAGGAGCTCAACACATTGTCCAATGACAATCAGACCACTCATGTGTTATCAATAAGGATCGGAAGCAAATGATGTCAGAACGTAGTCACCCAGCTAAATCCACACGAGGATATACTGTGACCAGATATTCAATTCGCCCAGACGACGTGGTCATTTTTTGGCAAAATAAGTCACTGACCGTTCACAAAGATCAATTTAGATTAAGCATCACTAAGTAGAAGCTTATACTACTCTAAACCAGACCATAAGTGTTGGAATAATGTTGAGGGAATAAATTACAACCATAAAAGCCAGAAATTGTGAAGTTATGGCTAAAACTCAGAGCGGACATTTTATCCTTCCCCTGTACTATTCGATAACATACTTATCTATGACTGTATACCTTAAACATGCATTTTACCTGGGTTGGAAATTTGAGATATTGAATAGCACTTTTAGCGACCCCCTTCTCCTCCCCTACTGACAAGAGCTGGAAAGCCAGGAGGTAGAGGCCAAATGCAACTTTCCAAGTGGGAAGCAGGACAGGCAATACAAGTATGCCCCGAGGCTTGCAGAGGAGGTCATCAGAGAGGGGCCTCGACAAAGGATCAAGCCTGTGCTTGGGACAGCACAGTGTATGTCTCCCTATGAGCCCACAAGGACCACCCACAAGCATGACCCAGCCACACCAGGATTTCACCTCACTCCCAATATCATTTCTGAGCTCTCTGCACCACGTTTTCTAAACCACTCTAGCTTCAAATTTGTTAATGCTATTTTAAGCATTGGCTGGGGAACCACCGTAAGTTTATATAATTATCACATTTTACAACATTCTCCACTAAGAGCTGATAATGGTATGAACCATGCATTAAAACATCAAAATGTAATTATATTGCATTATCTCACTGGATTTACATAAAACCTAATTATCAGCTGTTACACATGTTTAACGTAACTTATAAGCAATGCCACCTTTCTGCAGGGAAGCCTCCAAGTAATTAATATGAATGCAAAGACTGTACATGATTAACCCTATCCCCACACACAGCAGGTGTAAGTTTGATGAAAACAAAACTACAGCTCTACAATTCCCTAAGCATCTTAGCCTTTTTAATACCTGAAATTGAAACAGCTTAAAAATGGTTACTCCAGAGAATTCTTCTCTGTTTTTAAATTGGTTTGCTTATTCTGTGTATATTCAGTTTTCCATTCCACTTGCCCAAAAATCTGTTGTGTGTTGAAAACATACAGAAGATATTTCAGAATCAGACAAAGAGACATTAAGCTTTAAAAAAAGTATCTATTTTCATTTCCAACGTGCCAATCACCAAACTGTCTAGATACCACATACATCAGACTTCATTTCTGCATGAGCAAGGACCAGAAGCTTCCATCACTTCTTCTATTAACACACAATCCCTATCAGTGTCCTCTCTGGTGGCTGCCTGCCAGGAAAGCACTATTGCACCAGACTATGGGAGGTATGCACAAAGAGATGGATCTTGCACTGTGCTCTAAGTGTGGAAAGAGTCTGGCATTTATAACAATCAGATGGCAGGAAATTCCACAGCCAAAACGTCTTCCACTTAAAATATGCTGTGCAAAGAGTTTCACCTTTGGGATTGTAAACCACACTATTTCAGATAACAGCCACTGCAAGGGGGCAGCGGGGGAGTGAGACAGGACTTAGCACATTATGATCTGTGAAAGTCAGGACTAGCAGCATGAAACAGATCCAGAGTATCAATTGGAGCCAGTGTAGGAATGGCGCACTGGTGAGACAGGCTCTCTGGTGTGGCCCGTGGAGGAGAGAGGTTTCTGTTTCTGCATGGTCTTTGCAGTCAACTCAGGTATTTGCATCTGCAGATGACAAAAACATTCATGTCCATAGCTAGGCTGCATCAAAGAGAACAGAACTGATCTCTCAACTACTTAAAAGAAGCTAAAAGCAGCATTCCTGGCCACTGTTGTGCCTTGGGTACCCATGAGCAGTGATGTATTTCCTTAGTCTGTTGACTTCACCCTGAGAGAGCAGAGAGCTTGAAATACAATGCTTTCCTCCTCCCACTATCAGCAGAAGTACCCACACTGAAGCTGAGCTCAAGCCGCTTGCTTTTCATGCACGTACCAATTTCCAAGTGCCGAAGTGGAGTTGATGCTGTGTTAGAAGAGGAAAGATGCACATGAAATATCTGCACCATCAGCATGCAGATATCTCACTCTCAACAGAAATCTTGTTCTGATGCTGAATAAGAGGGGATGGAGTCCTGTAGCACTCTTAAGGTCAAAACACGTGGGGAAAAGGAGCAGCTGTCCCATAAGTGAGTAAAAAGCATCTCTTGATGACGGATGGTAGAAACTGTTGTTCAATCAAACCGCATTTGCACTGAAGTTTCAGCTCTGTCCGTGGCAATAAGCGGATTATCAAAGCTGCTGCCATGCCTTAGCCACGTCTGAAGCATGACTAGAAGGTGTCTATAACACTGGTAGAAAACAACTGCTGCGGGCGTTGACTTGCAACCACTCGCTGAGGAGACCGTGAAAAGGAGATGGCTGGCAAGAACACTGGCATCAATTGCTTGCTAAACAAAGGCTGGGCTTTTGCACATTTCACAGTCTACAGAATGCCATTCTGGAGGTAGCCCTCACGTGGGACATGGCTTCAAAGGTCCATTCCACAAGCAGCAACAGTAAGAGTCTTTTCAGAGCCTCTGCTTGAGTGATTGAGCCATGCTACCAGTACGGTCACCGTTTTTTTCTAATTTGTTGCCCCCCGAGCAGAGGTGGCTGTAATGTATTTCATCAGTTCTTTCTACAGCCAAGGGTAAGTGTGCCTTGTCGCCTGCTAATAGGACTCAGGTTCATGAGGACATAGCTGGGAGCAGTTCCATTGGTCAAGGACTTACCGTACACAATGCTGAAAGATATTAGTCACCTTTCCCTGTGTGGGGTAGAACTGTACAAATTCCTTCCACCACAATTGTTCTGCATCTTTCCACACTGCTGTTCAAGCCCATTCATTTCCACCTGACTTAGCTCACCAGAGAACCATGGTGAGCTGAGAGTGAAGCAAAGAGAAGGGGTGTTTAGAAAGGCCCATGCGGGAATGGCTGTTGACAACAGATGTAGTGTTCTACCAGATCTTCAGCACATTAGCCCTGGGGCTGGGCAGTATTCTCAAACATCCTGACCCATCAGTCTTCAGCAGGTGGGCAAGCAGTCAGATCACCTTTCTGGGAGGATTGGCATGCCCTAACCTGGGCTTACAACACACACTGGTCCAGCTAGATTACAGTACAGTCACTATGGCCCAGATCCTCAAATGTATTCAGGCTCCACTTTCACTGAAATCAATGTGAGTTAGGTGCCTAAATAGCTTTGAGAATCTGGGCCTACACCCCTTCTCCATGCCCCAAATGCTAAGCTACACTGGCAGCCTGCAAGAAAGAACCATGGCTAAACAGTTGCGGGAAGGCTGTTTTCAGAAGTATACTGGAAAATAGGCCTTTTGTTACTTTATTGCTAAATACTCAGTCATCTGAAGTCACAGCATTTTTTACAGCAACGACGTACATATTGCCAGACGTACAGTCTTATTGAACACACACTATGCATCATAAGAAAACTCAAGGAATTAAATTATTGTGTATTTCCATTTAATGTTAGCCTGCCTCTATGTTCACGTATCGTAGGCTATGTCTACACTACAAGCCAGGGGTGTGAATCCGCTGCTTGCGAATACATCTCACGGTAGCCCAATGAGAGCCAGTGCAGATATAAACAGTAGTGTAGCCATGGTAGCACAGGCAGCAGAGGCACGGCTTAGCTGTGCCAAGCACATGCCTGCCGATTTCAGGCTGGTTTGTACGTGGTGAAGTTCAGCCATGCCTCCACTACTACATACACTCACGCTAGCTTTCATCGAGCTAGCATAGGAGGGGAATCACGCCCCTTGTAGAGAAACAGCCTTAGTGAACTGATAATCAATGAAACAGTCGTTTTCAGCAGCTTTTTACCAGAATTAGTACCCATTCTTCAAGTCTCTGGAGCTCGTATGGAAAGTCATAGTCACAATACATTTACACATAGGGCATTTTTTTTTTAGAAATTGAATTTGAAACAAGACCAATGAGGACCTGTGGAGGTGTACGGAGTCACCAAAGGTAGAACACGCAGCGGGGGAGAAAAATAAGAGCCCAAGAAGTCTGTCATCTACATATATTACTGAGGCAAACTTTGCCCCCATTTAGTCAAGAGATAGCTGCTGAACTTTACCAGCCCTTCCACAGTGTTTGATGTCTGAAAGAGGCTAGACCATTTCATAACTGTTTAAAGCAGATTTTTGTCCCCATTTACTTTATCCTAGTAAACCATGTTGAAACTATCCTGTCTTAGCCATTTTGACTTGAGCGTTTCAGCACAGGTTTTCTCCTCTGCACACGGCACTCTTCATGTTGGGATCATTATCATGACAGTCATTCATCTCGAGTAACATGATCTCAAACTGCAACGCCTCAAATTGTGTTCTTTGGCCTTACCCAGGAAGGTCACAGTACAACAGCAAAGAGATGCAACCACTACTCTTCTGTTTTTTGGAAGACTGTTGTTCAGGGCTACTTTAACAGAACCTTGTGATGATTTCTCGATGGAAGATTATGTAAGAAAAAGGCAAGAAATTTCTTAACAAAATGAAAATTCTGCAAAACCAAGTGTGAAGAGCTCCATAGGGTAGATCTGTGTTATCTATTGGTACTGGGCAGTACTTTAGGGAAGGCTACCACAGGCAAACATTTCGAATGAAATTAGTGGTATACAAGTAGGTGTGCATCAGCCACCTAATGAGGCACAATCATTTAACAAAACAAGCAGAACACAGTACTATTACAATGGAATAAAGGGCAGGCTCATTAGGACCCCTTCTTTACCAAACCCCAGCACCCAGCTGTACAGTGCAGGCTCCTTTCATCGACAGCAGTTCTGCCGCTTCTGTTCTGGAAAGGTCCGCTCCATTTAACGTCCCACTTCAGTGACTGAGACACTATCCGTTCTTGTCTCTTTCAAGCTTCCAGGTTTTTTTGGCTTCTGTTTGGATTTTTTCAACATGTGGACCTTCAATAAAACATTTGTAGAGACGATAAACGAAAGCAACAAAACATCTCTTTATTCAAGCAAATTTAAGAAAGGTATGCTTAGGAATGAATAAAATATACATTAATGCTGCAACAGAAAAGCAATTTAATAAAGATACTACTAACTTAACTCTCACTTGTCTTTTTTAACCTCTTATAATTATATCACCCAAGACGACTAACAGAGTCAAGAAAAGCCTAATTTTTGATTTGCTTACTTTGTGCATTTCAGAGCAGTTTCTGTAGAGCGACTCCAAATTACAAAATGTGTATCTCTCTCTCTCGTGCAAGAAGGGAAGAGTTTTTAAACACTAATCCTCTTTACAAAAAAGGTTAATACTTTGAAAGAGGCAAGGCGGGTGAGGGAATATCTTTTATTGAAGCAACTTCTGTTGGTGAAAGAGACAAGCTTTTGAGCTACACAGGGCTCTTTTTTATCTGAAGAAGAGCTCTGTGTAGCTGCAAGTACTTTTCAAATAATAAAGGCACATTCTGCAAACGCCTCTTTTTTTTCCCCACGACAAAAGCTTGGCATTCAATGAGATTTCTGTAACTCTTTCTATAGCAACAGATTTCTGCAGTCGTTCTTAAAGGGGTCATTCAACAAACTTCTGTGGCAGGAACTTGTGTGTGTGAGAGTTATCAAATGCACTGACAGTGCAAACGAATCATTTGGCTGCTGCACTGTCAGCAGAAACTTTAATTCCTTGGATGGGGGACACTTTACTCACAACCCCCCAGCCGCTCCTCTCCTTCCCCTCCCATTGCTCATATGTCTCATTTCTCCACTTTCTTGCTACCTAAATTCTGTCCATGGATTCCTTGACCACTGAACAGGGAATGCACTGTCCCTCATACACCATGTTCCTGAATTGTCTGAATAACCCTGATCTGCTGCAACGCAAACAATGTAATTAGAACATGGCTCCCTGCTGTCTCATGCGAGGCTAAGCCACATTACCAAACACCCAGGGGACTGTTTTCTTAAACTTGATCTCTCAATACTGTAGTTTCGCTGGTGCAGACAGGCCCTTTAACTAATATATGTGAACTTCTTTGAATTTCATGGCGTAGATTCCATAACGTATATTCATCCAACAGTGATCACATTATGTTGATTAGTACCTTAAAAAAGAAATGCACTAAGAGGATGAGGAGCCAGACAAATAGTAGGAGATGAGTCAAACAAATGGCATGACAGACTAAGGAACAAAAACAAACAGGAGAAAACTTTAACGACAACCATTTACATTTTTCTAATGCAAAAAGGCAAACTGCCAAGGCAAGCTTACCTTTGGTCCTGCAACAGAAATGATAATCTGGCCTGGTGGCTGGATCCAGGGCTCTCCATCTACTTGAACAGGTATTGGTTTCAGAAGCGTAACACGAAAGTAAGATCCTTGGGCTATGCGAATCCCTGATCGCAGACCGCCTTGTACTTGACCCTATCAGAATATCAGAACTGCCATTATTTTCTAAAACTCTCTGGTATTTATTGGTACAAATAAGCCTTATAAAAGCAAGGACAGGTGCATATCATGCTTAAGACTTTTGCAGCGCTGGAGTACATCCTGGCCTCTTCCTGTCTGAGGTTTCTACCCCCTAGAAGATTCCAAAATTATGACCTGAAATTTTCAAAAGTAACACCTGCATTAACCCTATGCTGCAGTAAGGCCCTGATCCAGAAGGTGGCTCCAAGCCAATGGACCTCAACTTCATCTGAGCGCCACTGAAGTCAAAGGGACTCCCTGCTGCTGCCAACTTATTTGTAGGATTGGGGTCTACATTTATAAAGGAGTCCAAGTAATTGTTATCCTCAGCCTACCACATTTATTAGGATTTGTTCAAAAATATTTTTGTCTCAAAAGACACCTAAAAACCCATAGAAAATAATGAGATTTTAAATTAGTTAAAAATAAAGAATTTTAAAAATCATATACAGAATCAACTATATTATAATAAATTCAAATAAAGTCTAGTGCTAAGTGCTCTGCCATCATAGGATTTTGCTATCTTAAGGTAATAAATCATAGAATCATAGAATATCAGGGTTGGAAGGGACCTCAGGAGGTCATCTAGTCCAACCCCCTGCTCAAAGCAGGACCAATCTCCAAATAAATCATCCCAGCCAGGGCTTTGTCAAGCCTGACCTTAAAAACCTCTAAGGCAGGAGATTCCACCACCTCCCTAGATAACGTATTCCAGTGCTTCACCACCCTCCTAGTGAAAAAGGTTTTCCTAATATCCAACCTAAACCTCCCCCACTGCAATTTGACACCATTACTCCTCGTTCTGTCATCTACTACCACTAAGAACAGTCTAGATCCATCCTCTTTGGAACCCCCTTTCAGGTAGTTGAAGGCAGCTATCAAATCCCCCCTCATTCTTCTCTTCCACAGACTAAAATATCACAGTTCCCTCAGCCTCTCCTCATAAGTCATGTGTTCCAGTCCCCTAATCATTTTTGTTGCCCTCCACTGGACGCTTTCCAATTTTTCCACATCCTTCGTGTAGTGTGGGCCCAAAACTGGACACAGTACTCTAGATAAGGCCTCACCAATGTCGAATAGAGGGGAACGATCACGTCCCTCAATCTGCTGGCAATGCCCCTACTTATACATCCCAAAATGCCATTGGCCGCCTTGGCAACAAGGGCACACTGTTGACTCATATCCAGCTTCTCGTCCACTGTAACCCCCTAGGTCCTTTTCTGCAGAACTGCTGCCTAGCCGTTCGGTCCCCAGTCTGTAGCGGTGCATGGGATTCTTCCGTCCTAAGTGCAGGACTCTGCACTTGTCCTTGTTGAACCTCATCAGATTTATTTTGGCCCAATCCTCCAATTTGTCTAGGGCCCTCTGTATCCTATCCCTACCCTCCAGCGTATCTACCTCTCCTCCCAGTTTAGTGTCATCTGCAAACTTGCTGAGGGTGCAAGCCACGCCAGCCTCCAGATCATTAATGAAGATACTGAACAAAACCAGCCCCAAGACCGACCCTTGGGGCACTCCACTTGATACCGGCTGCCAGCTAGACATGGAGCCACTGATCACTACCTGTTGAGCCCGACAATCTAGCCAGCTTTCTATCCACCTTATAACCTTAAATGCCGCAGGTTATTTAATGTATTATGTTAGTAATTCCTTTTATCATTTTTCTCCTTATAATTTTATTGAGAAGCTTATGAACATTGTGGAATAAGTTTACAAGTTGAAAGGGGATGTAAAAGCAAACCTCCAATAAATGAGTTTCAAATTGGTAAGCTGCAACAATATATGTAGTACCAATGATCCACAGCCTAATAAAGCAACCAAGGAAGCAAAAAATGAAGCCATCTCTACCTATTCTAACTTCATTTTTTAAGTTATCAGCCTTTGAAATTTCATTCACCGTCCACTTCTATTTTGAAAGAGTGAAAACAAAAGCACCCGACTGCCCTAATCTATATCTCTCATTGTTTTGTGCAGCTAACATCTCTCTAAATTAAACAGTCCCATTCTTTATACGGACGTCTTTCAGGGCTTGATTCAAAGCCCTCTGAAATCACTGGGAGTATTTCCATTTACTTGAACAAGTGGTACAGCAGACCCCTCAATGCCTCTAAACCTTTTTACCATCCAGCTCCAGCTTCCCTCTATATATTGCTGAATTTGGGCACCTGAACAAGAATTTCCAGAGCAGGCTTCAAAAGCTGTCTAAGCCCACTCTCCAATGGCTATCACAGCCACTGCCCCACAGCATAACAGCCAACTACTTTTGTAATCTAACTTGACTAATATATTTTGTATTCTTACAATTCTTGGCATTTGTGTTCTGACTTTTAAGTGCTTCATTTTACAACCTAAAATTATTTTTTGAAGGTGTTTTGAGCAAAATATTTACCACAGGGCAAATTCACAGAGATGCTTAACATGGGTTAAATGAGGAGTCACTGTTTTCGCTTGCTCAGTACCCCCAAACAAACAAAAAGCAGGCTCAGCACTAACTTACCATGTGCACAACTCCAGTCACCCCCACAACTTCCAGTAAGCCATCATCGATTCTTGGTTTCTCAAATCGATTATCATGGTCAGATCCCCAGAGATCAGCTCCAGACCCCCAACTGGAACATAGCACACAAGCGTGGCCGCTGAGAGTATGTCGGAATCTGTCAAGACTCAAGCAGTATCCAAATATCTGATCGGTTAACAATTTAGGAAGCCATTCTGCTCTTCCACAGATTCTCCTTGAGTGGGGTTAGGGATTTCTCCTTTTCCACTTTACAAAACACGGCATTTGCTTTCCTAAAATTTGGTAACCTCTTGATAACACTGCTGTGGGGGAGGGAAGGGGGAAGAGGTGAAAGCAGTGGGGGAGGGCTAAGTAGGTTTTCAGCTGAGAAAAGTGGATAAGAGGGAAACAGCCTCATGTCATTTTGGGTTGCTGGAAACCACAGATTAAACCTGTGAAGTCTTAACTTTTATGATTACTACTCAGAAGGTTACCAGAGTTTTTGGTAATGTCAATATGTTTTTTCTTTCGGAAGACATGATATGTTGAAGGGAAGCTAAATACTGAGAAACTGCTCTATCAAATTATTACATTTAGGCTTCAAATAGCTTTGTAGAATTAAGCAAATCAAAATCATTCCCCTGAAATCCTGATGCCAGTGGGAAATTAATATAATTTTACTTCCTAGAAAAGGCTTGAATTTCCAGTAAGAATAGTATGTTTGCATCTCCAATACACAGCTACTGCTCAACAGTGGATATGATTTTTTTCCTTTTCTAGTTCTCTCAGGAATAAAAAAAAATAGATTTAAAAAGAAAGAAAATCTCTAACTCTTGAAGCCATGACCTAAATTAGAACAAAAAGTACAGCCAATTAACTTCTCTTAACAGAGAACCCTAATTAATAGAGCCTTTTAAGATAGTTGCCACAGTTAAATACTGTGGCACACATTTCAGTAACTAGTACACTATTTGTGCAAACAAAAAGAAAGCCTGCATGCAATGTGCGGGAGTTGGTAAAAGTTACTAGAAACAAATGTTATGAAATAGGAGTAGAGATAGCAAAGTGGTTCTCATTGCACTATAAAAACAAGGGTTAGTTTCTATGAACTCAGGCCAGGACTTTCAGAAGAACTGAAGCGAGTTATCTGTCAATCTCATACCAGTTGAGCAGCTAGCTGCCTTACGCACCTTTGAAAATCCCAGCCAAAAAAAGTAAAGAAAACCCCTTTCATCTAGTTCCATTGACCACAGAGATTTTGGTGAGTACAACAGGGTGTTTCATGTGTACCGACACAGACTCATTTCTCACAGTTTTACCTGGGGATATTAATGAAAATGAGTCCCTCGATACTTGGTAACTCAACTTCATGCTGGTCCACTTTAAGTTTTATATCTCTGTGAAGATTTCTGGTGTGACTTATCCTCTGCAGTCCAACTTTTACATATACTCCTTTGTTGTGAAACCTATGAACAGAATAGCACTCTGTCACTGCAAGGTTTGACACTATACTGTGGCACTGTTTTAATCATGCTCATTTAAGCTAACACTTTTCTTCTAATTTTGGAACACGTTAATTTAAAGTTTCCTTTAACTAAAATCACACTTAAGTCTTCTTGTTTTAATCAACAAATCAAGCTATTTCAGGTGATAAACTGTTACTTCATATAGATTTTAATGAATAGACAGAAAGATAATTTAGGAATTAGGCATAGAACACATGGAAACATATACAAGTAAATATTCAGAACTGCCTTTCAGAAGGCTTTCTGCTTGAAAATAATTTTATTTTAATCAAAATCTACTACTTTGAAAACTGAGTGTGAAAACACGGAATAATTAAAATTGGCACTGTGCCCATAAACCATCAAGAGTCTGGATAAACAGAGCGCTAAATAAGTCATTTGAAAATATAAACTGCCCAAGCTGAAGTGAGAAAAATTTCTAAATACTTATTATACTGATAACCCCCAACAATTCTGTGATGTAGCTACTTGCAAGTGTTCCAATTTTACAGCGAAAAAAACTGAGGACAAGGTTAATGCCTTGTTTACAATATTTTTAAATGTTATTTTAGCAAATACATTTTAATTAAGTGCTGTTTAAAATCAGGTTAGTAAAATGACAGCTATGGATAAGTCATCTGCAGGCATCTCTAGATCTAAACGCATGAGCCTCCACTGTTTGAACTAAAGGATCAGATCCACTAGCTTGAAGACAGTAGTAGTAGACAAACCCCTGTGGTACTCTAGTCACTAAATAGGTGCAAAGAACCACACTATGTTAGCAGGGATTACATCAGCTCCTCGGTCAGACAGCATCTTTAAAAACATTAGCTGGGTAGGGTGTGCTAACATATTTTAAATAGCACTTAATTAAAACATGTAACCCACCTCCCCACCCTCCATATTAGCTAACTATTTATTTGTTTAGGAATTTTTAACAGATTTACCATGCCATGCAAATATCACAGAGGAAATACTTTCCCCTAGTCTAGAGAAGGCTTAAAGGTGGCTTGGTAAATGCAGTAAGGGCGAAGTTGTGTTTTAATACTGTAGCTGGGAGAGATGAACTGTAAGCACCCCCATAGGCACACTCCATAGGACTCATACACAGAAAATAAAGCCTGAGACATCTGGCTGTCTCAGCGGGTAAATCCCTCCCCCTGAAGCTTTCTAGGAAAAAATGCCATGGAATAGCTGTGTCCAGCGGGGCCCTGGTGAACTAAGCAGGTAACACCTGAGAGTTACGTCGTGCTTCCTGCGGACTCAGAAAGACCTCGTGCATCAGTTCACATTTTCCAGGTTCTCGTCACAAGAAGGAGGGCTAGAAACATTGCATTTTAAAACAAAAGCTGGATTCTGCAGCACAATTCCATGGGGCCCTGTCAAAAGTCCCTTCACCAGGGAGCACCAGGGCTGTTATGCCACCACCTTAATACTCCTCCTCACACATTTCGGTTCTCTAGAGAGAGGACCAGAATGTCAGTTTTGCCTCCCAGATACAGGCAGGAGCAGAGCAACCACATCCGAGCAGCATGTACCTCAGGATCAGTAAACAGAACAACTGCACCTTGACGTGGCGGTGACCACAACCACCACTTTTTTAAAAAGTGGTCCAAGGTGACAGACCAGGTGCAGGGACTTACAGTTCATGAACATGGAAGCTCGATCAATAATTGAGTCGTTGATAACCTCCTTCGCATTTAAGTCCTTAGCTTGTTACCATGGTGACTGCCGTAATAAGTCTGTGACCCCAAAGCCCCTTTATGCCAACTGTTAAAGGACACACTCTGCACATCTCAGTCAGAATATTTAGCCAAACACCGTGTCTTGTTAAGTATCATGTAAAAACTGGTATCATGTGGGTCACTACTATCACTGTGTGATATATCTACGGGTGGCATGTAAAGAGTTGCGTGCGCATGCTGGGAATACTTTCCTAAAATATGCTTGGGGGGAAGAGTAGATAAACAAGTTTGCTCTTGACAAAGGAACGTTCGTTTGCCTGTGTCTGCAAAGTAAACTGAGCAATGAAAGTTACACTGACATACAAATCAACTGGGGGGCTGGGAAGTGACCAGGAAGAAACACACAGCAGGGGAGAAGAACTTATCTGGGGATACACATTTCGAAGGTTTACTAGACTATAAAAAGAAGGGGATAGAAGCCCTTATGTATACATCACTTAAGGAACAAAAGAGGCCAGAGCTCTTGGAATCTGTGAAAGGTGGATCCTTCAGCAATCTGGGTCGAAGACTCTGGGAACTGACTGTAGGTGAGAAATTGCCTGAGACCAGGACTGTGAACTGTTAAGTTGTAGACACTAGAAAGCATGTTTTTACTTTTGTTTTATTTGTACCCACACCTGTCTCTTTTTCTTTCTCTTAGTGCCACTTAAATCTATGCTCTTTATTAATAAACTTGTTTTACTATAAAACCATCCCCATGCTGTGTATAAAGGTAAAGAGCATATCCTCAGGGAGCCAACAGGCAGTTGTACGCTCTGTCTCTTTGGAGACAGCAGACTTAATAAATTCTGTGATTGCCAATGAGAGGGACTGGATATTGCAGAGACGTCTCTGGGGACCTCGGGAGCACCAGATGTAACCTGCAAGGCAAGGTTAAGACTGGCAGAGTCTCAGGGAGTTGACTGGTGAGGCTACCAAAACTGGTGTGTCATAGTTTAAGCCAAGGCAAAGTTCTCCTTTGGAAAGGCAACACAATGGCTTATAGTTCACGGCTCCCTGGGGAGTGTATTACACATACTAGAAACAAACAATTACAATTAGCATTGGCAGCTGCGCTTATAGGCAGGCGTATAAAACAAATTAATTTTGGCTTTATCAAATCCTTGATTAGTCATTATATACCCATTAACAACAATCTTAAGGTGATTTGTGACAAATCTATTTATGTCTGAAAGGCAGCAATAATGAAGTACTTCTGCTGAGTGGAGAAGATCACAACTCAGTTTTCCGTCAGAAAATGCCATTTCAACAAAATCCAAATTTTTCATTGAAACGTATCTATTTCAACCACATTTTTGAAGATGTTAAAACAGGACATTTTTGGAATTAAAGTTTCAATTTTTCATTTCAAAGGGACTTTTCATTTTGAAATGTATTTTAACATAAAAACCAATTAAAATAGAAAAACAAAATCTAAAGGACATTTCAGTTGACATGAGATGATTTTTTTTCTTCAAAATTTTGTTTTGCAAACACATCTGACATTTCTGGGGACAAAAATAGATTTTTGTGGGAACGAAAATCAGTTTTCCAAACAGATCTCCAAAGAACCGGCCAATCTCATTCTGTTTACACACGAATCTCATTCTGTTTGGGAATCTGTCCTTTTTCCTCTCATGTACAACTCTTAAACACGACACTAGAAGCTCCTATAGTGTCACCCATTACTAGACATTTGTAATTTGGTGCAGCATGATAAAAATCACCAGAAGAGACGGAATTGTAAATGTGCATGTGGCTACATTTCATCTAAAGCAAATAAATAAACGAGACATTAGCAGCTGCTCCAAATATTAATTCAGTATGCCTACAGCAAAAACACTTGGAGCCTATTCCTGTCTTTCCTTAGAACATTGCACATGAACTGCTATGTGCTTTTAGCTATATGAGGAGGAAAAACAGTCTCAAGGTACACAAAAGCTATTTAGAATGTCATTATGATTATACTCCCTACATTATAAACTCTGCTGACCAATTATAAGTCACTAGAAAGCTACTGCAATACTCCATGCCACGCAAAACACAAACATGATTTTCCAAAAAAAAAAAGAAAAATGTTCAAAATGTATTACTGCATATAAGCAAGCAAACTTAAGTGCAACAGTCAAGTTCTTAAAGACCATCTGTACAAGTAGCCACACCAAATATGACTAAAAATATCTACCATTAAACATCAAAGAGAAACGTATGACATGTAAGACATCAGGCTTGCTCCTTTACTTATGAGTTTGACCTTTCAAAACAACCTCAAGTGTAAGTTAATCATAGAATCATAGAATATCAGGGTTGGAAGGGACCTCAGGAGGTCATCTAGTCCAACACCCTGCTCAAAAGCAGGACCCATACCCAATTAAATCATCCCAGCCAGGGCTTTGTCAAGCCTGACCTTAAAAATTAAAGCATTAATATATGCATAATGCTTGTGAGGCATTAATATATGCATAATGCTTGTGAGGCACAAAAAAAGCTTTAAAATTCTGTGAGAAGATACTTAAACCCTACCCCAAAACCAAGCACTATATTTTACCTGGACTGGGAAGTAAGACCAAGACCCCAATTCCAAACAGAATGCAACACTGTATTAGGAAGGACAATAGAAGAGAAAGCACGCAAAATAGAGTGCTCTGCATGGACACTCCATAGACATACAAACGCTTCAGAGTATTTTCAAGTCTAATGCCTTGATTCAGGCCAGCGTGTAAATCCATGTTTCATTTTAGGCATGCACTTAATGTTGTCCTGAATAGAGATGCTTTCCTGAATAGCGGTCTGTTGTGGGATCACACACTTATTCAATAGTAGCTAAAAGCATCTTGGATTTTCAAACTAGAGCTTTCTCATCTGATACTTTGGCCCAGATTTACTTTATCATATGGCTCTGTATCGAACGCATAATGCCAAAATTAAAATGCCCTGGGAAGCTGTGCACATATTTTAAACTCCAGATACGAGTATCATAGATATTTCATTTCTGAATACAAAATAGTGCAAAATCCTCACCAGAATACATCTGTGCAAAGTATATGTATGCAGTGGTTTTTTTGACTGATTTAAGGTTTCATTTTAAGAAGTTGGATTGGTATACCTAAATTTATCAATTAACTTTAATGAGAAGAAACATTCAGCAACAAACTTAACCAAGCAGTAAGTACAGCATGGTACATACAACATGTAAAGTTTATTTAAGATGATAATTCAAGTTTGTCTTGTATCAACCATTAGGAGGAATTTCCCTTTCTTCTCTACCCTTGAGGCCCCCTCACCCCCCACCGATATAGTGAACAACATATTCACACACATACACAATAACTCATGTAAGACAAATTGAACCACTGCCTCCCTTCACAGAGTATTGTTCATCTTCTGCACTCATTGAGACAGGGATCCTGTGGAAAAAATACTGTCATCTAGTATTGTACTGCTTACGTACAAAGAAAAAAGTTAAGGTTGCATCATTTCCTGACTTTTGAGTACTTCACTTTGCAACCTTGCTGTTCTTTTAATGTAGTTGGTTTTGTATGAACTATCTATATACATGTGTCTGTGTAACTTTACATTGTATTAATTACACAAACAAGGCTAAAATTATTTTCTCTGTGCACTGTTCTAGTTATACTTTATAGTCAATGCTTGTTATTTTCTGTTCTCAATCCAGAGGGTTGGAGAAGATTTAATTTTTTTTTTGTAAGTAATATAGTTCTTGAATGTATTACTCGTACGCAGTACATACAGTGTTAAGTGCTATTTTTCCCATGTACTTTGTAATGTATGAGAGCACGAACAGTAGATTTTCATTATCTTAACTCTTGAGAAAAATATACTGCTTGAGAATACTGATATCAAACTGTAATGGGGAGAGGACTGGATAATGTTTTACAGTATTGATAACTGGTTGCAGTATTTCTGAATATAAATAATTACGGTTTATTTAATCCATGAGTATGACTGTTTGTGCTGGTATCATAAAGACAAATCAAAGGATCTTTCAAGCACAATCAAAGATGGATAGAAAACAGTGGTGGATTGCGCTTACTGAAAGTGATGTTGAAGAATTGCTGAATTGACTAATTACATACAGAGGTTATTTCTTTTTCTTGGTGTTCTTAGAAGAGGGTTTTGTGGGGTTTTTGTTTGTTTTTTGTGTTTATGACCTCCCATGAAACAGACTGTAATAAATAAATAAAACAGATTGTGTTTTTTATATATATGTATACATAAAACAATATGTTCCATGGGAGGTCATAAATACACACACACACTCCAGTACAAAGTTGTACAAAGAAAATTCTGGACACTGAAAATTTGTAATGTGGATTTTTCCCTGCTTTATATTACTGTACATACTTCTACTAATGCCGCCAGCTGTCATATATCCTGGATCATTGATTTTAATATAAAAGCTATTGGAAAAGAAGTAAATTTCGAAACCATGACCAAGTGCTTCCCAAACATTGTACTTTTGATTGCCTCTAGCATGCTATTGTCTGTAAAAATCTGGCAAACTAGCACTCTTATCACATGGATCTGACTGTAACCTGATGTTTTGTTTTCCATTTTTGGAAGCACCATGTGACCGAGTACCCTCCCTGCATGCCCCCTTATGGGGGTGGGGCAGTGGTTCTGCCTCTGTCCTCAAGGTCTCCAACTGATCCCCGCAGCCTCTGGCGCCTTCCCGGTTGAGGTGACTTAGCCCTCTGACTAGATCCTGTAAAAGTTCCACCCCTGCTGGGGCTCGCCAAGTCCAAAACAAACAAAGAAATGTAAATTCTTCTGTCCCTGCTGGGCTCAATCCTTACCACACTCGTCAGCCCTGCCGCGCTCTGCAGAGTCCCAGAAAAGTGCACACTTCCCACCCCGCCAGGGCTCATGCAAGCCTAAGTCAGTTGCTGGCAGCCAAAGAAGGCAACCGGCTCCTGCCAGGCCAACCCTTCCATGGGGAGACTGACAGTCTGCTGGCTTTCTTGGTTCCTGGCCTCAGGCAGCCTGCTCTCCTGCAGTGAAAGCTGCAGATCTGCTCTGCCTCCTGCCAGGGTCTACCAGAGCTGGACTCTCCCTTTTTAGCACTTCCCTCAAAGCCTCATACTTGCTTCAGGCAGGGCTGTTTCACCTGCCCAAAAAAGCAGGCCATTAACTCTTTCCTGATGTGTGTGGTTTGTACACTACGTCACGCACCACTATTTGTGAACGCCTGTAGAGTTGTTATATCAGACGTAGACTCTGCATATGTGGTACTATGAACATTCAGTTCACAAAGATTTTTCCTGAGATTACCTGCTATTAAATTTGCCTGGTTCTTCTTCTCGAGCATGGTGAAAGCCCAAGGTCAATTCTGCATCAATTCCAAGGCCACAATAGTTGTTCATTTGTACAATCTGAAAAACAAAACAAAAATAGCATTATACTGTGGTATACCACTGAGACTCAGATGTACCACATCAGAGGGTCCCATATTGGTACTGAAAATTTTCAGTGAAATTGACATTTGCCGATTTTTCAAGTCACTGCACACAAAGCAATTAAGGAGTACATTTTCTCTCATAGATAGCCCCAGTACAAAACACAACATTAAAATGAAAATATGGTTGAGAGTATTTATCAGTAACTTCTGGGTGAAAAACACTGCAGGGATATAGTAATTATTCCTAAACCAAGCATTCCAAACCCAGGAAATCTGCAATTAATAAGGTTACATTTAAAAGAAACCCAAACAAGGTAAAGCATGGAAATGCACCTAAACAACCTTCGCTCGACCTAGTGCTACCATTTAATAACCATATGACTATGACCGAGAAATTGTACTGTTCGTTGTCCCAGATTAAACCAATTTCTAAAGACATTCGTTTTTTTCATATTTCCCTTCATGGTGTCACTATAGGGGAGAACTTGGCAAATTGTGTATGTGCGGAAGGAAGCATTAAACAGTATCACCATCACGGCTGTCACATCATGAAGCCTTTGTTTCTTTATCCTGAAAGATGTTCTAAACACACCAGACCAGAAGATGGAACCAGAGAACACCAACATTTTCACATCTGTGTCCTGAGCAACTCCTTTGGTGTGAACCTCATGTTTCTATTATTAAATCCTCCCCAGTGTGTCAGTTTCAACCACAGTATTTTTCCTCCTGGCACATACCCACACACTCTCTCTCTCTCTGCCTTCCATCTTTAGACAATTTAGACGGCCAGGACAAATCTACCCTTGCAACGCACTATTGTGACCAGAGTGGTAAGCTAACCACAATGACTTCACAGCCTGATTCTGCTTAAAAATCCCTGAGTGGCTAATAAAGTTACAAGCCACGTACTGAGCCTGGGGTGTTCCAGCAACTGAACTGCAAAGACAGAATCTCTATTTTTTGGTAATCATCTGCTATTCTTCTCTTTTTCTCTTATGTCTTGTTTTGTCTTAAAACAGAACCAGACTTTAAACAACGAGTCCCAGGATTACATCTGCAAACGACATTCTCCCTTTCCCAAACAAGGAGATCTGATGTCACGAGAGCCTGTCAAGCAAGATTTTCACTTAAAAGACACTATATGCAAACAGGGAAAGAGATAAGGTAGATGGTTAAATTAAAGTTTTACTGAACCTCACGCTAGTGATGTCTAGCAGAACTTTAATAAGTAACTTTCTGGATTGTTTAACAAAGTGTAAGGATTCCAGTTCCACTATAGAGGTCTGAAATGTAGCTTTGATCTTCCTTCAAAGAGCTTTCTCTCAACCGAACCTATTCTCGCCTGAGCTGGGAACCCATTCCTTCCCAACTTCTGAAAGCAGACACAACTACTGTTAACTGAGCACTTGTAATCAGTTACCGTCCCAGACAGACATGCTTTGTGCCAGAGAAATAATTAATATCTAAAATGTCCATAAAGAATATATTGTGTAACTAATCTCTGACTTCAAGTGTTTTAGAACTGTACTCAAAACAGCACATCAGGTTTACCTTTCTTCACCCGCAGATTTAGTGAATGAGCTAAGCCATATAGAATTATTATAGTAACACCCAAAGGTGTGTTGAAATAAAAGACAAATTACAAGCAGCTATGGTACACTATAATTTCATTCATCCTGTAATAAACCAATAGTTTCTAGAAAACAAAACCGTGAAATACCTTTGGAGGCTCAGGTTCCAAAATACCATTCTCTGCATTTTCAACAGCCTCCTGAGCATCTAAAAGGATGGTCCAGCGATCCATAAGTACATCATCAGCTTCATCTACAGATATCAGAACCGAGTAGGGATCTTCCCCACTATAACCAGCTCCCCAGCGAAGCACCCTGCCTAAATCATTACCTGGACAAGGAAAAAAGCAAACTGTTAACTTGTTTAATCAACCAACTGACAGTGTGAAAGATAAATGCCTTGTAATTTCTCCAACCGCAAGGGTACTAGTCAGACAGCGATCACAACTTCCCAGCAGTAAAACTGAACTGAAAATGTATATTTAACATACATGAAAAGCCTGTAAGTAAATGTTGTCTTTGCTGTTCTGTAAGTAAATTATTAAATATATCATGTACAGCTTTATGTAAGAGACACACAAAATAGGAATATTTATACAATATCACCTGAAAATTTCCTCTCACAATAATAAGGTCGGGAGACCTGTTATAAAGGGTGCACTGAGCTGTTAAATTTCAGCCTGCTTGCAAGCAGAAGCAGACGCAGACCAGTCCTCCAATGAAGTTTCTATTGCTTGAGACAACTTCTGCACCAACGATAATGCCATCTTATTTTCCTACACTAGAAGTTGGGATGATAATATTTTGCAAAGGAAAAGTTTCTCCTACTGAAGTGTATGGGAATAATTTCCCCAGATAAAATAATCCCAAAGCTTTGGATATCAATTTCCATCTGTACTCTAGATGTCCACTCTGTTTCCACAATGGGCCGGGGCCATGGTCCTTATAAACTGAAGAAAGGGAATTTTAAAGTAAACTCAGATAAAATTATGCTATTATTTTCTAGCATGCTGGTATCTTCAGATCCCCTACGATGGGCTTTTTACAGCACAGAACTACATGTAGCTCCCATTATCTTCGGTTAGGGTCTACCAAAAGGGTGGCTCTGCCTGGTTCACTCATGAGAGATTCCTTCAAACAATCTGATTCTCTGCATTCACTTGTTGAAGGAATGGAAGAACAGGCCATAGGACCTTGACATCTGCCAATCACTATGATAAGGAGAAATGCAGAGGGGCTTAAAAGAGTAGCTGGATAACAATTACATGAACTTAGGTCCATTGAAACACATCTCTGCATTCTCAATCGCCTCCTGCAGAGATTGGACCTTTTTTCTTTCTTTCTTTTTTTTTTTTTTGGAAGCACCACTTGTTCTTTTCCTTTATGGCCATCTTCATCTTCTGCCAACGTTCTCCCAAGATGAGACTTGTACCTAATGGTATCCATCCTTGCCTCAAAACCTATGATTGATTTCCCTGATGTCATGCCTGTCATGAATCCAAGATGCTCTAGAAATGGAAACGCTGTGTGGGGTTTATGCTCTCTCTCTATGCAGAGCCCTAAACAGCAAACTGTCTAGGGAAGGATAGGCATGAATGCCATCCTTCCCTGAAGTTGTTATTAACAGTACCATGGAAAAGACTCAGAGCGTGGGTCTGACTGAATGGCATTGATTGGAGCTGGAACAGGTGGTACCCTCGTACATAACAAGGGAATAGTTTGTGGGGTGGTAAATGGATCGATGGAAGATAATCTGCATACGGTTGTCTGAGTGAACTTGAGAACCTCCATTTTGAACTTTGGCTCCTTTAGGAACATGGTCAGATGTACGTCTGGGGGGAGAAAGCAGAAGGAGACTCCGCTGGTTGGAAGGCATGAGATGTGCTGTCCTGAGGTTGGGGGTTCCACGACCACCACTCCCAAGAGAAGGAGGCAGGTGGTGGTGGTCGGGGACTCTCTCCTCAGGGGGACTGAGTCATCTATCTGCCGCCCTGACCGGGAAAACAGAGAAGTCTGCTGCTTGCCAGGGGCTAAGATTTGCGATGTGACGGAGAGACTGCCGAGACTCATCAAGCCCTCGGATCGCTACCCCTTCCTGCTTCTCCACGTGGGCACCAATGATACTGCCAAGAATGACCTTGAGTGGATCACTGCGGACTACGTGGCTCTGGGAAGAAGAATAAAGGAGTTGGAGGCGCAAGTGGTGTTCTCGTCCATCCTCCCCGTGAAAGGAAAAGGCTGGGATAGGGACCATCAAATTGTGGAAGTCAACGAGTGGCTACGCAGGTGGTGTCGGAGAGAAGGCTTTGGATTCTTTGACCATTGGATGGTGTTCCATGAAGGAGGAGTGCTGGGCAGAGACGGGCTCCACCTAACGAAGAGAGGGAAGAGCATCTTTGCGAGCCGGCTGGCTAACCTAGTGAGGAGGGTTTTAAACTAGGTTCACCGGGGGAAGGAGACCAAAGCCTTGAGGTAAGTGAGCAAGCAGGATACCGGGAGGAAGCACAGGCAGGAACGTCTGTGAGGGGAGGGCTCCTACCTTATACTGAGAATGAGGGGCAATCAGCTTCTGAGAAAGCTACAGGTATTAGGGAACACATTTTTATAATCAAATACCAACACAAAGTTTCTTCGTAGTACAAACGCCATAATTATGAGCCCCAAGGGCCACAGGCTGGACACCCTTGCTCTATAGCATATAGAGTAATAAAATAATGGTTCAGGTTAAAATGATCAAATATATTTTCTCCTCCAGAGGCTTTTAAGGCCCAGCACCCTGGCTGGGATGATTTAGTTGGGGTTGGTCCTGCTTTGAGCCAGTGGTTGGACTAGATGACCTCCTGAGGTCTCTTCCAACCCTAATCTTCTATGAGTCTATGAGCAGGTTATCTCAAGTGCCTATATACAAATGCACAAAGCCTTGGAAACAAGCAGGGAGAACTGGAGGTCCTGCTGATGTCAAGGAATTATGACGTGATTGGAATAACAGAGACTTGGTGGGATAACTCACAGGACTGGAGTACTGTCATGGATGGTTATAAACTGTTCAGGAAGGACAGGCAGGGCAGAAAAGGTGGGGGAGTAGCACTGTATGTAAGGGAGCAGTATGACTGCTCAGAGCTCCGGTATGAAACTGCAGAAAAACCTGAGTGTCTCTGGATTAAGTTTAGAAGTGATGTAGTGGCGGGAGTCTGCTATAGACCACCAGACCAGGGGGATGAGGTGGATGAGGCTTTCTTCCGGCAACTCGCAGAAGCTACTAGATCGCACGGCCTGGTTCTCATGGGCGACCTTAATCATCCTGATATCTGCTGGGAGAGCACTACAGCGGTGCACAGACAATCCAGGAAGTTTTTGGAAAATGTAGGGGACAATTTCCTGGTGCAAGTGCTGGAGGAGCCAACTAGGGGGAGAGCTTTTCTTGACCTGCTGCTCACAAACCGGGAAGAATTAGTAGGGGAAGCTAAAGTGGATGGGAATCTGGGAGGCAGTGACCATGAGTTGGTCGAGTTCAGGATCCTGACACAGGGAAGAAAGAGAAGCAGCAGAATACGGACCCTGAACTTCAGGAAAGCAGACTTTGACTCCCTCAGGGAACTGATGGATAGGATCCCCTGGGGGAATAACATGAGGGGGAAAGGAGTCCAGGAGAGCTGGCTGTATTTCAAGGAATCCCTGTTGAGGTTACAGGGACAAACCATCCCGATGTGTCGAAAGAATAGTAAATATGGCAGGGGGACCAACTTTGCTTAACAGTGAAATCCTTGCGGATCTTAAACATAAAAAAGAAGCTTACAAGATGTGGAAGACTGGACATATGACCAGGGAAGAGTATAAAAATGTTGCTCGGGCATGTAGGAATGAAATCAGGAGGGCCAAATCACACCTGGAGCTGCAGCTAGCAAGAGATGTTAAGAGTAACAAGAAGGGTTTCTTCAGGTATGTTGGCAACAAGAAGAAAGCCAAGGAAAGTGTGGGCCCCTTAATGAATGAGGGAGGCAACCTAGTGACAGAGGAGGTGGAAAAAGCTAAATGTACTCAATGATTTTTTTGCCTCTGTCTTCAAGAACAAGGTCAGCTCCCAGACTGCTGTGCTGGGCAACACAGCATGGGGAGTAGGTGGCCAGCCCTCTGTGGAGAAAGAGGTGGTTTGGGACTATTTAGGAAAGCTTGACGTGCACAAGTCCATGGGGCCGGATGCGTTGCATCCGAGAGTGCTAAAGGAGTTGGCGGCTGTGATTGCAGAGCCATTGGCCATTATCTTTGAAAACTCGTGGCGATCAGGGGAAGTCCCAGACGACTGGAAAAAGGCTAATGTAGTGCCAATCTTTAAAAAAGGGAAGAAGGAGGATCCTGGGAACTACAGGCCAGTCAGCTTCACCTCAGTCCCTGGAAAAATCATGGAGCAGGTCCTCAAGGAATCAATCCTGAAGCACTTACGCGAGAGGAAAGTGATCAAGAACAGTCAGCATGGATTCACCAAGGGAGGTCATGCCTGACTAATCTAATTGCCTTCTATGATGAGATTACTGGTTCTGTGGATGAAGGGAAAGCAGTGGATGTATTGTTTCTTGACTTTAGCAAAGCTTTTGACACGGTCTCCCACAGTATTCTTGTCAGCAAGTTAAAGAAGTATGGGCTGGATGAATGCACTATAAGGCGGTTAGAAAGTTGGCTAGATTGTCGGGCTCAACGGGTAGTGATCAATGGCTCCATGTCTAGATGGCAGCCGGTATCAAGTGGAGTGCCCCAAGGGTTGGTCCTGGGGCCAGTTTTGTTCAATATCTTCATAAATGATCTGGAGGATGATGTGGATTGCACTCGCAGCAAATTTGCGGATGATACTAAACGAGGAGGAGTGGTAGATATGGTGGCAGGTAGGGATAGGATACAGAGGGACCTAGACAAATTGGAGGATTGGGCCAAAAGAAATCTGATGAGGTTCAACAAGGATAAGTGCAGGGTCCTGCACTTAGGACGGAAGAATCCAATGCACTGCTACAGACTAGGGACCGAATGGCTAGGCAGCAGTTCTGCGGAAAAGGACCTAGGGGTGACAGTGGACGAGAAGCTAGATATGAGTCAACAGTGTGCCCTTGTTGCCAAGAAGGCCAATGGCATTTTGGGATGTATAACTAGGGGCATAGCCAGCAGATCAAGGGACGTGATTGTTCCCCTCTATTCGACATTGGTGAGGCCTCACCTGGAGTACTGTGTCCAGTTTTGGGCCCCACACTACAAGAAGGATGTGGAAAAATTGGAGAGAGTCCAGCGAAGGGCAACAAAAATGATTAGCGTTCTGGAACATATGACTTATGAGGAGAGGCTGAGGGAACTGGGATTGTTTAGTCTGCAGAAGAGAAGAATGAGGGGGGATTTGATAGCTGCTTTCAACTACCTGAGAGGTGGTTTCAAAGAGGATGGTTCTAGACTATTCTCAGTGGTAGAAGAGGACAGGATAAGGAGTAATGGTCTCAAGTTGCAGTGGGGGAGGTTTAGGTTGGATATTAGGAAAAACTTTTTCACTAGGAGGGTGGTGAAACACTGGAATGCTTTACCTAGGGAGGTGGTAGAATCTCCTTCCTTAGAAGTTTTTAAGGTCAGGCTTGACAAAGCCCTGGCTGAGATGATTTAATTGGGGAGTGGTCCTGCTTTGAGCAGGGGGTTGGACTAGATGACCTCCTGAGGTCCCTTCCAACCCTGATATTCTATGATTCTATGATTCAGACAGAGCCTGGCTCTGTTTTTCTCCCCTTCTTTGAGGACAGAAAAAGGAACGGGAACACCACTCAGGTTCTTGCTACATGGGTTGCATTGTTCTGAGTGGGTCCAGCCATTTCCAGGTTGCTAGAGATTGGGAATGGGACAATAGCATGCCTGTGGATTCTTGCAAAGCTTCAAAGAGCAACAAAGCCGAGAGCAGCCATTTGCTTCCAAACTGAAAGAGCCTGGCACCAATTTGTGGGTCTAACTTCAAACAAAGGCTGGCTGTGAGGAGGTTGAGAACCTTGCCTCCACAATAGCATATGGGCATTCCTTTTAGTACAGCCCCTGGCAAAGCAGTACTCTCTCCTGCTGAATTTCAGAGACAGCTTCAATTTGCAGAATGACCCACATTCCTATCGTACCTGGCTGGGGCCAGAATCTAAATAGTTTTGATGACTCCATTACTACCTTATCCCTTGTATTTCTGAAAATATTCTCACACTGAAGTACTAAGAGCCTGGAACTGATATGCCTAAGCATCTAACTCAGTGTCCAAAGATTTGATGTCCAGAGAAGAGAACAGGATAATGCTGGGACATCAAATACCTGTGGCTTGACAGCCCAGCATGGCATAGCTGGTTAAAGTGAGGGCCTCTCGGAGTCCTGTGGCTTGACATCAGCCCTACAGGGGAAATCACCAAGGCCTATGGCATGACATACTATATGCTTGCATGAAAATTATTGTAACCCATTAGTCTAGGTAAAAACTGAAGGGTATCCCTAGAGGAGGGGGCCAAGGTGACCTCACACAGATGGGGCTCAGAGGGACAACTCCAGTTTGTCTACAGACAGAGCCACGTTCCCCAATAGGACACGCTATAAGGCAAGTGAGGGAGGATGCACAAGCCTCCCCTTTGGCTTTCTCAGCTTACCCGTCTCCCCAACCCACTGCAGGGTCACCAAATGCTGCAGCACTTCAAAAGAGACAGAGCTGAGGAGAAAAATTCCCCAAAAGGCAAATGCAGCCCTGGAACATGAATGGCATTTAGATGTCCAACTGTTAGTCAGAACTTTGAAACAAAAAGGGTGGGATTCTTCTTAGAAAACCTCTTAGCAGGAAAGGGGTGGGGTAGAGCCCCACACCTGGCATTAGGCAGACAAAGGAAAATGATGGAGATGGGGGACTCCCCAGCTGCCAGCAACTGTCATGTCTGTTTCTGTCCCCAAGCAGCAAGCACGCTGAAGTACCAAGTCTGTTGGCCTTAGCACAGTGGAGAAAGTGTTGGCTATGCTAGGTAGCCATGCTCTGCCTGAAACAGAGGAGCTAATGTTGTTGACAGCCATGCCTTATCTGTCAGCAATATGTTGCCACCCCACAGCGGTGAGGTAAATTCATTAGAATGTTCTACGTCCTGGTTACAGGCAGAATGTGGGACAAGGCATTTTGCATACAGTCACGCGCGATTCACCTATTTGTGAATTTAGTTCCCAACTGTATTTTGTTAGCACAGCTAAGCACATGCATTTCATGAAAGATTTTCTGCATCTAGATAAATTCATTACCATGAGATACTGGCTGTATACTGGGGAGGGGGGGGAGAGGGATAGCTCAGTGGTTTGAGCATTGGCCTGCTAAACCCAGGGTTGTGAGTTCAATCCTTGAGGGGGCCATTTAGGGATCTGAGGCAAAAATTAGGGATTAGTCCTGCTTTGAGCAGGGGGTTGGACTAGATGATCTCCTGAGGTCCCTTCCAACCCTGATATTCTATGATTACATGACATGAAACAACTGTTCCTTATGACTGCATGTGGACACAAACTCGGAATGAGCGACCATGTTGGCAAGGCATTGGCATAAAACAACTTGACAAAATAAAGTGATTTCATAATGGACACGGAGGGAAAAAGTAAGTTGTTAGGTACTGAAGATGACATGTCCCTTTATATGATAAATATTCCCCCCAGATGGGTGAAGAGAGACCAGATCTGTCTTTTAGTTCCTCATGCTGTCTGTTAATCCACGTTTCAGTGGTTAATTAATTTTCTGCACGCAATAGGTTGAAGATCCTAAGTTTTGTTCCTTTTTTCTTGATAAGCCTGTGAACTCATGCTGAGCTGATAAGCCATAGAATGAGTGTGGGAAAAATAAGAGTTAATCACTTGCATCTGATAAATTGTCTGAGTGCTATGGGAAGATTAATTTATTCTACTTTTCTCAATTCAGATTTCTAATTTCTCACTTTAAGTTTACATTAATGCTAATGAATTCCCCCCCCATCAATGCTTCTGACAGTGATCAAGAGAATTTATTATAAACTAATTAGTCTCAATACATTTCCAGCCTCACAGGTTCTCGATCAAATTAATCACATTTCAATGTGTTAAGGATGTACAAAAGTTTTCATGTCTAATTTTACTATAGAAGAATCCTGCCTATAACCATATTCAGTCAGTGAGACAGCCCCTAAATCAATGTGGAATAACTCTCAGGTGTATTCTACAGGTGGGGAGAAACACTCTGGCCTTTTCTTAGATGTAATTCTATAATAATCATAAGCGTGGGAGGACTGGAGAACCAGGCAGTCACTAGGGTAAGAGGGAATGGGACTGGTCACTTACTGGAGGGAGGGCTGTAGCATATGGGAAGGGAGGAAAACAGGGCGCTAACCTAGGTGAACAAGCAAGAGGATAGTGGCAGCAAGAGAAGGAGAGAGCAGCTGACACGCATCACTAGCAGGTAGAGAGAGAATTGATCCCACTATTGCACTGGGATTGCAAAGCAACTAGAGAGCTGCTGCCTCTGGTTAGGCCCTTAGGCAGCAGTCCGGGTGTTTCTGGAAACCCGAATACAGAAAATGAGATCATCTGGTTTATCTGGACTTCCACAGTGCTACGTTCATAACACTTCTGGTGACTCTTTGGGCGAGTGGTTCTCAACCTATTTACCACTGTGAGCCACATATGCAGCTCTCTTGTGTGTTATGTGCGCTGCATCCACACTATACACTGCCTGTATGGCCCTGAGGATGTCACATGGGCCGTAGCTGTGTGTTGATTGGGCTGCAAGTGGCCTGCGGGCTGAGAACCACTGCTTTGGCCAATGCTGTAAGCACCACTGATGGGTTCTGAACAGAGGATTGCTGCAACTTTAAAGCCCGTTGAGGCAGGATGGAAGAGTCAAAGAATAATACTGATTAAATGGTCTTAGCTGTTTCCCTCCTGGATGCATGCCGATTGCTTGAATATAACATAGGAAACTAAAACAAAATGTCATTCAGGCTACAAAGTCAGTCACAGGTGCCATGTTATGAGAACAATCAACACAAAGAAAAACTACTAAGTTTTGAGCATGCTTAATAGCTTCCCATTAACATTCCTCAAATCAACCCTATTCCATACTGTTATTTCTCACCTGTTCCTAAAGGTAAGATGGCTACAGAGGGCTCTGAACAGACAAGGGTGTGTCTGATTTCCTCCAGCGCACCCAGGACCCAACCAACCGTGCCATCGCCACCGCACACCAGCACTCGGAAATAGGGAACTTGAGAGAATGTATGAAATCTTCATTTAAAACAAAAGCATAAGAAATAATATTACACTGTAATGCAGAAAATTAATTAGGCCTTCCACAATATTCTCTTTAAAATAACACAGTAGAGTTCTTAGTAATTATTGCTTTTTCCTTCCCTCGCTTTAGAGTTTCGATTAAGAAAAGCTGATAAAATGGACAATAAAACTTAGAACTATCAGAGGAGTTTTCTGCCTAACAAACTTGAAATTATATTTCTCACTATTTTTCCCCATAGCCAAAGATGGTAGTTGAGTTCTCTCCCACAGGGAATTAACAAGACATAGACACAAAACAGTCTACATTTTTAAAATATGTCTATTTGTGTTTTCATTTACACATCTGTAATTCTGTTAATCACTTGAGATTTCTACCTGGTTTTAAATGGAAGTTTACAACACCATTGTCATTCATGCTGAATGCAATATTTGGTTATGCAGTGTGCATTTCCTTGTCCGCTGGCATATACTGCTAGGACTGCCAAAACCGGAAGGGGGTATTTCTGTACCACTATGGATTTGTAAAAAATGAGACTCTAAATAGGATACCATTTGCACAACACTTTTCAGCCCTACCAATCAAGGCACTTTACAATGGAGTTTAACTTTCTTCCCATTTTACAGATGGAAAACTGAGGCCCAAAGAGGTGAAGTGTCTTGCCCATAGTAACAGAGAAATACTGCAGCCAACAATAGGTTCAATGGTCATAACACTGACAGTCATGCTGTAGGAACTAGCCTAAATGAACCATGGCCCTGACAAAGTTAGAAGACCAGTATTGCTTATTTTTTACTGCCTTTTCATTATGGACTGTTGAACCCACTTGCACTGGATGAAGGTAAAATAATAAAGTTAACCTTCTGAGAGTTTTATTTCAAGGCACTGGAGTCAATTTAGGTAGTACAAAAATAAACAATGTAGTAGGATTTAAAAAAAAACATGTTTTTCCATTATAATAAGCAGGCAATAGTATTACTCATTGGTGACTAAACTGTGTTTTTAAAAGAACGGTAACACATTGCTTTTGTTTTTCCCATCACATTGTTTCTTGCGTCTTAGAAATGGGGTTACCATTTCTGAATGATCAGCTCTTCTTAAATTTCTGCAACTGTAGACAAATTCCAAGAGCAGAAAGAAACATTTATTACACCTTTCTATTACCTGACGTTAAGAATGGTTGGAAATAGTGGCAAAAATTACGACTTGACAGCAGTGTTGCTCAAAGCCCTCTCTTTCCTCCCTTCCTTCTCCATCAATTGTGTTAACCACCAGTAGTTATTTGCATTATGGTGATGTGAACATGCTCCCATCAGGATCTGGACCTTACTGTGCTAGCACTGATAAACACATCAGAAACAATTCTGTCCTCTCCTCTTTCTGAAACATGAACGTTTTCCATTTGTTTTTAAAATAAGGACCACTATTTCTAAGAGCGGCCCTGCAGTATAATTCTCAGACATGCAATACAGGAGTAAATAAAATGAGTTGGAGGAAATTTTAGTGTGTGTGTGTGTGTGTGTGTGTGTGTGTGTGTGTGTGTGTGTGTGTGTGTGTGTGTGTGTGTGTGTGTGTGTGTGTGTGTGTGTGTGTGTGTGTGTGTGTGTGTGAGAGAGAGAGAGAGAGAGAGAGAGAGAGAGAGAGAGAGAGAGAGATCTAACAAGTATCAGTAAATTACAATTTTGGTGATACTATTCCATTAACTAAAGAACTACTTTGATAAAAGATTTACCCAGGCAGTGGACCTCCATTAGTGAGTTCAAAAACCTGATGAGGATTTAGCAGTTTTCTAAAACTGTAGAGTAGATCTCGGCCTTTCAGACCTCCACTTTTGGGATTCACAAACACAAGTAGTGGACAGCAGTTCTGTGGTAGCTTGGTATGCTGGAAGATGCAAAGAGGTGTTAGAACAAATGTGTACATGTTAGATTATTACAGTATTCCAAGAATATCCACTCAGTCCTTTAGTAAAAACCCCACAATCAACAGGTAATAGTGTAGCTTGAGTGCATATTTGATTTTGCCTTTTGGAACAGTGAAGTATAGTTAGTTTGGCCATGTGGTAAAAATTAAGACATTACATGACAATATTTCCAAGGTATGCATATCAGGATCAGTTTCTATTGACTTTAAAAGAACCATTTCAATAATCTGATTCCATTGGATTCAAACAGCAAAGCCTATCCACTGGGGCTATAAATACTCCCCCCCCCCCCCCCAAAAAAGTCATAAATGGCCCTGTATGGAGCCTGAAGGCCTGTCTAGGAAAACAGCAATTGCCAGACTGGATCACAGTCGTGATCCAACTAATACAGCATCCTGTCTCCAAGAGTGGTCTGTGCCAGATGCTTCAGAGGAAGGTGCAAGAAACCTGAACTGGGTGGAGCTAGGGAATGACCTACCAAACAGGAAATATTTTTCCTCAGCCCCATCAGTGACAGACTGGCTCGTGCCATGAAGCATGAGGTTTATTATCCCATACAAATTCGGGGGATTTTTTGGGGTTTTTTCCCCTTGATAATGTAACTGTTACATTAGGCTCCAGGCCTCTCTTGCCACGAAGCCCATGGAGCCTCCGCTGCCTGTCAGTGTAGTCTTGAAACGTAAAGGTCTGTCACACTGTTGCCCTGGATTTGAGGGGAGTGTATACCCCAGAATGCGATCAAGCTAATTGCGACCATATTATGTGCATTCAGCCACCCTGAGTTAATGAAATAGAACACCACATAGTTAAGAGTTAATTTGGAGACAAGCATTTAGAAGCAAGGTCATATCTAGCTAGCAGTTTCTGCTAATCAAAATGGGAGGAGGAAACAGACAAGTAAATAACTGAGACTGAAAACTTGGTGGTTGGAAAACCTTGAGTCTAGAAGCCTCTGATATTAAAAGTTTATTGAAAGTTAGAAAAGTGATGACACAGTAGGGGTCATTAAGGCCTCTGTGTTTTGTAGAAGTTAGTTCTAAAGGATTAGCTAATTGAGTGTACTTTGGAGGAGTCCTCTGAAGCCATCTTAAGAGATGTTTTTTCTTAACACCCTTTCTCCCTGGTTGGTGAGCAACTGGCAATACCGTTCCAGATGTTAGGTAAATATCTGGGATGTTCTAAACCTACCGCTTATGTCTGTGTGTGTTTAAATCTAATAAACTGCAGTGTTAGATAGAGTACATTTACTTGCATGAATCTTATCAGACAGAATTGCTGTGTTCCTGTTGATTTATTCCTAACACCGCCTGGAGTGAAATAGTTAAGTTGCCCCGGTTGGGGGTTGACAACCCCAGGTAACAGCACCAAATAGTAATCCAGGAAAACAGAGGGGGCATGACGCATGCCACTAAAATCTACCCTTCTGATTCTGACCCTTGAAAGCCTGAACAGTCATGACTAAAAAGGTCCAGTGATCCTGATCCCCACAAAAGCCAAGTGCCATCGCACAAGCTATCAAATCACTACTATGAACAGAATTTAATAATAAACACTGGGGAAGTTTTAAATGAGCCCTGATCTGCCTCTCTCTGACTTTGTCAGTACCCCTACACCTAACCACTGAAAGGAACGGACTGGAGTAGCTGGGGCCACATCTCTCTTATAACCTCAGCCTCAAGTATTCAGTGCTGTGAGCGTGTGGTCACGTGACCTCATCTGGCACTACTTTCACCAGAGCTCCCAAAGCTCAGAGGGGCGGGGGTGGGTATCCTTCCAGAAACCACCCCGAAAGAAGAACACTTCCCTGCATTGTGGGCGCTGGACCCACTAGGCCGTTTCTGGGATAAGGTAAACATATTGTGCAGAAGCAGCACACAGGGCTTCACTGGAAGTCGGTAAGGAACAGATGCCAGAAGTATGGTATTGGATCTCTTTTAAAGCTGTTCTCAAACGATTGGACGAACATCAGGAAATGCCAAGCTCCCCTCTTTTTGTTTCCTGCAGCCAGGCATTACAGAAGAACGGCCTCCATAGAGATACAAAGAAAAAGTGCTTCTTTATTTCTCTATCAGGCATTTTCAAGTGAGAGTCTCCAAACCCAAGTGTTGGTGGTGACCCTTTATCCATGGCCAGGGGCATTCACCAGCGGGAGAGCATTCGGAGAACAGCAGTTTGGCAAGAGGCTGGAAGGAACGATTTATGAGGAAAAATAAAAAGAACTAAAATATCAGTAGTTCGGCTAAGCAGTGATTAAGGGGATCATGATGACAGACTACAAACATTGAAGGGTATCTACACCTAGGAAGGGGAGAAACTAGTGCCCACATAATATGGGGATTGTTCCCTACTTGTCGTTACAATGGAGTGTAACTAAGGGTAACGAGATAAAACCAAGATATGGAAGATGTAAGCTGAATATGAGGAAATACTTCCTGATACAGAGATATGTTTGCCAAGATTTTCACAAGCGAATAATGACTTTGGGTGTCCCAATTTTTGAGTTCCTAACCTGAGATATCTTACAGGTGCTGGTTTTCAGAAAGCACAGAGCACCTGCACTCTGAAAATCAGGCCTTTTAAGATGTCTCAAATCACTTATCACTATGAAAATGTTTGTCTTTAGCATATTAGTCTCCAAAGAGATCCTCCGGGCCATAGCCCCTTTCACTTGGGACTTGGAAAAGTAGAATGGACAAAACGCTGGAAACACTGCTACAGTAAAAATCTTGCACTGGCAGGGAGAGAGCTTTTCTACCTACAGCTTCTAAGGTTCTAGTGGGTAATAAGAGAAAACAGCCAACTTGAGCTGTAACAGTTTGAGAGTTTATGCTATAAATATGCAAATAAGGACAATTTAGGCTATCAAAGTTTAAAAACAGATACAAGACTTAAAAGTCTGGGAGCATTATCCAGCTGCTTATCTGGGGCAGCAAATGGCAAAATTACTTCTCTTCGTCCCAGAAGTCATGTATGACAATACTATTGGGTACATCGTGAAAATTGGTTAGCTTTGAATGTAAGCGGAGCAGACAGGGAAAGGTTCCCACTTTACAGAACAACAATGAAGCTAACTAAGAAATGCTGTGAGGGAGAAAAGAAAAGAGATGTCAAAGGATTATATGTGAATACACAGGAATCTGTCATATTTTATCAATACTCCAGCTAAGGGTTCAGGAAGGATGCATTGTCAAAGCTTCATTTTCAGTCTTTTAAAACTTTCTCCACAAGATGGGTTGGTTTTTGTTTTTTTGGAGGGGGTGGGAAGGGCTCTGATAGTTCTGACGTTTGGTCTCAAGCCCAGAAAAAATTAAAAAATAATCTTAAAAATGTATTTTGCTGCTTGACTTATCCAAATGTGAGGGGAAAGCTTTGACAAGTGTTAAAAGGATATTTCAGACACTTTCTCTGCTTTATAGCTGAAAACTTTAAAACACTACAAACTAGTCAAGTACCTCATGTCGAATGATGATGAGAACTTTTGCTTTTAATTTTTCTTCTCAAGAAATCTGTTTTTAAAATATATTGTGGGCATTTAAAAACAGCGTCAGAAGCATGTGTTTTCTATTATTTCCCTTAATTTTAGAGATCAATACAGAATTTGGTTTTAAATGTGCTCATTCAAACATTTCCTGAAAGCCTGCTTGAAAGTCCACCGAAACAGGTGTCTTACCACTGATTGCTATGAGCTTCAGATCAAGTCCTACATGCTTAATCAAAAACACGTTTACAGTTTGGAAAGGACCTTGCAATCTTGCTTAAACAGAGATGATATAATCATGTACCCTCTATCAAACTTTTCTTTAATGTTTCTACTTATACACAAAATGCTTTTTTATAAACAGAAAAAACATTGGTACAATACATTAAATAAGAAGACAATAACGATAAAAGTACATATATTTGCACATCATGGGGTGAAAAATTCTGCATTACAGGAAGTCGCAGGGACAGCGGCTGTACTACAAAAAGGAATTATAAGTGGTAATATGACAGCTAGAGAGTGAATTATTTTTTTGATTGTCCTACCACCTTTGGATGCATGCTTACCTTGCTCAAGAGGATTCCTCATTACCACTGGTAATTCTTTATCAGATACTAATTTGGAGCTCAATTCTACAGAAATGCTTAAATAGCAGAATCCTGTAAGGGAAGAAACTTTAAGTGTGTTCGGCATAATGCTTAATTTGTTCTTAATCCTACAATTTGCAGTAAAGTTAAGCAGGACAGTGCCAAACTCCTATTTGTAAGAGACAAAGCAGCTTCATTTAGAAGACTGTTCTCCTTTGCGTGGGGACTAAATAATTCCGTGCAAACTGGTTACCCTGGTCAGTACAGGGAAGAACAGCTTCACCAGCTTCTAAGAGGTACGTGTCTCCTTTTGTTATTGGTGCAGATGACTGTGCACTGGTCATGCTGGCATTGCAGAATTTTTTTTAATCTCCTAGTGAAGGCCAAACGGGAAAATATGAATACGATTCGTTACTTTGTAGAATGGAATGTGTGACTCACACAGTCTTGTGTAGGATAGTTTTTTCTTTATCCTGACTTTGGTATGATGATTGAAAAGTGAAATCTGCAGAGGGGTTTTGCATTGGCTGGTTTTTAGTCAGAAATTTATTCCTTATCCCCCAAAGATAGCTGGAGGGGCATGATTTACATGCTGTGGCCGACACCACAAGTTGTTTTATTTGTCAGGATTAGTAGGCTGTAGTTTTGTGCTGTGACAGAGTTGTTATTCATCCTAATCCCATTTCTGCTGAATAGCAGGCACAGCCATGTCTGGTGGCAGCAGAATGGAATGCTTAAACAGTAAATGAATATAAAGTGTTCTGTGCTGCAAACTGTATCCATTTTTTCCAGTGGGAGCAGTTTTTACCCAGGAGATGCAGACCAGAAAACGCAGCTCTGCAATCAAAGAAGGCATTTACGCATGTATGCTCTGCAGCAGCTCTGTGTGAAAGGTACTTAGGATTCCCAGAGTTTGGATCCCCATCTCCCTGAGTCCAGGTAAGAGGGGTAGTCTTAGCATATTGTAACTTTCACGTAATTCTTTATACTTACAGGTCAGTAACACCAGGGCCTGACAAGAGGCTGTGTACAGGTTTGTATATATTTTTGTAATGTTGCAATGGGATGGGGGGGCTAGAATGGACCCGCTGCAATAATTTGACTATGAGGGGAGTTATTACTGCCTCTGCTCTCCAGGATGGCCAAATTCTGCTGGTGAACACATTTGTCTAAACATTTACCACAATTTATGACTCAACACATATTTTTAGGTCAAACTGGCTGCTATTCATTTTATTTCCTTGCCTAGGATCACACTTCAGCCACGATTCCTTATCCCCTCTCTAAATTTGTTTTTTAAAGAATTATTTGTCAACACAACAAAATCATATTCAACTAGTTTAAGATTTTAGTTTGCACGCAGGTCCAGCAATTCGGGGTTCAGGTATTCATAGCACAAGGGAAAATAATCCCATTTAAAGCGACAGAAACTGAATTTGATATTTGTTGATTATCCTTATTATTAACATGTATACTTCAGTCGTACCTACAAAGCCCCATCAGGAGCGGGGCCTAAGCGCTGTGCAAACATAAGATGCTACTGCCACTATAGCGCCCTGTAAAAACCTGGCCTTGAGATGGACTGCTGATGTCTTCTCATTTGCTCAGAATTTATTGGAGAGACTAACAATAGACACTGACTACAGACATAGAAATAGCTGCAGTGCTGAGGATGTCAACACATCTCTGGAAAGAGGATGTGTTATATCATTTGTATGCCCTCTGATGGCTCTGCAGAAAATGATCATGCCACATTTTTTTAATCTAGGTCCTACATCAATTATGCTGTTTTAAAATAACCTCACTGAACTGCTTTCCCCCACCTCACCCCAATAGCTCATTCGAACCTGAAAGCTATTACAAATTAAAAACATTTTTAGGAATATTTATTTGGTGGCATAAAGAGGATAACATGCTGTCCTTTTCAAATCAATTGATATTTTCTGAGATTACTTGCAGATTGGAGCAGAAAAGTTATTGGTCAATCAGTACAGTTTAGGAATAAAACACTTCCGTAGAGTCACAGTTTTTAAGACCAGAACAGGATCATCTATTCTAACCTCCTGCACAACACAGGCCAGGGAATTTAACCAAATGATTCCTGCTTCTAGCCCACAACTTCTGCTTGAGCACATCTTTTAGAAAGACAACCAATCCTCTTTTAAAGACTTCAAGTGATGAAGAATTCACCAGATCACTTCATTAAGCATACTTCACTGAAGTTTATTCAATTAAGGATATTAAACTGTAACAAAGTAAATGACTTATGTCATAACTTTACCATAGAACTCTCACTTTGCCTGGCTTAAAAAGCACAGCATTGAGTTAACTCTCTTCCATTTCTCTTTCAGGCAGGGCCCTTTAAAAAAACCTCTCCAGAGCCGATCCTAAGTACCAGTCAGAGGTGCCACAAAACAGCACATGATGCATCTTCCTCTCAGGAAAAGCGTCTAGCCTTCTGCATTGCCAGCCTCTATTGCCTGGCCAGGGAAGAGCAAAGAAACAGACTCTTTGCAAGGTGACATATTTCAATGGCTTTAACGAAAGATTGCAGCTTCATCTTAACCTACTTTTTGTACTATTTACTGGAATGCTAGAGAGGTCAGCTAATGAGTACAGATTAACTTAGTATGCAATTACAGTTTAAATATTTGTTGATGTGATTAGTTCTAGATATAAAAAAGAAGGTGATTTCACCTGCAATCAGAGCTCGGAATGACCTCTGCATGTTTACAGCCATTGGCAGGCTGCACAGTCAGCCATCCCATGAGTAAGAACATGTAGAGGTCACTCAAAGGAGGAACAAGGTGTATGTCTACAACGCAATTAGACACCCGCAGCTGGCCCCTGCCAGCAGACCCAGGCTCATGGGGCTTAGGCTAACGGGCTGTTTAATTGCGGTGTAGATGTTTAGGCTTGGGCTGCAGCCCAAGCTCTGGGACCCCCCACCGTGCAGTGTCCTAGAGCCCAGACTTACCCTAAGATTCCTTGGCCCTCTTGTTCCTCCCTCAGGAGGGAGAGGGTGACCAGACTCCTCCTGGGAGGCAGCCCAACAATACAGTATACAGGATATAAGTTGGTAAACATGCATGTGCACTCCCTCCCCTCCCCCAAACAAGGGAATTCAGCCACTCAGCAAAGGCGAGATCAACCAAGAGTAGGCGGGTCTATCCCAGAACTACCAAGGTTAAACACTGAAGTAACTTTGGTATAGATGCTACAGCAAATTGCTATTCAAAGTAAAGGGATTCCATTAAATTTTAGCGATAGTGGAAAGAATATAGGGAAAAGAATTAAAATAGCTTTTCGCTCCTTTATAGCTTTGTAACTACACTCACATCACCGTTCAGCACTTCACGATCAGTATCAATGAAACAAGCAGCCATTCATACACAGATGCACATCAGGGAAAGAAAATGCAGGCTCTCTCTCTATTCTTTATCATAATGTTTACAAAAGCTCAATTTCAGTCTATTTTTGTCCACCCGTCCCTTCAAAGACTGAACAATTTTCCCTCCTCTCTCTCCGAATAGAGCCTGGCTTTTTCTTACACAGGATGTAACCTAAAGATCTTACCAGAACTTCGGGAATCACAGTGGCAGTAAGCTGTTTGTCATTGACCATTGTATCTTTAGCTAGCATATATATTCTTTCAGCTTCAGAAAAACAAGACATTTCAAGTACAACAGCACCTGTAACAAATGTATTTAAGTGATTCTTTAGTTGCAAATAAACTATCTTAATATGAAGTTAGGGTAAGGGGAAAAAAAAGATTACCATGAAAGAAAATTGTTTTATGGTACTTAAGAAAATATAAGAAAGTCATCCACTACAATAAACTGGTTACCAATAATGCAAAGTACTATTTGTATTTAATTCAAAAACCGATCAACACAGAAAACAAAGGGAAAACCAAACCAAACCACCCGGGAACATTATTGAGAAAGACCTGCACTAAGTAGCGCTGGGCAAAACTGCCGGGGTGTTACAAAAATCAGAGTGGTCAGAGAAATCATATAAAAGGAGCTTCATTATCTGAGCCAGTTGGGAAAAAATCCATCTAGTAGGGGGAAAATATTCAGGCAAAAGAAATCAGATATTTAGTGCGAACGAAATATTGGAACCAATAATGCCAAACAAAACGAGGAAGGACCATGGATAACAGGTTAGATAGGAGCTTGCAATATAGTATAGTGGCTAAAAGGAAACAAAAATATCAATGGAATTTTGGCTGTTTCCTAAGAACCATCATACCATGGTCCAGGAAGGTATGATTCCCAGCTAGGGCTTCGCACGCTGTTGGTGAGAGTCGCAGAAATAGAAAAATATTAAAGGAACCGAACAGACTTCAAACAGCAATAAAAATGATTACATGGATTAATTCATGGGCAGAGATCTCTGTAAAACACATACATGTAAACTGGATTTAAAATAAACTCTGGGTAAGAGGAGGATCATAATCTACAATTCTTTTCCATGCTGCAAATACAAATAAGGAAAAGGAGTTGTTCAAAAACATCCCAGGGGGTTCCAATGGCCTTTATGAGGAAAAACATCAGTGTTTACCAGCCACACAGGGATATAGCTGGTACATCAGCAGGAAACACAGGCTTTTTGGTATGGATTAATGGAATGCAACTGGGCAAAGGAGTATCTAAACAGGATATCAGGAACATTTTCTGAAGATTATTCCCAAATTAAGTCACAGACGCCTCACTAATGCAGTCATTTGAAATTGAGACTGGACAATGCATTTGAAAATAAGCTTTTATGAATCATCATTTGTTGGAAGATGGATAAAAGATAAAGAAAGTCTTTTCTATTTCATTGCTGATGATACTAAGAATACAGATGTGTAGCGGTCAGGTTGCAGCACTCCTGGTGCTAAATATTCTAGTGGTTTTGGAGGTGTTTCTTACTTCCCCAATTTCCTTCACACCAGGATGAAATAAACCTCATTCTTTAACACCAGTAGCAAAGCAACATCTCAAAAAAAAACCATGTGTGTTCAGTGGAAGAGTATCTAAAAAACGAAAGTAAGAATTTTCCAAAGGTAACAGATTAGCCTCATCACCTCCAGTGTACTTATTAAAACCAAAATGCTGGATCTATGAAACACTGACCTTGAAATTTCATTTTGTTAAGTTTAACAACAGAAACAAATTCTAATATCTTATTTTTTAAAAGAACAAAATGAGAATAGGATATACAGTATTGCCTGCAACAACTGACTCTTTTAGCTGCTCAGAATTACCATTCAAAACTCACTTTTAACAGACAGAACTTCATCACATTCATATGAGGCATGAAGCCACCTTATGAAAAAGAAGGTTCTAATAAAATATATTGGGGCTTATATAAATATGCTACTATGTTTTACATCTGATTTTTAAAGACTTTTTGTTGAGATAAGATCTCTAATACATTCATTCATCTTCGAGCTTTTAGCATGTGACTGAATTTCGGAGGTTGGTATGTTTTTACAATAGTGAACTCAGTTTAAACGTTAGAGGCTTACCTTGCATTGAGTAAACATGACTCAAAGAAAGCAGATTTGCTGCAAAGATTAGAAGAGAATGTACTTCAGACTTGGGTAGATGAACAGTAAATATTAAAAGCACTGATTTCAAATCAAAAACTTTTAAAATCGCAAAAAACAAACAGCATCCCCAACTAACACTTTCTCTCTTCCAAAGTCACGTTAAACTTTGGTGGTTGTTTTTTAAACTTTGTACAAGTAGAAGACACATTCCCCATGGTGTTTAACTTTGAAAAGTAAAAGCTACATGAGACTACGAAAAGATACATTTGTTTACTGTAGAAAGGTACAAAGTGAATTTTCAGTAGCATAGAGTATATTAGTTGTAATAAAGACAAAACTGTTAAATGTACTCACCCCTTTTCACTTCTGAATTAAATTGTGTTTCCACAATTTGAATTCATATGTCTTGTCTGCCATATGACAGGTACCGTTAATGTATCTGTTAACGTCACTAAATTTACCTTCTTAACGGAAGTTAAATCCCAAGTAGTATTCTTGGGGAACGAATAATATAATCTTACATATTCTTTGATAAAAAAAAAAAAACCTGACTTTCAGCTGGTTACTTTCAGAGAGAATGCACTCATTTAGAATTCACCTGTGTTGTTTAAACAGAAAGTAATAGTACTTTTAGAAAAATGGCTAAAAAGGTCAGTGTAACCAAGTATATATAAAGGCGACCCAAATGCCTTACTAACTATCCTCTTAAACAAAAAGCAAGCTGTCACATACATTTTTATTTCTTACACAGAACTGTCAGCATGTTAAGATACATAGAGCCCTGCGCAGATACAAAATTTGTATCCGCATCATAGCCCCAAAAATGACCCGCAGATATAAAGTGGATATCTGTGGATTTGCAGAGCTCTAAAGATAAAACCAGAGGGAAAATGTCACTATTTCAGATAAAATGTAACAAGAAAAAAAATGGTGATCTTTGCAAGACTACATTTGCCAACAAAGAGGTCACAAACATACATAAGCAAAATTGGAAGAGAAGGAACACAATTTTATTATAGCATGTTATTCTATACATAGGAATAGACAGTGAAATTAAGGATTTGTAGTACAAAGATAACACTATTTGACTTACTTTTGATAGCTAAGTCATCCTTGAGGATGTTAGTGTATTCTTCAGCAGAGAGTTGAGGTGGCAAGCCACCCACAAACAAATTTACCCGCACGACAGATTTATTATTTTCTACAATGTAAAATCTTGTTTGAGTCATCTGACGTATTGAAGTCTAGAATAAAGAAATCAGAACTAATCATGCTACAACACGTTATATAGTAGGAGAAAACACACAATGTCATAAAAAAAAATCGATGTAGCTCTGAAGCAATGCCAGTCACAACCAGAACTTTGTGCTCGGAAAGAATGACAAATTACAAAACCTTATGCTCCAAAACCTGACTGTTCTGTTTATGAGCCTATATAGATGCTATAGCTCCTCAGTTTAATGAAAATTAAAATTATCCAGAAATTGAGAAAAAAAATTCCCCCGACAAATCAGATTGATTATTTCTTTATTTGTTTACCTTTCTTATGTCTTTAAGTCTGCTAAGGATCATCTCCTGGTCATCCAGCACCATTCGCTGCACTAGAGAAATAAAAGCAATGATAGTGTTTTTCTTTAAAAAGTCTGAATTATTACATAACTCAAATAAAAAGCAAAAGCAAATAAAAATGACTATTTTAGGGAAATTAATGCCTTGACCTATGTTTTACCACTTTCTTTAATATTAAATACAAGTAGAAATATGAAAACACAAGCTACAAGGCATATTCAGCAGCAAAACTCTGAAGAGGCTTTAAATTGCACTACTGTTAATTTGCACAAAGCTTTTAAGTACCCTTCTGGACCCACACCCTTAAAATATATATTTATTTTAAGGATAGTAACATTTTGCAGCAAGCAGATGACTGGGAAAAACATGATTCATCCTGACAGATAAAGAAGAAAACACTAACCACGACATTTTAATACATTACCATTGTGGCAAACAGATGCACGGGTTATGCATGACCCTAAACAATAGCCCTTTTGCTCTACTGCTGCAAAACCAAATCATCAGCAAAAGGAACATACAAAACATAAACCCCATTCCCAGGGCTCTGTGATGAAATAATTTGACAAAGTCTTTGATTTTTGATTAAATAATTCATTATGGTTATAAAGGAAACAAGGGAAGGTTACAATCACATGTTAAAACTCTACTTAAGTATTTCTGTGGCCTACATCACAAGAGTATTCGAGTGCTTCACACGCTTTAATTTATCCTGCCACTGTACAGATTGGGAACTGGAATATGGAGTGTGAGAAACACGTTGGGCAAGTCACTTAGGGTCCGTCTCCACTGAAAATAAAAGGTGTGTTTCAAACTCTGGTTCGCTAACTCTGGTAATACAGCAGTAAAGACAGCACCTCCGCTTCTAACTCGGGTTAAAAGCACGAGTTCAATCCCAGGCACCCCTTGCTGTATCTCTATGCAGCAAAGCGACGCATGGGCTGGCTTCTCAGAGCTTGCTTGACTCCAGCTAGTGCAACTAGTGAGAGCAGTGAAGGCAGTGAATCGTGGGCTTCAGCTCAGGCTAGTGAGCCAAGTGCATAGCCAGGATCCATGCCGGGCTGGTACTACATGCACTGAAGCCAGCACTGGGATGTCTTCACTACTATTGCTAGCTACCCACACAAGCTGGATTCAAGATAGCTTGGGTAGGCTAGGCCATGCGCAGCTCTGTAGACCTAACCCTAGGGGCTTTAACTCGAGCTGCTAACCTGAATGCTGTGTCTTCCCTGCTACTTTAATCCACATTAAGAACACCTTTTTTTGCAGTGTAGACACATCCTTAGCTCCTTGCTCAACCACAGAGTTCCTGCAGGACTGGGCTGAACCCAGATCGAGAGTCCCAGTCTAGCTTCTCCACCACCAGGCCGTCCCTTCAACCAGAGCAACACAGCCACTACAGGGACCCGAGCATCCGGCCCTACGTGTTCCTGAAAGGTGCTTTGATATCCCTGAACTCAGATTCTTGTTTTATTCATGGAATAGATACAGCAGCACCCAAAAGCTTCTCTGCACTGGATCACTGTGTGTGATCTGCTTTAATAACAAAAAGTTATTGACCCCAATTAAATAACAGCTGCCATCAAAGGGTATCTCCCAAAAAAACAGTCCTTTTCATCAGTGGGTTAGTATGCATCAGAAAACAAGACAGCTAGGTGAAATTTCTCATGCAAATAATTTTTTCCACTAAAAAAATGCAGATTAGTGTCAACCAAAACAATTAACAAATTCAGGTCAGTTTTGGCAAATTGTTTCAGTCAAATAAAAATTTTCAGTAACTTCTATACAGTTTGTTTCAGCATTTCTGAAATATGTTTCAACTTTTCGTTTTGGAATTTCACTATTTTCTTTAAAAAAATTAAAGCCTTCAAAAACAAAACTTTCAACCCAAAACTATTTTTTCAACTTTTGCTTTTCGTCGGGGGGCAGGGAAAAAAAACAAAACAAAACTCCATTTTGGTTCAACTTGAACTGATTTCTGCCCTCCCCCCGCTGTGATTTTTTGGTTTGGCCACTAACCTGAAAAATCTCATATTTGCACATCTCTTCGGAAAACACAACCTTGACATATGCTTTCTTTTAGTACAAAGAAGGAAGAGTAAAGTACTATACAAAAAATCTATGGTGACAATTTAAAAAAAAAGGCATTTCTGATTCAATATTTCAACATTTTTCAGCATAATTATACACCAAGTATCTATCAGTTATTGAGGGATCAACTGTAAAAATTAAATATGGATGCATTAAAATTAAAATACATAAATGCATACTACAGGACTCAACTATGGAAAAGCAAATAACTCTTGATTTACCTTGCTTACTGCCCATAAGTACTTCTAGAAGTTTGAAATTCTGGAGGCATTCCGTCTGCCAAGAGACAACACATTTAGATGTACGTTGTAATAGGTGATACATTTGCCATAGTTTTGTATTCTTTTAGTAGTTACATTATAATATTAACAGGCACAAGAAAATTAAATACCTTAAATTAAATTGAGACCCAAGCTGGGTGAGGCAATATCTTTTACTGGACCGCTTCTTTTGGTGGAAGAGGGAAGCTTTCAAGCTCCACAGAGCTCTTCTTCAGGTCAAAGCCTCAAGAAGAGCTCTGTGGAGCTCAAAAGTTTGTCTTTTTCTACCAACAGAAGAAAACCACAATGGAAGATACTGAATTGTACTTTTCCTTCTCTGGAAAAACCTTCCCTTTCCATTTCCATTGTCTCTCCCACACAAAGCCTCAAACTTCCCCATTTCTTAGCTAACCAACGCAACCCATAAATCAACTGGAGAGAGAGCTGCTGAACAGCACAGTTAACTCTCCCCGCTCAGCAGCTGGTGGGGCTATTAACACATATCCACACAGATGATCTTGCCAAAGGGAGCAGAAAGGGAAATGGAACACAGCTCTCCCAAATGGCAATGAGAACACTGGCCTATCAGGCCAACCAGTGGAAGTAGACTTCACTAACAAGGTATATTAATTATTTAACAGCTATTGACACCACAGATCCATACTCTTGGGAGCAAAACACTACTGCATGAACATGGGACTGTTTAAAGTCTTGACACATTAGGACGGGGGAGGAGGAGGAATCTTATCTACATACCCCTTAGTCCTTGCCTAGAATCATTCATTCAGAATAGAAGAGAAACACCCCATACTACTCACTTCAGACACACACACCAGAATGGGCAGCTAAAAACCTGAATATCAGATTAAAACAGCTGGTATCCTTACTATTAAAGAATTTAATAATATGATTGTCCAACACTGCCCTAGATACATCTGCTACACGGGACTGGTGAAAGCATACATTCAGTGTTACCATTACTCTAGTGGAATAGCTCATGAGACTTTGGGGACATGATACCTTTCTAACAGGTCTTGACTAGGAAGTGACAAAATCCCTAACTAAAATCCCTAGGTTCACTTTTTTTTATTAATTGAGGCTGAGGGCATTTGGAATCTCTCAAAGAAAGACTTCAACATCCACAAGCTTTGGATAATCATCGATCACCAGTTGATGTACAAATGTATCTGCTCTGCTGGATACGAGAAACATTGTACAGGAGGAGCTTTCACATAAGTCAGAATTCCCCCTGCTAAGATGACAGACATTCCTGCCCATAGAAACGTACATGCCACATGTACATAGTGTTTCTAAGTAGCCAAACCAAGAGCTATGTAGAGAGCTATCTCAGAGGATGCATTAGTGTGAATTCCCCACAGTTTCATCAGCTCCAGGGGATGTGATAGCAGCTGCTAACCAGAGAACTACACACTACTGTGAAGGAATTGAGCTTTTGGAAACTAGTAAAGCTGTCAGAATTTTCATTCTAGCTCCAGGACTGCATATTTCCACCAAATAATCACTGAAATGTTGGGCTAGAATGGACCTTGAGAAGTCATCTAGTCCAGCCCCCTGCAGAGAGGCAGGACCAAGTAAACCTAGACCATCCCTGACAAGTCTTTGTCCAAACTGTTCTTAAAAACCTCCAGTGACTTCTTTAAAACACAGCAACACTGTGGGGAAAAAGGGAATTACACTTCAAGACGACGTCAATTGCACACCAATTCCTCACTAGGACAGATCTGATAAAAAAGACAAGAGGGACAGGGAAGCAGATGCAGCGTTGAAGTCGCTGGGCCAACAATTCAATCTCTCAGGGGAAAGAGATTACACATTTTAGTCACACCATCATCGGTTCTATACTAGAAGAGATGTAACGTTAATCTCTAAATCCTTAATGAAGCAGACAAGATTTGCAGAAACTGGCAATATTATATGGTCAGATCATGAACCAGTGGGAGTAATATTTGATAGCTGGGATGGACAGTCAGCAAAAGATAGTTACTCTCTAATTAAATATGGGCTACTTTTGCGGCCGATAAAAATCTCTATACCTCAGATACTCCAGGCTCTGAAGTTATTTGGAAATATCCTGAAGTAGCAGGCTTGCCAAAGATAAGCAAAATTGATAAAGAAACTTTAGATTAAAAAAATAACAGAAGAAGAAATCCTAGAGGCAACAGAAAGTAAGAAAAGTGCTAAAACTCTAGGACCCAATGGCTCTCCAGCTGAATATTACAAGATATTTGAGGAGGCATTCATGGGTCCCTTGAGAAGCACCTAGGGGAGGAACTTCCAGAAACTATGAAAGAAGCTTCTGTGGTGGTTCTCCCTAACAATGGAAAAGACTTTACATTCTGCACTTCCTATACTGCCATATCACTGTTAAAAGATACAATTCCCTTGTTATCATTAGACAGAGAAAGCTTTTGATAGAATAGAATGGAACATTTTGTTTCACATCCTGTCCCAAATGGACTTTGGCCTCCAGTTCCTTTAATGGACAATGCTCTTCACACCAGCCCAAAAGCAGCTTTGCGAGTTAATGGGGTTAAATCCCTGCTTTCAATTGCACAGAGAGACTAGGCAGGGATGTCCATTGTCTCCTTTATTTTTTGCACTGGCTATCAAGCCTTTTGCCCAGAGGATAAGGGACAATGGATCGATCACAGGAATAAATTTTGCAGGACCACATCAGAAAACAGCACAGTGTAAACACTGTTAGCCTACCAGAATTTTACATAAATCCTTTAGCAAAGGCTATTCTATGGGTTTGGAACAGAACTAGAGGCAAAATAATTTCATTTCCCTCGCCAACACCACCCATTGCAAATAATCCGGATCTTAACCCAAATAGAGAACACAGAGAGCTTCAAACATTGAGCATGCTATGGAAAACACCCGGTTGGCCAGCTATTTGTTAAAGCAACTCTTAACTTATTTAGAGATCAAAACTAACTTTAACTGGCCCCCTCTCCCTGGTACCAGTTCTTTCAAGTCAGGCATTATGGTTCTTAACTGTCTAGTTTATACAGAAAGCGAACTTTAATAGATGTGATAGCAACTGGACAATTAGAAAACAAAAAAATTATAACGGACTTATATCAATCTTTGTAAACAGTGTTCCTAACAAAATTTCAGAGACAGAGCTTTCTGCATTGTGGTCTTTTTCTGAGACCCAGAGGTGTCCAAAACGCATATTGGACTTTTCACCTTCTGATCAGAACCCTGAAGAGGTACCATCTCCAAGGGGCTTCACAGCCAAACCTTCTTGAAACAGTAGGGCTTTCAGCCTGCTCTGGAACTCCTTGCATACTCTTGAATCATAGAATATGAGGGTTGGAAGGGACCTCAGGAGGTCATCTAGTCCAACCCCCTGCTCAAAGCAGGACCAATCCCCAACTAAATCATCCCAGTCAGGGCTTTGTCAAGCCTGACCTTAAAAACTTCTAAGGAAGGAGATTCCACCACCTCCCTAGGTAACGCATTCCAGTGCTTCACCACCCTCCTAGTGAAAATGTTTTTCCTAATATCCAACCTAAACCTCCCCCACTGCAACTTGAGACCATTACTCCTTGTCCTGTCATCAGCTACCACTGAGAATAGTCTAGATCCATCCTCTTTGGAATCCCCTTTCAGGTAGTTGAAAGCAGCTATCAAATCCCCCCTCATTCTTCTCTTCCGCAGACTAAACAATCCCAGTTCCCTCAGCCTCTCCTCATAAGTCATGTGTTCCAGTCCCCTAATCATTTTTGTTGCCCTCCACTGGACTCTGTCCAATATTTCCACATCCTTCTTGTAGTGTGGGGCCCAAAACTGGACACAGTACTCCAGATGAGGCCTCACCAATGTCGAATAGAGGGGAACAATCACATCCCTCGATCTACTGGCAATGCCCCTTCTTATACATCCCAAAATGCCATTGGCCTTCGTGGCAACAAGGGCACACTGTTGACTCATATCCAGCTTCTCGTCCACTGTAACCCCTAGGTCCTTTTCTGCAGAACTGCTGCTGAGCCATTTGGTCCCTAGTCTGTAGAGGTGCATGGGATTCTTCCGTCCTAAGTGCAGCACTCTGCACTTGTCCTTGTTGAACCTCATCAGATTTCTTTTGGCCCAATCCTCTAATTTGTCTAAGGCCCTCTGTATCCTATCCCGACCCTCCAGCATATCTACCTCTCCTCCCAGTTTAGTGTCATCTGCAAATTTGCTGAGGGTGCAATCCACACCATCCTCCAGATCATTTATGAAGATATCGAACAAAACCGGCCCGAGGACTGACCCTTGGGGCACTCTACTTGATACCGGCTGCCAACTAGACATGGAGCCACTGATCACTACCCGTTGAGCCTGACAATCTAGCCAACTTTCTATCCACCTTAGAGTCCATTCATCCAGCCCATACTACTTTAACTTGCTGACAAGAATACTGTGGGAGACCATGTCAAAAGCTTTGCTAAAGTCAAGGAACAACACGCCCACTGCTTTCCCCTCATCCACAGAGCCAGTTATCTCTTCATAGAAGGCAATTAGATTAGTCAGGCATGACCTTCCCTTGGTGAATCCATACTGACTGTTCTTGATCACTTTCCTCTCCTCTAAGTGCTTCAGAATTGATTCCTTGAGGACCTGCTCCATGATTTTTCCGGGGACTGAAGTGAGGCTGACTGGCCTGTAGTTCCCAGGATCCTCCTCCTTCCCTTTTTTAAAGATGGGCACTACATTAGCCTTTTTCCAGGCGTCCGGGACTTCCCCCAATCGTCATGAGTTTTCAAAGATAATGGCCAATGGCTCTGCAATCACAGCTGCCAGCTTCTTTAGCACTCTCGGATGCAGCGCACCCGGCCCCATGAACTTGTGCTTGTCCAGCTTTTCTAAATAGTCCCGAACCACTTCTTTCTCCACAGGGGGCTGGTCACCTCCTCCCCATGCTGTGCTGCCCAGTGCAGTAGTCTGGGAGCTGACCTTGTTCATGAAGACAGAGACAAACAAAAGCATTGAGTACATTAGCTTTTTCCACCTCCTCTGTCACTAGGTTGCCTCCCTCATTCAGTAAGGGGCCCACACTTTCCTTGACTTTCTTCTTGTTGCTAACATACCTGAAGAAACCCTTGTTGTTACTCTTAACATTTCCTGCTAGCTGCAACTCCAGGTGTGATTTGGCCTTCCTGATTTCACTCCTGCATGCCCAAGCAATATTTTTATACTCTTCCCTGGTCATTTGTCCAATCTTCCACTTCTTGTAAGCTTCTTTTTTGTGTTCAAGAGCAGCAAGGATTTCACTGTTAAGCCAAGCTGGTCGCCTGCCATATTTACTATTCTTTTTCCACATGGGGATGGTTTGTCCTTGCAATCTCCATAAGGATTCTTTAAAATACAGCCAGCTCTCCTGGACTCCTTTCCCCCTCATGTTATTCTCCCAGGGGATCCTGCCCATCAGTTCCCTGAGGGGGTCAAAGTCTGCTTTTCTGAAGTCCAGGGTCCATATTCTGCTGCTCTCCTTTCTTCCCTGTGTCAGGATCCTGAACTCGACCATCTCATGGTCACTGCCTCCCAGGTTCCCATCCATTTTAGCTTCCCCTACTAATTCTTCCCGGTTTGTGAGCAGCAGGTCAAGAAGAGCTCTGCCCCTAGTTGGTTCCTTCAGCACTTGCACCAGGAAATTGTCCCCTACACTTTCCAAAAACTTCCTGGATTGTCTGTGCACCGCTGTATTGCTCTCCCAGCAGATATCAGGGTGATTGAAGTCTCCCATGAGAACCAGGGCCTGCGATCTAGTAACTTCTGTGAGTTGCCGGAAGAAAGCCTCGTCCACCTCATCCCCCTATCCGGTTGTCTATAGCAGACTCCCACCACGACATCACCCTTGTTGCTCACACTTCTAAACTTAATCCAGAGACTCTCAGGTTTTTCTGCAGTTTCATACTGGAGCTCTGAGCAGTCATACTACTCCCTTACATACAATGCAACTCTCCCACCTTTTCTGCCCTGCCTGTCCTCTTGGGTTGAATGTGCTGCAGACAGAGCATCGCGAAGTACAGCAGCACTCAACAAACAGCTATTATGGGCAGCCATGCTAGGAAGTCTGCTGGACAAGAGTTGCACCTTTGAAAGCCTGGTCTCTTCAACTTCAGGTCTGCCATGGAACCAGTAATGGGAATCAAACAGTTCTCTCTAAACTATACTAAAAATAAAACTTGACTTAACAGTTAACTTATCCTAAGTCTAACATAAACTATGAAACAGTAAACTAAGGCACCACGGTCTTCTAAGTGAAGGAGCTGGCTCCAAAGGAACCCAATAGGTGTACGTCCATTTGTTGCTGTGGATGGAAGATGCTAAGGCAGCTGAGGGTACTGCATCCCATTTTATCATCTTGCCCTTGGCACATTCAGGAATGCAGATGGGAAGGACAGGAGAGATGCATGAGTGCGTCAACAGGCCCTACTATGAGAAGGTTCCACCATGTGACCTGCACTAGCCAGCACATCCCACGAGCTGGACAATGCAGAAGACACCTCAAACAAGAATGCAAGGTTTTCTCCCGTTCCAGCAGGACTTGGTCTTGCATATCAGCCTGATTTCAATATTCAAGAGATACACAAGCACAAAAGACATATGCTCTAGATTGAGAATTCTCCTCTTTGTATGTGTAAATTTGCTTGGCCTGTAAGAAATGGACGAGGCTTTCAGTATAGAGCTATTCGGTCTGTTGTATTATGCAGTGCGGTAGCCATGTCAGAAAGCTTGTCTCTCTCACCAAAAGAAGTTGGTCCAATAAAAGATATCACCCTACCCACCTTGTTTGTCTGTTTTATTATGTTCAGGTAATGTTTTATCCCCAATTTTGGCACTATGCAAGGCAGGAGTTATAATTCGCTGAGCATTAAGACTATTTAGTACAGGGAAAGTCATACATAAAGTTTTTGTAAAGTATGCTTTTTCTTTTGAATGAACTGTTAGGATAGTTCATACAAGGCACAAAGAAATGGTAATGAGCTTTATATCGCTTACCTGCCGTCCTAATTGCAGGAGAACTTCTTTAATTACTGTCTCGGTGGTGCTTTCCTTATCTATTCGTAGGGAGATATATGCCATTCCCACTCTAGACAAAAAAAATCTTTAAAATTAAAATCACTTATGCAGTTGGATTAGCTCAGGAAATTGTACCAGGATCCAAAGAGCTTCCCTCTAAGATCCCAGTTACAATTCAGCCCCATTCAGTAAAAAACTTGTTACCAGCTTATAAAATTCAGCTGTCCACAAGCCTCAGTCCCACTCACACTGGACAGGTGGGAACCCACTATCCCGGAGACCAGTCACTGAAGCCTCAATACTGCTGGTGACTTCACACATGTAGGCCTATATGAAGGCCCACTGAAACCCATGGGCCTCTGACTGTGCAGCCTCACTTGCAGGACCGTGGAGTAAAATTTTTGTCAATACAATTGGGACCAAGTTGGCAATCTCAGCAGTAAGGACAGATACACAACTCATGAAACAATTCGGGAACCTTTGGGATGAAAGGTGCAACTATAAAATGAAAGTGACTATAAACTGATCAGTCTTATTTCACTGTGGAGGGTGCATAAAATGCAAAACAGTTTCAGTAGTAAAAAACAAGTAAGGTTTAAAAAAAACCTGTTTTAATCATCTAACCTATTACTAACATGGAAAAGAATGTAACATACATATCTTTATCTTAATGTTCCCTTTAAAAATATGAAGTTCTCACAAGAAAGCTTCTGCTCATCATTTGTATATGGATACAATTTGCTTAAAAAGTTATGTCTCCTTGGATTAATACGTGCTACAACTAAACAAAGATGCCCGATCATGCACAGGCACCTGTTGACTCTTAAACATGCACGACTGGGGGCTAAATCATGTAATAGTTAATGTCAGAGTCTAGAAATGAAGAAAAATGAAAGCTAAAAAAATAAATATCTGTTATACCAACAGAGATCCTTGAAATGTAGTGGATTTTGTCCTCCTTTACCCTCATGCAACTTTAAAGACTGCAAAACATTTTCCTGGCCACAACAGAAGGCAAAATTGTCTGACCAGAGTAACCTTGCAAAAAGAAGGAAAGCACTCACTTCAGCCAACCAGGATAAATTCTTATTATTTCGTGATCCTTAGGTTTGGCTCTGATGATCCAAGCTTCGGGAACCACCTCTCTGAACACTGGACCTGGGTTGGTTTCTTCAGTGGCATCATTCCTGTTGATGATGTCATCAGAAAACAAGGTCTGCTGAGAAAATGTCTGGAGCTCATAGTGCTGTTGATCATCATTTACGTAGTATGCCCTCAGCGCTGCCTCCTACAACACCACAGAAAATAGAGTGATTTGCCCTCCTCTGAAAATGTGCACTGATGTACGGTTGGGACACAGTTATGAAATTCAGTCAGTTCACTTACTCTAAAAGAGTCTTTTAAAGGAGCATAAAAACAGCTGATAGGCCACTATAGAAAATAAGCATATAGTTTCACAATGAAGTTTTAGTGATATAAAACACAAGAGGAAATTTCTCACCAGAATCCCAATATATAGCTTTTGATGGTGCCCGGAGTATTTTTGTCTAGCTATTGATTTATCATTTTAATATAAATGTAGTGAGATGCAATAGAGACACAGCTTCAGGATTCATTCTTGTACGGAGAGGTAAGTTATACTTCTCTGTGCTATGGGGCATACAGCTGCCTGCCTTTGATCCAGGTTTAAATCAAAGAGACCACTTTAAGCCCTGGATGCGCTAATCATCCCTGCTTCACAGTCACTCCATTCCCCAGGTCCACATCACCCTCTTTGGGGCTCTCCTGGCCAGGTAAAGACACTCCACCTGCAGCAGAGAGAACTTTGTAGCCTTCCTGTGCCATTACAGCCCAGTTCCAAAACTGGAGACCCTCTATCACAGCCCGCATCATCTTCAGCCACCACAGACCCTGGAGCGAATATGTCCCAGGATGGCACTTTTTGTGGACTAGGAATTTTTTTTAATTTGGGAGAAGACAACAGCCAAAATAATTATGCTTGAAAAATACCAAGCAATCCTAAATAGCAAACATTTTTTGCACTGCATATTATCTTTAGATATGGATCATCAACAGTAATTTTCAAAATTTCAGTTAATTTTGAGCACATTATCAATGCAGAAGAGGGTATATAATGCAGAAGAGGGTATATAATAACCGTTATTTATTGACTGAAGCTGAAAAACATTGGTAATATTCTATATAGGTTCCTACCCTGCATCTATCAGAGTGCTTTTAAGGAAGAGCTCCTATCATTCTGTCTTTTCCCTCATTCGGCAGAGTGTTGGGTTTTTATTCAACAGCAATTTTAGTACGCCTCGTTTGATAAACAGAAAAATGGATATAAGTAGCAGTCTTGAAAGATCGTTTGTTTCATGTATGTGTAACCCTCTGGTGACTTTCCAGACTGAAGTTAAAATAATTAAATACTATATATTTAGAGAGAAAAATAGGGGGCTTGTTAGTAACCCTGGTATACTAGCCAATATCCCAGCTATCACTAAAACCACATTTGAATGTTCGACAGGATAGGTGAGTTACAGCTTAACACATAACGGTTGCTGCATACATCTATGAAGTCTCTGCAGTCTGCACATCTAACCTCAGTACCTCATAAAATGGTCGGAAGTACCAGGAATATCAACAGTGCTAGATAGAACCAAATTATGTTCTAATATTCTAGCTAAGGTACAAGCAGGTTTTGTCATCGTCGTTGTGAGATGCATTACATTTGTAAATCATTGTATGTTGGGATAGCTGGAAGCCAACATAATCTATCAGACAACAACGTTATCCATTTGAGAGTCTCTTACCACAACCTCTTCACTTTTTGCAATCCTTGGAACGGAAATCAGTCTAAATTGATTGCGTTTTACTGCATCATTACCATCAAATATCTTTAATGTTTGTTTACCTAAAGAAAACAAATATTTACGTTACCACAACAACATTTAATATATTCATGTCACAATAAGAAGTGCGTACGCAACTAGTGGACAATGCAACTTACAAAAATCTGTTTTTAACCAGTTTTAAAGAGTAACATTTATTTGCATTTTCTTAAGTTTACTTTTATTTTCCTGCTGTTAGGCTAAAATGTAACTTAACAAGAGGAAAATGAACTAAAAATTTCTTTCAAATGGCAATTTCACAATCAGTTTTCATCCAAGTATTTTGTCCATGATTTTCTAATTATTTCCCCCTTAATTTCTAATCTTTACCAATTCAGCAACCTGGAACCCAAAACAACAGACTGATGCGTCAGAACAGTTGTGGCAAGTCTGATGACTATGATTTGGAGAACAAAACATTGTTTAAAATAACCAGTATCTACAAGCCAATTACATGTCAAAGGGAAAATTTAAAATTGCCCCACATATTTTTAAAAATTAAATGTTTTCCTGATCTGCATTATATTTTAAATCTAAAATCTTCAATAAAAACTGCAACAAATCATGAACTATAAGTAGACAGCAAACTAATACCTCCCAAATGGCGATGAATGAAGGCTTTTGGTTTCAGCCCTCCACAAAATGGAGGTAGTAGTGGAATCTGGTACACTCCACTGAACATTTTTTTAAAATATTAGTTAATTACACAAATTTAAAACAAATTCTAACTCTGCACACAAATCTTACAGAACGTTTGGGGGTTTTTTAAGCCGGTGTAAGACCACCAATCCAACAGAGTCATCTTGCCACCTGCAACATGGGGGTCAAATTTGTTTCATTAATAAGGGGCTACAATCTGAGGAACACCTTTCACTCTTCTGATCCCATTACTACAGAAGAGGTGTGAGGAGTAGGGGGGTAGTTATATTTAGTCCCCTCCACAGTCTCCAATGAACAGAGAAGTCCAGCAATATATCATGGCTGTTACCCAGTTTCCTGCACAAAAGACAAACCGTTTTTGCTCTAGAGGTGTGATTAACAGTTTGAACTCTAGGTCACTCTTCACTGGCAACGTTGGGAGCACTCTCAAACAAATCCGATGTCATAACCAACCCCTCCTCATGCATTCAGCACACACTGATATGGTCACAAACACAGCACAACCTTTAAGGAATGTGGGCAAATACCTTTTACCATTAAGCTAATAAAAGCCTGAAAGATAATCCTTTTTGTACCTTGATATGAGGCATGTGAAGAATGAATCCTGAGCTCAACAGAAATAAATGTATGTGCACTTAATTATGCTGGTTTGCAACTTCTTCCCTCACTTGGAATTAGTTCAGAGTATGACAGCAAGGACTCAAGGGGTTTTGCCCGCAAATAATCTTGATATCTATGTTCCATTTATTGTGTTAACCCATCAGAATTTCCCACAAAAAGAGGACAGCAGATGAGATGGGTGGACATGGACGAGTAAAATGAAAAACTAGCTACTGCAAAAACAAGGTATAGAAGCGCAGAAACCTATAGAGATATCCAGCCCAACTCATCTCTTTAATCAGGCACCCAGACACTACAATGATGGGCAAACCATCAACACCGACAATAAATATGCAGCCAGGGCACTTCAATATCTTGCTGCAAGCTTTCAGAGCCATCTGAGACATGGAAACAGCATCTCCTATGGATCATCTCTGCTTCTACTATATATTCTGTCACCACGATTAACAGGCCTGGCTTGGAACAAATGGTCCATACCAAATTACGCTCATAACGAACAGAATCTTTCCAAACAAAAGGCCTATATTTCTATGGCCCTTGCCCTTGGCCTATTGTCCTGCAATAGGAAGTGCAAGACTTCTATTTCCTTTCCACTTTTCTTAAGAGGTAAAGCCCACACATTGTAAAGGTACTGACAGAGATTTGGGGTGGGGAAGAGGGCAGGAAGGTATTTGTTAGTTTTCCCCCTCCTCTATGATTTTGCTTCTCCATTGCTTCCCCCACCCCCATCATAACACAAAAGTTATGGCCTGTTAAGGTACTGCCAGCGTCTTTTGGGCATGACTCCCAGAATTGTATAACTTCATACCTGCAGGTGAAGGCGTCCAGACAGCACTATGAACAAGTTCCACTCAGTGTGGAAGTGATAAGCAATACGGACGTAAGTCTGGTTCTCAGGCCCAGCAACTCACTCTCTTCTGGTATTCATGATGGCAATATTGTACAAAATGGGTGCAAGAGCCAAGATCTTGTCTATATTACATTTTTACAAGGTATGTGTTATAGCCACGAGCTTTTATGCACAAGTGGCTGCAAGTGTCCTGTTTATTCTCCTCGTTACAACAGTGGCTACAACAGCTATGAAAGAAACCAGACGTGGAGATAAAAATTCTCCAACTCTGTGTGATGACAAGCAAGGAGAGCTGGGCTGTATTAAACAGCAGGGATACTAGCCTTGCACAGAAGGCTCCCATGAGGTGGGGGGAGGGGGAGTGGGATGCTTTAGTTTGTTGAAAAGTGTTTACTTCAATTGGCCTTTTACTCAACACTTTCTTCTTCAGGGTCACCCTGCTACTTCCCCCTCACTCATGCTACTTCCATCATATGGATCTTCCCTCTTGCCATACTATGGCAGTATGGATGCTGCTCCTTTTGCGGCCCATCAATGTTGCCCTGAGCATTGGTCCTTCAGGAGCTGAGCACAGGACACGGGTAGGAGCTTGTGACCTAAGGCTCTGAACTGTGATTCACCACAACCAGATCACCATGCCAGCAGCTCAGGGGGAAAGACCCATTTTAAAGTAGAGCTCCAAACTCCCCCAAACACAAGCACCCAAGGGCTTCTACTGTACACTCTGCAGCATGTACAAGAGGAACATTTAATTACTCAGCAGGAGCTTAGTCAAAGCAGCTGTCAGGAGTAATTAAGGATCACTACAATATAAGACAATACAATAAGTGCTCAAATTTTGCCTCTCTTACGTGGATGTTTTACAACCACCTTAAGCTACTGTACACACGCATCATCACTACTGTGTTCTGATTTTCCGTGACAAGGGAGAAATGTACTGAATTTATTTTAGGGTTTTTGGATACCATGGAGATCGGTCCAGTCCTGAAGCAGGGTGGGCAGAGCATAGATAGACAGCTCTGCACTGCTTAAGGCTGTAGTAAGACTGATGAAAGGGTAAAGATGCCAAGTTTAGGAAATGCCTCCTTCAACTAAAGGATTCCCACTATTCACCATAAGCCTGAAGAAGTCTCTCCCTGTGGGGAAAAAGGAAGAAAGAGGAGAAGAAAACCTTTTAGGAATCACAACACTGAAAATTCTGCAGCCAAAGGCTGTATCCGTGGCCCCCTGTTCAAGTGCTGTCACCTCTATAGTGCTGTTCACTTCAGCCCTTTCCACTGCACTCAGAGAGCACGTAGCGCGATCTGGAACAAAAAGGCCTCAGCTACGTTTGAAGCCACTGCTGGAGAGGAAATGGGTACAAGGTAGCGTAGCAAATAAGGGGTGGAAAGGCGGGTGCTTACAGAAGGAAAAAAGAGTAACTATAACGCTCAACTCAAAGACATCTTGAACCAACCTACCAATTCAGCCATCTGCATTACAAACAATGCTTACAGAAGCAGCAGCGAGAGCTATACCTTACCGGTCTCCACCTTCCCCGATTTTGCCAAAGATTTCATTCCTGTCTATTGCCACAGTGGAATGAACTTTGGAAGCAGACCTCAAGTTTCTTCTTTCCTATAGGAATGCTTTAAAAATAGGTATCTAAAGAGCAATCTTATAGAAGCCTCACAGTGCCTAAGATCATTTTAAGAAACACACGATCTAGATATAGTCTATTGACTGACAACATTAAGAGAGCCCAAATTCTTTTTCCAGAAGCTGGCTTGGGGATATAATGATAGGTGGTAAAGATTGGAAGTGTCCTCAGATAAATGGAAATCCTTATGTATTTATTTGGCATAATCCATCTTAAAAGGTCTGTTGATTGAGTCTGGTATTACAATCTGATGAAAGACTGTGTCTGCTTTACTTCACTTCAGCTGCTGGGAATGAACTCATGCAAGGCCACTTAACTAGGATTATGCAGAATGCCCTTTGATCTAATAAGAACTAGAATGTCTGTCCAGATTCAAGTCAGCACAGTGAAGTTCTTTCAACAGGACTTTTTTTTTTAAATGTTACACTTTTTAGAGTAGGACATACAATTTTTTTTATTTATTTTTTTTTTTTTGGTGGTAACGACTGTATTCTAAGAGAAAGATTTGTATATGATTACACAACTCTTCCTCTAGATTGACAATCAGGTCCACATTCTGAAATGAACCCCACACTTTTCATTCTGATGCTAATGCTCAAAGCAGTCGTTATTAAAATTAGTCATCTAGGTATGACACCCCTTCTTTGGTCAGCATCTTATTACCACAACTCGTCATTTGTACAAATATTTCTATTCTGAGCTGTGTGTAAACCCACCACAAAGGGGTCATTATATAAATAATGACAGGTTTCAGAGTAGCAGCCGTGTTAGTCTGTATTCACAAAAAGAAAAGGAGTACTTGTGGCACCTTAGAGACTAACCAATTTATTTGAGCATAAGCTTTCGTGAGCTACAGCTCACTTCATCAGATGCATTCAGTGGAAGATATAGTGGGGAGATTTATATACACAGAGAACTTGAAACAATGGGTGTTACCATACACACTGTGATGAGAGGGATCACTTAAGATGAGCTAATACCAGCAGGAGAGCGGGGTGGGAGGAGAAAACCTTTTGTAGTGATAATCAAGGTGGGCCATTTCCAGCAGTTGACAAGACTGTCCGAGGAACAGTGTGTGTGGGGGGGGGAAATAAACATGGGGAAATAGTTTTACTTTGTGTAATAACCCATCCACTCCCAGTCTCTATTCAAGCCTAAGTTAACAGCAACCACATACCACACAACAGAACCACTAACCCAGGAACCTATCCTTGCAATAAAGCCTGTTGCCAACTGTGTCCACATATCTATTCAGGGGACACCATCATAGGGCCTAATCACATCAGCCACACTATCAGAGGCTCGTTCACCTGCACATCTACCAATGTGATATATGCCATCATGTGCCAGCAATGCCCCTCTGCCATGTACATTGGTCAAACTGGATAGTCTCTACGTAAAAGAATAAATGGAGACATATCAGATATCAAGAATTATAACATTCATAAACTAGTCGGAGAACACTTCAGTCTCTCTGGTCACTCGATTACAGACCTAAAAGTCGCAATATTACAACAAAAAGACTTCAAAAACAGACTCCAATGAGAGACTGCTGAATTGGAATTAATTTGCAAAATGGATACAATTAATTTAGGCTTGAATAGAGACTGGGAGTGGATGGGTCATTACACAAAGTAAAACTATTTCCCCATGTTTATTCCCCTCCCCCCCACTGTTCCTCAGAGGTTCTTGTCAACTGCTGGAAGTGGCCCACCTTGATTATCACGACAAAAGGTTCCCCCACCCCTCTCTCCTGCTGATATTAGTTCATCTTAAGTGATCACTCTCCTTACAGTGTGTATGGTAACACCCATTGTTTCATGTTCTCTGTGTATATAAATCTCCCCACTGTATTTTCCACTGAATGCACCCGATGAAGTGAGCTGTAGCTCACGAAAGCTCATGCTCAAATAAATTGGTTAGTCTCTAAGGTGCCACAAGTACTACTCCTTTTCTTATTATATAAATAATTTGCATACAACTTGTCTGACTTCTTTTTTTTTTGGAAAAGATATTTAAATATTTGTAATTTATGTTAGATAAGGCTCTATTTATGTTAGTAGCCTCTCCAATTCTCATTGTTAAAGGAAAAGGCTAGGGAGATCAATTGTGAAATGAAGTTGGCATATAGCTTAACCTAAAAGCTTCTTCTTTCTACTATGTAACTAATTATAAGATGATTTCTGATAAGAGTTATCAACTGATGTATCATACAAATGGCTCCTTGCAACAGATTTTTTTTCACCTCCTCAAGTCTTTAGTCCTCAAGTCGTCTCTTCTTACAACTAAATCATAGTTTCACCTTTTGAAAGGGGCTTTTATCTTTCCCATCAATGGGTTCTTTCAGAGCTGTTCAATTTATAGAGCAAAACTGGTTTGGTTTTGTTGTTTTTTAAGCAGGAAGCTACTGCAAGGTCAGTGTTAGGTACTTGTTTACCAAACCATGAAACCTGATTCAGAAACACTGAGTTTCTTTGGGGACAGGATATGTAATACTTGGTGAAACCAAAACAGATTTCCTCATATTCTGAGAGTTTTGTGAAACTCTCAGAAACTTTTTACTTTTCAAAAATCTTAAGCACAGCTTGAAAAATATATCTATCAATGATGAGTGGGAAGCTTTTCCCTGGCAAGCACAGGAGCCTAATCTGACAGTATCAGCTGAATTTAAGGTTTTGAAAAACAAGAAAATCTTCCAAATCCAAACGGAGTGCAAACCAACTGCAGTGCTGTCTTCCTTACCCTGGCTGCTCCCCTACCTGGATTTCTACTGCTCTCAGCTGCGCCAAGCAGCAGCAAAGAGAAATTAGCAAGACTCTGGTCAGTTTCATTGCTGCCACTCAAAACCCAGTTGGGTAGCTATGAAACTGACATGAATCATGTAAATGTCATGCTGTTGTTCCTTCGAAAAACCAACCTCTTTCCCCATGTCATCCTGGTTCTCTGAATATATCACTGGTCGTTTCATCAGTACTGGGGTCTCACCTTCTTACCATGAGACAGGCTGAAACTTCAGCTCTAAGGGATTTTGGGACCACAAGGCTGTGAAAGCTGCCAGTCTTTCACACAGTGGCTACATGCTCACCCTGAGCCTTAACAGCTGTTCATGGAACTTTTTCACACATCTGCCATGAGCTCCACTGCAGATTCCAACCACAGCAGCATCTGATCCACTTTCCTCTGTTCACCTCTAGCTTCAGGGGACACGGATCATAGGCTTTGAATCCGTCTGAGCAGTGCCCCAGAGGAATAAGCTGCACCCATGACTACCTCTGAAGCACTGTAATGAGCTCAAATGTCTTCTTCAAAAAAGCCTGGACTTGTCTGTGGAGCAGAGTGAAACCCCACCTTTGAGATCTATTCTCTCCTTTGCCACTCTGGAAAGTGCAACACCCACTCGCAGATCCTCAGTAAACACCTCCGTTTCTCTGTCAACAGATTCAGCACTTGCCCAAGCAGGGTGCAGAGCCAACTGATCCGGGCATGTCCACTCTCACATCACAATGTCCTACCCCATGACCTGGAGGTTGGGGACCACCGGACAAACAGGCTGCAGTCTTGATGGGCAACAGATGGGGGCAAAGGCCCACTTTGCCCCTTTTTTCTTGGATATGATCCTTTAGGCCCTCCCACCCCCACAATGAAGGGAAGGGAGAGAATATTCCTTGGCAGCTGCCCCAGTGTTGTCCTCTTGGTTACTCCCCGGGAAACCTGTGGGTGTCAGATATGCTAAGTCCCACAACAGGCAGTAAGCAGCTCCCTGGGGACAGCTACGAAGTATGGGTGTCCCAGTGCAAGGGGAATTTCTGGGGTCACAAGCTCCTCTTTTCCCTTCAGTCCTCTGCATCTGCCAGCAAAAGTAATGATCTTTCCACCTGTTGGAAATACCAACAATAAGCTTACACAGAGAGCAAGCCCCCTGTGTACAGGGGATGACACCTCCAAACACATTTTGCATACTATCCCCATCTGCTGCCAGGGACAAATTATACCTAAGCATCTGGACTGGCATACGGGATCAAAGAGAATCTGCAAACAGGACAGACTGAGTGAAAGTGCGATGGCAGTCTTAATTTATTAATTCATTAAACCAAATCATAAAAACCGTAAAGCTAAAATAAAATCAATCAATCAAAGACGACAGCGTGTGATGCTCAGAATGTCTTTATTCCTTTTCAAAAGTCACACACTGACAATCCAGACAGAGGAGGTGGTTTGAGCTTTGCATCACACTAAAGCCATCAACCTGGCTGAAGCTCTACTCTGCACAACAGCATCTTTCAAAAGATGTTTGTTACTCTTAAGTGTCAATGGGAAGTAGCCTCGGGAAGAATGGCCCAGTGCCTAACACGATACACTGTAAATCCCAGTCTGTAATGAACACCCTTTGAGAATAATCACCACAGAGTTTTACCTGTTGTTTGGGCAGCAGGGGGTTCTCATCACCAGCCGTGACCGACAGAAGACTTAAATGAACAAAAACATCAGGGCCTGATCATGCAAGCTGCATGTACCCTCAACCTGCCTTGATTTCTGGCACACAACCAAAGGCAGAGTCTCTAACATCTTTATGTTCTGGGATCCCTGCAGATCCAGGAACTAAGAGCTCAACATAAATAATTTTTATTTTGAGAATTATGGAGCTCTCTCTTCTGGGGATTTGTTACATCCGTACGATATCATCCAAACAGTAGTATTTCCATCCTCTAAATCGCCAGTTATGAAGAAATATTAGCAATGATGGATAATTAAAGCCTGTTTTGTTGTTTGTTTGCCAGATTAGGACTGTGATTCTTTATGTTCAGCATCATTTTCAAACACGGCCTCAGCTAAGAACAATGTGCGTTGTCTCTAGGAACACAGAAATTGACATCCTGGGTATCCCGTCTCCAGTTATACTGTATAGTTTAACAGGTACAACCATCTGTGGGAACAACTCTTTTCAGGTTAGCTTAAACCCCTTCCCAAAAGACATGAGCTAAACACAGAAAAGGGCCTCACACCAGAATAAAAGGCTTTCATGACGGAATAAGAGTAACCACACAGGGATTACGTTCTATTGGTTAAAATTCACACTTTAGCTTATACCAATATAACTTTCCTGTGTAGACAAGCCTGTAGATGCTGCTTTATGCCCTGAAGCGTGAGGGTTCAGATCTCTTCCCAAACTCTTTTAAAAAATATTTACTATTGTAACTAGATATCTGTGCTACCCATCTAAAATATCCTAATTACCCCTGATAAGTTCTTGGCCTCAATAATATCTTGTTACAATAAGTTCCACAGTTTAATAATGCATTGTCTTAAAAAGCCTCTATCCGTTTTAATTTTTCTCTCTATCAATTTCATTTAATGTCCCCCTGTTCTCACATTATGAGAAAGGATGAACCAAAGATCCTAATGTAACTTTGTTTATAAACCATTCTTTATTTTATACACTTTTTATCATGGTTCTCGTTTGTTCGTTCTCTAACGAAAATAGCGTGTCATACAAACCAAAGTTGGCCAGACATCCTTTCACATCCTAAAAAATATCCTGTGTGTTATTTTTCACTGCCCTTTTTTTTTTTTTTTTTTTTAAACAGACCTGTATCTGTGAGGTAAACTGAAAAAAACACAACAGCTACATCTTTTCTGGAAGATAAATAGCAGGCTAGCTACCATAATTGTAAAGGTGACCACCCTTTCTAGTATCATGTTCCCTTGCACAGTAAAAGTCTGTGCACTCTGAAAGAAGAGCTTGACTTGAAACAGTGATGCAACAAATTTAAAGATCCCTCCTGCAAAGTCAATGAGTGGATCTCTCGACCCCTTGGGCTACATACAGCAGGGGGCAGGATCAGCTGTAGGAGGAGTAAAGCCTTACTACCTGGTATCAGTTACATTAATATCTGAAAGTGTCAAAACAATGATTAATCAATACTTCCCACTGAGCACAATGCCTTCGTTTTCAATAGAAGCATTAGAATTTCTCTCCTTCTAACACAGTGATCATCAAAAATCATGGCATGAAAGAGAGCCAGTTATACTGGAACATCTGTATCAATTTATGTTGTGTTAATATATAGTAAGGGGAAGCAATTCATTTTAGTACAACCACTTTATTTAAACCACAGGATTAAAGATTCTTTGCGTTAGTCTTTGAAAATGTACAGCGTGTTCCTGTTCTCCCAAGTTTTACTGATTGACACTGTAGAGAAATATGTGTAAGGAAAAACAACGTTTAGAATCTCTTTTTGAGCACAATGTCTTCATCTTCTTGGTCAGTCCGTATAAAATAAGGCGTATTGGATTAAAAGTGTCAACCAAGCCATCTGAGATACCAGGATAGACATCTCACTCCCTTTGACAGCCACTGATGGAGAAATACCAGCCTCAGTCAGTAAGACATAGAAGTAAAAACAGGTGCTGGCACATAAAGGATTATTTCGCTTTGCTATTTGAAAAGCTGCCCACTGGAAAATGTGCAAGTTTATTTGACAAACCACAGCTGGTCACAATCTGATCCTACAATATGGAAGTATGTGGGGTGTCATAAATTCCTCATAGTCATCCAGAGAGAGTGAAGTTTAAACCCTATTTTAAAATAAAGGGGACGTACTAAACACATTTGAGCACACTGTCAGAACTATGCTAAGTATTGATCTGGAATGGCCCTTGTCACATGGCAATTTCCTCAATAGTCTTAGATCTTGAAAGAACATGAAGGGGACACGGAAGGTTCTTTCTTTCTTTCCTTTTTCTTCAATCTACTTTTTCGTACTAGAGCCATTTATGCAACCACATCATGAAAAATGTGAAGATATGCTGGTTTTAGTCATTTATTCCACTTCCTTTTATTTTGTTTTAATAAACTGTGATTGACTACACTAGTCAAGAAAATGAGATTAATAATAGCTAATATCAAACACAGAGCAGTCAATGGGTACAAAAACTGTACTACGCACTTGCAAATGGACTTCAATCCTGACAAACAAACACCACTATCTTTATTCTTACTGGGCCTCACCTGAGCAGAGGGTAGACCTCATTTTACTTATGTCCTTGGTAAGATTTGAACCCAAGTAGCCACGGATGAAAGGCTAGTGCTTTAAAGAAATGTACTGCCTGCCCTCCAAATCTATCACTTAACATTACCGGATCATTAAATACAAACACATGATTTCTCAACTGCTATTGTGAGAGATGCCTAGCTGTGACTTACAGAGAATACTATTTATAGAAAGCAATTAACTCCAGTGATACTGACCTGTGGAAAACACCTGGAGAGAAGGTTGACTGCAATGATCTAATGAATACCATCACCTCTTTTCACTAAAATGCTGAAGTGGATTTCACAGAAGGGCCTATCCATTATCACTTCATATACATAAAGATGTGCTGACCCAATATTGAATACACAAGATCTGTAATTACCATTAGAATGTAATTGTCTGACCAAAGTGAAGCTTTATTTAGGAGTAATATTCTTCATAAGGAAAAGCAGGTTAAGCTAATATAATAAAGGCTGTGTTGAGCCAATATTCCCAATTTACTAAAATTCGACTTACTTGAATCTGTTGAAATCACTGACCCTTGTGTTAAGCCATCAACATCCTCATCTTCATCTGTGGAAAGAAAAGTTTCAAGGAGAAGGTTACCTTTTAATTGCACAAAATAATAGTTGAATCTTATTTTAAAATAGTTTAATGGAAGTAACAAAGACAACAAAAGTCACAGGGGGCGCATACACTACAGCAACAACCACATTTCCTCTTCCAATTCTTAGCTTTTTAAAACTGAAATCACTACCACAACATCCCAATGAATGTAGCAGTGTAACATACACTGACAATAAGAATTAACATGTAACTACTGTGTGGGTTATAGCCTCAAATTCTCTCTCACTGATTGTCTCAGTATTACTATTTGCAAATTTCATCAACCTGTCATGTCTGCCTATAAATTAAAAATATACTTTCTGATCATAAGTTTTAAACTATGACATTGTAACAGGAATCAGAGTATTAAATGGTGTCCGATCAGATCTATCGATTTAATAAAAATAATTCTAGAACTGAATAGTTGCAAATAACACAAGATTTTGTTTGTCCAGCTCTAGAAGAGAAAACTTGAGTTGATTTATTACTTAAAACTGGGAGTCAAAGTATTAGATGATATTTGTAGTTTATATATTCAAATGTTTAATGTTGGCAAAATAATTAAGAGGAAATTACTGACCTTTGATTGTGCTTCTCTGAAGGTATCATCCTGACTGAAATCTCACTCCTGTGTCTCGCTTCTCTAGTGCAAGACGGATGGAACTTCCTCTTGACAGATTTCGTTCTCCAAGAGCAGCAATAGCAAGGTGGAACACAAGCCAGACCACCATACTGATAGACATGTGGCCTCCACACAGTTTAACTGCTGCCCTTGGAAACCTCCAATCAATTACTGACTGTGATTGGCCAAAAATAAAAAAAAATTAAAAAAAAAAAGTCAGCCAATAAAAAAATGATTGAAAATCTGACTCAAGAAGAGATGAAAAAAAATCAAGGCCCCCCCAAACACCGCTTCAACAAAGATAAACCTCCAGGATTTGAGGAAAGGTGGGTGAGTGAGTGAGAGAGAATCCTGATATAATGAAATCTTCAAAGATGCAGAATTACAGGTCAGTAATTTTCCCTTCTCTAAAACTACCATTTACCAGAATTCTCACTACTGGAGAGTAAACAACTTGACAGATCTTTCAGTGAAGAGTTATAGTAATGTTGCAACAAGTAAAAAAAACAAGTTCCAGTCTATTTAACTCTCCCTTGTTCCTCCTCCTCCTATTTATGTTTATGTAGGTCTTTTCCTATTTTATTACTGTAACCCCCACCCAAATCTGTTATGTCTTTATAGGATTGTGTGGTCTTGCAGCTTTGACAAATTGTAAGATTACATAATTCTCTTTAAGATCCCATGAAGCATGTGGCATTTTGGAACGTATACAAGCTATAAGTCATTTGCCTTTTTGGCCTTTCCATTGTTTGGTTTTATTATATAAAAATCAATACAAAATTAATCACCATACCAAAAGGCTAATGCCAACAGTGTTACCAGCAATGGTGTTTTGGAGATTATGGTTTTTAAATAAAGGAGAGATCCGACATTTGCCCGTCACCACCATAAGTAACAACAATAGCATCCTGCACGATTAATTAGAACCAAAACTCGAAAAACTGTATAGCATCAATACAGGACAACTCCAAAGAAACAAAACAGAGCTTAGACTTTCTCTCTTGGAAAGGAATTCTGGAACATGGAGACCCTAAAAGAGAATTCCTTCTGGACTCCAAGCAAAAACGCTTTGTGAAAGCACAGAGAGTGCAACGAGCCTGCCTTATGTATATCTGGGATGGAAATATCCTTTGCTGTGATCAAGCCTTGACAGGCCAGCCACATCACAGCCATGCAAAAAGCTAACAGTTAGAAAGGGCTGCTTATCAAGTCGGTGCAAAATGAAAAAGTGTGATGGTCTTTCTAAGGCATTAGTCAGCTCTAGTTAAAGATCTATGGACCTCTGAACCTCAAGGATTTAGAGGAGATGAGCATTCAGGCATTGGAAACAGACTAGAGAGAATAGGGTCATTAAGGTGGAACTTGATCACCTCTAGAGAAGAGCCTCAAATGAGTTTATAGCAACAGCTTATCCTTAGGCGATTTGGTATAGACAGGAAGGAATGCTTTCAGGGCCTGAGGCTTGCTCACTCAGATACAGTCGCTACCACCACTGAAATGGCCATTCACGTAAGAAATTAAAACTCCTAGGAACCAGGTGGTTCAAAAGGAGCTTTCCAGACTGAAAGGAAACAAGAGGGATGGAAGGAGAGACATCCCCACAGTCACCAACAACAGCCTGCAAATACCACTCTCCCCTGGAGGAAAAGAGTTGGGAATAGCTCCCTGCGCCCACTACTTGCCACAGCCCCTACACCGGTCTGTCCTCAAGTCCAGTGGGAGCGGAGCTGGCATCTATACCCCGTGCTCCTGGGCCTGCAACCCACGCCAAGGGAAATGAGCAGGAAGGCTCTGCACTGTCAACAAGGAGTTTGCACAGGATTTTATATAATGTTTAAGCAATTTAATATCTACCCTCGTATATCAAACTGTGTTGGCAGGTACTTTCCTACTGGGGGCCAGGCAGCAGGCTCCGGAGCTGGGATGCACTGTGACACCATGGTCTCAAATGATGATATGAGGCCAGAGACTCATTCTGAGGGGAGCCGCTTTTACCATGTAAAACTGTGTTGAAAACCACTCTTGCCTGGGCCAATATGGTGCTGTTATGATAACTGAAATTCCGTCACTCTTGAGCTTTGAACAGACCTTGATACAAGAGGTGTCAATGGAAAAAGATATAGCACCATCCTCTGTCAGCAAATGGGGAAGGTATCTTTTAGTAGTAGTAATAAAAGACTGGAAGATTCTTGTTTAGGTCGGAGGTGATGCAACTCACCTCCAGCATCCCACACTGGAGAAAGGGGTGAACCGAGCAGCCACTCCCCAATCCAGAAGACATTCAGAAGGATGCAACACAGATCAACTCAAGCTGACTGTGATCATGTGGTCTTTACTTGCTAGGTCTAGGATGAGGAGGAATAACTTGTGAGAAAATGCCCACTCCGGCCTCCCAAAGGCTTTCCCAATACACAGATTGCCCATTTGACTCAGGACCTCCTTTTGGAATACTAGGTCTCTGACCACCCTTAGCAGATACATGACTGACCTTATCAGAGTAACTGGTGAATGGCTACTGCTGGAGAGGCCAAATTCCCTTGGTGTAGAGTTCCACTGTGTGAGCTCCCTAGACTATACAGGAGATAGCCATGGCCACTACAAGTTACGGAGGTGGTTTTTGGAATTCCTCATTAAAAACTGTTCCTGGACAGTCACCACGTCAGACTTGCCCAGAGGGTCTCTGTTATTCAGGGGCAATGTAAAAAGTCCCTGTATTGCTTGTGCTTCCTCTGGTGTCTCAGCTCCAGAGAGGTTAAACTCAATGTGGAGATGTGCTACAGGTGTTGGCCAGGAGAGCCAGCATTTGCAACATGGGGTGAGTTGCTGCCTCCTGGTTCTGACCATTGCACCCCATTAGACGGGTGATGCATCACACCTGACCCCTGGCAGGAAGGCTGGACATGAGCTGGGTAGCAGGGCTCGTACACATTCCAATGGTCAGTCTGCGGTGAGTTGAGGTTTTGGCTGAGTTACCGCAAACTCTGGTGACTCCCACACTCCAGTGGTGACACAAGCTGATTTGACACCCAGCTGAATGAGGTCCTCCATCACCAACCAAATGAAGGAAACACTTCACTGCCAGCCTGGCAGAGTGGCCCCAACTATTCCCAAGCATTTAATGACCATCCTTCCCTGAAGGCTAAACAAGGAACTAGCAGTGCGGCTCTCCTGTAACAAAACAGACATCAACAGGGCCTGAGAAATGCCCATAATATGCACACGAGCCTTAGAAAGACCCACAGCACATAGCCAGTCCCCCTTCTCTAGGGAAGGCAGCTCCCAGAGTGACCATCTTGAATTTTTCCTTGACCAAATAGGCAGCTCCCAGCCTCCTCAGTCAGGAAGGTCCTGACCAGCTACCGTGGCTGTACACACCCAGGATGCTTTCACAAACCCTTTAGTCCTTGGTGCTCACTGACAGGGAGCGTGGGACCATTCCATGACTGGTGTTAATGCAGAGTGCTCTGCTCAGTGGGGTACTGAGTTGATGCAAAAGCCAGCTTCCAAAGCAGATTCCTTAGCCTTCCTGGAAGAAGGGATCTGAGAGACGAGTTAAAGGTCCAAAAGTGCAGAGTGACAACTGTCTCCTTGGCACTCAACGATGACACTTCCACCTGCTCCCCAAACACGTTATCTCCAGTGGAGGGTAGGACCTGGGAGTTGTGCTCAGGGCTGTGGGAAGAGCTCTGACCATAGAGGTGCCACAGCCCAAAGGCAGGCAGCAGAATGCTGCATTCCAGGGTGAAGAGCACCAAGACAATGCCCTGAGCCTCACACACTGACAGGAAAGTACCATCAAGGCACTGAAGTGTTCAGAGAAAAACAGGGGCCGACTCGCTGACCAAAATGCTTCCAGCAAAAGCCCTCCCATGGCCATTGTTCCGGAGAGCCAGGCCTGACTGAATGGCAGGCACTCTACTGCCGTGCTTCAGAAAGTCTGGGGAGAAGAACTGAAGCAGCAATGGCAGAAGCATAGCTCCTTTGCTGACCAGCCAAGAAGAAATGTCTGGTGAGGTCCAAGGCAGCTGTTCAAGTTAGCAGGCGGCACGCAACCTGAGAGGGGAGGGTGACTGGCTGGCTGGCTCTCAACAGCACAACCGCCGCCTCAGTGATCAAAACTCTTTCGAAGCCTGGGGAGCTCTACCAATCTCATGCTAGGGAGCAGAGACCCAGGAGAGAGAATCCTGGCAGCTGGGTGGTATCTCTACAGAAGAGACTTTTCAGAGCCTGACTATATATCCTTTGTCTACATGGGCTGGAGCTGCAAAACATGGATCTGAATTTCAAACAGCCCAAAGTTTGTGTTTTGGTTTCACTTAGGAGAGTTGAAGGAATCATCCATAAAGTTCATATCCAAGTTCAGTTACTACTAACACCTGCCCCCTGCCAAAGGAAAGCGGCTTTCAGGTCTGGTGCTGTGGTGGGGGCCTCACTGTTGGTTGTTGGATGTTCTGCTTTCTGCGCTTTGAATATGCAGATTTAATTACATGAAATGTACTCTGTTAAAATGTACTCAGGCAACTTGAATTTGGGTAATGCAACTTCGTATGATGAGCATATATAATCCTAAGTATTAAAATGGAGAAAACCTTTGTCTGTCACTTAATGTAACAAAGCTAGTGACTAGAAGCGGCAATTGTTAACATACTAGTCTTTCCTACACAGAGATCTGGGTTCAAATTTCACTTAAAGATTGTTTAAGGATGCAAATAAGGAACAATGAATATTAAACTTGTGGTTTGTTTTTTTAAATGATGTATGAAGGCATCCTGAAAGGATGACCTCACAAGAGGAAAAATTACGGAATATTGAACTATAGGATTTTTAATCAGACAGTTTTAAAGTCTGGTTTTTGTTCATCCCAATTTAATGACTAACATTTTTGAGAATGGAAGACTTTGTTAAAGATTAAATGCCTAATAATATTCATCGTCTGAGACCCTGAGCAAGCCCTCCAGCAAAACCAGGGAGGTCCAGAGTAAACATTCCTGATATTTCTAAAATAAAAAACAAGTAGGAAAAAACCATTAAAACCACTCAATTTTCCAGCACTTTATGTACATCATAAAAAAGCAACAAAGGGTACAAAACCAGTTATTAAAAACCACACATTTGCAGGTCACTTTAAGTCATAAGTGAAACTAGGTTGGATGGTCTTTACCAGTTGTGTTTCACTGCATGGTTTTTGTAATATAGATAAATGTCCACTAAAAACTAGCTTGTCTCTGCTCAAGAGAGGCTCCAATAGTTGAGAGAGTGTAGGTCAGGATTGAGGTCCATTACCAGACACGCTGGGGTTATATTACAGCTTGTGCATGTATTACAGATGACTCTCGCTAGTGATAGCTATTAAATATCTATCTTCATGAGTACCAAAATACGCTCAAATGTTCAACACCACCACAGTAAACTAACGTCCAGCTTCTCAGGAAGCTCTCAAGGAAACAAGTTTCTAACATTTTAACCTCCCAAGACTGGCAAAGTTTGGTGTATTTATCTTCCCTTTCATTCTTAACGTACAAAAATAATTTCTAAGAAAAAAAGATAAGTTTACATTTGGGATGTTTGAAATTTAAAGCACAAAAAGAAACAAGGCAAAGGCATAAGAAAAGGCTTGCTCCTGAAAACTAAAGTAAATAAGTAATACATACACTAGGTGGCAGCAAAACGTTATCCTACAAATTAAATCCCTTCCACTTGGAAAGGGCAAATGTTTAATTACAAACAGGGAAAGCAAAATATTTCAACTAATAAAAAAAACCTAACATGAGTTGCTAAATAAAAGTAACATTTATATCAATGATTGCTTATATCATCCGCATCAGCATCCTAGTTAGTCAAACAAGACTCTGGTCTACAGTTTCCACAATATACACTACAACTGTTAAGTTACTAAATGTATGTGAGGTGGAGGGTAAGAAATGTTTGATCAAAAAAGGTGCTTAAAATGAAGTTTCTTTGCCCCCCCGCCCTCCCCTTGCATATGGGAATTTATTTTTCCTATAAATGCAGAAGTGATATACTGCTGCTTCAGCTCTGGAATAATAGAAGCTACAGGTTAAGACATGATTTTGCTCACAAAAAAAACTGGTCCTCTCCCTCACAAAAAATGTCCTATGTTTGTAAATATACAATCATATTATGTGCAAGTCAGAACTAAACCTTCTTTAGAACATGTTATAGCAAGAAAACCATATTTATAGTCAAACTCAGTAGAATTGATGCCAAATAGTCAAGCAGAAACATGAATTCAGGCTTGGTATTCTATACAGCAGGCTCTGTATTTAGGATCCATATCAGGTAGCAGAAGCAGCAGCCTTAGCTAGTAACAGATTAATATTACATCCTCAAAAAAGACATACTACATGATCAACAACCTTAAAAGATTCAGTTTAATATTGACGTAAAACACAGTAACTCCACATATTCAGCACTTTATTGGATACCATTTTCAAAATCTTTACCTGGTTCTGTTTGCAGGCTCTCTGATATTCGAAAACAGTGCATTTTGCTGAAATTGCGAGAAACTAAACGCACACAATTCGGAGGAAGAATCATATTTCTTAATCTTCCAAAAGTACATTCTGGTGGTACAATAATGTAGCAAGAAGCATGAGCCTATAAACAGAAACATCATTAAACACTTGTCAAACCTCAGACATTAAACTTGTAAAAAAAATTAACTCACTATAACAAAATAGGCAGTGGCCTTGCAAACCATGCTGGAACAAATTCATACTTACTGTAAATTGGTCCATCTCCTGTGAGATGAATGGAGTTGCATCGACTTATATCAGGTTTGATTTTAACTCACTATATTTTTATTAAAAAGAAAAGGAGTACTTGTGGCACCTTAGAGACTAACCAATTTATTTGAGCATGAGCTTTCGTGAGCTACAGCTCACCGATGAAGTGAGCTGTAGCTCACGAAAGCTCATGCTCAAATAAATTGGTTAGTCTCTAAGGTGCCACAAGTACTCCTTTTCTTTTTGCGAATACAGACTAACACGGCTGTTACTCTGAAACCTATATTTTTATTGACATAACAGTGAGAATTCTTAACATGTGACAACACTTTTTAAAATATTAAAACCATATTCTACTGAAATCTAAAGTTTTACATACATTGACGTAAAGGAACAATAGTAAGATTGTTCTGCATCTGAACCATAGATTTTGCATTCTAGTGGTATTCACAAGTGGGAAGATGATCAAAACATGGACAATTGTGTTATAAAAAATAAGTTATCCAGTAGGGAGTCGGGGCTGCGATTTCTTCCTGGGGTTTTAGTTGTTAAATTCAGGAATTGTCCTTTCTGAAGCTTATGTCATCAGCCCAGACCCTTGAGTAAATTTCTGCCTTGCATTTATTCTACAGACCATCTATTATCCTTGGAATCAGGTTATGGTAAATACATATGACAAACTGATGAACAAAGCCAATAAAAGAAGTTCGCAAAAAAAAATAAAAAAAATTTAAAGAAAAAATAGTGATGTGTAATTTCAGTTATTTGTTTTTAAAAGTATTTTTGAATATCTAAATAATTCAAATAAAATATACCTGAAACACTGAATAATTGTTTAGCCTTAAGATAGAGGTAAGTTTGCTATTGTAAGTTTTAAGACTGAGTGTGGTAATTCAAAAATACTTTTGTTTTTAATTATTAAATTTATTTTTCATTTCCTATCCCCTAATGCTTTGTGTGTTATTTCTAGGCACTGTTTCTGCATTTCACCCTCTTGGTGACTAATGATGTATTCAGTGACCCCTATCTACACAGTAGGCTCTATATCAGTTTTAAGTCTATAACAAGTTTTGGCTCTCTTCTGAATAAGAGAGAGCATATAAAGGTAGGATACTTTTATGTTGTATGGGAATAAAACATTAGCAGTACAAAAGGATGACCACAAAATCAAATACACGTTCAGAAATGTTGGGAACAATCTCCAGGGTTCAAAAACATTCCATGCTGAAAGGGAACACCAGCAGGTTAGGAGGAGGGATTCTATGTAATCAGCATAAATTTTTGTTTCTTTTGTGACAAAGTTCCTACTCTACCTTGGGTCTTGCGCTTATTAGCGGATTTGCTCGCCTTGGAGCTTCACGGCAGCCCTCAGCTTGGCCTTTTTTCTGAACCCACAGTCCAGGTTGACTCCTCCTGTGTCTGACCAGGAGTTGGGAGGATTTGGGGGGAACACGGGCCTACCCTCTACTCCGGGTTCCAGCCCAGGGCCCTGTGGAATGCAGCTGTCTAGAGTGCCTCCTGGAACAGCTGTGCAACAGCTGTGCAACAGCTACAACTCCCTGGGCTACTTCCCCATGGCCTCCTCCCAACACCTGCTTTATCCTCACCATAGGAACTTCCTCCTGGTGTCTGATAATGCTTGTGCACCTCAGTCCTCTAACAGTCCGTGTTCTCACTCTCAGCTCCTAGTGCCTCTTGCTCCCAGCTCCTCACATTCACACCACAAACTGAAGTGAGCTCCTTTTTAAAACCCAGGTGCCCTGATTAGCCTGCCTTAATTGATTCTAGCAGCTTCTTGATTGGCTGCAGGTGTTCTAATCAGCCTGTCTTAATTATCTCCAGAAGGTTCCTGATTGTTCTGGAACCTTCCCTGTTACCTTACCCAGGGAAAAGGGACCTACTCAGCCTGGGGCTAATATATCTGCCTTCTATTACACTCCTATAGCCATCTAGCCCGACCCTCTCACACTTTTTACAATTCACATCAATAATACAAGCACTAACTGGTAATATACCGAATGTGTGAGAACCACAAGACAAGAAATGGAATAGCAGCCGTGTACTGAACGAAGAAGCATCAGTTAACTATGCAGTGTTAGTACCCCCAAAGAATCCTGTTAAGACACAGCATTAAGAATTCCTTAATTTTATCCACTTATTTTAAAATTCCTCCACTTTGGAGACTAAAGGAAACAAATCCCAAACTTACTTTCGCTCTGATTTATTGAGTGTCATCTAACAAATGACTGACTTACGAGGAGAGGCTGAGGGAACTGGGATTGTTTAGTCTACAGAAGAGAAGAATGAGGGGAGATTTGATAACTGCTTTTAACTACCTGAAAGGTGGTTCCAAAGAGGATGGATCTGGACTATTCTCAGTGGTAGCGGATGACAGGACAAGGAGTAATGGTCTCAAGTTGCAGTGGGGGAGATTTAGGTTGGATATTAGGAAAAACTTTTTCACTAGGAGGGTGGTGAAAGACTGGAATGGGTTACCTAGGGAGGTGGTGGAATCTCCTTCCTTATAAGTTTTTAAGGTCAGGCTTGACAAAGCCCTGGCTGGGATGATTTAATTGGGGATCGGTCCTGCTTTGAGCAGGGGGTTGGACTAGATGACCTCCTGGAGGTCCCTTCCAACCCTGATATTCTATGACTTATTCATGGCCAGTTTTAAATATATAAAATTAACAAAGCTTTTATTTCCACAGTATGCCCAATGACGCTTACATACCAGAATGCCACACCACTCACACCTCATGCCAGACAGCACCTCTGAAGAACCACAGGTTTTCTTGCAGACCTCACAACGAGCACTGGACGAGAGATTTCCCTCCCTCCAATGATGATGATATGTATCCTGAGAAAATGGATCAATCGACTGTATTATGGTAAACACAACCAGGTCCCTACATTATTAATTTAAAATTAACCCTAAAGGCTTCAGGAAAAACATCACAGAACGTTGCACATATTTAATGTAATTAATATATACAATATTTAAGTATTTTCCTATTGAAATATGGAGTAAGCAAGTTTGCAGCAGGCCATTAAAATCCCACAGAAAATGAAGGAAAAAGAAGTCTCACTGGCCCGTTTTCCTGAGCATTGTAATGTTTAGCTCTGTAATAAATGCATCAACATAAGGAACAATATTTGGCACTTACATAGCACTTTCCATCTTCACTGCCCATTACAAATCTTAGTTTTCAAAATATTCAGAGAGATTAGAATTAGCATTTTACGGATTAAGATATTGAGCAGCAAACGTTAAACATTTTGCCTGAGACATAAGCAGCCAGCCTGAGGAATGGGTTTAGAGATCTCAGAAATGTGTGGCTTCTATAATAACTCTCTGTGTCCTTGGAGTGTGTCACGTTGCTCAAAAGCTCAAATGCAGAAAAACCACAGGAAAACGATAAAAGACAAAAACCTCACATCACTTGTGGGTAAACACTTTTCACAATTCACTTTATCACTCTGTGTCTGCCCTATCAGTCCTCATCCTCAAAGGAAACCTGCACAATCCTTTCAAAAGACGAGCCGGGAAGCTTAAATTCATAACTTTGCTGAACACTCAATATCATGGATTGAACAGAGACAGTGTAGTTATGACTTATTACAACAATCTGTAACCCACTAACAGTCCGCCCCCATCTTCCTTTCCTCCCCTGACTGCAGGGATGTTAACAGGCCGTTTCCCCTGGAGTGGTCCCTTGAAATATTTTTGTTAATAAATTTGTTAGTCTCTAAGGTGTAACAAGTACTCCTTGTTCTTTTTGAAATATGTGATCACTACTTACGCTAAACAATCTGTTCCACCTTGTATTTAGCTGTGACACTCGTGAGTACATTTCCCAGACCGGAAGAAGAGCTCTGTGTAAGCTCGAAAGCTTGTCTCTCTCACCAACAGATGTTGGTCCAATAAAGATATCACCTCACTCACCTTGTCTCTAATATCTTGAGGCCGACATGGCTACAACACTGCATACAGAAATATTAATTTTTATTTCATGTTCTACAAACAGTCCACAATGTATTATTCTTACACTAAAGTTATACACAGCAAATTACTTTGCATTTGATCTTTGGCACCTATAGCTACTACAATAACGTGCCCTTTCAAAATGCTTGGTCAGTCTTTAGTACGAGAGATAGAAGGCCAAAAATTTTAAAGAGTGGTGCTAAAAGCTACGGTACAACTAACACCACATTTAGGCCTGAATTTCAGAAGTGCTCAGCGTTCAGCAGTAACTCTCTACTTCCATGGAAGCTGCTGGTTGCTCGGCACTTCTGAAAATCAGGCCTCAATATCCACTTAACTACCAGAATTTTCAGCAGCCATCTTTTAAAGTTTTGGCCATGAAATCTGAGGTACAACAGGGAGAAGTGCAACAGCTATACAATCATTTTCCCCCTTCACAAAGAGGACACTACAATTTAGAAATGATGCATCAGTATGAAGGGCACATTGTATTTTGATGGTAATTCTATTCGTTCTGCCAACAGGCTTGTACTGTTTAGCATTACAGTTTCTCTAAAAAAGGTTCACATCATAAGAAGCAAAAAAAAAAAAAAAATACTCCGGAGAGAAGAGGGAATTTCCATTTCCCCATCACCAGAGCGGTCTTTTGTTTTTTAAATAAAGACCGAGATTTTCTGAACGCTCCTGGATATGTTCAACTTGAGCTCCACTGAGCATGTCTAAAATTCAGCAGCAACAACCTGCTCTCCATTGGACAAATGTCAGTAACACATTAGAAAACAAAAAGTAACATCAGTTCACAATAAAATCCAATAATATACAGGATGTATTTTTCTGTTCCTTATAGATAAGGAACATATCTACCAAACCCATGTCACTCACACAGTAAACCACACAACAGAAACTGGAGGAGGATGTTATTGCGGGAGGGAGGGGAATCAGGTTTGTTTTACATTGAAAGTAACTGATTGTACTTCATGCTCTGTTCTAGCCACACAAGTTAACACTCACATGATCCTGATGCCCATCTTGATGGCACTGACGACAATCGCTACAAGCAAATGGGACACAATCCGTATGCACGTGTAGTTCACACACTGAAAGTAAAAAAATTAAACAGGAAATGTCTAACATCCAGGTTTGTTTTACTTTTCCTATCTCCCCACATAGCATTTCTTATGCCTTTTACTGTTCAGCAAATACAAGACATTTATCTGTATTATGGTGTGTGTTATTCAATTTACTTTGCATTTAATTGATGCAACTATTATTTAACTGAAAAAGCAAGTATGTAGGAAGGCAAAACTAATTTTGCGCTTAAGTGATTTAATTATTTCTTCTAATAAAGTAAGATAAGAACAATTGGCTGGCTTATTATAAGGATGTCTATAGTCTGATTCAAAGAAACCAGTCCTCTTCCCTACCATAATCACCTCTCTCACCTTAAACTGGAAATTTTGCTTTAACAAAATGAGAAAGAGTTCAGGAGATCCCCATTAATAGGAAGGGCAACTTTCCCTATTTTCTATTGCTGAAAAATAACAAAGTCCTAAACACAGAAGAGTGATAGCCAGCCAAGACACACCCCAAACAAAAATTACACAGGGACAAATGGCCATGAACCTATTTGGAAGAAGAAGAAAAAGAAAAGAAAATTAGCTACAATCTAAGTTGTAAATAGAACTGTTCTTTAAAAGTGACTGTTCTGGGCGGACAGCAACATTTGTCTCTTCAAATAAATCAAGAACATGAATCTCAGGATTCCACCAAGCCTGCAAACCACCTCTTTCTGTAGCATTCAAGGAATCCATTGTTCCAACCACCTCACACAACTCTGACGAGTATTCCAGATCTGACACAGGAGGTCAGCCCCGCTGACAGCCATTAACAATGACAGTCATGCTTTTACGAGAATCATCAAGTTACCCATTCTGTAAGCTTAATTTTAAAAGTGCTCTATAAGTTGTAAGAAATAAAGTCAATAAGCACATTCTAGCTAATTATAGCCCTACACACTGCTGTGGATGTAATTCTCCATTGCACATAAGCAAAGACTGTCTTTGTTTAAATCTACGGGAGAAGCAATATTGTTTTTCTTTCCTGAAAAGAATCCTTCTGAAAACTGCTATAACAAGGTAGTAAGTATGAGATCCCTAAATAGATTAAATACTTCTTAACTTGACTACAAATCTACCCCAAAAATTACCTGGTAAAAAAAGATATTGTGCAGTTCCAGGGTTGTTATTTGTCAACTATTTTTAAAAAAAAATACACATTTGATAAGGAAAATGTTGACAGTTTTGTAAATTCAACCTGGGCTTAGAGACAAGCTGAGTTCTTTCCAGCCACACATCCAGTAATAAAGTTTCTGCAAACCAAATAATGATTTCAGCGAGGTTACACAAGAGTAGCTGATTGGAGCGTAGCAACAATTCTGCTGTTGGTACACTTGGTAGAGTACAATCTGCAGCTCACGCAGCAAAGCTATGTTGGCTCTGCAGTACTAATAGGAGTAAAAGCTGGAACGCGCATTGCAGTTTGGATATGGATATTGGATATACCTCCAAATACCGAAAAGAATGAATTTGTTGAGTAGGATGGGGACAGTTTAGAGACAGCCACTTTCCTAAAAGAAATGGTCTTTAAAAAGCAAGATGTGCTAAATGTGTCAACTTCAGCCCAGGAGCTTAGGGTCAGAACTGAGCAGTCTTTATGGGCTCTTTCATAAAGCATACTTTGATTGTTTAGTTTACAACTGAAGGACAGTATCTGCAGAAAGGTAGAGGAACTGGTCTATCAAATACAAAGTCATCAAATCAAAACTCATCTCAAGCTCTAAGTGCCCCTCTGTCAACATTTCCATTTCTTTGAACTAGTCAATATGAAGACCATCAAAAGAGAACACAAGTTTTATCACCCAATTAAAAAGAGTATTTAAAACTAACTTTATAAAGCTTTTTTCTGATCCCTGATGCTGCTTACAAGGGTCTTCAGAATGGGCCCAAGACTATCCAACATAACTCCAGGTTCATCCCTATTGCCTCCATGCATGCTCAAACCTATTGTCTCTTCAGTTTCAGCTCTCCTGCCATGCATACAGGGGAACACTAGAGCAGGGATAAAATTTTCAGCAGTGCCTTACCAACTGCCAATGACTTCCATTTTTGAAATGGACATGTCATTCATGAACGGCACAGCCATGCGGGAGTTAGGCAGGTTGCCCCAAACAAGTGCCAATGAAGCCTTCAGACCAACATGTATTATGTTACTGATTACGTTATGATTATAATTATGTTATGATTACTGGTTCTGTGGATGAAGGGAAAGCAGTGGATGTATTGTTTCTTGACTTTAGCAAAGCTTTTGACACGGTCTCCCATAGTATTCTTGTCAGCAAGTTAAGGAAGTATGGGCTGGATGAATGCACTATAAGGTGGGTAGAAAGCTGGCTAAATTGTCGGGCTCAACGGGTAGTGATCAATGGCTCCATGTCTAGTTGGCAGCCGGTATCAAGTGGAGTGCCCCAAGGGTCGGTCCTGGGGCCGGTTTTATTCAATATCTTCATAAATGATCTGGAGGATGGTGTGGATTGCACTCTCAGCAAATTTGCGGATGATACTAAACTGGGAGGAGTGGTAGATACGCTGGAGGGGAGGGATAGGATACAGAAGGACCTAGACCAATTGGAAGATTGGGCCAAAAGGAATCTGATGAGGTTCAATAAGGATAAGTGCAGGGTCCTGCACTTAGGACGGAAGAACCCAATGCACAGCTACAGACTAGGGACCGAATGGCTAGGCAGCAGTTCTGCAGAAAAGGACCTAGGGGTGACAGTGGACGAGAAGCTGGATATGAGTCAGCAGTGTGCCCTTGTTGCCAAGAAGGCCAATGGCATTTTGGGATGTATAAGTAGGGGCATAGCAAGCAGATCGAGGGACGTGATCGTTCCCCTCTATTCGACATTGGTGAGGCCTCATCTGGAATACTGTGTCCAGTTTTGGGCCCCACACTTCAAGAAGGATGTGGATAAATTGGAGAGAGTCCAGCGAAGGGCAACAAAAATGATTAGGGGACTGGAACACATGAGTTATGAGGAGAGGCTGAGGGAGCTGGGATTGTTTAGCCTGCAGAAGAGAAGAATGAGGGGGGATTTGATAGCTGCTTTCAACTACCTGAAAGGGGGTTCCAAAGAGGATGGCTCTAGACTGTTCTCAAGGGTAGCAGATGACAGAACAAGGAGTAATGGTCTCAAGTTGCAGTGGGGGAGGTTTAGTTTGGATATTAGGAAAAACTTTTTCACTAAGAGGGTGGTGAAACACTGGAATGCGTTACCTAGGGAGGTGGTAGAATCTCCTTCCTTAGAGGTTTTTAAGGTCAGGCTTGACAAAGCCCTGGCTGGGATGATTTAACTGGGAATTGGTCCTGCTTCGAGCAGGGGGTTGGACTAGATGACCTTCTGGGGTCCCTTCCAACCCTGATATTCTATGATTCTATGATTCTATGTTTACGGCACTTTTTACAGAAAAGCTACTTTGGAACATTTTTAGAGTACAATTATTTTTACTGATACTATTTTCATGTCCCTTTAGGTGCCCTAACTACCATCAACAGACAGTGACAGAGAAGTGAGAATATGTTAAAAGCAGTCTAAAATAGCTTTTCTGTCAAAATTGTTGGTATTTATTTAAGTCCCAGTATTTCAAAAGCCTTCAGGGATAGGTGTTTGTGCTACACACTAACAGAAAGCTCAGAATCACATTTCTCCAAGGGGAGGAGGCTTGCTTTTGGGCCTGTCACTGACCCGCAGCAGCATCAACAATAATTCAAGGACCAGAGTAAAATCAGGGGATGGAATCCACATTTGGTGAAGAGACTTATGTCTGCATGTATTTTTGTTCCTTGTTTTTAAGGTAACTGTTTGAAGGTGCTTGGTAGTTTGCAATGTTGGTTCAGACACAAAGATTATTGGACAGAACACAAATGAAGCAGTCCAGAGAACTAATTAAGTAGAGTTTATCTCATGAATGCAAAAAGAAAGGAATTTATGTCAGGGTTATCATTAGCATATATTATATATCTTTAGATATACACATATATCTATTTTTATATGACACACATGACTGTGCATATACACATTTTAAATTACCTTCACATCGAAAAGCAAGGGACTCTAACTGCTTTCTGCATACGGTGCAAAACTTTTTTTTGTAATGTCCCGGAGGTCCAAAACAATGTGCAACTGGAACCTGTCAATGAAAATATACAGGGTAAATCTTTAACAATCACTGTCAATGACTATTAAGAAGAATTCTAAATCATTGAAAGTTCCTTTATATACTATATGCTGCAATACATGACTTTATACTATGTGCACACACAGAAGTGAGGAGAAACACAAATTGAAAACAAATACACTAGTTTTATTATAAACACCCAGGCATCTTGAAATTTAAAAAGTGAAACAAGAAAAGGGTGGCACTCATGATGTTTTATTATTGAAATAGCACCCGAAGGCTCCAATTATTATCAGGGTCCCACACAGAGACATGGTCCTTGCCCTTAAGAGTATTTGAACAGACAAGACGAACACAAACAATATACAAGAAAAATGCCAAAAGATGCATATATATCCAGTGAATAATCATTTTTAAAATTAAAGATTTTCTTCCACCCCACTATGCTCCATGTCTTTTGGCCCATCTCAGTCCCATTGCCAAAGAAGGCCATGTCTACACTACGAAAGTACTCCAATTTTACAGAAGTTGATTTTTGGGAACAGATTGTATAAAGTCGAGTGCATGCGCCCACACTAAGCACAGTAATTCAACGGTGTGCATCCACAGTACTGTGGCAAGTGTCAACGTTCTGAGCAGTACACTGGGGGTAGCTATCCCACAGTTCCCGGAGTCCCCGCTGCTCATTGGAATTCTGGGCTGATCTCCCAATGCCTGATGGGGCCAAAAGTTTGTCACAGGTGGTTCTGGGTAAATGTCGTCAGTCAACCCTCCCTCCCTCCGTGAAAGCACAGCAGACAATCGTTTCGCGCCCTTTTCCCTGGATTGCCCAAGCAGACGCCATAGCACAGTAAGCATGGAGCCCGTTCAGCTCACTGCAGCAGTTATGACCATTGTAAACACCCCGTGCATTATCGTGCAGTTTATGCAGAACCAGCACCTGAAAAACCAGGCGAGGAGGCGACGGAAGCACGGTGATGAGGACATGAACACAGATTTCTCTAAAACCACGGTCCCCAGCAATTTGGAGATCATGGTACTACTGGGACAGGCTCATGCTGTGGAATGCCGATTCTGGGCCCGGGAAACAAGCACAGAGTGGTGGGACCGCATAGTGTTTCAGGTTTGGGATGATTCCCAGTGGGTTCGAAACTTTCACATGCGTAAGGGCACTTTCATGGAACTTTGTGACTTGCTTTCCCCTGCCCTGAAGCGCAAGAATACCAAGATGAGACCAGCCCCCACAGTTCACAAGCGAGTGGCAATAGCCCTGTGGAAGCTTGCAACGCCAGACAGCTACCAGTCAGCCGGTAATCAATTTGGAGTGGGCATATCTACTGTGGGGGTTGCTGTGATGCAAGTAGCCAATGCAATCATTGAGCTGCTGCTACCAAAGGTAGTGACTCTGGGAAATGTGCAGGTCATACTAGATGGCTTTGCTGCAATGGGATTCCCTAACTATGGTGGGTCTATAGACGAAACCCATATCCCTATCTTGGGACCGGACCACCAGCGCAGCCAGTACATAAACCACAAGGGATACTTTTCAGTGGTGCTGCAAGCACTGGTGGATCACAAGGGACGTTTCACCAACTTCAACGTGGGATGGACAGGAAAGGTTCACGACGCTCGCGTCTTCAGGAACTCTGGTCTGTTTAAATGGCTGCAGGAAGGGATTTACTTCCAAGACCAGAAAATAACCGTTGGGGATGTTGAAATGCCTATAGTTATCCTTGGGGACCCAGCCTACTGCTTAATGTCCTGGCTCATGAAGCCGTATACAGGCACCCTGGACAGTAGTTAGGAACTGTTCAACTATAGGCTGAGCAAGTGCAGAATGGTGGTAGAGTGTGCATTTGGAAGTTTAAAAGGTCGCTGGCACAGTTTACTGGCTCGCTCAGACCTCAGCAAAACCAATATTCCCATTGTTATTGCTGCTTGCTGTGTGCTCCACAATCTCTGAGAGAGTAAAGGGGAGACATTTATGGCGGGGTGGGAGATAGATGCAAATCGCCTGGCTGCTGAATACGCGCAGCCAGACACCAGGGCGGTTAGAAGAGCACAGCAGGAAGTGCTGCGCATCAGAGAAGCTTTGAAAACCAGTTTCATGACTGGTCAGGGTACTGTATGACACTTCTGTTTGTTTCTCCTTGATCAAAACCCACCCCCCCTTTGTTGTCTCTAAATTCCCTGTAAGCCACCCACTCTCCCCATTTCGATCAAAGCTTGCTTGCAAAGGAAATAAAGTCACTATCGTTTAAAAAACATGTATTCTTTATTAATTGATTATAAAAATAGGGAGATAACTCACAAGGTAGCCCGGGTAGGGTGTGGGAGGAGGGAAGGAAAAGGCCACTTTAAAACTTCTTGAATGACAGCCTTCTGTTGTTTGGGCTGTCCACTGGGGTGGAGTGGTTGTGTGCCCGGAGCCTTCTCCCCCCTCCCCCCGGTGTTCTTGGGCATCTGGGTGAGGAGGCTATTGAACCTGGGGAGGAGAGAGTGCGGTTAAACAGGGGTTGCAGCAGCAGTCTGTGATCCTGCTGCCGTTCATGAACCTCCACCAGACGCCAGAGCATGTCTGTTTGATCCCGCAGTAGCCACAGCGTTGCCTCATGCCTCCTCCGATCTTCCTGCCACCACCTCTCCTCACGTTCATCAGCCACTTTCCTGTACTCTGCTACTGTGTCCCTTCACACATTCTGCTGAGCTCTGTCAGTGCCGGACGACTGCATGAGCTCAGAGAACTTTTCATCACGTGTACGTTTTTTTTGCCACCTTATATGAGATAGCCTTTGGGAGGAAGGAGGGAGGCTTGAAACATTTGCAGCTGTTGGAGGAAAAAAAGGGAGTGAAGTATTTTAAAAGACACATTTTACAGAACAATGGCTATACTCTTTCATGGTGAACAACACTATTCACATTACATAGCACATGTGATTTTGGTACACGGTCACATTTTGCATCTTATATTGAGTGCCTGTGGCTTTGGTGTTAGAGATCACAAACGCAGTGCCAGGCAACAGAATTCGGCTTGCAGGCAGCCATGGTAAGCTATAGTCTTTCGGCTTCTGCAACCTTCATAACAGCAGCGCCCTCCTCTCCCATACCAAGCAAAGCACGTTGAGTTGGCCATTTAGTGCTGCAGTTTTCCTATTAACATGCAGCAGCAGAAACCAAACTAACCCCTCCCTCAATTCTCTGGGATGATCGCTTTACCCCTCCCCCCACCGCATGGCTGGTATCAGGGAAGATGCCTGCTAGCCAAATGCGAACAGCTCAGCACCAGTGGGCCCCCCCCGCACACACACACGCACACACACACACACACACACACACACACACAACATGGTTAACTGCAGGGAGGATTTCTTTTCAGCCACAGGCAAACAGCCCAGTAGGAACAGGCACCTCTGAATGTCTCCTTAATTAAATTCCCCTATTTTAACAAGGTTACCATGAAAGATATCACTCTTCTGAGGATAACAGAGAGATAAAGAATGGATGTTGCTTGAATGCCAGCAAACATCAGGACCAAACACTGCCAGGCTTTGTCATGCAATGATACCAGATTACTTGCTACTAGCATGGCGTGGTAAAGTGTCCTACCATGGAGAAACAGAATAAGGCTGCTCTCCCCAGAAACCTTCTGCAAAGGCTTTTAGAGTACCTCCAGGAGAGCTTCATGGAGATGTCCCTGGCAGAGTTCCGCTCCATCCCCAGACACATTAGCAGACTTTTCCAGTAGCTGTACTGGCCACGAATCCATCCCAAGTCCTCAGGGCTACTTAATCATTAAAAAATGCTTGCTTTTATAACATGTCTTATATTTTAAAAGGTACACTCACCAGAGGTCCCTTCTCCGGCTTCGTTGGGTTGGGAGGGTATTTCAGTCAGGGTGATAAAAAAGATCCTGGCTGTCGGGGAGAACAATGCGCTGTGTGCTCTCCTCAAGCTTCTCCTCCTCATCTTCCCCGTCCGCAAAATCCTCAGGCATGGTGGAGAGTACCCCATCATTGGAGTCCACGGACAGGGGTAGTGGTGGCGGCCCCCCCTAGAATTGCATGCAGCTCAGCGTAGAAGCGGCATGTCTGGGGCTCTGTCCTGGAGCATCCGTTTGATTCTTTGGTTTTCTGGTACACTTGTCTGAGCTCCTTAAGTTTCACGCGGCACTGTGTTGCGTCCCTGCTGTAGCCTCTGTCCCTCATGGCCTCAGAGATTTTTTTGAAATGTTTTGGCATTTCGTCTTTTGGAACATAGTTCTGATAGCACGGATTCTTCTCCCCATACAGCGATCAGAACCAGTACCTCCCATTCGGTCCATGCTGGAGCTCTTTTTCGATTCTAGGACTGCATGGTCACCTGTGCTGATGAGCTCTGCATGGTCACCTGTGCTGATGAGCTCGCCTGGCCAAACAGGAAATGAGATTCAAAAGCACAGGCTTTTCCTGTACACCTGGCCAGTGCATCCGAGTTCAGAGTGCTGTCCAGAGCAGTCACAATGGTGCACTGTGGGATAGCTCCCGGAGGCCAATACCTTCGAATTGCATCCACACTAACTCTAATTCGAAACGGCAATGTCGATTTCAGCACTAATCCCCTTGTTGGGGAGGAGTACAGAAATCGGTTTTAAGAGCCCTTTATGTAGAAAAAAATGGTTTTGTTGTGTGGACCGGTGCAGGGTTAATTCGATTTAACGCTGCTAAAGCCAAAATAAACTCATAGCGTAGATCAGGCTGAACTGACCAAGGGTGTCCTCTCCACATGGCCCTCCCAAGGCACAAACTGACAATTACCCAAAAGAACAACTTAACCTTGCAAAGCCTGGACAGCAAAGACACCCATGCCAAACTGCAGCAGTTACAACAATAGCCTGAATATCCCTTATTACAGCGAGGTGGAAGATGACCAGATTGTGTAAATTACTGTGCTGAATCACAAGGATGGATGTATTAGTATTATTGCGACACTGGGAGCCAAATCTGTGGCTTGGCTCAAAGAGGAATTGCTCATCTTCCCAATGGACAGTGGTATCTCAAGATTCTGTTGCTATGGACAGCACTAACAGGTTTAACAAAACATTTTTAGTGCCGCTATACTCTTCTCATAAAGTAATGCAACAAAAATCTAATGATTTCTCTCACATATTGATGATTGCTGCTAGATTGGGAAGTGCAGGACCAATGGAAAAAAGCACATGTGGAATTCCATCTTCCAATACAGTACGAAAAATGCCCCAACTTAGAGTCTTTTAACACTACATCTCCCTATTTATAACACAGCCTGGATCTAGTAACAACAACTACAGCTGAATCTTTGGACTGGATCTTTCTTCAGGTGCAATGATGCTTCCAAAAAACCAACAACAGACAGGAATAAGAACATAAGAACGGTGATACTGGGTCAGACAAAAGGTCCATCTAGCCCAGTATTCTGTCTTCCAACAGTAGCCAATCCCAGGTGCCCCAGAGGGAATGAACAGAACAGGTAATCATCAAGTGACCCATCCCCTGTCTCCCATTTCCAGCTTCTGGCAAACAGAGGGTAGGGACTTCATCCCTGCCCATCCTGGCTAATATCCATTGATGGACCTATCCTCCATGGATTTATCTAATTCTTTTTTGAACACTGTTATAGTCTTGGTCTTCACAACATCCTCTGGCAAGGAGTTTCACAGGTTGATTGTGCATTGTGGGAAGAAATACTTCCTTTTGTTTGTTTTAAACCTGCTGCCTATTAATTTCATTTGGTGACCCCTAATTCTTGTGTTATGAGAAGGAGTAAATAACACTTCCTTATTTACTTTCTCCACACCAGTCATGATGTCATAGACCTCAATCATATCCCTTCCAAGCTGAAAAGTCCCAGTCTTATTAATCTCTCCTCATATGGAAGCTATTCCATACCCCTTATAATTTTTATGCCTTTTTCTGAGCCTTTTCCAATTCCAAAATATCTTTTCTGAGATGGGGTGACCACATCTGCACACAGAATTCAAGATGTGGGCGTACCATGGATTTATATAGAGGCAATATGATATTTTCTGTTTTATTATCTATCCCTTTCCTATTTAAGGATTCCCAACATTCTGTTAGCTTTTTTGACTCCCGCTGCACACTGAGTGGATGTTTTCAGAGAACTAACCACATTGACTCCAAGATCTCTTTCTTGAGTGCTCCAGCTAATTTAGACCCCATCATTTTATATGTATAGTTGGGATTATGTTTTCCAATGTGCTTTACTTTGCATTTATCAACACTGAATTTCATCTGCCGTTGTGTTGCCCAGTCACCCAGTTTTGTGAGAGCCTTTTGTAACTCCTCACAGTCTGCTTGGGACTTAACTATCTTGAGTAGTTTCGTATCATCTGTAAATTTTGCCAACTTTACCCCTTTTTCCAGATCATTTCTGAATATGTTGAACGGTACTTGTCCCAGTACAGATCCCTGTGGGACACCACTATTTATGAATGAAAAGTAAAACCATGAAATGGAAAATTTTAAAGGATTATTTATGTATTTAATCCACACCCAAGACACACTAGTATTTGAAGTAGCATATTCCTGTCACATTAGTACACTCATACAATAAGCCAGAAGTACAAATGTCTCTTTTAGACTTTAGAATTCAAATGACTGGTGTCACAAAGTTCAGGTATAATTTAGGTTAACTGCATTTTAAAATTTCAAATTTACAATTTTATATTACACAGTCTGCCTCTTGAATGGAGTAATCCACGTACCCTTCATGACAAGCTACGACATCACATCATTTATCATCATCTATGGCTCCATGACAATTAGCCTTGTCACATTTCTGATAAGAACTATCTGAAGTACATTTGGAACAACATTTCACTACAATATTGCATAATAAAAATCATTTCCAGTAAAAATGTGTTAACAGCAGCTTTTAGATGATACTTGAGATCACACAAATACCACATTTCCATTCTCACTCAAGCAGACAATCCCACAGAATTATTTAGCAGGATCTGACTGTTCCTTGAGTATTAGGATTTTCCTGTATTTGCTAGCAGCATCTGAAATTGATCAGAATCACATCATCCAGTCAGCTTCTAAAGGAAGCTCTAGTATACCAGAACACAGGCATGATTATGCTAAGCAATTCTATTCCGGAAATGTTCATGACAAAGTAAATGAAACAAAGGTTTGTCAGTCGCAGGATGGGGAAAGAGATCCCAGGTGACTGGATGGGTGCAGAATGATGGGACAGAGACTGACACATAAATGAAACAAGGGATAGTGAAATGAAAAACTAAAAGTAAATTTTTTTTTTTTAAATTGGCTGAGCAGATTCCTAACATGAATTGTTGATCTACTAATCTGAATTAATTCTGATGGACAAAAGGGGGAAAGAAGATGATGATGAAAGGATTCCCTCCCTAAAGGCAAAAATACAACTAAAACACTGTACTTAAACATATTCCCAGGTATATTAAAATAGGAAAACATTAACGCTAAAGTTATAACCACAGACGCATAAATGTCAATATAATTCCCATGGCAAACATAACTCACAGCCCTGCGTATATGCACTAGTTTTTAAATTTTCTATTAAGACATAAAATGGCACTTTGGTCAAGTTACATTGATTCCTATAAATATACATATATACACTATAATTTAAAGTTTCCTAATATGCATGTGTAACATCTCAACCACAAGACTGTATTCACATTAGAGCTGGTCAAAAATTTTCAGACGGAACACTTTTCTGACAGAAAGTGTTGATTTGACGGAAGCCAAATGTTCTGTAGCAAAAGAGAATCATAGAAATGTTGGGCTGGAAGGGACCTCAGGAGGTCATCTAGTCCAGCCCCCTGTGCTGAGGAAGGACCAAGTAAACCTAGACCATCCCTGACAAGTGTTTGTCCAGCCTGTTCTTAAAAACCTCCAATTATGTGATTCCACAACCTCCCTTGGAAGCTTGTTCCAGAGCTTAACTATCCTTAGAGTTAGGAAGTGTAATAGATAGTGTTAAGTCTCCCTTTGCTGCAGATTAGGCCCATCACTTCTCGTCCTCACTTCAGGACAATCCCTTACCATGGAAGGTCTGGTGATGAGTTTGTAGTCCAAGTCCTGAAATAGTACTCATTTTGAAATGAGATTAAGTAGCTGTATTAATATTGTGCATTAAAAGCACGTGAGATGGCTTACATGGTCACAAAGAGTTGTAATTTCTTGGTTCTCATCAATTACTGAGCTCCTTTTGCAGTCCGATGACACTAAAATCAATCTGTACAGAACGATATAGAAACTTTATCCAAGAAATGCCATTAAAAATGTCTAAGTGCCAATATAGTACTGACCAAACATCTATTGACACAAAGGACAGTGTTAGTGCTTATTTCAATTTATACCCTGAAATGCCCTTGAATACCCAGTTCACTTATGAAGAGAGTATTCCCTAATTCTTCATTTCAGCATTTTGTTTCCAGCCATAACTCATGAAGACATCTGAGCACTGCCCTTTGGATACGGTCTTGCTGTATTACTTACTATATCATATAGAAATGTAGTGTACAGTATAAACAAACTGCTTTTACCATCATCAAATGGCTCTGCTTTCAATAATCTTCAAAGGCCTTTTGTTGCCACCACTATAAACACTATCCTTTACAATGATTAAACTTATTTTCTTCTACATTTATAGATTTACTGACCATGGCACTTCTAAATTATGTTAAAAATTCTTCCTATCAGGTGGCTTAGATGCAGAATACTGTTCAGAAAGTGAAATCAAGAGTATTGTGTACATAGAAACATTAACAGGTATTTGTGGTACGGGGATGACTATTCTGTTTTCAGCTATCTATAGCAGCTGTACTTGCCTTTTCTAATTCTGCTAGGGATTTTCCAATTCTCTTAACCTTTGCTCTACAGATAAGCTCCCAACAATGCCACGCATAATTGCTTCTGGCCCACAAAACACTCACAAAAGTATATACCCAGTCAAAAGACTTAAGGCTTTGAAAGCATTCTCCCTGGGAGAACAATGTGTTATTGGAATGTTTGCTTTTAAAAAATTAACATTACATTAGACTGTAAGCTCTTCAGGGCAGGGCAATTCAGTGCCGTGAAACTGGGGACAGGAAAAATCAAAAAATCTTTCCACTTGTTTGCAAAGCACTTGACACAATGGGGCCCTATTCCGGTTTGGTGCCATGGGGAGCTGCTATGATACACTATTAAATAATGAAAAAACAAAGTATGTTCAGAAGTCTGAAAATTCTCAGCTAACATTCGAACAACTGATTTACCATGGTTGCCGTAATCCAAACCACTATCTGCTTTCAAAACAGACTTCCGTTAGCTGCCACATGAAGAAAGTTAATTCTGCCTTCCTATGTATATTTATTCCACAGGTATGGAATTTGCTTGAGTGATATCGAGGGACTTTCTTCCTGAAGGAAAGGCCATCTGGCCTCACTCTTGTTTAAGGAACTTGGTTTTCACCTGTGAGTGCTGAAAGTCATCGCATCATCATGACAGCCAGTCCTCAGCCCGCCAGCAGGGAGATCTAATTACCAGCACCACAAAAACATGCAAGATCCTGTATTGTAGTCCCTTCTCTTGTGTTATCTTCTGCCATGTGATTTCTTTCTTTCTTCCTAGCCTATCTCACTCCTGGCTTTTCACTGAATCCTGAAGTCAACTATACTGCAGTCATCCAAGCCTGCCTTGTCTAAGGAGAAAGGATCCAACCAGATGACAGCCCTGACAGGATCATAACTAACCAGAGTCAAAGCAGCAGGTGTCTTGGTCGACTAGCCAGCCAAAGCATCCACTCGTAATAACCAGAGATCCAGTGTTCCAGAAATATCGGCCAAAGCCATATTTCACCCATCTTTTCTACCCTGTCTCTCCTCCACCTTTAGTCTGCCTTCTTATTAAGAACAGGATAAGTAGATGCCCTTCACATCAGGACAGAGTAAAATTAACCTTTGCCTTTTCTTCAAATAAAGGCTGTTCTGAAAATAAGAGACTGATAGTTTGACACCAAAAGGAGAGAGACTTTGATAAGGTTTAACTAAGTCTGTTTTGCATAACCACTCAACCACAGTTTCAATATAAATGCTTGTTTTAATTTCATGTTCTTTCTCATGTTTAATCAATAAACTTTCAATATGAATGAATACTTTTGGATGTTTGCTCAGTAACTGAGTAAAACCAAGGGCTCTGTTTAAAAATAACCCTGAACCCACCTATTGCTATTTAATGTTGGACAGTGAAAGAGTTCATGAACACCTTTAACTCTTTAGGCCTTTAAGATCATTATCAACACAACATGTCTTTAACAGAGGGAAAGGACTTTGAAATATTACATATATGCAGAGTGGATGAATCAACATTACTTGAAATAATCTTAATCTTCAGAATTTTCCTGACTTTTAAAGGGCTTGATCTCATAACAAAAACAAAAAAACCTAACAACCGGCAGAAGTCTACTTTTTCCAACTTCTCCTCCACCGTGCAATTTCTTCTTTCAGACAATTTCTCATTTGTTATAGCAAGGGCACTACCAAATTCACATCTGTGAAAAATGCGTCACGAACTGTGAAATCTGGTCTTTTGAGTACTTTTACCCTATACTATATAGATTTATTTCTCAAACTGGGGGTCCTGACGCAAAAGAGGGTTATGGGGGGGTTTGGAAAGTTATTTTTGGGGGGTTGCGGTATTGCTACCCTTACTTCTGTGCTGACTTCAGAGCTGGGTGGCCGGACAGTGGCAACTGCTGGCCAAGCGCCCAGCTCTGAAGGCAGCGCCCTGCCAGCAGCAGCACAGAAGTAAAGGTGGCAATACCAGACCATACCATCCTTACTTCTGCCCTGCTGTGAGCTGGGTAGGACTCCTACAGTTATGACACTGTGAATTTTCAGATTTAAATAGCTGAAATCATGAAATTTATTATTTTTTAAAACCTATGACCGTGAAATTGACCAATATGGACTGTGAATTTGGTAGGGCCCTAGTTAAAGAGTTTTATTTTTCACCCCAGGATTAGTTACCTTTATAGTCCCTTGTGAAAGATCTGAAGGTCTTTTGAACAGCCAAATAAGTCACTTCAGCTGCTTCTCCTTTATCCACTATTTTGTTGAGATGCTCAATAAAATTCTAGTTTACTGTTAGGGTACAAAATACCTGAACAAGATCTCGATCACATCATGCTCAACTAGGTGTTTTAGAATGGTCTTTAATTAATACTTCAACCAATATACCTGATAATGAAGTAACACTCACTGGTCTAATTCCCAGAATAATCCCCTAGTGCCCTTTTTAAAAAATAGGTAAGTTTGCTATCCTCCAGTCTAGAAGCTGATTTTAATACATGATATCTTTACATATTTAAACAGATTAGCCACAGGAATGGAAGACGTCTAAATCCCCAGGACTCCTTTGAAAATCATAACACACTCACTCCCAGTTTCTTCAGAACTCTTGGATGAATGCAGTCCAGTCCCTGCGACTATCTGAAGAAGAGCTCTGTGTAGCATGAAAGCTTGTCTCTTTTACCAAAAGAAATTGGTCCAATGTGGTCCAATAAAAGATATTACCTCACCCACCTTGTCTCTTTGCTATTCAATTTATTATTAAATCTCAATTCATCATTTTATTCCAGTATTTCTTATTTTGACATTTCAGTCTCTGTTAGTGCCTCATCTGGAAAGACTAAAAGTCTGGAGTAGATGTCAAGTCCACATCCTATGTGTGGGAGATTATTTCAGAGAAATAACGTAGCTTCTCTACAACATTCACATCTGCCTTGATTGCTCCCTTGATACTGTGGTTGTCCAGGGGACACCTTCCTGCTTCTAATATACCTCAAGAATTCCCTGGGTTTTGATTTTTTTTTTAATTTTTTTTATTTTGGTATTTTTCAGTTTTCTCTCCAAATTTTCTTTGCTTTCCTTACATTTTACCAGCCACCACTGTTGTTTTCTAGTGACTTCACTTGGTCTGGATTTTTATTTTTTGAAAAGTAGGTTTAGTTTGAATAACCTCTAATCTTGTATTTTAACTATACTGGGTTTTAGCTTGCCTTCCTGCTTTCTTTTTGGTTAGGAGTTCATGCACCTTCTGTGACTGCTATTTATTTGTTTTTATAAATTGGTCTAAAGAACACAAGTAGTCTCTATGCTGAGTAACAATGCTAATTTCACCACTTTATTGGGACAAGAAGAATGAGAGTTAAAAGCAATTTCTGGTAAAAAGTCCAAAGTCTTTCACATACAACTTTTGTAATCAAGCAAGTATCTCTGTTAGAATTAACATTACAAAGGGGAGGGAACATATCAGAGGACCGGAAACAGATTAACACAGTTCAAATTAGCTAATATAGCCAATACCCAAAATTTCTATTGTGGCTGATGCAAGGGAAGCAGTATGAATCTGTACATTACTTCACTGTATCAGAAGCAAATGTATTCCTACAGCTGACCCAATTTGTCTGACATGTGTCATACACAACAACAGATTAGATCCACTGTTGGTGGCAGTTCTCAAGGGCAGCCTTGCAATTGGAAAGCTTATTGTCAATTTCATGCAGTCTGAATACACAGGTCCCCTTAGGCCCTAGGGTACTTCTGTAGAAGAAAACTTTTTTGTATGAGTCATACTTCTACTTGGAAGAGTTTTCTGCTGTCAAGACCTGCTGGAGACTGTTCCTTTTTGCAACATCAAAAGCAAACCTGATAACTGAGAATAAAAGAAAAGGAGTACTTGTGGCACCTTAGACACTAGCATATGCTCAAATAAATTGGTTAGTCTCTAAGGTGCCAAAAGTACTCCTTTTCTTTTTGCGAATAGACTAACACGGCTGCTACTCTGAAACCTGAGAATAAAAGGACACCTCACCTTTATTACCACTATGGAAATCAATGCTTTTATGGATCCTATTAAGGGAAGAAAATACAAAAACAAGAATAGAAAATGAAATGACAACCTTCCCCTATATCAGGGGTCAGCAACCTTTCAGAAGTGGTGTGCCAAGTCTTCATTTATTCACTGTAATTTAAGTTTCGTGTGCCAGTAATACATTTTAACGTTTTTAGAAGGTCTCTCTCTCTAAGTCTGTATTATATAACTAAACTATTGTTCTATGTAAAGTAAAAAAGGTTTTTAAAATGTTTAAGAAGCTTCATTTAAAATTAAATTAAAATGCAGATCTTATCAGTTTAGTGTGATCCTTGCCCTTGCTTTTCCTTACTGGAGTTTTCCAATGTCCCCAGGCAGGCAGCGGGCTGAGTGAGGCTGGCGGACAGGACCCCAGCTGGCAAGGGGCCGGTGGCCGGAACCCCAGAACGGAAGCGAGTTGAGTGGGGCCAGCAGCTGGTATACCAGGCCGGCAGCAGGCTGAGATGGGCAAGCGGAACCCCAGACTGGCAGTGGGCTGAGCGGGGCCGGCAGCCAGGACTCCGGCTGGCAAGGGTACAGCAGACAGAACCCCAGGGCAGCAGCAGAGTGCCACTGAAAATCAGCTTGCCATAGGTTGTTGACCTCTGATCTATACTATTTCTGAATGTGAAAGATTGTGGATTCAAAGCTAGTATGTTAATTCTCTTGACAGGCTATAGCTTATATCAAGTTTACAAGAGTTTAGATGGAGTGTTCTCCTGCCTAGAGAGGACGGACATGGGGGCTTGAAGGAGGAGATGAAGAATTTGGAGCAGCAAAAACATTTAGAACATTCAAAAAATTGTATCGGTTTAAGTTTCCTGTGCTTATAATGTAAGAAAAAAAGTGCACTGTGCCCGGCTTTGTTGGTAGCTCAACAATTAGTCACATCATATCTCCCACCCTTTTGTGAGGCTCCAGGCAATTGTCCTGGGGGAACAATGCAGCTCACAAAACCCAGGAGGAACCGCAAGAGATCTACAGGCAGATCTTCTCAGTCAAGGGGGCACATCTGTCAAACAAAACAACCTTCCAGACAAGACTGGATTAGTCTGGAGCCTGATCACTTCAAGGATATGCTGCAAGACCCCCTTGGCTTGAACAAAACTTTCACACTATAGCCAAAGAAACAAACAGGGGAGGAGCAGAAACAACAGAGTCAAAAACTTGTACACCCAAGTATACCCAGGAAAAGGAGAAGAGCAGAAATCTCATGAAGTCCACTACAGGGGACCTCACCTTGCAGTCCTAATTTTCCAGAGAAGCACTTAGGCAGTACAACAATTGGCACTAGATGAAGTCCTCAGACTGATGCATCTTGAACATGATTGTTACATGTTCAAGTTTACGGAAAAAAAATAGTATTTAAAAAAAATAAAAAGTTTAGTGTTGGTATTTTAACCTACATATTTGCTAATCTTCAAATGATTGACTAAAATTAAATAACTTTCAATTAAAATTTTAAATAAATTAATAATTAAGTAGCGTGGCTAATTGCCGGCACTACTTTGATGGGTCTCACGCTTTCTCTTCTTGGGGAGGGTTCAGGGCACCATTTCTCGCCCCTGAACTGGGGTATTAACTGCCCCACTAGTGTCCTAGAGGAGGGGAGTGGAGAGGGAGGGACCCAGGCCCACCCTCTGTTCTGGGTCCCAGCCCAGGGGCTCTAGGGATAGCAGTAAACCTCTTGAACTAGCGGTTCCTTCCCCTGGGCTACTTCCCTCTCCTGCCCTTCAGCTTGTGGGGCTTCCTCCCTCCCTCTGCACATACCAGGTGTCCCTTTACCTAGGATCTTGGTCTTCTTAGCCCACTGCAGCACTTCTCTAAACTCTCCTCTGCTTCCCTCCAAACTGCTCCTTAAATCTGCAAATGCTCCTTCTGCCACATCAGTCCACTCTACTATCTCGGCGCCGCGAGCCTTTATTAAATCCATCAATGGCCCTGCTTTTGTGGCAAAATGAGGGATGAATCTCCAATAGTATCCTACTATCCCTAGAAATGCTCGGACCTGCTTTTTGCAGACTGGTCGAGGTCAACCTTGTATTGCCTCCACTTTGTTCCATTGGGGTTTCACCTAACCTCTCCCTACTACATACCTGAGGTATCTGGCCTCAGCTAGTCCTATCACACATTTGAGAGGGTTGGCAGTGAGGCCGGCCTTCTGCAGGACGTCTAGCACCGCTTCTACTTTTCCGAGGTGTGTTTCCCAGTCAGGGCTATGGATGACTATGTCATCTAGATAGGCGGCGGCATACTTGGCGTGGGGTCACAGCTATTTGTCCATAAGTCGTTGGAAAGTTGCAGGGGCCCCATGGAGTCCGAAAGGGAGAACAGTGTATTGGAACAGGCCATCGGGTGTAGAGAAGGCAGTCTATTCCTTGGCATTCTCAGCCAGGGGAATTTGCCAATATCCTTTGGTCAGGTCTAGAGTGGTTAGGTATCGGGCCTTGCCTAACTGATCAACTAGCTCGTCAATGCGTGGTATCGGATAGGCATTGAATTGGGATACTTCATTCTACTTCCGGAAGTCATTGCAAAACCTCAGGTGCCGTCAGTCTTGGGGACTAGGACGATAGGGCTGGACCACTGGCTGTGGGATTCTTCAATAACCCCGAGTTCCAGCATCTTCTTCACTTCTGTCCTAATTTCTTCCCTTTTAGCTTCCGGTATTCGGTACGGTCTTATCGTCACCCTTACTCCGGGACTGGTGACAATATGATGTTGGACCAGTGTTGTACGGCCCGGCTGTGTACAGAACACGTCCTGGAGCATATCAATGACCTCTGTTCGTTGTTCTGGAGTTAACTCAGAAGGTATCTTCACCTGCACCTGTGGGTCATCTGTCTGGGGTGGAGCTCCCCGAATGACCAGGCATGTCTCTCGGTCACGCCAGGGCTTCAGTAAGTTGATGTGGTAGATTTGCTCTGGCCTTCGGCAGTCTGGTTGTCTGACCTTATAGTCCACCTCCCCAATGGCTTCCACTATCTCATATGGTCCATGCCAGCTGTCTAGGAGTTCGCTTTCTGCTGTTGGTACTAGCACCATTACCCGTTCCCCCGGCTGAGATCTCCGTACTTTTGCCCGACGGTTGTAATATGTCCACTGGGCCTCTTCTGCTTTTTCCAAATGTTCTCATACTATAGGAGTTACTCGAGTTATTCGCTCTCTCATCCGTGTCACGTGCTCAGTGACATTCTTTCCTGGGTTGGGTTGTTCTTCCCAATCTTCCTTGGCAATATCTAATATTCCACGAGGGTGGCGTCCGTATAGTAGTTCAAAGGGAGAGAAACCGGTGGACGCCTGGGGGACTTCCCATATAGCAAACATTAGATACAGTAGAAGGGTACCCCAGTCTTTTCCATCCTGTGCTACCACCTTCCGGATCGTACTTTTAAGGGTACAGTTAAACCACTCAGCCAGTCCATCTGTTTGTGGGTGGTAGACTGAGGTCTGTATGGCCTGGATGCGGAGTAGGGTACACAAGTCTTTCATTAATTTTGACATGAACGGGGTTCCTTGGTCTGTCAGGATCTCCTTAGGGATGCCCACTCTGGCAAAAACCTGGAGTAGTTCTTTTGCTACTGCCTTGGATGTGGGGTTTCTTAAAGGAATGGCTTCTGGATACCACGTGGCATAGTCAAGTTTCGGTGGCCCCGTGCCAATCTTTCCAGTGGGCCCACTATGTCCATTGCTATCCTCTCGAAAGGGACTTCAATAATAGGCAAAGGTACTAATGGGGTCCGCAAGTGAGGTCGGAGGCTATGCAACTGGCATTCAGGGCAGGAGGCACAACAGCGCTGGACCTCTGCACGTATTCCTGGCCAATAAAATCTTCTTACGACTCTATCCAGTGTCTTGTCTATTCCTAGATGTCCCCCAAATAGATGGACTGTGAGCTAACTCTAGTACTGCCCTTGTGTGTTTCCGTGGGACTAAGAGTTGTTCTACTTCTTCCCCTCGTATTTGCGCTATCCTGTACAACAGACTGCGTCTGAGCACATAATATGGCCTTGGGCCTTTGGTCTTTCCTTCCACGGGTACGCCATTTACCTCCACTACCTCCTCCCTCACATTCGCATATAGCCAGTCATTGGCTTGGTCCTGCCCGAAATTCTCACATGCAGTACCAATCTGACCTAATTCCAGGGGGCCTGTTTCTACTCCGCCCCCTGGGTTGCCCCTACTTGGGCTAGGAACCGCCTCCGAGTCCTCACTGACCTGAATTATCTCCTGGCCTCCTGAACAGGTTCGCCTACCAACAAGGGAGGTTTTCTGGTTCTCTGCTAGAATCCTGGTCCCTATTCTTTTATCTGCCCTCCTTTCTCGCCTAGATTTTTGGGGTTTTCCAGGGGATGAGAATAACTCCAGGGCAAATTCGGCAAACATTGGGGTGAGGCTATCTGTAGGTGCCCCCGTCTCAACCCGGGCGTTGCTACCCTCCTCTGGCTCTACTGGGGGGAGTAAGCGCTCAAACCCAGGGAAGTCCCTACAAATTAAGACAGGGTAGGGGAGCCTGGGAACCACCCTGCAGTCACCCTGGTAGTATTCCCCTGGATCTCAATCCGTACCGGGATTGTGGGGTAGAAATTTACAGTGCCATGAACGCACGTTACCCCTGTGTTTTTGGCCCAGGTTAGTTGGTCTTGCCCCACCAACTTCCCCGAGACCAGCGTGACAGCACTCCCGCAATCTACTAATGCTATGGTTTCAATTCCATTCATTTTTCTGATCTTGTATACCCACGCAAGGTCATTGCAACCCTTATCAGGCCAATTAGGCCACATTGCTCCCTGTGATCCCCCAGATTACATTGCATAGGCTCTTTCCTGTTGGGGCACTGGGCTGCTATATGCCCCAATTCCCCACACTCATAACACCACCCCCTTATTCCAGTTGCCGCCCTCTGCCTGGGGCTATTTGGCCAACCCCCCCAGCACTCTCTTCCCAAACCCCCAGGTTCCTTCTTAGCCTCGGGCCATTCCTCAGTGTATTTCCTCCCAGTTATGGTTCTCCTGGAGTTCTCGACAGTCCGGGGCCTTGGGTTTGGGACTTGCTTCCTGGTTTGCCGTGTCTCACCCTCTGGGCTCTGGAACAGTTCACGGGCTGCCAGCTGTCTTTCCACAAGGGAGACCAACTCATCATAGGTGGAGGGGTCATTCTGGCCAACCCAAGCCCGGAGGCCTGGTGGTAGCCCCCTCATATACCGGTCCAGTACCAGGAGTTCCATCATCTTCTCAGAGCTGAGGGCCTCAAGGCGCAGCCATTTCCGGGTCAGGTGGATCAGATCAAACAATTGCGATCGGGGTGTCTTGTCCTCCGTATACTGCCACTCATAGAACCTCTGGGCTCGCAAAGCCATCATTACTCCAGCTCTGGCCAGGATCTCTGCCTTCAGCTGGGGGTAATCTGCTGCAGTCTCCACGGCCATATCATAGTAGACCTTCTGGGCCTCCCCACACAGGAACGGGGCGAGGATACCAGATCACTGATCTCGGGGCCAGGCCTCCCACAGGGCTGCTCTTTCAAAAGCCAGGAGGTATGCCTCCACATCATCCTCCCGTGTCATTTTCTGTAGGCAGTGGCTGGCCCATATGGTCCAGGTCCCGTCATAGTTGCAGTTCAGCTCTATAAGGGTCTTCTTCTGGTTCACCAGCTCTTGCAGCAGGGCTTGGTCCTGGGCAGCCTGACTCATCAACAGACGATTAGTCTCCTGCTGCATCCGAGTCGCCTCCTGTTAGGCGGTTGCTTGGACCCAGGTAGCCTCCTGCTGGGCTGCGGTGGCTTGTATTAGGCCCTTGACCATGTCGTCCATCTTAGGAATGGGAAGGTTTTGGCTAACCCTGGTTTAAGTCCCCAGCGCGTAGATCCCACTGCTAACACCACGTGTGGCAAATTGCTGGCACTACTATGATGGGTCTCGAGCTCTCTCTTCTTGGGTAGGGTTCAGGGCACCATTTCTCGCCCCTGAACTGGGGTATTAATTGCCCCACTAGTGTCCTAGAGGAGGGGAGTGGAGAGGGAGAGACCCAGGCCTGCCCTCTACTCTGGGTCCCAGCCCAGGGGCCCTAGGGATAGCGGTAAACCGCTTGAACTAGCGGTTCCTTCCCTTGGGCTACTTCCCTCTCCTGCCCTTCAGCTTGTGGGGCTTCCTGCCCTCCCTCTGCACAAACCAGGTGTCCCTTTACCTAGGGTCTTGGTCTTCTTAGCCCACCGCAGCACTTCTCCAAACTCTCCTCTGCTTCCCTCCAAACTGCTCTCTGCTCCAACACCAATCCACTCTGCTTCAACTCCTTCAAACTGCTCTCTGCTCCAACACCCATCCACTCTGTTTCAACTCCTCCCCTTCTGATTGAAGCAGGAGGGTTTTTATCAGGTGACTCGGTTCAGATGCTCTAATTGGCTTCAGGTGCTTTAATTAATCCATAGCAAACTTTCTTCCCTCTATACGGAATAAGGCTCCCTTCTAACACTCTCCTGCTGCCCTCTGGCAATGCTGTATCACAGTAGTAATATTAATAAGTTGATAATTTAACTTTCAACTAAGAATTAACTTTATTTGTTACAGAATAATTAAATTCACAATCATAAGCCCACAACAGAAGTTTTGACTGTTGTTACAACCTACAACACGAGACCTTCCATCAACACGTATTGCTAAAATTGACACAAATGAAAAATCTCCTAACTGAAAACCTGTCCAGCTTTTGTGAAAGTCAAAAATAAAAAAAAAGGGGGGGGGGGGGAAGAAGTGCAGAAGGTGGGGGCCCGCAAGGATTCAAAAAAATAATACTGGTCACTCCGGGCTGGTATTAAACTTCCAAGGTTACAGCTTTTCTCTGACCTTGGCTTGATAAATGCTGCCACCACCCAAATGCAAAAACCCTCTTGGAACCAGGAAGGAGCACTTGGGAATTCCTCCCTGTGGGGTGCCCTCAAGCCCTTTCACTGCCCTCTGGGGAAGAGCTGAGAAAGAAAACAAAAGGAAACAAGTATTGACCCTGCATTGCATAAGAGAAACTGAAGATTTCCTGGACAGATGTCAGGATATGTTTCCACAGGCACAATGTTCTGAAGATTCAGAGCAGGCTGTGCAGCGGGGACAGAAAGACGGTGAAGAAATTTGGCAGCATGTGACCTCCAGAAGAAGCAGCAGCAAAGCAGATACAGGTAAGCAACTGTTTTCATAAAATCATAGAATATCAGGGTTGGAAGGGACCTCAGGAGGTCATCTAGTCCAACCCCCTGCTCAAAGCAGGACCAATCCCCAATTAAATCATCCCAGTCAGGGCTTTGTCAAGCCTGACCTTAAAAACCTCTAAGGAAGGAGATTCTACCACCTCCCTAGGTAAAGCATTCCAGTGTTTCACCACCCTCCTAGTGAAAAAGTTTCTCCTAATATCCAACCTAAACCTCCCCCACTGCAACTTGAGACCATTACTCCTTGTCCTGTCCTCTTCTACCACTGAGAATAGTCTAGAACCATCCTCTCTGGAACCACCTCTTAGGTAATTGAAAGCAGCTATCAAATCCCCCCTCATTCTTCTCTTCTGCAGACTAAACAATCCCAGTTCCCTCAGCCTCTCCTCATAAGTCATGTGTTCCAGACCCCTAATCATTTTTCTTGCCCTTCGCTGGACTCTCTCCGATTTATCCACATCCTTCTTGTAGTGTGGGAACCAAAACTGGACACAGTACTCCAGATGAGGCCTCACCAATGTCAAATAGAGGGGAACGATCACGTCCCTCAATCTGCTCGCTATGCCCCTACTTATACATCCCAAAATGCCATTAGCCTTCTTGGCAACAAGGGCACACTGCTGACTCATATCCAGCTTCTCGTCCACTGTCACCCCTAGGTCCTTTTCCGCAGAACTGCTGCCTAGCCATTCGGTCCCTAGTCTGTAGCAGTGCATTGGGTTCTTCCGTCCTAAGTGCAGGACCCTGCATTTATCCTTATTGAACCTCATCAGATTTCTTTTGGCCCAATCCTCCAATTTGTCTAGGTCCCTCTGTATCCTATCCCTGCCCTCCAGCGTATCTACCACTCCTCCTAGTTTAGTATCATCCGCAAATTTGCTGAGAGTGCAATCCACACCATCCTCCAGATCATTTATGAAGATATTGAACAAAACCGGCCCCAGGACCGACCCTTGGGGCACTCCACTTGATACCGGCTGCCATCTAGACATGGAGCTATTGATCACTACCCGTTGAGCCCGACAATCTAGCCAACTTTCTACCCACCTTATGGTGCATTCATCCAGCCCATACTTCTTTAACTTGCTGACAAGAATACTGTGGGAGACCATGTCAAAAGCTTTGCTAAAGTCAAGAAACAATACATCCACTGCTTTCCCTTCATCCACAGAACCAGTAATCTCATCATAGAAGGCGATTAGATTAGTCAGGCATGACCTTGCCTTGGTGAATCCATGCTGACTGTTCCCGATCACTTTCCTTTCATGTAAGTGCTTCAGGATTGATTCCTTGAGGACCTGCTCCATGATTTTTCCAGGGACTGAGGTGAGGCTGACTGGCCTGTAGTTCCCAGGATCCTCCTTCTTCCCTTTTTTAAAGATGGGCACTACATTAGCCTTTTTCCAGTCATCCGGGACTTCCCCTGTTCGCCACGAGTTTTCAAAGATAATGGCCAATGGCTCTGCAATCACAGCCGCCAATTCCTTTAGCACTCTCAGATGCAACTCGTCCGGCCCCATGGACTTGTGCACGTTCAGCTTTTCTAAATAGTCCCTAACCACCTCTTTCTCCACAGAGGGCTGGCCATCTACTCCCCATGTTGTGATGCCCAGTGCAGCAGTCTGGGAGCTGACTTTCTTCTCTCCACAGGTACTAATGTTTTCATGTTCTCTCCACAGGTACTAATGCGGAGAGTGGACTAGATGATACATCTGAGGGAAGGGAACAGAAGGAGACTCCGCCGATTGGAAGGCATGAGTTGGGGGTTCCACGACCACCATTCCCAAGAGGAGGAGGCAGGTGGTGGCAGTCGGGGACTCTCTCCTCAGGGGGACTGAGTCATCTATCTGACGCTCCAACCGGGAAAACTGAGAAGTCTGTTGCTTGCCAGGAGCTAGGATTCACGATGTGACGGAGAGACTGCCGAGACTCATCAAGCCCTCGGATCGCTACCCCTTCCTGCTTCTCCACGTGGGCACCAATGATACTGCCAAGAATGACCTTGAGTGGATCACTGCGACTACGTTGCTCTGGGAAGAAGGATAAATGAGTTTGAGGCGCAAGTGGTGTTCTTGTCCATCCTCCCAGAAGAGGCCTGGGTAGAGACCATCGAATTGTGGAAGTCAACAAATGGCAATGCAGGTGGTGTTGGAGAGAAGGCTTTGGATTCTTGGACCAATGGATGGTGTTCCAAGAAGGAGGAGTGCTAGGCAGAGACTGGCTCCACCTAACGAAGAGAGGGAAGAGCTTCTTTGTGAGCTGGCTGCCTAACCTAGTGAGGAGGGCTTTTAACTAGTTGACCGGGGGAAGGAGATCAAAGCCCTGAGATAAGTGGGGACGTGGGATACAGGGAGGAAGCACGAGCAGGAAAGCACGAGAGGGGAGGGCTCCTGCCTCATACTAAGAAAGCAGGACAAACAGCAAGTTATCTCAAGTGCCTATACACAAATGCAAGAAGCCTGGGAAACAAGCAGGGAGAACTGGAAGTCCTGGCACAGTCAAGGAATTATGATGTGATTGGAATAACAGAGACTTGGTGGGATAACTCACATGACTGGAGTACTGTCATGGATGGATATAAACTGTTCAGGAAGGACAGGCAGGGCAGAAAAGGTGGGGAAGTTGCATTGTATGTAAGAGAGCAGTATGACTGCTCAGAGCTCCAGTATAAAACTGCAGAAAAACCTGAGTGTCTCTGGATTAAATTTAGAAGTGTGAGCAACAAAGGTGATGTCGTGGTGGGAGTCTGCTATAGACCACCAGACCAGGGGGATGAGGTGGACGAGGCTTTCTTCCGGCAACTCACGGAAGTTACTAGATCGCATGCCCTGGTTCTCATGGGAGACTTCAATCACCCTGATATCTGCTGGGAGAGCAACACAGCAGTGCACAGACAATCCAGGAAGTTTTTGGAAAGTGTAGGGGACAATTTCCTGGTGCAAGTGCTGAAGGAACCAACTAGGGGCAGAGCTCTTCTTGACCTGCTGCTCACAAACAGGGAAGAATTAGTAGGGGAAGCTAAAGTGGATGGGAACCTGGGAGGCAGTGACCATGAGATGATCGAGTTCAGGATCTTGACACAAGGAAGAAAGGAGAGCAGCAGAATACGGACCCCTGACTTCAGAAAAGCAGACTTTGACTCCCTCAAGGAACTGATGGGCAGGATCCCCTGGGAGAATAACATGAGGGGGAAAGGAGTCCAGGAGAGCTGGCTGTATTTTAAAGAATCCTTATGGAGGTTGCAAGGACAAACCATCCCCATGTGGAGAAAGAATAGTAAATATGGCAGGCGACCAGCTTGGCTTAACAGTGAAATCCTTGCTGATCTTGAACACAAAAAAGAAGCTTACAAGAAGTGGAAGATTGGACAAATGACCAGGGAAGAGTATAAAAATATTACTTGGGCATGCAGGAGTGAAATCAGGAAGGCCAAATCATACCTGGAGTTGCAGCTAGCAGGAGATGTTAAGAGTAACAAGACGGGTTTCTTCAGGTATGTTAGCAACAAGAAGAAAGTCAAGGAAAGTGTGGGCCCCTTACTGAATGAGGGAGGCAACCTAGTGACAGAGGAGGTGGAAAAAGCTAATGTACTCAATGCTTTTTTTGTCTCTGTCTTCACGAACAAGGTCAGCTCCCAGACTACTATACTGGGGTGCACAGCATAGGGAGGAGGTGACCAGCCCCCTGTGGAGAAAGAAGTGGTTCGGGACTATTTAGAAAAGCTGGACCAGCACAAGTCCATGGGGCCGGATGCGCTGCATCCGAGAGTGCTAAAGGAGTTGGCGAATGTGATTGCAGAGCCATTGGCCATTATCTTTGAAAACTCATGGTGATCCGGGCAAGTCCCAGACAACTGGAAAAAGGCTAATGTAGTGCCCATCTTTAAAAAAAGGGAAGAAGGGGGATCCTGGGAACTACAGGCCAGTCAGCCTCACCTCAGTCCCTGGAAAAATCATGGAGCAGGTCCTCAAGGAATCAATTTTGAAGCACTTAGAGGAGAGGAAAGTGATCAGGAACAGTCAGCATGGATTCACTAAAGGAAAGTCATGCCTGACTAATCTAATTGCCCTCTATGAAGAGATAACTGGCTCTGTGGATGAGGGGAAAGCAGTGGGCGTGTTGTTCCTTGACTTTAGCAAAGCTTTTGACATGGTCTCCCACAGTATTCTTGCCAGCAAGTTAAAGAAGTATGGGCTGGATGAATGGACTATAAGGTGGATAGAAAGCTGGCTAAATTGTCAGGCTCAATGGGTAGTGATCAATGGCTCCATGTCTAGTTGGCAGCCAGTATCAAGCGGAGTGCCCCAAGAGTCGGTTTTGTTCAATATCTTCGTTAATGATCTGGAGGATCGTGTGGATTGCACTCTCAGCAAGTTTGCAGATGACACTAAACTGGGAGGAGAGGTAGATACGCTGGAGGGCAGGGATAGGATACAGAGGGCCCTAGACAAATGGAGGATTGGGCCAAAAGAAATCTGATGAGGTTCAACAAGGACAAGTGCAGAGTCCTGCACTTAGGACGGAAGAATCCCATGCACCGCTACAGACTACGGACCGAATGGCTAGGCAGCAGTTCTGCAGAAAAGAACCTAGGGGTTACAGTGGACGAGAAGCTGGATATGAGTCAACAGTGTGTCCTTGTTGCCAAGAAGGCCAATGGCGTTTTGGGATGTATATGTAGGGGCACTGCCAGCAGATTGAGGGACGTGATTGTTCCCCTCTCTTCAACACTGGTGAGGCCTCATCTGGAGTACTGTGTCCAGTTTTGGGTCCTACACTACAAGAAGGATGTGGAAAAATTGTAAAACGTCCAGCAGGGGGCAACAAAAATGATTAGGGGACTGGAACACGTGACTTATGAGGAGAGGCTGAGGGAACTGGGATTGTTTAGTCTACAGAAGAGAAGAATGAGGGGGGATTTAATAGCTGCTTTCAACTACCTGAAAGGGGGTTCCAAAAAGGATGGCTCTAGACTGTTCTCAGTGGTAGCAGATGACAGGACAAGGAATAATGGTCTCAAGTTGCAGTGGGGCAGGTTTAGGTTGGATATTAGGAAAAAAATTTTCAGTAGGAGGGTGGTAAAGCACTGGAATGCGTTACCTAGGGAGCTGGTGGAATCTCCTTCCTTAGAAGTTTTTAAGTTCTGGCTTGACAAAGCCCTGACTGGGATGATTTAGTTGGGGATTGGTCCTGCTTTGAGCAGGGGGTTGGACTAGATGACCTCCTGAGGTCCCTTCCAACCCTGATATTCTATGATTCTATGAAATTAGCTGTTGCTAATTGAACAATTTATGCACAAACCTCTTAAGACACCAAAAATCCAATCCTGTTCTTAAAAAAGGTAAATTTTATTAAAAACAAAAAGAAAAAAAATACATCTGGAGCTTAGGCTTTTGCTAGTTTTTAAAAGAGCAATTCCAAATATTAAGTACCCAAAATTGCTTTCTTGGGGGTTCAGCTTAAAGATTACAAGGAAACAAAAGCATCATTGTTTAGCACAGAGGAGTCCACAAGCCTTTCAGAAATAAAATAACCTAATCGCGTCTTTCTAAACATTTCTGATCCACTTACACATCTGGGGTTTCAAATAAGTGGGTTTGAGGTATGAATTGATGTTTTATCATACCTGGTTTTAAAGCTGCTTACAGCATGTCAAGGTTCCTCCCCCACTCTGAACTCTAGGGTACAGATGTGGGGACCTGCATGAAAACCTCCTAAGCTTACTTTTACCAGCTTAGGTTAAAACTTCCCCAAGGTACAAATTAATTTTATCCTTTGTCCTTGGAATATTCACTGCAACCACCAAACTCTAACTGGGTTTACTGGGAAACGTAGTTTGGACACGTCTTTCCCCCCAAAATCCTCCCAACCCTTGTACCCCACTTCCTGGGGAAGGTTTGGTAAAAATCCTCACCAATTTGCATAGGTGACCACAGACCCAAACCCTTGGATCTGAGAACAATGAAAAAGCATTCAGTTTTCTTACAAGAAGACTTTTAATAGAAATAAAAGTAAATAGAAGTAAAGGAATCACCTCTGTAAAATCAGGATGGTAGATACCTTACAGGGTAATTAGATTCAAAACATAGAGAATCCCTCTAGGCAAAACCTTAAGTTACAAAAAAGACACACAGACAGAAATAGTCATTCTATTCAGCACAATTCTTTTCTCAGCCATTTAAAGAAATCATAATCTAACACATACCTAGCTAGATTACTTACTAAAAGTTCTAAGACTCCATTCCTGTTCTATCCCCGGCAAAAACAGCATATAGACAGACACAGACCCTTTGTTTCTCTCCCTCCTCCCAGCTTTTGAAAGTATCTTGTCTCCTCATTGGTCATTTTGGTCACGTGCCAGCGAGGTTACCTTTAGCTTCTTAACCCTTTGCAGGTGAGAGGATTTTTCCTCTGGCCAGGAGGGATTTTAAAGGGGTTTACCCTTCCCTTTATATTTATGACACGCCCCCCAAGTCTCAGCTAGGGTGAAACGCTGGCTGGGATTTCTTCCTGGAGCTCTAGGAAAAACAGAGTTAATAAGACACATGCATCTCTAAATATACTACCAAGTACATAAAGACTAACAATATTTTCCACATCTCAAGGACGATTTTAACCAGTTGATTCTGGGAAACTTTCACAGGAGAGTGCATCAGCCACTTTGTTAGAAGCTCCTGAGATGTATTGGATGTCGAAATCAAAATCTTGGAGAGCTAAACTCCACCGAAGAAGTTTTTTGTTATTTTCTTTGACGGTGTGAAGCCACTTCAGTGCACCACGGTCGGTTTGCAGGTGGAAACGCCGTCCCCAAACATATGGGCGTAGCTTTTCCAGAGCGTAGACAATGGCGTAACATTCTTTTTCACTGACTGACCAGTTGCTTTCCCTCTCAGACAGTTTTTTGCTGAGAAACACTACAGGGTGGAATTCTTGATCAGGTCCTTTCTGCATTAAAACTGCTCCCACACCGCGCTCGGACGCCTCTGTGGTTACTAGGAACGGCTTGTCAAAGTCTGGGGCCCTTAGTACAGGGTCAAACATGAGTGTCACTTTAAGCTTGTTAAAGGCCTTCTGACACTTTTCGGTCCACTGAACGGCATTTGGCTGTTTCTTTTTGGTTAAGTCTGTCACTGGGGCGGTGATTTGGCTGTATTGCGGTACAAATTGCCTGCAATAACCAGCCAAGCCTAAGAAGGATTGAACCTGTTTCTTTGACTTTGGGACAGGCCACTTTTGCATAGCATCCACTTTGGCCTGTAGGGGGCTGATAGTTTCTTGACCCACCTGGTATCCAAGGTAAGTCACTCTGTTTAGGCCTAGTTGACACTTCTTAGCCCTAACAGTTAGTCCTGCCTCCCTTATGCACTCAAGGACTTTTTGTAAATGTTCCAGGTGGTCTGCCCAAGAATCCGAAAATATGGCCACATCGTCAAGGTAGATGACTGCATATTCTCCTAATCCCACTACGAGACCATCTACAAGTCTTTGGAAGGTAGCGGGTGCATTTCGCAGCCCGAAAGGGAGTACATTAAATTCATACAGCCCGAGATGTGTGGTGAAGGCTGACCTTTCCTTGGCAGATTCATCTAGCGGTACCTGTCAGTACCCCTTGGTTAAGTCCAAGGTAGAGATGAACTGGGCCCGTCCCAGTTTCTCTAATAGTTCATCTGTGCATGGCATTGGATAGTTGTCTGGACGAGTTACAGCATTTAGCTTATGGTAGTTCACGCAAAAACATATTTCCCCATCTGGTTTGGGAACTAGAACCACTGGAGATGCCCATGCACTTCCAGAGGGGCGGATTACACCCATCTGTAACATATCCTGGATCTCCCGTTCTATAGCAGTTTTAGCTTGAGGAGACACCCGGTAAGGTTGGACTTTAATTGGGCGAGCATTACCTGTGTCAATGGAGTGGTATGCCCGTTCAGTCAGTCCTGGGGTGGCTGAGAACGTTGGCGCGTAGCTAGCGCACAGCTCCTGGATCTGCTGTCGCTGCATACGCCCAAGGGTCATGGAGAGGTTCACCTCTTCCATGCCACCTGAACTTTTCCCTTCGTAGTAGACACTTTCAGGCCACTCAGCGTCGTCTCCTCCCTGGGCTGTAAACTGACAAACCTTTAATTCTCTGGAATAAAAGGGCTTTAGAGAATTAATATGGTACACCTTAGGCTTTCGGTTGGAGGTGGGGAATGCTATGAGATAATTAACAGCTCCCAGACGCTCCTGGACCGTGAATGGCCCTTCCCACGATGCTTCCATTTTATGGGCCTGGAGTGCCTTTAAGGCCATGACCTGGTCCCCTACTTTGAAGGAACGCTCTCTGGCATGTTTATCGTACCAGGCTTTTTGCTCTTTTTGAGCATCCTGTAAGTTTTCTTTAGCAAGGGCTAAAGAGGTTCGGAGGCTGTTTTGTAGGTTGGTTACAAAGTCCAGAATGTTAGTTCCTGGAGAAGGTGTAAATCCCTCCCATTGCTGCTTCACCAACTGTAATGGCCCCTTAACCTCACGGCCATATACAAGTTCAAATGGGGAAAACCCTAAACTGGGGTGTGGTACAGCTCTGTAGGCAAAGAGCAACTGCTGCAACACTAGGTCCCAATCATTGGAATGCTCATTTACGAATTTACATATCACGGCCCCCAAAGTTCCATTAAACTTCTCCACCATGCCATTTGTTTGATGGTGGTAAGGAGTGGCAACCAAGTGATTTACCCCATGAGCTTCCCAAAGGTTTTTCATAGTTCCTGCCAGGAAATTAGTCCCTGCATCTGTGAGGATGTCGGAGGGCCAACCTACCCTGGCAAAAATGTCTGCTAGTGCCTGGCATACACTTTTAGCCCTGGTGTTGCTTAGAGCTACTGCTTCCGGCCATCGGGTGGCAAAATCCATGAAAGTCAATATGTACTGCTTTCCTCTGGGTGTCTTTTTCGGAAAAGGACCCAGAATATCCACAGCTACTCGCTGAAATGGAACTTCAATGACGGGGAGTGGCTGGAGAAGGGCTTTGACCTGGTCTTGGGGTTTTCCCACTCTTTGGCATACTTCACAAGACCGGACATAGGTAGAAACATCCTTGCCCATTCCCTCCCAGTGGAATGACCCCCCCAAATGGTCTTTGGTCCTGTTCACCCCAGCATGGCCACTAGGGTGATCATGGGCTAAGCTCAAGAGCTTGGCCCGGTATTTAGTTGGAACTACCAACTGTCTCTGAGGATGCCAGTCTTCCTGGTGTCCACCAGAAAGAGTTTCCTTGTATAAAAGTCCTCTTTCTACAACAAACCTGGATCGATTAGAAGAGCTGAGAGGCGGTGGGTTGCTCCGTGCCGCCGTCCAAGCTCTCTGGAGGCTTTCATCTGCTTCCTGTTCGGTCTGGAACTGTTCCCTTGAGGCTGGAGACATCAGTTCCTCATTGGATTGTGGACCTAGGCTTGGTCCCTCTGGAAGCGATGTAGGGGATGGGGCTGTTTCCGTTGACTGTGAACCACTTTCCGCTGGTGCACTATGTTAGGATTCAGGCTCCGCCTGAGCCTCTTGTGTAGGGTTATCGGCTGCTGCCAGTTCAGGTTCGGTGGGGCCCTCTGGTGTTGAGGTTGCAAGTACTGGATTCAGTGCTGGCAATGGGTCTGGTGTTGGTTGTTCCGCTGGTTCCGGTTCTGGGACTGGTTCCATCTGGGTCTCTGGGACTGGATCCACTACTGCTGTTGCAGATATTGGCCTGGGGTCTGGGTCCATCACCTCTGACTGGGTCCTGATAGAAGTTTCTGGAACAGAGCTAGGCCTCACGGCTTGTTTAGCCTGGCTACGGGTGACCATTCCCACCCTCTTGGCCCGCTTCACATGATTGGCCAAGTCTTCTGCCAACAGCATGGGGATGGGATAATCATCATAGACTGCAAAAGTCCACGTTCCTGACCAGCCCTGGTACTGGACAGGCAACTTGGCTGTAGGCAAATTGAAAGAGTTGGACTTGAAGGGTTGAATCATCACTTGGATCTCTGGGTTGATTAAATTGGGGTCCACTAAGGAAGCATGAATAGCTGACACTTGTGCTCCGGTGTCCCTCCATGCGGTGACCTTCTTCCCGCCCACACTCAGTTTCCCTCCGCTCCAAGGGTATCTGGGAGGTATCTGGGCCTGCGGACCTCTGGTGTGATCCCGATGCAATGAACTGTAATCTGTTGGGGTTCTTGGGGCAGTTGGCCTTTACATGCCCTGGCTCGTTACGTTTAAAACATCGTCCAGCTGATGGGTCACTGGGGCGAGGTGGGTTGCTGGAGAACAGGGTGGTGGGATGATAAGGTGTCTGGAGGGTTCTTTGGGAGGTAGGTGGGGCTTTGGGCTGCCCCTGGTAATAGGGTGTGGTCTGGGGTTGTCCCTTCTGGTCTCCGCTCCAACTGCGACCAGTTTTCTTCTTCTCTGCCACCTCCACCCATCTGGCTCCAATCTCTCCTGCCTTGATTACAGTTTTGGGCTTCCCATCTAGGATGTATCTTTCTATTTCCTCAGGAACCCCCTCTAAGAATTGTTCCATTTGCATTAGGAAGGGCAAATTTACTGGAGAGTCAACACTTGCTCCTGATATCCAGGCATCCCAATATGGTAGGCATGTCAGGTAAATGACACGTCCGGTTTCCACCTTAGGGCTCTGAACCTCCGACGAGAATGCTCGGGTGTTATCCCCATTCTGACTCTTGCCTTGGATTTAAACAGTTCATACTTGTTCATGTGTTCTTTAGGCATTTCAGCCGCCACCTCAGCTAAGGGTCCACTGAGCTGCAGCCTCAGCTCTACCATGTATTGGTCTGTAGAGATGCTGTACCCAAGGCAGGCCCTTTCAAAGTTTTCTAAGAAGGCCTCAGTATCATCGCCTGCCTTGTAGGTGGGGAACTTTCTGGGATGGGAAGTGGTACCTGGAGAAGGATTGCTAGGGTTTGTTGGTATATTCTGCTGAGCCTTTACCTTCTCCATCTCCAGTGCATGCCTCCTCTCTTTTTCCTTCTCCTCCTCCACATGCCTCCTCTCTTTTTCCTTCTCCTCCTTCTCCAGCCGCATGAGTTCCATCTTTCTTTCATGTTCCTTTTGTTTTTCCTCAGCCTGAAATCTGGCTAATTCCAGCTTTTGTTGAGCCATGGATTTTGTCATCCTAACCTCTCTGTTTTTAACCAACTTTACACCCGAGGTTTAGAAATAAACAAACAAAACTTGGCTGTAAAAGTTTGCTGTACTGGAATAGAATACCTATTCTCTGATAGTGATTGTCAGCTTACAGAAAAAGACAATTCCCTTTGTCTCTGCTCTGGCTCCAAATCAAAGCAAAAAACCTCCAACTACTTGGAAACCTGCTTACCAGCAGCCCAAAGGAAAAAAAATTCCTTTTCAAACTTGTGCTCCTTGTAAAAAAATCAAAATCCTAAAAAAAAAAAAGCCTCTGCCACTTTTGTCTCCAGGCAAATGGGTAGAACACCCCCCTTTTTTACTTTTAGGAAAAAAAAAAAACTTCTGGTTTACCAAGATTGTGAATTTCCCTGCAGGAGGTTAAGTACCCTGCCTCCAGGCAAAGAAAACCTGCAATTCATAAAGATAATCCCCTTTTGTCTCTCTTCTGGCCCCAAAGCAGAGAAAAAACAAGCTGCTTTCCAGCAGCTCCAAAGGAAAAAAAAATTTCCTTTTTAAAATCTGTATTTCTCGTTCAAAAAATCTCAAATTGATCTCAAAATGATTTCAGGTTAATCCCACCACTCTGCCACCATGTCAAGGCTCCTCCCCCACTCTGAACTCTAGGGTACAGATGTGGGGACCTGCATGAAAACCTCCTAAGCTTACTTTTACCAGCTTAGGTTAAACCTTCCCCAAGGTACAAATTAATTTTATCTTTTGTCCTTGGAATTTCCACTGCCACCACCAAACTTTAACTGGGTTTACTGGGAAATGTAGTTTGGACATGTCTTACCCCCCCCAAAATCCTCCCAACCCTTGTACCCCACTTCCTGGGGAAGGTTTGGTAAAAATCCTCACCAATTTGCATAGGTGACCACAGACCCAAACCCTTGGATCTGAGAACAATGAAAAAGCATTCAGTTTTCTTACAAGAAGACTTTTAATAGAAATAAAAGTAAATAGAAGTAAAGGAATCACCTCTGTAAAATCAGGATGGTAGATACCTTACAGGGTAATTAGATTCAAAACATAGAGAATCCCTCTAGGCAAAACCTTAAGTTACAAAAAAGACACACAGACAGAAATAGTCATTCTATTCAGCACAATTCTTTTCTCAGCCATTTAAAGAAATCATAATCTAACACATACCTAGCTAGATTACTTACTAAAAGTTCTAAGACTCCATTCCTGTTCTGTCCCCGGCAAAAACAGCATATAGACAGACACAGACCCTTTGTTTCTCTCCCTCCTCCCAGCTTTTGAAAGTATCTTGTCTCCTCATTGGTCATTTTGGTCAGGTGCCAGCGAGGTTACCTTTAGCTTCTTAACCCTTTACAGGTGAGAGGATTTTTCCTCTGGCCAGGAGGGATTTTAAAGGGTTTTACCCTTCCTTTTATATTTATGACACAGCATAACTTCAACCCTGTCCTGCTCTGTCCCTTCTCTCCGGAGAACAACCACAGACACAAAGGAAAAGCGTCTTTTCCAATTTTAAGAAGTTCTAGCCCTCCTACTGGCTCTTTTGGTCAGGTGCCCTTTTCTTTACCTGCGGGACTTTGTTAATTCTTTACAGGTAAAGCAAGCAGAGAACAGCCACCAAGAGGCTGTTATAGCTACTGGCTGGCTGGATGGATGTCCATAAAAGGGAGCTACCCCCACCCCTTCATTTATCACAGGGAGAATATATAAACTTTCCTTTTTTAAATCCATGAGTGCTGAAGTCTCTCATCTCATACCCAAATATGTTTATGTGAGAGGGAGAGAAGAGTTTTATAACCAGTGTCACTATTTGTGATTCATACCTGTCATAGAATCATAGAATATCAGGGTTGGAAGGGACTTCAGGAGGTCACCCAGTCCAACCCCCTGCTCAAAGCAGGACCCATCCCCAATTTTTGCCCCAAGATCCCTAAACAGCCCCCTCAAGGATTGAACTCACAACCCTGGGGTTAGCAGGCCAATGCTCAAACCACTGAGCTATCCCTCCCCTCCCTGTCCACCTATTTCCCGGCCTCTGAACTCACAAATACATACACACACACAAAAAATTTACCATTTAAAAAAAACCAAAATGGAGTTCTCTCATTTCCACCTCTAAAAATCACCTGTCTCTCACAGGAATAATGTTTGATGCCAGCTGATTTCTAGAACAAAGAAACAAGACGTGCAATCATACTAACCAGTCTAATCTTCAAAGCTCAGGAGGGCTGGGCTAGGTCAGTACTTGGGTGGGACACTTCCAAGGAATGATTTTGATGATTCAACAGGTACTACTCAGCTCACTGAGCTGTAACTGAACCAGAGCCCCTATTACAGGGCACTGTGACACTGAAAATGTCACCGCTCAGAAGGTGAGCTATAAAACAAAGCTGGGATCATTTTAAGGTTCTATTGCACCTCATTAGAGAGCTCATGATCCTGGCCAAGATCAAAGTTAGTAACTAGCTGCTCTGTTCAACTTCAGATCATCCTGAGTTATATTTAAATACCCCTTCACACACACCCACTTCCCCGGGGCACCAGGCCCCAGCAGACGCCGACCCTCCCCAGCTACAGGAACTGCAAGCAGCACCACAGCACTCTGGGCAGCAGAAGCAGATCCCAGTAGCGGGCAGCAACTCCTGAAAACAGAAGTGAGGGAAGGCTGAGGCACCTTCAGACAGGTAATGTCAGGAGACGGCATTCTCCACTGGGATTCTGGACACTGTTTTCTACCTTCTGATAGGCTGTTTGCCCCAACCTCCTCCCACCCCTCACTCTCACCCAGTCCCTCCACCACTAGCCTCACTTTCTCTGCCTTCCACGCTCCTCTCCATCTTTCCATCCCTCGTTTCCCCAAGCTATACCTGTCCCGACATTCTTCCCTCTATCTAACTGTAACATGTTTGTATCTGAAGTCTTGGAAGTTATCAAATGCCTGATTTTGATAAACCTTAGTAAGTGATTGAGCACTCTTAGGCACTTTCTTAAAATCTGAGGCAAACAGTAACAGTGATGACGATGCTATTTGGACTTTCACCCCTTTGGTGGAACTCACTCGTGTGAAGCTCCTAATGCCGAGGCAAAATGCTACAGTGGTGAAGACTAGATAAAGAAGCATGGAACTGTAACCACTAACCATGGAATGTTTAATGCAGAACAGATTATCAATAGTTTTAAATGGGGATTAACCCCCCCTCCCCATTTTCACTTCTTCCAGCACCTTATGAGCAATACAACAACTGACAAATACAACCAATCACTTGTACATAGCTGGAGCCAATGGGGAAAAAAAAAGAATCAGGTCAACAGACAAGGTCAACCACCTGCTTATGAAGTCACAGACCCCTGGAAAGCTGCACTGATGCTTCCCCGCCACTCTGTCACCTGATCTGTAACCGGGGCATTAAATCTGTCATTTGTGAAAAAGAAACTTAAATAATGTAAGCTTTCCCAGGGTTCAAAGGGATATGGTCTCTGGAAGGAAAGTTAGATTTCTACCTACTGGGAGCAAATGTTGCTCAGTAAATCACAATTCATGGGCAGGGGAGAAGGAGATGCTACATTCACCAGTTTCAGTGGAAACAGGATCAGTTATTAAACATCCACCCAAGACACTAATAGTCTGAGGTAATAGTAGTGACATCTCTTCCGCAAGACAGTCAACAGCAAATTCTGGTCTCTGGGCAACATTTTAGGGGAACTATAATCTTGATTTCCCAGTATCTGAATCAGCAAGAAAAAAATTAAGACCAATATCACACATGCAAGCAAACAATAACTAATACGTTCTAAACAAATTACTATACAGAAAATTTATAAAAGCCTTAATATAGATTTGCAGTTCTACTTCAGTATATGTGCAATCAAGAACTGTAGAGGGGGTCTATCTCTGCACGCTTTTGTATAGATACCCTAGTTGGCACAAAATTAATACAATATTGTTGGACTATGACAGATTCGAGTCCACATACAACTCCAGAAATATAAATCTTGGGTAACAATTGCATTAAATACAACTAATTCAGAAAAGACTACAAATACCTAACTTTTCTAAAAGCAAACATTTATCATAGAAAACACGTAAAAACTAAAAAATTTCTCTATATGGTCACACTCTGTTAAATCAACACAAAAAATTCAAATATTTCTATGTCCAGGCAAAGCTTACACAACACATAACGTCACCTACATAACTAGGATGAAATACACAGTGAGGATGTGTAGTGTTTACCACTAAGCACAATACAGTTAGTTTTTTAAACATCTCAGACAGTACAAAGAGTAATTTTCTTTTAAATGACAATAGCAGAGATACTTAACAGCCCCACAACACACAGAACTAAAACAGAAACACCCCACGAACAGTAAAAATGGATGCTTGGCAAGTTGGACTCTCTACAAAAACAGGTTTTGAAATACCATGGCCTGATTCCAGTCTGAAACACTGAGTCCAAGCAAAAACCAACTTTGTAAGGCATCCTTGCAAATCTCCTAGTCAGAAACTAATCTGAGACTAGCTGCAATCATGACATGGTTGAGACTGTATGAGCTTTTACTTGATCCTGGAAAGCAAGCTCTGTTTAGGTATGAAAATTTCCATGAGACAATCATTGAAAAATGGTTCTCTGACAGTTTGATTTAACAACAAATGAAACACTGTCACAGATGGACTTTAAAGTATGTTCCAGATAAAATCCAAGAGATTAAAAATGTAATTTATGTCATAAGCTTAATATTAATACATGAGGAGAAAATGACAAGAAAAATACCCTCTTAACACCACTTCATACATCAGAGCTTTCCATAAAGAACCACATGTAAATAATCTGAATGGATGGTGACTGATGCAAAAATAAAATTTCCACACATATTACAAACCATCATTAGTTGTTTTGCTTTGTTATGTTTTTAAATTAAGAGCGAAGTTCAATATTTACTTCATATAGACTGCACACAAAACAAGATCTCCCACATGGCAGCCTTAACCCTGGCCCGCTGAGCAAGTGAACAGAACTCAGATACCCAAATCAAGAAAACAAGAACATAAGAAAGGCCAGACTGGGTCAGACCGAAGGTCCAGCTAGCCCTTCTTCCAACAGTGGCCAATGCCAGGTGTCCCAGAGGGAATGAACAGAACAGATAATCATCAAGTGATCCTTTCCCCTGTCACTCATTCCCAGCATCTGGCAAACAGAGGCTAGGGACACAATCTCTGCCCATCCTGGCTAATAGCCATTGATGGACCTATCCTCCATGAACTTATCTAGTTCTTTTTTGAACCCTGTTATAGTCTTGGCCTTCACAACATCCTCTGGCAAAGAGTTCCACAGGTTGACTGCATTGTGTGAAGAAACTGTTCGGTTTACTTCTGGACTATCTTAAATTTTATATAGCACCTTTCGACATGAAGGCTCCTCAACCCTTTATAATTCTGTTCAGCAACACTGACAGGTGGACAATTCGGAGTGTGGAAAGCTGCCGATTGTTACAAGGCATGCTGCACAACTGTAGGTGTAGGAGAGGATGATCTAAAGTTAAATAAAATATGCTATTGTATGTATTTTGATTGTTTAAGCAAAAATAAAACATCAGATAAAATATATAACAATATACATTTGAGAAAAGTGAGGAAAACAACCTGCACCCAGACAAAAATAAAAACAACTAGACTGTAATATCAAACAGATTTTAACATTAATACATTCAGACTGATGGTTTTCAACACAAAATTAAGAAGAATTGATATTTTAAATCACACACCAAATTTAAATGAACGAATGAATACTTGGTCAGTCACACATTTCCAAAAAAGATGATCATTTCTCTCTCTCTCTCAGAACTTGAACTAGTTAAATGTTACTTCATTGATCTATGACCCTCTCCAAACTTACTCACAAACTTATTCATATGTCATGATGTAGCTGACCCAGTCGTTGACTTACCGAGCTGTAATATCTGCCTCTTTGCAGAGGGTGACATGAACAACAAAATAAATAAAGCATGCAGCCTTAGAAATAGTGTCTATTGTTGCAGCCACAAGCCCATACATCTAAAACAACAGGATCTGGAGCAGTACTTTCCAGCCCAGGGGCCATGATCCACAAGTAGGTTCACCAGGAGTGCCTGGTAAGTCATGTCCCAGGAGCTGAACGAAAAAGTAGCAAAATCTGATGGACGCTAGGATCCAGAAGTTGTGAATGAAGAAGACAGGTGAGCTCTTCTTGCCATCCTTTTCCTGTTGCCTCTGCCCACCCTACCCAGCCACTCTTATCAAGCACCCAGATCCACACATCCTCCACCAAAAATAGCCACAGCCTCTTGCCATGACCCCACCCGCAGCATCCTAGTCCATTCATATTCTCATGTTCTAGGTCACATGCAGTGTAAAAACATACCCAAGAAAAAGTTTAAATCAGACAGAATGGGTGGGTTTTAATGACATTATATATAAGAACTTGCAGTACACATCCGAGATATCAGTATAAGATGACACTGGTTCTCCATCTAAATGTTCCCAAAACTATCTGATTATTTTCTCTGTTATACCTGTATCAACATCCCTTTGATTCACTGAGATTGTTTTAATGACAGATGTCTCTAACTGTTCCAGGTTTTCCATATTTAAAGCTTTCGCACCACTTTACACTTTTTTCACCAGGCATTTTACTGCCCCCATTTCCCTCTTCCTCCGGCTCCACAATACCTTTTTGGGCCTTTCTTCTTTAGTATTTAAATTGAATCCAATTTTTGTGTGTGTATTCATACTTATGTTCTGCAGGAACATGTTCCTGAGAGAGACATCATGTGTGAAAGAATCATGCTGTAGTACCAAAATTATAAAGCACCCAGCTACGGTTCCAAAGCCGCGTATGCCTCCACATAAGGATTTAGAAATATTACCACCAAGTTAAAACGTAAAAAAACAAAAAAAACCCACAACAAAAAAATCAGAAAGTGTACGTAAGAACAGTCATACTGGGTGAGACCAAAGGTCCATCTAGCCCAGTATCCAGTCTTCTGACAGGGGCCAATGCCAGGTGCCCCAGAGGCAATGAACAGAACAGGTAATCATCAAGTGATCCATGACCCAATCCCAGCTTCTGGCAAACAGAGGCTAGGGACATCATCACTGCTCATCCTGTCTAATAGCCTCCAGGAACTTATCTAGTTCTTTTTTTTAACCCTGTTATAGTCTTGGTCTCCACACCATCCTCTGGCAAAGAGTTCCACAGGTTGATTGTGCATTGTGAGAAGAAATACTTCCTTCTCTTTGTTTTATACCTGCTACCTACTGATTTCATTTGGTGACCCCTAGTTCTTGTGTTATGAGAAGGAGTAAATAACACTTCCTTATTTACTTTCTCCACACCAGTCATGATTTTATAGACCTCTACCATATCCCGCCCCCCTTAGTCATCTCTTTTCCAAGCTGAAGAGTCCTCATCTTCTTAATCAATCCTCATATGGAAGCCCTTCCATACCCCTAATCATTTTTATTGCCCTTTTCTGAACCTTTTCCAATTCCAATATATCTTTTTTGAGATGGAGCAACCAGATATTCACACACAGTGTTCAAGATGTGGACATACCATGAATTTATATAGAGACAATATGATATTTTCTGTCTGAATTCACCGCTACAATTAAGACCCAAAAAAGAGCATATATGAACAAAAATGTTAAGATGCACCAACCTACAGAAGTCAAAAACAGCTCTTTCATTCAACACCAAAGGCTTATCACCCTCTACTGAAATGTAATTGCTGTAAAAAATGTGGTAATGTCCAGAAACCTTGCTCAGAAAACCATGTATAAGAGTGTATTGTACTTATGCACCTCATCTGAATCAGTTACCACATTCAAGTATGACAATTCTTCCAGGTAATGACACACCATTAAACCACTTTAGTAATCTTTAAGGAAAGCAAAACAGCATTTTTCAAGGCAGTTTGTGCATAACCACCTGTTCCAGGCAGGTTCAGAAGGGCTTAGATTTAAAACTTTTGTCATGGAAAGGATGTAAGAGTTTGAACCAATGAATAACATATTTAGCTTATATTAAAATCATTACATTAATGAGCCAGTCTATTTTTTTAAATTAATTTACTAATGAGAAAGATATAGCAAATAAACTCAAGCCACTGGCTAGGTAAAGTATATCATAACACATGCCAACTCACCCTTACGAGACTCGGCGCAATACACGAGCATGGTATCTTCACATGCTTGAGGCACTTTTCATGAGACATAAAGTTGCAAACTGTGGAAATAAAACATGCATGTTTCAGAAACGTGGGACTTTTTTTTTTTCCAAAGCAGATCAAATATATTCAAGAACTACTTTCTAAACTGTACTATTACTAACGTCTCTGGGTTTGAGACTGAGGAAGAGGAACAGAGTTCACCCTATCCCTGTATTACCCATTCTCCTCTTCCCAGCTGTCCCACAAGCCATGTCTCCCCCCCATCAACGCCACTCTGGGGGTCTGCTACCCCAAGCAGCTTTAACTACAGGGAGCTACCTACAGCCAGAATCGGCCCTAGGACATGGCCCAAGTGGGCGGGCTGTGTACAGAGTGATTCTTCCCCCTACAATTCATGACATGGAGGAGGAATATATGGTAGATAAACATGGCATCAAACCCACTGGAGCAGTGGAGAAAGAGAAGACAAAGCACAGGCTGCTTAGAGAATTGAAAATGAATTGCAATTTTTATTGCAGAAGTCATTAGTAACACTTACGTAAATTTTGCTAAAATCAATAAATATATTATTAATAACTACAAAGGGCTGGAAAATTGTTTCACTATCTTGGTTTTCATGCTCAGGAAAAAACATCATAACTGCATAGGTGAAGTGTTTAGTTCAAGCAACAGTACGCATCTCAACTCCTGGAGTAGGAATCTCTGGAAGGAGTTTTGTGATGGGTGACTGTTGGTCTGGGACCAAATCAGGAGTTAATACTTTAATACAAAGTTTCAGAAGTACAAAGTTTTAAGGAAAGCTCATTGAGAACTGTTTGGGGAAAAGGACACACTGTCCTGACGATGTGAGACTCTTTATAGAACGCTTATTGCTGAACAATAAAATTAATCATGATCTACTAAGAGGGATACTGTTGAATAAAAAATAAACTCCCTGCCATTCATTATCTGTATAAAGAAAAGGAGTACTTGTGTCACCTTAGAGACTAACAAATTTATTTGAGCATAAGCTTTCGTGAGCTACAGCTCACTTCATCAGATACATTCAGTGGAAAATACAGTGGGGAGATTTATATACATAGAGAACATGAAACAATGGGTGTTATCATACACACTGTGACGAGAGTGATCAGGTAAGGGTAGCTATTCCAGCAGAAGAGGCAATGCCCCTACGTATACATCCCAAAATGCCATTGGCCTTCTTGGCAACAAGGGCACACTGTTGACTCATATCCAGCTTCTCGTCCACTGTAACCCCTAGGTCCTTTTCTGCAGAACTGCTGCCGAGCCATTCGGTCCCTAGTCTGTAGCGGTGCATTGGATTCTTCCATCCTAAGTGCAGGACTCTGCACTTGTCCTTGTTGAACCTCATCAGATTTCTTTTGGCCCAATCCTCCAATTTGTCTAGGTCCCTCTGTATCCTATCCCTACCCTCCAGTGTATCTACCTCTCCTCCCAGTTTAGTGTCAGTATAGTACCTCTCCTCCCAGTTTAGATAGGTTCCTGGGTTAGTGGCTCTGTTGTGTGGTTGCTGGTGAGTATTTGCTTCAGGTTGGGGGGCTGTCTGTAAGCAAGGACTGGCCTGTCTCCCAAGATCTGTGAGAGTGATGCGTCGTCCTTCAGGATAGGTTGTAGATCCTTGATGATATGTTGGAGAGGTTTTAGTTGGGGGCTGAAGGTGATGGCTAGTGGCGTTCTGTTATTTTCTTTGTTGGGCCTGTCCTGTAGTAGGTGACTTCTGGGAACTCTTCTGGCTCTGTCAATCTGTTTCTTCACTTCCGCAGGTGGGTATTGTAGTTGTAAGAACGTTGATAGAGATCTTGTAGGTATTTGTCTCTGTCTGAGGGGTTGGAGTAAATGCAGTTGTATCGTAGAGCTTGGCTGTAGACAATGAATCGTGTGGTGCAGTCTGGATGAAAGCTGGAGGCATGTAGGTAGGAATAGTGGTCAGTAGGTTTCCAGTATAGGGCGGTGTTTATGTGACCATCGCTTATTAGCACCGTAGTGTCCAGGAAGTGGATCTCTTGTGTGGACTGGTCCAGGCTGAGGTTGATGGTAGGATGGTAATTGTTGAAATCATGGTGGAATTCCTCAAGGGCTTCTTTTCCATGGGTCCAGATGATGATGATGTCATCAATATAGCGCAAGTAGAATAGGGGCATTAGGGGACGAGAGCTGAGGAAGCGTTGTTCTAAGTCAGCCATAAAAATGTTGGCATACTGTGGGGCCATGCGGGTAGTGTCACTAGCTGGGATTACATAGGAATTATCGCATCAGCCAGTTAATGATACACAGAGCTCACTGTATTCAGAATCAGACAGTGGCAGCTGGATCATGAGGATGAACATACTACTGTAAGTTTCCAGAACTTGACAAACCACACGGATGCAGACATTTCAGAGCGTTGATGACTTTGAGAGACGTTAACAGCAGAACTAGGTTACTCACAATATCCGTAACTGGAACTATCTAGACAAAATGCCTTCACAGACCCCTGCTTTTGGAGTTCTCTCTCTCACCACATGGTATCTAGTGTGGGATAAGACCCCACAACTGATATAAATCCATTAAAATAGTCTATACAATTCACTTATGCCAATTGCCACCAAATCTATCTATCTGACTAGCAAGATGTTGGTCTGTCTTCTCATTCAATTCCTCAGCTTGCTTGAGCAAGGGCAGAACGTTGCATCAAAGTCACCACCCAAAGACTAGTGAGCCGCAAGACTCTCCTGTACAGAGAGGTAGCAGCCATTCACAGAAGACAAACTGCAAAACCAACATCCCAAATCAGATACACCATTTCCAAACTACACACCAAGCTGAATACATGATTTACTGAGCCCCACATAGTTCCTCTACAAATTTCAGAGAGTAATTATTTACGGAGGGAAAGCAGAGAAGATAGGGGGAGGGATAGCTCAGTGGTTTGAGCATTGGTCTGCTAAACCCAGGGTTGTGAGTTCAATCCTTGAGGGGGGCCATTTAGGGATCTGGGGCAAAAATTGGGGATTGGTCCTGCTTTGAGCAGGGGATTGGACTAGATGACCTCCTGAGGTCCCTTTCAACCCTGATATTCTATGATAACCTAGCTCTGATAAGATAAGCCTTGAGATCTTCTAATATTTGCCGCTCTCAATTCATCTAGACAATCTACACAAAGATAGATTTCTTCTCAGCTCATCGGCAACACAAAGTGGGAAAACAGCTTACAAAAATCATTTTCACCTAAAAAATGAGTATCCAGTTGGGTAAAAGCGTTGGGCAAGGAGTATCGTGGAGCACAGGGGAATGCACAGAGATGTTGTTAAGGAATAACTCCAACAACAGAAATCTTAGGCAAGGACAAAGTTCCATCTTAGCATTTTTTCATAATGATAAAAGGTGAGTCAGACATAAGCACCTGCAGTTTACTGATCTGGCTCAGGGGAGTACAAGCAAAAATGGCCAGTCTCAGGAACAAAAGTTAACAAGTGTAAAATTTCAGAAAGAGGATTACTGCTTTTACTGGGAAGCAAATTAAGGAAGCCCAGAGACTGCAAGAACTATCACCAGAGAATCTGCGGGGAGCTGGCAGCAATCACTATGCTGAGGTCACTCAATAGTTCCATAATAAAAGATTCGTTTAACCATTTTTTGTGAAGCTCTCCTATGTCCATTGTTTGCACACTGCCTTGGAATTCAGCAGGGAGAAAAGCTCTGACAGCAACAGTGCCTCTTCTTTGTCTCACACAACTCCACTCAGGTTTAGCCAAGGCATGAACTGCTAAAAGTCACCACTTCCCTTTCCTGTCCTGTTCCTCAGGAAAATTTTGGCAGCCTACCAAAACAACAACTGACTATAAGAAAAGGAGTACTTGTGGCACCTTAGAGACTAACCAATTTATTTGAGCATAAGCTTTCGTGAGCTACAGCTCACTTCATCAGATACATACTGTGGAAAGTATAGAAGATCTTTTTATACGCACAAAGCATGAAAAAATGGGTGTTTACCACTACAAAAGGTTTTCTCTCCCCCCACCCCACTCTCCTGCTGGTAATAGCTTATCTAAAGTTATCACTCTCCTTACAATGTGTATGATAATCAAGTTGGGCCATTTCCAGCACAAATCCAGGGTTTAACAAGAACGTCAGGGGGAGGGAGGGGAGGAAAAAACAAGGGGAAATAGGTTACCTTGCATAATGACTTAGCCACTCCCAGAGTGATCACTTTAGATAAGCTATTACCAGCAGGAGAGTGGGGTGGGGGGAGAGAAAATCTTTTGTAGTGGTAAACACCCATTTTTTCATGCTTTGTGTGTAAAAAAAGATCTTCTATACTTTCCACAGTATGCATCCAATGAAGTGAGCTGTAGCTCACAAAAGCTTATGCTCAAATAAATTGGTTCGTCTCTAAGGTGCCACAAGTCCTCCTTTTCTTTTTGCGAATACAGACTAACACGGCTGTTACTCTGGAACAACTGACGATGGATATCCTAAAATGTTGGGTCCAAGCTCCCAACTGAGCAGCAGCACCACAAGCTGCTCTAGAACCAGGGCCTGCTCTTGGCACCAGCAAAACAAGCAGGTGCTTGGGGCGGCACATTTCTAGGGGTGGCATTCCGGCGCCGGCCATGCTGCCCCTAGAAATGTGCCCCCGCTGCCCCAGCTCACCTCCGCTCCGCCTCCACCTGCTCCCCTGAGCGCGCCTCTGACGCTCCGCTTCTCCCCCCTCCCTCCCAGGCTTGCTGTTTGCTTGCAGCTTACACAGAGAGAGAAATATAAACCCAGCCATGCAGTGCCAGCTCCATGACGTAAGAAGCAGGAGTTAAACAGAAGACAAGGACGGAAGAGGTTTTGTGTTTCCATTAAAACAGCACGTGCTAGCTGGATATCTAATGCACCAAACCATTCAGTCTGGTAAAGTGAAGCATCTTAACTCCTGGAGTAGGAATCTGTGGAAGGAGTTTTGTGATGGGTGATTGTTATCTATGGGACCAAATCAGGAGTCATTATTTTGAATACAAAGTCTCAGAAGCACAAAATTTTAGGGAAAGCTCATTGAGAAACTGTTTGGGAAAAGGACACGCTGTCCTGACAATTTGAGACTATTTATAGAGATGCTTATTGTTGAACATTAAAATTGATCAGGAGCTACTAAGAGGGATACAGCAGGGAGTGCAACAGCAATGTCTTATTTTTCTAAACCATTTTGAACACACAGTTTTTAATATATTAATAGATTATGTTTGGGAAGTAAAAATTTTCAGTGGCGTAATCTGTTCAAACAATATTTTAACTATTACTTCAAGTTCCTAAGGGAAAAAAAGACTATGAAGTATTTGTGTTTTCTTACCTTAATTTATCAGATTTTGCCAAATTTTTCAGAAGCCTGAAACTAAAGACCTACATCCCTGTTCAAGCTTCACCAAGTCACCCAATATTCAGAGATGCTGAGCACCCATAATTTCCACTGACATCACTGACAATCCGTGGCCAGTGAAAAAAACATTAGACACCCTCTCTAAGCACCTAAATATAGATTTAGGTGGTGTGATAGACCCAGGCCAGTTCGGTACAGCAGGGAAGCCTTATTGGGATCCACTGCTAAAGGATCCCCAACCAGCCTAAGAGGGGGGTCCACAGGACTTGGAAAACCAAATAATTACAGGGGACAACTAATGAAATAACAGGGACAGGAGTGGGGTCAAAGAGTCAAACGAAGGGAACCAGATGGAGACACCGAGCAGAGAACCCCGGACAGTGCCCACTGCTCCTCGAAGGCGTCAAAGGAGTCAGTGGACGCCGCCCAGAGGAACTCTGCCCGGAGGTGTGAATGCACGGAGGATCGGAAATACGCCCCACAGCCACAGGAGACTCCATCGGCCAACCTCCTCACCCTGGTTTTATAGATGGCCACTTTAGCCAGGGCCAGGAAAAGGCTGACAAGGAGGTCCCGTGACTTAGTGGGGCCACAGATAGGGAGTCCATAGATAAGGAGGTGAGAGGAAAAGTGCAACCAAAATCATAAAAAAGGGTTTGTGAGGAGCCGGAATAGGGACTTCAGCCTGGCGCACTCCAGGTATACGTGCACCAGGGTTTCCCTCACACCGCAAAAGGGGCAGGTGTCTGGGATAGGGGTGAACCGCGCCAAGTACACGCCCGTGCTCACGGCCCTGTGAAGGAGTCGCCAACTGATATCCCCGGTGGGCCTCGGGACCAGGGTGGAATATAGGCTGGCCCTCCAGGGCTCCTCACCCTCTAGAGGTAGCAGGAGGTCCCGCCACTTTGTGTTGGGGTGGGACACGAGGGTGAGGACGTGATGGGTGTGGCGCACGAGCGTGTATAGATGTTTCCTTGGCGCGGCCTGGAAACAGATCAGCTGCAGCTCATGTAGCCGGCTTACGGTGAAGAGGCAGGGGGGTCAGTCAGGTCCACGGGGCAGGGGCCCGATGAAAAGGTCCGGAGGGCCTGGGGTGGAGGGTGGGCGGGGCGCGCCCTCTCACAGGACCCGGTCAAGGTAAATCCGAGCAGCGGGCAAAGCGGTCCTCACCTCCTGAAGTACGCACCAGGCAGTACGAGGTCTGGAGAGCCCCATGCGCTGAGCGAGCATCAGGGGATCCAGCCAGTCTCCCCGGTTGTAGTCCAGGAGGTCTCCGACTCTGGTGACTTCTGCCAGGACCAACCTCTAGTGCACCGAGGGGGACTCCGCCACCTGCACACAGAGCTGGGGGTTGTGTAGCAGGGGCTCCGAGCGGAGATCTGCCCCCGCGGACCTGGTCGCTGTGAACAGTTTCCAGGTCCGGAGGAAGTCCCCGTAGAAGACCGGCAGCCCAGAGAGGTCTCGCAGAAGAACTCTCGGATGGAGATAAAGGAGCTGCCAGGCATATTGGAGCCCTCGGAAGCGGTGCAGGAAGGCGTGCACCAGTACGCTCCACGCCAGACTACCTGCACCTAAAGGAGCCTCTACAGGGCGTGGAGGTGGAAGACATAGACCTGAGTGTGGAGACACTTCAGGCCCTGCCCTCCCTCCTCAAGGGGTAGATGGAGAACCCCTGCAGAGACCCAGTGCAGTCCTGACCAGAAGAACTCCAGAATCCATGTCCAGAGGTTGGCCAGGAAACCCGGGGCTGGGACCAGGGTGTTGAGCAGGTACCAGAGCATGAACAGGACTAGTTGATTAAGCATCAGTGCCCTCCCTCGAAGGGAGAGGCACTGGAGTAGTCCTGTCCATTTCCGGAGCCGCTCTATCACCCTGCCCTCTAAACCATGCCAGTTCTCCGGCGGAGACGGATGCGTGGCAGAAAGATAAACGCCGAGATAGAGCAGGGGACTCGCACTCCACCGGATGGCCTGAAGCGAGGGAGCTCGCCTACCACCGGTCCCCTTCCACTAGGCCAGAGCTCTTGACCCAGTTGACCCGGGCGGAGGAGGCTGCCGAATAGATGGCCTGGCAAGCCTCCACCTGCACCAAGTCACCCAAGTCCTGGACCACGAGGAGCACATCGTTGGCGTATGCCGACAGGACCAGCCGCAGCTCCGGCTCCCTCAGCACCAACCCCGTCAACCTCCTACGGAGGAGACAGAAAAAGGGATCGATCGCCAAAGCATACAGCTGGCCCGAGAGGGACCACCCCTGTCATACTCCTCGCCCGAAGCTGACTGGTTCGGTCAGGGTCCAGTTGAGCCTGACCACACACTCTGCGGAGGCGTACAGAGTTCGCTCTGTGCGTACAGAGTTCTGTACAGAGTACAGAACCTGGAGAAAACCCACAAACTGGGGTCCGAAGCCCAGTGCTCACAGAGTGCTCAGGAGATACCCATGGTCCACACTGTCAAATGCCTTCTTCTGATCCAGGGACAGGAGGGTGAATGACAGACCATCCCTACATCCGAGTTCCACGAGGTCCAAGACCAGATACAGGTTGTTGAACATGGTGCGGCCCAGGACGGTATAGGTCTGGTCTGGGTGGACCATGTCCGCCAGCATGGACCCTAGCCGCAGTGAGATGGCTTTCGCTACGACTTTGTAGTCTGTGCTGAGGAGCAAGACGGGACGCCAATTTCGTAAATCGCGGAGGTCCCCCTTCTACGCCAATAAGGCGAGCACGGCTTGTCTGCACAAAAGAGGGAGGACTCCACTCTACAAAGACTCGGCCCAGACGGTGACTAGGTCTGGGCCCAGGATGTCCCAGAACATGCGTTAGAACTCCACGGTCAGCCCGTCCATGCCTGGAGATTTATTGGTGGGCATGCAGTGGAGGGCTTCCGAGAACTCAGCCAGAGTGAGAGGCAGCTGTAGCCGGTCTCGGTCACCCACACTGACCGTAGGGAGCTCATCCCAGAGCACTCTGCAAGCGTTAGGATCGGTCAGATCTGGGCAGAAAAGGCCTGCGTAGAAGGCCCTGGCCCTCCCGCACATCTCCACTGGATCCGTGAGGGGGGTGCCGTCCTCTGCTAGAAGGCAGGTGACGTGCTTCTTGGCCCCCCTCTTTTTCTCCAGGGCGTAGAAGAAACTGGAGTGGCGATCCATCTCCCGAAGTAGGCGGATGTGGGATCGAACAAAGGCACCCTGGGCCCAATGGTCCTCGAGGGCCCAGAGCGCCTCCCGCTTCTCCTGGCATGCCGCACAGAGGGATGTATCCTCGGGGCTGGCAGCCAGAAGCCTCTCCAGCTCTAAGACCTCCCGTTCCAACTGCCCTATCAGCTGGCGCCCCAGGTGTAGTCACAGCAGAAGAGCCAGGCGCGCACCTTCCCCAGGTCCCACCACCACCACACCAACGGAAAGGCACGCCGCTGCCCTCGCCAGGCCAGCCAGAACTCCCAGAAGGATGCCACGAAGCCCACATCCTCCAACAAACTGTTGTTGAAATGCCCATAGGCCGGCCCCGGCCTCTCTGCGCAGAGAGAGGCCGTCACGGTGGCTAAATGATGATCAGAGAACGGGGCCAGCCGGATGCTGGAGGAGTGGGCCTATGAGACGTGGAAACGTGATAAATAGATGTGGTCCAACCGGGAGTGGCAAGACCGATGGGCCTCCACCCAGACAAAGGTGAAAGTTGAGATATCGTCCGGGTGGTGGTCGCACCAGACGACCACCAGGGAGTGATGTTTGACTATCTCCCGGACGTCCGCAGCAGCCAGGCACTGCTCAGTCCCCGAGCGGTCCCGATCCTTGAGGGTGGCGTTAAAGTCCCCGCCCAGGACCAGGCACTCGTGAGGATCCAAAGTGCCGAGGAAGGTAGACGCCTGCTGATAGAAACGCAGCCGCTCCGGGCCTGATGTCAGAGCATAGACATTGACGAGGTTGACCACGAGCCCCTCCATGGGGACCTGGAGGTGCGGCAGGCAGCCCGGCACAGCCTCGACGACCCCCAGCACCTCAGGCCGTAGGTCGGGAGAGAACAGAGTCGCCACTCCAGCCGTACAAACTGTGAGATGGCTAAAGTAGACCCTGTCCCCCCATTCCAGCCACCAGCTGTCTTCGGCGGCCGGTTCTGTATGGGTCTCCTGCAGGAAAACCACAGAGTACCCCCTCCCGAAGGAAGGAGAGTACCTGCGGAGACTCATCCTACAGCCCCGGGTGTTCAATGTTGTGATGGTGAGAGGTGCCATGAGGAGGGCTGGAGGGGATCCTCGCCGGCAGGTTCGCTCACGGCCCCCATCGGGCTGCGCAGCAAACTGTGACCTACCCCATAAGTGAGTAAGAAGTCACAGAAGAGGCGGACCCCATGAGGGCCCTTCGGGCCTGGAGGATTTGATGGAAGTCCCCCCATTGCTGGAGAGCAAGCTGTACCTTGTTACAGGAGCCACAGACGTCCTCAAGGAACTCCCGCAGCTCCTCTCGCAGCATATGGGGAGCCGGGGTCACTAGCCCCCGGCTATCCTCCAGAGCGGCCTTTGACACAGCCCTGTGGCCTACCGAGATGGGCAGGCAAGGGGAGGACCCCCAACATGGCGCCCGATGGGCTGGCACCACGCAGCCACCCTCAAACTCTGGCTCAATTGGGGGCAGCAGAGGGAATATAGCAGCCCCTGGTGAGTCAGGACAGGGAAATACAGAGGCCGCTCCCTGGGGGCTATCCTCTGGGAGTGAGGAGATGACGGCCCCGGGGGCAGCAATGGTATCACAGGAGGTGAAGGGGATAGGGACGGGGTTGGCATCAAGGGCAGGGCAGGGGTCAGGAGCAGAGTCAGGGAGACGGGCAGAGGCAGGATCCTGGGCCCCAGTTGCCAGGCCACTGGGAAGCGGCCCCTCTCGGACAGGCTCAGGGATTTGGGGGGTGGGAAGGGGGCCCTCTGTGGTGCCGGGCTCTGGCTCCATGTCCGGCGTAGCAGCCGTGGCATCGAAAGATGGACAGTCTTCAGTGGGGTCCCCGCCCGGGAAGGAGGTCGGGTTGCCCCACACCTACGAGGGACACCCCATGGGGCTCGGGTCCTGGCCACGTGGCACTGGCCATCGCCTCAGCGGCCATCAGCAGGGTGCCACCTGCGGCCAGGCAGATGAAAGAGCCCAGGGGACCCTTGGAGGCAGAAGCAAAAGCAGAAGCAGCAGTTGGGGGGGGAGCATGGAGAAGGGGGGGCTAGGATGAGGTCGCTCTGCTCAAGGCCCTCTGGCAGAGGGTCGTCCTCCCCCAGGGTGACCAGGGTCAGACCCAGGGCCTTGATCTCCTCGTAGATGGAAGGGAGATCTCCTTCCACCACCCTGGAGTTCTCCCCGCCAGCGCCCGAAGCGACGCTCACCTTGGGGCTCACAGGGGCTCCAGAGGTTAACAGGGCAGGGGCTCCATCGGGGGCCTCTGAGGGAAGGGACTCCAATGGAGGGGCGGTACTGCCTTCCCATGCTGCCACATCTTTCCCAGCCGGCACCTGTGGATGGAACGAACCCGCGGGCAAGGCAGAAGGCTCAGCATCGATGCCCCCCTTCCTGGTCTTCTGGGGGGCTTCCGCATCAGTGGAAAGGAGCGGAGCTCGAGTCTTCCGCTTGCCCCGCTTTCCCTGTACTAGGGCCCAGCCCTCCATGGCATCATCTGGGGGCTGGCTAACAGGAGTCGGGGGGCAGGGATGATGGCTCAGGGACTTCGGGAGGCAGCAGTGGGGCGGCATGAGGGAGGGAAGATCCCCTCTGGGGCGGGCCCTCTCCCACGCTCGGCAGTATCCCCGCCGCATCCTCCTCTATGGACCCTGCCGGATTGCAAGCAGCGGAGGCGGGGCTCTCCCACTCTTCTGGGCCCCCTGGGGGAAGTACCCCTTGGGCCCAAGTGGGAGCAGTGGTGGACTGAAGAGGAGGAGGGGCAGCTCCGGGCGCCAGGCAGCCAGGGGCAACAGCGATGATGGAGCCGGCGTCCTGCCGGGGCTCAGGGGTCCCAGATGCCTCTCCTTGCCAGGCCAAGGGGCAGTCCCTCCGGATGTGCCCCATCACCCGGCAGAGGTAGCACCGGGCCTCCCCCATAGAGTAATGCACCCGGTAACGGGCCCACTGGTAGGGGACCAGGAAGGACCCCTCGAGCGCCTCTCCGCCACGCGCTGCCAGCGGCAGTTGAAGCTGCACTTGCTGGCGGAACGGGAGAACGTGATGGAGGGCGGGGTCCTTACAGCCCAGTGGGAGAGGGCTGACCATGGAGATGGCGTTTTTTTAGGGTAGAGAGGGCAGGTAAGAGGGTGGCACTGGGACGAAAGGGAGGGAGAGAGGTCAGGACCAGACGGACGCCCAGGTCTTCCAGGGCTCCAGGGGGTCAAACACGCCCCCCACTGCCAGGCCCTTCTCCACTGCTTCCTGGGCAGCGGCCTCCAATGCTAGGAAGAAGACGACCTTGCCATACATTTTGGAGGCCACCACGATGGCCGTGGTCCCCACCACCCTCGCCAACTCCCGCACGTAGGTCTCCATGTGGAGCGAGACGGGCACCAGGAGGCAACAGACACCGTGTGTCCTGGTCATGGTGGGAAAGGGGCACCGGCCGCTATAGCTGGTCGCGGAGGCGGTGGGAGGGAGAGATGACATAGCAGCAGGCAGGGGAGCTGCCGCCACCTGGGCGCACGCCCTGGGGGCCAGAGGAGGGGCACCCGCAGAGCTAGTGGAGGGAGCAGCGGGGAGGGATGCCGCGGCCGGTGGTGGGGCTGCGGCAGTGGGGGCAGTCCCTGCCATGGAGGGCCTGGTCTTTTTACTGGGGCCCTTCCCCCCGATTGGGGGGGCTCCCCCAGAATCTGAGGGGGCGAGGGATGTGGCAACAGCAGAGGTCACCCCGGTGCCTGCCGTTGCTGGCGCCCCAGCGGGGGCGGTGGCAATTGGTTTGGCAGCGGCAGTTGAGGCAGAGGCTTGGTGCGGGTGACAGAGGGACAGGCGGGGGAGGGGCAGCTGGGGCTGTTGGAGGGGCCCCACTCACCATGTCCCCTGCCATAATGAGCAGGGAGGGAGGGGAAAACACCAGAGAGAGGTGGGGAAAGGCGAAGCAGGTCAAACACTCCTCCCTGCTAGGCTGCAGGCAGGGGAGGAAGGTGCCAAAAGGGGTGGGCTGGACGGGGGGGCCATCAAGGGCTTGTGGGGGGCAGTCACCGACTCAGGATGGGAATCCGGCTCCTCTAGCTGCACTAGGGGAGGGGAGTTATAACAACGTTGTGGGGGTGCAGTGAAATAGGGGAAGGGCACAAGAGGGGAAGGGCACAAGCGCATGGGAGCGGGTATGGGCGGATGAGGGAAGGGGCTAATCAGGGCAGAGGAACCGCATCGGGAGGGAAAACAAACAGGCTAGAGGTCAGACAGGGAACCAACGGGCTAGCTTCAGAGGCCGGGGTGCAAACAAACAAAAGCTGCAGAGGGAAAAGGGCGGGGCAGGCAAACACAGTGAAGCTAGTGGGGGGAGGTGGGGTTGGGGCAAAGGCTGCAAGGGGCAAAATGGGGCAGGTAGCAAGGGACAAAGCTGGGGGCTTGCTGAAGGGTCCAGTCCAAGGGACAGGGTGGGGTGGCACATGCACTTGCACAAAAAAGTCAGTGCGGCTGGCTGCTGCTTCAGGCCCAAAAGGTGGTGAAGGGGCAGCAGGCCAACCAAGCAGTGGAGTCCCAGAGGCAGGAGCTGAAGGCAGATGGTAAGTGTCCACTGGGGGTGGTGGAGGGGGCAGCGATGATGGGGGGGACACACAGATGGACTAGGGGCAGGCTTTACACCACACCAACTGTGTCCCTACAAACACAGTCAAAACCCCCACCACAAGAGCACAGTTCAAGTTACTCAGTCTTAAGGCCCTCTCCACAGTGGTCTGCAGGGTCCCTGGGCACTCCCCCAGCAGCAAATGGCCTCTTCTTCTCCTCGGGGCTCCAGCAGCTCCAAGCAGCAAAGGCAGCAGCAGCTCCAAGCAGCAGTCCGGTAGCCAGGCAGGCAGAAAGGACCCCTCACAGGTGGTGGTGTCCACAGCAGCAACAGCCGGGGCTGGGGTCCCTCACTCCCCCTCCTCTGAGGAGCGGGCCAGCAGCCACCCCCCCCCGGGGCTGTAGCTGGAGCAGTAGCAAGCAAGGGGGGGGCGAGGCTCCAGCAGCTATCCAGCAACCAGATAGCAGAGAAGAGAGTGGTGGTGGTGTCCAGCCCAGCCAGGGGAGCAGCTGGAGCAGTAGCAGCAGCAGCAAGAGCCCAAGGCCCAGCAGCAGGAGCAGCAGTCTCCCTCCTCCCTCCAGGCCAGTCGGGTTCAACAGAGGAGCCTTATTGGGATCCAGGAAGTGGGCGGGTGAAGCTCGCCCACTGCTAAAGGATCCCCCCTCAGCCTAAGGGGGAGATCCACAGGACCTGGGAAAACAAATAATTACGGGGGACAACTAATGAACAACAGGGACGGTAGTACGGTCAAAGGGTCAAACGAAGGGAACCGGATGGGGACACCGAGCAGAGAACCCCGGACAGCACCCACCGCTCCTCAAAGGCGTCAAGGGAGTCGGTGGGCGCTACCCAAAGGAACTCCGCCCGGAGGCGTGAACGGACAGAGGATCGGAAATAGGCCCCGCAGTCGCAGGAGACTCCATCGGCCAACCTCCTCACCCTGGTTTTATAGATGGCCACTTTAGCCAGGGCCAGGAGGAGGTTGACCAGGAGGTCCCGTGACTTAGTGGGGCCACGGACAGGGAGTGCATAGATAAAGAGGTGAGGAGAAAAGTGCAACCAAAACCTTAACAAAATATTCGTGAGGAGCCAGAATAGGGGCTGCAACCTGGCACACTCCAAATAGACGTGCGCCAGGGTTTCCCTCACACCGCAAAAGGGGCAGGTGTCCAGGATTGGGGTGAACCGCGCTAAGTACTTGCCCGTGCTCACGGCCCCGTGAAGGAGCCACCAACTGATATCCCCAGCGGGCCTCGGGACTAAGGTGGAATAGTGGCTGGCCCACCGGGGCTCCTCACCCTCTAGAGGTGGCAGGAGGTCCCGCCGCTTTGCGTCAGGGCGGGATGCGAGGGTGAGGACATGAAGGGTGTGGAGCACGAGCGTGTAGAGATGTTGTTTTGGCGCGGTCTGGAACCAGACCGGCTGCAGCTCGCACAGCCGGCTCACGGTGAAGGGGCGGGGGGGTCAGTCAGGTCCACGGGGCAGGGGCCCGATGAAAAGGTCCGCAGGGCCTGGGATGGAGGGTGGGCGGGGCACGCCCTCTCGCAGTACCTGGTTGAGGTAAACCCGAGCAGCGGGCGGCAAAGTGGCCCTCACCTCCTGAAGTACACGCAGGGCAGTACAAGGTCTGGAGAGCCCCATGCGCTGAGCGAGGGTCTGGGGATCCAGCCGTCTCCCCGGTCGTAGTCCAGGAGGCTCCGACTTTGGTGACTTCTGCCAGGACCAATCTCTGGCGCACTGACGGGGACTCCGCCGCCTGCACACGGAGCTGGGGGTTGTGTAGCAGGGGCTCCAAGAGGAGATCTTCCCCCACGGTGGCCGCTATGGACCTGGTCGCTGCGAACAGTTTCCAGGTCCGGAGGAGGTCCTGGTAGAAGACCGGCAGCCCGGAGAGGTTTCGCAGAAGACCCCTCGGATGGAGATAAAGGAGCTGCCGGTCATATCGGAGCCCTCGGAGGCGGCGCAGGAAGGCGTGCGCCAATATGCTCCACGCCGGACTACCTGCACCATAAAGGAGCCTCTACAGGGCCTGGAGGCGGAAGACATGGACCTGAGTGTGGAGACACTTCAGGCCCTGCCCTCCCTCCTCCAGGAGCAGATGGAGAACCCCTGCAGAGACCCAGTGCAGTCCTGACCAGAAGAACTCCAGAATCAATTTCCGGAGGTTGGCCAGGAAATCCGGGGCCGGAACCAGGGTGTTGAGCTGGTACTAGAGCATGGACAGGACTAGTTGATTGAGCACCAGCGCCCGCCCTTGAAAGGACAGACACCGGAGCAGTCCTGTCCATCTCCGGAGCCGTTCTACCACCCTGCCCTCTAAACCGTGCCAGTTCTCCGGCGGAGACGGATGCGTGGCAGAAAGGTAAACGCCGAGATAGAGCAGAGGACCCGCGCTCTACCAGATGGCTTGAAGCGCGGGTGGGAGGGAGCTCGCCTGCCGCCAGTCCCCTACCACCAAGCCAGAGCTCTTGACCCAGTTGACCCGGACGGAGGAGGCTGCCGAGTACACAGCCTGGCAAGCCTCCACCCGCGCCAAGTCACCCGGGTCCTGGACCATAAGGAATACATCGTCGGTGTATGCCGACAGGACCAGCCACAGCTCCGGCTCCCGTAGCGCCAACCCCGTCAACCTCCTGCGGAGGAGACAGAGGAAGGGTTCGATCGCCAGAGCGTACAACTGCCCCGAGAGGGGGCACCCCTGCCGTACTCCTCGCCCGAAGCTGACCGGTTCGGTCAGGGTCCAGTTGAGCCTGACCACACACTCTGCGGAGGCGTACAGCACCTGGAGAAAACCCACAAACTGGGGACTCAAGACAAACGCTCGCAGAGTGCCCAGGAAATACCCATGATCCACCCTGTCGAACGCCTTCTCCTGATCCAGGGACAGGAGGGCGAACGACAGACCGTCCCTACACCCGAGTTCCAAAAGGTCCCGGACCAGATATAGGTTGTCGAAGATGGTGCGGCCCGGGACGGCGTAGGTCTGGTCTGGGTGGATCACGTCCGCCAGCACGGACCCTAGCCGCAGCGAGATGGCTTTCGCTACGACCTTGTAGTCCGTGCTGAGGAGCAAGACAGGAAGTCAATTTCATAAATCGCAGAGGTCCCCCTTCTTTGGCAATAAGGCGAGCACGGCTTGCCTGCACAAAAGAGGGAGGACCCCGCTCTGCAAAGACTCGGCCCAGACAGTAACTAAGTCTGGGCCGAGGACGTCCCAGAACGCGCGGTAGAACTCCACGGTCAGCCCGTCCATGCCTGGAGATTTATTGGTGGGCATGCGGCGAAGGGCTTCCAAGAACTCGGCCAGAGTGAGAGGCAGCTCTAGCCGGTCTCGGTCGCCCGCGCTGACCATCGGGAGTTCGTCCCAGAGCACTCTGCAAGCGTTAGGATCGGTCAGATCCAGGGAGAAAAGGCCTGCATAGAAGGCCCTGGCCCTCCCGCACATCTCCGCCGGATCCGTGAGGGGGGTGCCGTCCTCTGCGAGGAGGCAGGTGACGTGCTTCTTGGCCCCCCTCTTTTTCTCCAGGGCGTAGAAGAAGCAGGAGCCATGATCCATCTCCCGAAGGAGACGGATGTGGGATCGAACAAAACTACCCCGGGCCTGATGGTCCTCGAGGGCTCGGAGCTCCTCCCGCTTCTCCCGACACGCCCCGCAGAGGGATGGATCCTCGGGGCTGACAGCCACACGCCTCTCCAGCTCTAAGACCTCCCGTTCCAACTGCCCTATTGCCGCATCCCTCCATCAGCTGGCGCCCCGGGTGTAGTCACGGCAGAAGAGCCGGGCACGCACCTTCCCTAGGTCCCACCACCGCCGCGTCGTGGGAAAGGCACGCTGCTGCCCTCACCAGGCCAACCAGAACTCCCGGAAGGACGCCACGAAGCCCATGTCCTCCAACAAGCTGTTATTAAAATGCCAATAGGCCAGCCCCGGCCTCTCTGCACAGAGAGAGACCGTCACGGTGGCCAGGTGATGATCGGAGAATGGGGCCGGCCGGATGCTGGAGGAGTGGGCCTGTGAAAGATGGAAACGTGATAAATAGATGCGGTCCAACCGGGAGTAGCGCGACCGACGGGCCTCCACCCGGACAAACTTGAACGTCGATACGTCGTCCAGGTGGTGGTCGCGCCAGACGTCCACCAGGGAGTGATGGTCGACACTCTCCCAGAGGACGTCCGCGGCGGCCGGGCACTGCTCGGTCCCCGAGCGGTCCCGCTCCTCGAGGGTCGTATTGAAGTCCCCACCCAGGACCAGGCACTCATGAGGATCCAGAGTGCCGAGGAAGGCGGACGCCTGCTGAAAGAAACGTAGCCGCTCCGGGCCTGATGTGGGGCATACACGTTGACAAGATTGACCACGAGCCCCTCCAAATGGACCCGGAGGTACAGCAGGTGGCCCAGCACAGCCTCGGCGACCCCCAGCACCTCAGGCCGTAGGTCGGAGGAGAACAGGGTCGCCACTCCAGCCGTACGAACCGTGAGATGGCTAAAGTAGAATCATAGAATCATAGAATATCAGGGTTGGAAGGGACCTCAGGAGGTCATCTAGTCCAACCCCCTGCTCAAAGCAGGACCAATCCCCAATTAAATCATCCCAGTCAGGGCTTTGTCAAGCCTGACCTTAAAAACTTCTAAGGAAGGAGATTCTACCACCTCCCTAGGTAACACATTCCAGTGTTTCACCACCCTCCTAGTGAAAAAGTTTCTCCTAATATCCAACCTAAACCTCCCCCACTGCAACTTGAGACCATTACTCCTTGTCCTGTCCTCTTCTACCACTGAGAATAGTCTAGAACCATCCTCTCTGGAACCACCTCTCAGGTAGTTGAAAGCAGCTATCAAATCCCCCCTCATTCTTCTCTTCTGCAGACTAAACAATCCCAGTTCCCTCAGCCTCTCCTCATAACTCATGTGTTCCAGACCCCTAATCATTTTTCTTGCCCTTCGCTAGACTCTTTCCAGTTTATCCACATCCTTCTTGTAGTGTGGGGCCCAAAACGGGACACAGTACTCCAGGTGAGGCCTCACCAATGTCGAATAGAGGGGGACGCTGACGTCCGTCGATCTGCTCGCTATGCCCCTACTTATACATCCCAAAATGCCATTGGCCTTCTTGGCAACAAGGGCACACTGCTGACTCATATCCAGCTTCTCGTCCACTGTCACCCCTAGGTCCTTTTCCGCAGAACTGCTGCCTAGCCATTCGGTCCCTAGTCTGTAGCTGTGCATTGGGTTCTTCCGTCCTAAGTGCAGGACCCTGCATTATCCTTATTGAACCTCATCAGATTTCTTTTGGCCCAATCCTCCAATTTGTCTAGGTCCCTCTGTATCCTATCCCTACCCTCCAGCGTATCTACCACTCCACGAGGGAGCAAAGGTAGCAGTTAGGGGAAGGGGACATGGGGAAGGCGGGGCCGGGGTGAGGTCACTCAGATCGAGGCCCGCTAGCAGAGGGTCGTCCTCCCCCTGGGTGACTGGGGTCAGATGGCTCAGGGACTGTGGGAGGCAGCAGAGGGGCGGAATAAGGGAGGAAAGAGTCCCCCTGGGGCGGGCCCTCTCCCACGCTTGGCGGTATCCCTGCCGCACCCTCCTCTGGGGGCCCCACCGAATTGCAGGCACCAGAGGCGGGGCTCTCCCGCTCGTCTGGGCGTGCTGGGGGGGAGCGCCCCTTGGGCCCGAGCGGGAGCAGTGATGGACTGAGTGGGAGGAGGGGTGGCTTCGGGCGCCAGGCAGCCAGGGGTGCCGGCGATGACGGGGCCAGTGCCTGCCGGGGCTCGGGGGTCCCGGATGCCTCTCCTTGCCGGGCCAAGGGGCAGTCCCTCCGGACGTGCCCCATCGCCCAGCAGAGGTAGCACCGGGCCTCCCCCGTGGAATAATGCACCCTGTAGTGGGCCCCCTGGTAGGGGATCATAAAGGACACCTCAAGCGCCTCTCCGTCACGCTCCGCCGGCGGCAGTTGCAGCTGCACTTGCCGGTGGAACGAGAGGACGTGACGGAGGGCAGGGTCCTTGCAGCCCAAGGAGAGAGGGCTCAAAACAGAGATGGGCTTCCCCAGGGTAGAGAGGGCAGGTAACAGGGCAGCACTGCGAAAGAAGGGAGGGATGGAAGTCAGGACCAGGCGGACACCCAGGTCGTCCAGCGGATCGAGGGGGACAAACACGCCCCCCACCGCCAGGCCCTTCTCCACCGCCTCCTGGGCGGCGGCCTCCGATGCCAGGAAGAAGACCACCTTCCCGTACATTTTGGAGGCCGCCACAATGGCCGTGGGCCCCATCGCCCTCGCCAACGCCCGCACGTAGGTCTCCACGTGGGGCGAAGCGGGCACCAGGAGGCAACGGACACCGTGCTTCCTGGTCATGGTGGGAAAGAGGCCCCGGCCGCTATAGCTGGTAGCGGAGGCGGCGGGCAGGAAAGATGACGTAACGGTAGGCGGGGGGGCTGCCGCCACCTGGGCATACACCCTGGGGGCCGGGGGAGGGACACCCGCAGAGCTGGTGGAAGGAGCAGCAGGGTGGGAGGCCGCGGCCGGTGGCGGGGCCGCGGCAGTGAGGGCAGTCCCTGCCATGGAGGGCCTGGACTTTTTGGCAGGGCCCTTCCCCTTCTTCCTACCCTGGCCCTTCCCGCCGGCTGGGGGGGCTACCCCAGAATCTAAGGGGGGGGACGTGGCAGGAACGGAGGTCACCCCGGTGCCCGCCGCTGCCGGCGCCCCAGTGGGGGCGGTGACAAGTGGTTTGGCAGCGGCGGCTGAGGTAGAGGCTTGGGGGGGGTGACGGAGGGGCAGGCGGGGGAGGGGTATCTAGGGCTGCTGGAGGGGCCCCACCCGTCGGATCCCCTGCCATAATGATCAGGGAGGGAGGGAGGGAAGGACACCAGAAAGAGGAGGGGAAAGGGGAGGCAGGTCAACCACTCCTCCCCGCTAGGCTGCAGGCAGGGGTGGAGGGTGCCAAAGGGGATGGGCTGGACGGGGGGCTTTCGAGGGCTTGTGGGGGACAGTCACCGACTCAGAGTAGAAAACCGGCTCCTCTAGCTGCACTAGGGGAGGGGGGTCATAACAACATTCGGGGAGTGCAGTGAGATCGGGGCAAACTCAAACAGGGGAAGGACACAAGCGCATGGGAGTGGGCATGGGCGCACTGAATAAGGGGCCAATCAGGGCAGGGCTATCACATGGGGAGGGGGGAGAACCAGGCTGGAGGCAGGACACGGAACCTAGGGGCTGACTTCAGAGGCAAGGGCGGGGCAAACAAGCAAGGGCTGCAGAGGGAGAAGGGCGGGGCAGGCAAACAAACTGAAGCCAGCGAGGTGTTGGGGTAAAGGGGAGGGCAAAAAGGCTGCAAGGGGCAAAATGGGGCAGGGAGCCAGGGACAAAGCTGGGGGTTGCTGAAGGGGGTCAGTCCAGGATGGGGCGAGGGGGGGCACGTGCGCCCACAGGCGCTTGCAAAAGAGTCAGTGCGGCCTGGCTGCTGCTGCAGGCCCAAAAGGTGGTGAAAGGGGGCGGCAGGCCAAGCGAGCAGCGGAGTCCCAGAAGCAGGAGCTTGAGGCAGATGGTAAGTGTCCACTGGGGGTGGTGGAGGGGGCAGCTCCAATGGTGGGGGGGGTTGGGGGGGGCACACTGATGGACTAGGGGGCAGGCTCCACGCCACACTCCCTGTGTCCCCACAAACACAGTCAGGACCCCCACCACAAAAGCACAGTCCAAAAGTTACTCAGCTTTCAAGCCCCCTCCACAGTGGTCTGCAGAGTCCTTGTGCGCTCCCCCAGCAGCAAATGGCCTCGTCCCCTCCCCCTTCGGGGTCCGGCAGCTCTCGGGCAGCAGCAAAGGCAACAGCAGCAGCTCCAGGCAGCAGCCTGGTGGCCAGGCAGGCAGAGAGGACCCCTCACAGGTGGTGTTGATGGTGGTGTCCACAGCAGCGGTAGCAGCAACGGCTGGGGTAGGGGTCCCTCACTCCCCCCCTCTGGGGCGCGGGCCAGCAGCTCCCCCCCCCCAATGGGGCTGTAGTTGGAGTAGTAACAACAGCAGCACCCCAGGGTGGGTGGGTGGGGGAGTCCAGCAGCTAGCCAGCAACCAGGTAGCAGAGAAGGGGGGTGGGTGGATGGCATCCGGCCCGGGGAGCAGCTGGAGCAGGGGCAGTGGCGGCAGCAGCAAGGGCCCAAGGCCCAGCAGCAGGAGCAGCAGTCTCCCTCCTCCCTCTAAGCCAGTCGGGTTCAACAGAGGAGCAGAAGGCCAATATACTGGCCACTGGATTAACAGTTTTCTGTTCCCTGACTGACCAGAGCAGGGGCTGTTCCAGGCTAATGAGAACACCTGATTCCAATTAACCTGCAAAGAGTTAGGTGAGGCCATTAAGCTAATGTGACCACCTGACTCTAATTAAGGCCCCTCTGATAATATAAAAAGGGCTCACTCCAGTCAGGCAGAGAGGAGCGGAAGTGCAGCTGAAGGGCTGGTTAATGAAGACATCCGCAAATCATTGGTAATGGAGCCTTAAGGTTAGGGTGAAGAAGGGAGAAGCAGGAGAGCTGTGGGGAAGTGGCCCAGGGAAATATAGCAACTCTGGCAGTGAAAGGTTGGCTGCCAACAGCTGCTACCATTAGGGTCCCTGGGCTGGAACCCGGAGTAGAGGACGGGCCCGGGTTCCCCCCAACCCACCACTATAGAAACACCTCCTGGGAGGGGAAAACAGGCCCCTGTCAGGATAGGAGGCTAAAGTGTTTTGGCATGAGGCCGTAGGAGCAACAGAGACTGTGGGAATTCTCTCACCAACCTCCATTGCTGGCTTATGATGAAAAGGGCTCAGTAGACTGTATCCCTGGCCCGAGAGAGAGAGAGGGGCTGCGTGGAGGGTTGCAGTGAGCCTCTGAAGCTAGCATAAACCCCCTGGAAGCGCGGGACCCATGGGAACAAGGTCGGAGCTCTGCCACAGTGGGTAATAGCAACCATGTTTGAAAATCTGGGCTATTTTCTGTAAGTACCAACATGACTTAGGCATTTCACAGGATGACAAAGGAACATGTGGCTATCAGAAGCTAAAAAGAAAAGGAGGACTTGTGGCACCTTAGAGACTAACAAATTTATTAGAACATAAGCTTTCATGAGCTACAGCTCACTTCAATGGATGCATATCAGAAGCTTGGGGCACTTATGGTTTGTAACTGACCCGATTTCCCCCCCCCGCCCCGGTCCACCCTTTTGTCTCATACTGGGCACCATTGCAACACAGGGACAGGGCCTGAGATGTGGTAAAGGTATGGGACATGAGAGGGAAGGAGAAACTGAGGGAGTGGCCATGTATCTACAGTATCAGTGGCTTGTCAGAACTACTCTGTTTGCCAAGAAATCAACTGTACTCTGTGTTTGCCCTTGAGTCAGGAAGGAGGGAGATGCCAGGGGGAACTGTTGTGTGTTATTGCAGAGCTGTGGTAAGCCTTCTAGCGAAACAAACTATTTATAAGCTCGACTGTGCCACACTTGCTCACATCCTATCGCATTTCCTCCCAGCCCTGAAGGCAGAGTTCAAGGCTGGTTCCAAAAAGGAAACCTAGCCAGGCAGATCAGAGACCCATCCTATATTATGCAAGCAGTGTATCTGATTCACATGCAAATAGAAGGCAGAGTCAGAGCCACTTATGATACTAAGAAATAAAGCAAACCCCTTCTCTCACCTATGCCCCACAATGCGCTTTGGCAACCAAAGACTTTAATACTAAGATTAAGCTCTTTGGCAAAGAGACTGTTTCTACCTCTCCATTTGAAAGCAGCTAGCACAATGAGGCCTCAACCAGGACTACTGTCTCTGGCTGCTACAACATTAACAACTAATCATAAATTGGGATTTCTACAGAAGCATGCAGAAATGCCTTTGTCCCCTACCTGAGCTATTCCACACAATTCCATTTCTTTTTTTGTTTATCTTTTCTGAGCTCTTCTTGCATTTGCCAATCACCCAGAACAACTGCTCTCTAGGTATTCGGCAGGAGCAGGCTCAATGAACGGCAGCCGAAAAGTTAAGACATCAATGGATTTATTTTCTAATTCAAACATGATTAATTTATGACATGGAGCCAATGCACTATGGCCCAACCCCTGTACCATTTATTTTGCCACTGATTTCAGTGGAAGCTGGAGTGGGCTTTATGGACTTGATCTAACTGGAGTAAATGGAAGTACTCTCATGCACTTCAAAATGGGTTTTGAATCAGATCCTCTGGTCCCAATTCAGGGAAGCTCAAGCGGGTTTAAGCACATGCTCAAGTGCTTTCTTGAATCCTGGCCAAACATTGATATGAACATCACAAGTTCTATACACTCCTCTGAAGCTCCGGAGACAGGATTCTGGGCTAGATGGACCATTGGTCATAGAATCATAGAATATCAGGGTTGGAAGGGACCCCAGAAGGTCATCTAGTCCAACCCCCTGCTCAAAGCAGGACCAATTCCCAGTTAAATCATCCCAGCCAGGGCTTTGTCAAGCCTGACCTTAAAAACCTCTAAGGAAGGAGATTCTACCACCTCCCTAGGTAACGCATTCCAGTGTTTCACCACCCTCTTAGTGAAAAAGTTTTTCCTAATATCCAATCTAAACCTCCCCCACTGCAACTTGAGACCATTACTCCTCGTTCTGTCATCTGCTACCATTGAGAACAGTCTAGAGCCATCCTCTTTGGAACCCCCTTTCAGGTAGTTGAAAGCAGCTATCAAATCCCCCCTCATTCTTCTCTTCTGCAGGCTAAACAATCCCAGCTCCCTCAGCCTCTCCTCATAACTCATGTGTTCCAGTCCCCTAATCATTTTTGTTGCCCTTCGCTGGACTCTCTCCAATTTATCCACATCCTTCTTGAAGTGTGGGGCCCAAAACTGGACACAGTACTCCAGATGAGGCCTCACCAATGTCGAATAGAGGGGAACGATCACGTCCCTCGATCTGCTCGCTATGCCCCTACTTATACATCCCAAAATGCCATTGGCCTTCTTGGCAACAAGGGCACACTGCTGACTCATATCCAGCTTCTCGTCCACTGTCACCCCTAGGTCCTTTTCTGCAGAACCGCTGCCTAGCCATTCGGTCCCTAGTCTGTAGCTGTGCATTGGGTTCTTCCGTCCTAAGTGCAGGACCCTGCACTTATCCTTATTGAACCTCATCAGATTCCTTTTGGCCCAATCTTCCAATTGGTCTAGGTCCTTCTGTATCCTATCCCTCCCCTCCAGCGTATCTACCACTCCTCCCGGTCTGAGCCAGTATGGCTGTTCCTAGATTCACCATCTTGGATGACACAGCAGGGACTGAACTGGGACCCTCCAGACGAAAAGTATGAGCTGCTACGGCTTGAACTAAAGAGAAAAGCCTCTGAAATGGGTGACTGTACAGCATATACTTTATGGACTGGCACACAGGGGGAGCTGTAACACCCTCACCAGTGGGTTACATGAACTTATTAGAAATAGCCATTTCAGCGCTTGTCACAGACTCGGCACCAAAGAAACTCAATCTCCAGCATGAAGTGATTACAGTAGAACCCACTAATTTTCATGAATAACTGGGCCACCTGTTGTGAATGATTGGATTTTGTGTTTTAGCAAGCAGCATACCCCTCATTGACTTCCGCTTTGCTCATCTGCATACCCCATAAATTTCACTAGGGGGAAAAAAAAACCCACAGGTCTCTCCCAACCACTTTTCAAAAATGATAGAATGACAGATTAACAAAGGGAATTCTGGGATACCCTATCCTTGCTTTTACTATTAATTTGCAAAATTCAGTCACTAACAGCTCCCCAGTCATTAGTGCAAATAGTAATGTTCTTCTGTAAATGAGCAAAGAATTGAAGTATAATGCATCACAGAATGTACTTTGTTCATTTATTCTGGCAATGGCAGTTTTGTTTTATTTATACCAATATACTAACACATGTTCTGTAAAATATCTTGTAAAAGTCAAGGACTGCTTTCTGAGGCAAAGACTTCTTACAAGTCTAATAGTGCCTAGCCCACAATATGAAACCTCTCTACCATTCTAATATCAAACATGCAAAGGTGGGAAGACCTGCAATGTTTATCTGGATCATAACATCAAAGGATTAGCAAAGTCCTGCAGTACAGAGTATTTCTAGCATACAAGTTAAACATTAAAGGTCTTTTTCAAGTCTGATGGCATATGAAAGCACCAAGGGCCTCACTCTCAGTTGTCCCGCACAATACGCAGACATTTACGGCAGTGAAAGTGGATTTAATATACCACCAAAATCAGAATGGCAGCATTTTCACCCACTTTCACTGGCATCAATAACTACAGAAGGTTCAGAGCAACACAGAATCAGGCCCTATGGTTTTACTCTGGTTTTTCACATATGATCACCAGAGAAATTGTCAAAAAATGAATCCTTATATAGTATCTTTGGATCCATTTTGCTTAAATTACAGGGACAACAAAAAACAACATAAGGAAAAGGCTAAATTTCAGGTCACGCCATCACTTACAGCCCCCAGCTAAAACCTCTCCACCACATTAGCAACGATCTACAACCTATCCTGGAAAATGATCCCTCACTCTCACAGACCTTGGGAGGCAGGCCAGTCCTCGCTTATGGACAGCCCCCCAACCTGAAGCAAATACTCTCCAGCAACTACACACCACACCACAGAAACACTAACTCAGGAACTAATCCCTGTAGCAAACCACGTTGCCTACTCTGTCCCCATATCTACTCTAGCGACACCATCAGAGGACCCAGCCACATCAGCCACACCATCAGAGGCTCATTCTCCTGCATGTCTACTAATGTGATATACGCCATCATGTGCCAGCTATGCCCCTCTGCCATGTACGCTGGCCAAACCGGACAGTCCCTACATAAAAGAATAAATGGACACAAATCGGACATCAGGAATGGTAACATACAAAGCCAGTGGGAGAACACTTCCATCTTCCTGGACATTTTATAACAGATTTAAAAGTAGCCATCCTTCAACAAAATCCTTCAAAAACAGACTTCAAAGAGAAACTGCAGAGCTACAATTCATTTGCAAATTTAACACCATTAATTTGGGCTTGAATAGGGACTGGGAATGGCTGGCTCACTACAAAAGCAGCTTTGCCTCTCCTGGAATTGACACCTCCTCATCAATTATTGGGAGTGGACCACATCCACCCTGATCAAATTGGCCCTGTCAACACTGGTTCTCCACTTGTAAGGTAACTCCCTTCTCTTCGTGTGCCATTATATAACGCTTGCATCTGTAATTTTCACTCCATGCATCTGAAGAAGTGGGTTTTTTACCCACAAAAGCTTATGCCCAAATAAATCTGTTAGTCTTCAAGGTTCCTTGTTGTTTTCATGTTCATATGACAATGCACCCTAGTGTTGGTGAGCAGGGGCCATGTTCCTGCCATATCCTCTCCCAAAGTCACATAACCCAACGAACCAAAGACAACTGCAAATGGAATAGACCAATAAAATACATTACACTCAAACTTGTGATCGCAAAACAGAAGATAATCTTGAATGTTATTTTTGATTCAATGACTGCCTAAAAGTGTTCTAGGTACCATCTAAACATAAAACAACCCCATCCACTGTCCCAAGGAACCTGCATTCTCAGTAAGCCAATTTATAGCGAACATTTATAGATGAAGGAACGGGGTTATTTATTGTATTTTAAGAAATTTAATCCAGATTTAAATCTCTTTTTGATGCTTGCCTCCACACTTAACCACTGCCTGTTTTGTTTTGTTTTTTGGTCTCCTTCATAAATCTAGCTTGCTGTGAAATGTAACACTACACTCACATATATTTTAATAGGTTTTAATCTAACCTTCACCTTTCCTATGTAATGTATTCTAATCCTTTACTGTTTACATTTAACCATTGCATATTCCTACTGTATACGTAAATTTTAAGCTTTAGCTTTGTTTTCACTTTAACCCTATTCAAATCATTTTAACCTTTAAAAGCCCATTTCCTATTACAACATGTTCATAAATCCACAAGCTTCCATATAAGGCAGCCCTCATTTATTCATCGTATGGCAATCTTCTGCCCACCCTCCTGGCAGGAATCAGCAATAAATGCAGTCCTGTTTGCTTCTGAACACCATCTGCTCTGGTCAAGCCCTTCCTTTTCCATCTGCACAAACCCCATCAACTACAGAGAACAGTTTACTGAAACAAAACGTGCTAATGGCCAGAGGGTAGGAGCAGGCTCCTGAAGCAAAGGAAATATGCCTTTTATAGGGTGAGCCCAGCAGTTGTGGGACAGAAGGAAGCTCCCGACGTACAGTGACTATAGGACACGTTGGGAAGGCAGGGAGAAGAGGCAGCGTTCCCTGAAGTCTGGGTCCAGGAGAGGGGCAAAGAGATAAAGCATGGAATACAACTTTAAGAGGAATAATGCATAAATGCTTAACATTTGCATCACTGCGATTGTTTTGGACGTATTCTGGACACGTGCTAAGGCCCCAGTCCCATCCTGTCATTTGTACGGGTGCAGCACCTGGATGACAATGCAGGACTGGAGCGTTTGCTTCAAAAAAGCAGATGTATGCAAGTGTCCATGCGCTTCAATTTTAGCGGCAGGAATTAATTTTTAAGTGCATCAACAAGGCCTTAAATCTGTTACAGTAGGTCATCAAATCTGAGAGCAAGTTAGCTAAAAAATACAGAACTTCACAAGAAGTCACAATCACTATATGAATCTGTTTCAACATATTCTGCTACAGCATAATGAAATTTAAGAAATTCACTTACAACATCACATAGTATAGTATATAGCATTAGCGTATACTAAAATATTATAAACTTTAAAAGCAAACATAAAATAATCTACAGATGAAGGGCCAGATGCTCAGATTGTATAAACCAGCATACCTCCATTAACTTCAGCGATTGGGTGGCCAACTTTCTAATCGCACAAAACTGAACACCCTAGCCCCTGCCTTCACCAAGACCCCGCCCCTGCCCCACCCCTTCTCCAAGGCCCCGCCCCTGCTCACTCCATCCCCTCTCTGTCCGTCACTCCCTCTCCCCCACCCTCACTCCCTTTCACCAGGCTGGGGCAGAGGGTTGGGGTGTGGGAGGGGGTGAGGGCTCCAGGGTGGGGCCAGAAATGAGGTGTTCAGGTGCAGGAGGGAACTCTGGGTTGGGGCCAAGGGTTTGGGGTGCCAGAGATGGTGCAGGCTCTGGAGTGGGGCCAGGGATGAGTGGCTTGGGGTGCAAGGGGGGGTGTAGGGAGGGAGTTAGGGTGCAGGAGGGAACTCAGGGCTGGGGCAGGGGGTTGTGATGCGGGCTCTGTGAAGAAGTTAGGGTGCAGAAGGGGGTTCCGACCTGGGGCAGGAGTTTGGGGTGCAGGCTCCTGCCAGGCAGAACTTACCTCAGGCAGCTCCCGGAAGTGGCTGGCATGTCTGGCTCATAGGTGCAGGGGCAGCCACAGGGGCTCCACACGTTGCCCGTACCCCCAGGCATTGCCCCAGCAGCTCCCATTGGCCACGGTTCCCAATGGGAGTGGAGACGGCACTTGGGGGAGGGGCAGCGTGTGGAGCCTCCGTGGCCACCCTACGTGTAGGAGCTGGACATGCCAGCCACTTGCGGGAGCCACAGGGAGCCTGCCTTAGTCCCACTGCATCGCTGACCGGACTTTTAACGGCCCAGTGAGCAGTGCTGACTGGAGCTGCCATGGTCCCTTTTTGACCGGGCATTCCAGTTGAAAACCGGTCACCTGACAACCCTGTTCAGGAAAGCTATAACAATCTACACCAGCTGAGAATCTGACACAGTGTTTCTATTTGGACTCAACACAATAAATCGTAAGAAGCACCATGTCACTGCAACTCTTCTATATTTGTATTTATCAACATGAAAAAAACATTGAAATACAGTATGCACCAGAAAACATTTCCAGTACTTCCTGCCAAGCTGACCTGATAAAAGATGACAGGAAATTCTAACAGTACATCCAAAGACAGAAATATTTCTTTTACTGAGACATAATTATGGCAACTCTTGTGTTTTGTGTATCACCAGCCCAAATAAACCATTAAGAATATAGGGCAAGCGAAAGGCATTTCAATTTGCACCATACTACTGCAGCTGTTCCTAAACCTACCGCCTTTATGAGAACTGATATTTTTTAAAGTAGAAACTAAATATTTCTTTAAAATGATACAGTGCCCTCCTGCTCCAGACAGCCAAGCTTCAGAATGTTGCAAACTCAGCAAACATCATTCAATAACAAACCCCCCGATGTAAATCAATGATACGATCCAAATTGAGTCCCACATGGGGCACCTCTGAGGAGATGGCTGATGTGGAGGGAAATGATGGGGACCTTGCCAGTGGAAAAGAAGGGATGCCTTTTAAATATATTAAATACGAAAACTCAAAAATGGGGTTCAAACCCATTTGTGACTCACACCAACCAGAAATGAACCTAAGCACAAAGTGATCTAAGAAGACTGGCAGCTTCTCTAGTTTGGTGGGTTTAATGTCCACTTTGATAATAGGAGAATGTGTGCCGATTGGGCCACAAGCAGCGAACCACTGTGCTATCAAACAATAGTCTGAAGCTGGCACATTTGCAATAACATTTGAAGACAAAACGCCCTGTGCACGCAGATGAGCCAGTAGAATTTATTTCAAAGGAAACTTTGAGTTTCAGATTTGCCAGCTTAAAATGAAAGCAGCTTTAACTATTTCTACAAAAGCACTTGAAGTTTTGCATGCGGTCTCCCTTCTTGTAGGAAAATCAGAGAAGCCGTACACAATTGCAGACAGTCTGATTCTGCCTGCCCCTGGAGCGCTTGCAGAAAAACCATGCTTGATTAAAAAAAAAGCTTCCGATTCTCTTAAGAAAGTACACTGATCAAATGACATTGTGTGTTGTTGAATTAAAGAAATGGCTGAGGATATTGTCTCTCAACTTGCAGAGAAACTTAAAATGGCAGAAACATTTGCCCTTCAGCTTGATGAGTCCGTGAATATGAGTGGAGATGCTCAGCTGATTGCTTACATTCGATACCCTGAAACCACTCATATCAACGAGCATGGACTATTTTGAAAAAGTATAAAGGCAAACTCAACCGGAGAAGACACTTTTAAACTAACTGACTTTTTTTTTCTGATCATTATATGAGTTTGAATTTATGCAAATTCCTCTGCACTGACGGAGACTGCTGCAATGACCGGGAGAGTAAGGCTAGGATCAGGAAAGAAAGTCCTGCCTTGCAGTGGGTGCACTGTAACATATACAGGGAGGCATTTGCTTCAAAAAAAGATGAGTTCTGAGCTGCATGAAGTTTTAAATGAGTCTGTCAAAACAGTCAACTTTCTCAAGTCCAGGTCACTCAATGCTCACCAGTTTCGCATTCTTTGTGAAGAGATGGGGTCAGAACATCAGCAACTGTTGCTTCACACAGAGGTTAGCTGGCTTTCAAGAGCAAAAGTACTAGACAGACTGTTTGTATCACGCACACAGGTTCACAAACATTTCTTTCTGATCATTCATCCCCTCTTCGCCTCTGTCTTTGACCATACTGTGTGGTTAGCTCACAGATATATTTAGCAAGCTGAATGATCTACATTTGTCCTGATGCAAGGCCATGACACTGACACTCAATCTCTATGACAAAGTGAATGCTTTTATTGAGAAAACTGAATTCGGGAAGTCCAAATGTGGAGACAAAGACTTGATCCGTTTTTCACTGCTTCGTGCGTATGTCACTGATGTCTGCATAGGAGAAATTGAGCAGACCAAAATTAAAGGAATAGTATCATAGAATCATAGAATATCAGGGTTGGAAAGGACCTCAGGAGGTCATCTAGTCCAACCCCCTGCTGAAAGCAGGACCAATCCCCAACTAAATCATCCCCTCCTATGAAAATACGTGTCCTTCAAGTCGAGGGCGGCATACCAGTCTCCTGGATCCAGTGAGCGATAATGGAGGTTAGCGAGACCATGCGAAACTTGAGTTAATAATAGAAGATTATTTACTTGACATCTGAGATCAAGTCATATTTCCCCAACATTCAACACAACTCGACTGGGTAAGAAACGCATTCATTTTGTCAGATGTTAGCAGCAGTAACCTCTCTGCCAGTCAGCAAGAACATCTTCTTGAGCTATCTTCAGATCGTAGTCTGCAAATGAAGTTTAATGCCTCTGCACCAGTGGTTCTCAACCTATTTACCACTGTGGGCCGTATCCAATACTACCTGTATGGCCCTGAGGATGTCACATGGGTCGCAGCTCTGTGCTGATTGGGCCGCAGCTCTGTGCTGATTGGGCCGCAGGGGGCCTGCAGGTTGAGAACCACTGCTTCACAGTAACCCAGTTCTGATGTTTAGTACAGAAAGAGCACACCAGCCTTGGGAGCCAGGCTTTGGAAGTTCTGTTACCTTTTGAGTCAACGTATCTTTGTGAAGTCTTGTCTTCTGCTACGACTGCCCTCAAGACAGACTAGGAACACACAGTGTGGAGAAAAACTTAGTTGTTGCTGTTGCTTCACCATTCACAAGTGAAAAAACAGGCTCTCAAGTATCACACTGAAATGTGAGTATGATGTTTATAGTCCAGTGGATTTATTTTATAATTATATGGTAAAAATGAGAAAGTCAGCAATTTTTCAGTACTAGTGTGCTCTGACACTTTTGTATTATGTCTGATTGTGTAAGCAAGTAGTTTTCAAGTGAGGTGAAACTTGGGGGTACACAAGACAAATCAGACTCCAGAAAGGGGTACAGTAGTCTGGAAAGGTTGAGAACCACTGGACTAGATGACCCTTGTGGTCCCTTCTAACTGTATGGTTCTATGTTTCTAAAACAAAAAGAGAAATTATAGCAATTAGCCTGGGTGCCAATTGAGGGGAATATCATCAACTTGTAGCTGCTGCAAAATACTTAGTTACCGAAGGGAAGGGGGATCTAAAAGGACAAACATCTGTAAATGGATTCAGTAACAGAGAAATCTAACAAAGTTCCTGAGCAAACAAACTTCCATGCTGTTGTGCAAGGTGACACCAACATACGATCGACAACAGATAATCTCGTTCTTTAATCAGTGGAAAGTATGATAGAGTAAAATGCATGCACCAGGAACAGTGAGACAGAGCAGCACAGTTCAATCAAAAGAAAGCACTGAAAAGGATGATTCTCACGTTTTTGCTAACAGTATTTGGCTTAGATTGTCTCCTTCCCCAACCCCATCCTAGCATGCTCCCTCTGTTCAGAGGTTTCATTGTTATGAGCAGATGATCTGGTACAAAACATTGAATGTGTTGTATGTTAATTTTACAGCTCAGTCGGTTTTACAACTTTATTTCTTGAGTTGTTCGTTTCTTTCTACTCTAGAATTTTCTCTTCCCGTGGGAATTGGCTCTGGAGCACCAAGGATAATGATAATTGGAACCTAACTGCTTTGATGAGAAAAGCTGGGGACCAGATCAGCTAGAAGTGGCAAAACAGGTGGATTTTCTTAAAACATGAGACGGCCAACAGATTGCCTTATATGGGCTGGAGCTTTCAGGCTAATGGATATGGGGATATTTATGGATAACTTCACAAAGTAATGTTTTCTTTCCACTGGGTGCATGGGGGATTAACTTTTACATTTGTCATATAGCTCTGATCTCTTTATATTGTACTAGCCTTGCCAGCGCGCAGTTACATTCAGCTATTTTCCACAAAGAAGGAAAAAAGCAAATGCTCTGGATAAAACAAAAGACTCTAATTTCAGGCACCTCACAGGGCTCCCTTCAGCCTGACAATGGGGACTAGCCTCAAGGTGTCTCTACCTAAACTGCGTTTTAGCAACTATTTGGGCTGTCCCAAGGAGTGTTCTCTTCCCACCCATAGTATTCCCTCCACTGCCCCTTGACTTTGGTCTCTTGGGATTTTATAATCCTTAGGAGTCTGATAGGCCTTCGGTGCTGTCAATTTTCCATCTTAGGGAAGTACCACCACATTTGATTTCAGGCTTTTGCCACAAGTCTGCAACTGTCCCTTTAAAAATGTTCCTACAAGGTCAGCCGCCATCTTTTTAGAAGGGTTTTCAGGTGAGTGCCAGCAACTTCTGCGGAAATTAGCCTTCATCAAATAAAAGCAAAAAACAATCTAAGTTACTGTGAATACGTAATAGGAACAGAACAGAACCTCATGCAGTGTTGTCTTCCTAAGTCCACAGATAGCTTCAGTGCCTCTGCTTCTGCTCAGAGCTTTCCCAAGCTACAACAGAGAGAAAAATGACCCATCTTATCACTTTTTTACAGTTGCTGTTCAGAACCCTGAGGACAGCACGGAAACTTACCCAACTGCGCTAAGTTACATTTTTCTGCTGCTGGGGTAAGCTCAGAGCAGCACAAAAGGCTGTCACTGATGCTATTCATTGGTGAGAATAATCCAAGAGAGGGGGGCTGGGGAAGGGTGTGTGCAGGGGAAACATTCCCCTTCCAGTTGCCAGAAAGCAGAGCCGCAGTTGAGTACTGGAGATGCACAGCTCTATCGCTGCAGCCAGATACCTGAGGGATGTCAAAGTAATGGAGATGCCACCATCCCAACTCCTAGCAACCAGGGAGCTCTTGAGCAGGTTTGGGAAGCAGAAAAAGTGCTCCTTCTCCCCTCCAATAGCAAGAAGGAGGTTGAGGAAATAGTTTTGGGTTTACCCAGATACACAAAAAGCACATTTGTAAAATACTCATGTTCTACAAACCCCTTTCCCTCTTGGCGTTCTCCTGTCCTGCTACCTAACGCACCAATGTGGAGCTTCACGTTTAAAATGGAAGGCCATACAAGCACAACCATGGTCTTTCCAAAATCCACCTACTGCCTCTTGGAAGGTCAGACTCACAATATTGCAAACTTCTCAACAGTGTATGCACCAGAAAGCAATACATTTAAGGGGGTGGTCGTACATCTACACAAAGTTGTCAGTGAGAAGGCATTATTGTTTCCCTTTCAGACACTTTTGCTAGAAAAAATACAGCAGGAAATCAAATGATATTGAACTGACAGTCAAGCAAGTGCAATAACGTACTTGAACAGTGATTCATAAAAGCAGAATTCAGTTATAGTAAGCTGGCTTGACTTGTTAAAGCCTCAAAAAGGCCACAGGGCATGCTGAGAATCACCATTTCCATTATGATTTAGGATTTACTCATTTCAAGGTATCAAAAATAAATTTCTCTTGCTTTGATGTTTTCCATGATGCAACACCACCAGGACAGACAAATGGATGAGTCTTCATCTGTCAGTCAGCCCAGTTGTATCCAATCCAGATCAGGTTTTTCATGTCTCGCTCCTCCTCACAACTTGCAGGCAAGATTCCCAGTTAAGAACCTCCAGAGCTAGAGAGAATATATGGCTAATCTACACTAGGTTTGCTAGCTAGGTCCATACTAAGCCTGCATATTACAGGAAACAATTAGTCAGGTATGAGCATTCCTTTTGCCATGGTATAACTGACACCAGTTTGGACAAATAGGCCTCTCCTTTTTACTTCCAAAAATTGGAGGGCAACACAGTGTATCCCAGGTACTTTGTAGTCCTCAAAAGCTGAGGAGATCAGAGGCTGATTCTAGATTTAAAATGACTGAATTGGTTTGACAGATAACAAAATTTAACAATGGTGTCTTCATTCATTTCTTGTGGCCATAGATCTGTGAGACTGTTAGTATCCATTGATTTGTAGGACACTTGTCTTCCCATTCTCCTATGTTTTAAGCCTATCAGAGTTTCATTAGATTTTCTTCTGGACAGCTGCATTTTTAGCTCATTGCATTTGCTCTTCAATTTGCCCTTGGCCCTGTGGTTGTGGGTTGCAGTAGTCACATTAGGTGTCTGCCTAATTCTCTACCTGGATGATGATGGGCTAGGCTGGACTCAGGTGTTCCAGGACCCTGATGATGCTCAATGATTTTGGCATGGTGGTAAATTGTGAAAAGAGATGCATCTTCCTTCAGATATTGTTCTGCGAGTGGTTGTAAACATGCCAGGTAAGCCATTCTCTGCCCCTGCCCCCAGCAATCCTCAAGCTAGGGGCTGTGATTAATCTCTGCTGGTCCAGGGCTCAGAATCCATCCAGTTATGTAGAACCTTGCTGGAAGGCCTGGCATTGTGCCAGGACTCTGTCCCATGGGCTGGGTTCTCAACCATTCCGATCTCTGTTACCTTCCCCCTGTGTTGGGATCTCTCTCTCTCTCCTTTTTACTTCAGACTCGTTGGATATTTCTGTTGTACATGGGTGGATATGTCAGAGCTCCTTCTCACCAGCTCTTTCACTTTGCTTCCCTACGAGCCTCAGACGGCTAGTGAACTTTTCCACTAGAAAAGGGCCATATGTCCCAGTACAGACCCATCGGGGACACCACTGTTTATCTCTCTCCATTCTGAGAATTGACCATTTATTCCTACCCTTTGTTTCCTATCTTTTAACCAGTTACCAATCCATGAGAGGCCCTTCCCTCTTATCCCACGGCTGCTTACTTTGCTTAAGAGCCTTTGGTGAAGGACCTTGTCAAAGTCTTTCTGAACATCTAAGTACACTGGATTAATAAGACTTAAGCACACACTTGAATGGGATGTTCCATAATTACAGTTAAGTCAATGAGACTATTCACAGTGCATGAAGTTAAGGATATATATAAAATCCTATTTTTCAAGTAAAGAACATATTTGCTCCTATCAACAACAAAAAAAAACAGCTTTTAATGAAAAATACAGGAAAGCTTCAATTTTGTTTCCATCAAAGCTCAAGGCATTTGCTAATACAGGAGCGATTTTGGAGTAAAAAGGAGAGAGAGAGAGAGAGAGAGAGAGAGAGAGAGAGAGAGAGAGAGAGAGAAAGAAACAGAATGACAGAGGACAAAGGCAGCAAGGACACCAAGATATATTTTTCTTAAATGTATTGAAGGGTATTTTTAACCTTATGCTCCTGCCTAGTTTTGCAAAAGGAGCAGGATTTCACTGGGGAGGTTTTATAGGATCAGCTACCCTGGGGAACTTGAGGCACTGGCTAACTCCTTTTCATCACCATTCACAAGAGAGACTACAGTTATATAAATTAATGGCACAGAAACCAGAGCAGGAATTATTTCATTAGTTTTTATGCCCATGGGAAACCTCTCTTCACAAATCCTTACAAACATAAGGGGATGAGTGCTACATTTTAGCTGGAGTTTTATTTCTGAATCTCTTAAACTATCACTTCAGTTAAATAGAGCTAATACATTAGGACCTAAAACCTAATATAATGTCCCCCACCTTACCCCACCACCATGACAAAAACACTAAGCAATCCACTTGTTCTTGGCTTACCTGCATTTCTCTGCATCCCTAGCTCTTTATTTTGGTACCTCTCTCAGCCTGTCCCTGTCCATCTGCATTTAACCGCACAGTAGGGTTCATGCAACTACCCACTGTTGTGGTAAATTCTGAATGCCTCACACAATCTACAATAAGCAAGCACTTCAGGCATGCATTAAATGAAGATGTGGTGGCCTTAAGTCAAAGTTCTCAATTTTTGTGGTTTTAAACGTTAAACAAAGTTATTTTTATACAGCAAGTGATGTGTTTAACATTAACTAATACCACACAAGTGTTATTTAGAATGGAACAAACAAGATGACTAACATCAGCATAAAGGGCATTTATAATGCTGAACATAAATACAAATGGATCACTCTCAGACCACGTTCCAACAGAAAGGAATTCTCTCACTCTAGTCAGGGGGAGAGGGGGAGAACTAGAAGCAAAACAAAAAGGAGATTATGATCTAGTGAGCGGTGCTGTAACTTGGTGGGATTATTTTCATAACTGCAGTGTTAACAGAGAGTGATATAATTTACAAAGAAGAGAGAAGGGGGTAGCACTTCATTGAAAGCCATTTGCAGTCCATTACAATTCAGCTAAAAATGTGTAGTAGTACCCAAAGGTGTTTCCACACACAGCCCCACCCTCAACAAACATACAATCTAAAAAGACAAGAGACAAAAGATGGGGCAAAGGGAGACAATATAAAAACAAAGTGATCAAGGAGATGGTAACATACATTATTTAGTAGCTTGTTGTTTTGGGGTTTCTATATATAGTTTTGTATAGAATACTTCCATCTACAGAACTGAGGTTATTCAGGAAGTACAGGTCAATTGATAAGTAGATAACTCAGTGATATCGTTTCCTGTAGGAGTTGTGAAAGAAGTGGGTTTGCAGGAGGGAGAGCAGTGTCTTTGCGAACCAGCTCAGGAAGGCCATGTCATGAGTAGAGGACAGCATGAAAGACCATAGTGTGATGAAGGAGGCAAAACTGAGACTGACACAAGGTCACAGCAGTGAGGGACAGAGTTATGTAAGGCTCAGCATAGTCATACAGGGAAAATTCAAGGTAAGGGGTGAGAAAGGAAGAAGCTGCCTTAAAATGGAATGACTCCAGAGATAATTTCAGAAGAGGATCTGGATTTTTGAGTGCCTGGATAGAGCCCTGCAAATCCATGGATGCCCGCTTTATATCCATGAGCCCTTTCTGCAGATCAGATGCGGATACAAATTTGACTTTGCGTGTGGAGATGGCTGGAGCAATAAATGAAAACAGTATGGATGGCTGATCATTTTGAGATGGAATAACCAAAAAGAGCAAGAGAAGAAAAAAGGATGAACATGGGGTAATGTTGTCCAAAAACTGACCAGTGGGAAAACAAGATAACAGTCTATGTCTAAGGATAAGAAATTAAGCACAAAAGTAGAAACCTCCATAGGCATATCTGCTACATACTACCAGGACTAGAGAAGAACATTAACAAAAAGGCCCTGAATCAACTGTTGAGAACTCTAAATAACAAGATACTCTACTCAGATGGCATTTGCTGCTGGGTAACTGATACAACCAACATGCAAAAAAGATTCCTATTTTCTGTAATAGTTGTCAATAGGGAATTGTCACTGAACAGATGCGTTTCTTGTGGGGTTCCACAGGGATCTGTATTATACCCAATGCTATTCAACAGCTTCATCTATGATCTGGAAGTAAATATAAATCACTGCTTACAAAATTTGAAAACAAAAAAAAAAAATCACACAAAAATTGGCCAAGTAGTAAATAATGAGGAGGATAGGCAATCAAACAGAACAATTTGGATCAGTTGGTATCCTAAGCCCATTCAAACAAAACATGTTTTAATACAACCAGATGTCAGGTCAAACGTCTACGAACAAGGAATGCAGGTGATATCTACAGAATGGGGGACTGCCCTCTGCAAAGCAGCAACTCCTATGTCCCACTTTATTATACATACCCAATAGCTTCATATTTACGGTTCCTATCTTTACATCCAATGCGTGGAATTTTGGGTCCAGCAGGTTTGAATGGCTTCCATCTTAGAGGTGTAAGCATTCCCTGTGTATGGTTTTAGTTGCTTAAATGGGTCTAGAAAATTCAAGCTGCCTGTGGGATGGAAACAGATGGCTTCAAAAACAAGACATGTCTCAGACTGTACTTTGGTTTTGCCCATTTGTAGCTTTTATTTTTAGTTGAAACATGCACCAGATATGTGCCAAAGCTTGCCAGCCACAGAGAGATTTTCTAGGGCTCTGTAATTGTGAATGTTAAACCTTCCTTTCTGGAGCTATCTCAGCACATTTGCTTTTCTCACGACTAAGCTATGCCCCCACGTGGGAAATTTCAAGTGCTTGTCCCCAGGAGGAAATTAGCTAGGGATCTGAAGTCTGATTAGGCTGTTCAACAAGACATCTTTGCTTACTTCCTTTCTCCTAGCACCACATCTGCACGTCTGAGGAAACAAACGCCCTGTTAGTCTAGCTCCCAGCTCTAAACTAAACCACACACCCTTCCTGAGTAGGTTCCAGTTACACACAGAAGTTGAGAAGTAGTCAGACTTCAACCAAAAGATGCATGGAATGTGCGTCTCTGGGTTGCTATAGAGATGCTGTGTAGACATCTCCAAATTCAAGTGTAGCAACAGAACACACACGACAGACATATCAGATCAGAACCACAAAAGGTTCTCAAGGAAAAGCCTTTTTACAGCTGTGTTACCTAGCTTTGTTTATGTTATAAATTTCTACTTTCAGTCCAAAGTTTACATCCTATTTTGGAAGGATCCCATGTTTTCAGACATCATAAAGGCAGATCAAAAGACAAACAAGCACTACGGGAGTTGTGCTTCTATGAAGTTTTCTTAGAGTCATTTTGGGTGATCTGCTTAGAATACAAAGCCTGAATACATGAAATATAGATTAATTTCTACAGTATCATTGCACTTGCAGTAGCTGCTGTCCAAATAAAATGAATGCAGTATTTGTCCAAAAAAACACACAGATTTTAACCATGACACCTACGTTCATACACTGTAAGCTACCACTAAAAAGTTTAGTGAAATACTTGTGCACCCAAAAATACAACCATGAAATTACATTTGATTTTTAAGCCAATGTCTTTTTCCTCCTCTAAAGCTCATTTATCATATTCTTTAACCTAAAAAAAGTGTTTATTTTCAAATTTGGTTAAAATAAACCAAATTGAACTCAAGTTAGTATTACAGTGATTTGCAGCAATGGACGTATCTGAGATCCACACAAACCTATAGCTCCTCTACCTCTAAATGTTGATTATTTTCAAGCCAATAAAAGAGGTTTGGTGCTATTATGAAGACAAGGCACTGCAGAGGAAAATATTTGGGGTCGGAAGAAATCTTCAAAAACTCTTAACTATAAAATATAAACAGTAAATATTTAATTGGTTGTACTTTGCATTGCTGGTAAGAAATACATATACTGCAATTCTGACCCCGTTCATTACATATGCAAGACTTTACATATTAAGAAAGGTTTCAGAGTAGCCGCCGTGTTAGTCTGTATTCGCAAAAAGAAAAGGAGTACTTGTGGCACCTTAGAGACTAACAAATTCATTTGAGCATAAGCTTTCGTGAGCTACAGATCACTTCATCGGATGCATTCAGTGGAAAATATTTATATACATAGAGAACATGAAACAATGGGTGTTACTATACACACTGTAACCAGAGTGATTACTTAAGGTAAGCTATTACCGGGGGGGGGGGGGCAGGAGGGCAGCCTTTTGCAGTGATAATCAAGGTGGGCCATTTCCAGCAGTTCACAAGAACGTCTGAGGAACGGTGGGGGATAAACATGGGGAAATAGTTTTACTTTGTGTGATGGTACTCTTCTGGCTCTGTCAACCGCATTTGCTCCAACCCCTCAGACAGAGACAAACACCTACAAGATCTCTATCAAGCATTCTTACAACTACAGTACCCACCTGCTGAAGTGAAGAAACAGATTGACAGAGCTCGAAGAGTACCCAGAAGTCACCTACTACAGGACAGGCCCAACAAAGAAAATAACAGCACGCCACTAGCCATCACCTTCAGCCCCCAACTAAAACCTCTCCAATGCATCATCAAGGATCTACAACCTATCCTGAAGGACGACCCATCACTCTCACAGATCTTGGGAGACAGGCCAGTCCTTGCTTACAGACAGCCCCCCAACATGAAGCAAATACTCACCAGCAACCACACAACAGAACCACTAACCCAGGAACCTATCCTTGCAACAAAGCCCGCTGCCAACTGTGTCCACATATCTATTCAGGGGACACCATCATAGGGCCTAATCACATCAACCACACTATCAGAGGCTCGTTCACCTGCACATCTACCAATGTAATATATGCCATCATGTGCCACCAATGCCCCTCTGCCATGTACATTGGTCAAACTGGATAGTCTCTACGTAAAAGAATAAATGGACACAAATCAGACGTCAAGAATTAGAACATTCAAAAATCAGTTGGAGAACACTTCAATCTCTCTGGTCACTCGATTACAGACCTAAAAGTGGCAATACTTCAACAAAAAAACTTCAGAAACAGACTCCAATGAGAGACTGCTGAATTGGAATTAATTTGCAAACTGGATACAATTAACTTAGGCTTGAATAGAGACTAGGAGTGGATGGGTCATTACACAAAGTAAAACTATTGCCCCATGTTTATCCCCCACCCCCCACTGTTTCTCAGACGTTCTTGTGAACTGCTGAAGATGGCCCACCTTGATTATCACGACAAAAGGTCGTTCCCCCCTCCTGCTCTCCTGCTGGTAATAGCTCACCTTAAGGGATCGCTCTGGTTACAGTGTGTATAGTAACACCCATTGTTTCATGTTCTCTATGTATATAAATCTCCCCACTGTATTTTCCACTGAATGCATCCGATGAAGTGAGCTATAGCTCACGAAAGCTTATACTCAAATAAATTTGTTAGTCTCTAAGGTGCCACAAGTACTCCTTTTCATATTAAGAAAGATTCTTGATTTTTTTTGAAGGGACTGTCAAGGTTCCTTCCCCACTCTGAACTCTAGGGTACAGATGTGGAGACCTGCATGAAAAACCCTTAAGCTTATTTTTACCAGCTTAAGTTAAAACTTCCCCTTACCTTTTGCCCTTGGCCTTTATTGCTGCCACCACCAAGCGTCTAACTAATATATAACAGGGAAAGAGCCCGCTTGGAAACGTCTTTCCCCCCAAAATCCTCCCAAACCCTCTTTCCTGGGGAAGGCTTGATAAACATCCTCCCCAGTTTGCATCGGTGAAAACAGACCCAAACCCTTGGATCTTAAGAACAATGAAAAAGCAATCAGGTTCTTAAAAGAAAAATTTTAATTGAAGAAAAAGTAAAAGAATCACCTCTGTAAAATCAGGATGGTAAATATCTTACAGGGTAATCAGATTCAAAACACAGAGAATCCCTCTAGGCAAAGCCTTAAGTTACAAAAAGACACAAAAACAGGAATATACATTCCATTCAGCACAGCTTATTTTATCAGCCATTTAAACAAAACAGAATCTAATGCATACCTAGCTAGATTACTTACTAAGTTCTAAGACTCCATTCCTTTTCTGTTCCCGGCAAAAGCATCACACAAACAGCTTTGAAAGTATCTTGTCTCCTCATTGGTCATTTTGGTCAGGTGCCAGCAAGGTTATCCTAGCTTCTTAACCCTTTACAGGTGAAAGGGTTTTTCCTCTGGCCAGGAGGGATTTAAAGGTGTTTACCCTTCCCTTTATATTTATGACAGGGACAAAATGAAAAAACAGTAGACGTCTTAAACTATGTCTCCCTCCACACCTCTGACAAGTCAGTCAAAGGAGTTTGTCATAAACATTAATGACTGTTCAGGCTTTGTAGAGTGTGGACCAATAAGTCCTGTACGTAAGGGTCTGAATATTATTTGTCTGCTTGGACAAGATAAAAACAACCACAGAGACAACCTCCCTTAGCTGCAAAAGTTACAAATTCAGTGAGAAACCCAGTGGACAATGTATGTGTAGCATGTGATTTTCAAAGAGTTATACTTCTGTCAGATAATTAAATTTCAACCCCTAGCCCTTTAGACTATAAAGATGCTCCAAATACAAAAGGTAGAAGAACTGCATTTGGATTTATAAAAGGAAAAGTGTATTCTTTTTAAATACTCAAACACACCACCACTAATTTTGCTCAAACTTAAAAAATAATAAATAAAAAGTACTTTTGAACAGAAACCAAGTATATAGAACTTCATCACAGAGGGTAAAAGTTTCAGAAAACTGTGAGCAGCTGAAAATGGGGAGTTAGAATAGAAACCACTACACAATCTTACGCACTGTAAACTCATTAAAGTTAGGAAACAGCTTCTGATTTTTAGGAATACACTAAATTCATCTAACCACAAATTCATCCAACGATGGCTTTTTATACATACACTCACTATCAGGCCGATTGTCCTGAAGTTTGCAATTTTATCCTTACTGGGTTTGTTTGGGTTGAGTTGATCAAAAGCGGAGTTGATCAAGTTCCTTCTCCGTACATTAACAAAAACAATGTATTAAGTAGAGGATTACTGAGCACGAGTCAGCTAAAAACATTCAAGAAATTTCACCAGTAATCACTGAACACTTTGACAATTTTTTGCATTATATGACTAGCTAGAAAGCTGCAAGTATATTAATCAAATACCAGTAAAATGCATCTAATAATATATCTGAATTATTTTTCTTATGATTTGCTCAGTAATAAATTATTTGGAAAAAATCTAATCAAAAACTGATAAAGTTATTGTTAAATACAGTGGCGTTTGAACAACAAACTACTATTTTATTCTTTTAAACTGAAGGCATGTGGGATATGACAGCATACTTTTTCCCCCCTTGGCTAGCAGAGGCTAAGTCTTCAGACTGATGTGTGTCAAGTGCAACGTTGAAATTCTGCTGGACTTTCTTTTAAGCAAAAGATTAAATAATACACACCTCTTAAGGGCACAACCGATATGCCATTGGTCAATTAGGACCGGGAAACCATACAGGAAGATTTGGATGACCTTGTAAACTGGAGTAATAGTAATAGGGTGAAATTTAATAGTGAGAAGTGTAAGATTATGCATTTAGGGATTAATATCAAGAATTTTAGTTATAAGCTGGGGACGCCTCAATTAGAAGTAATGGAGGAGGAGAAGGACCTTGGAGTATTGGTTGATCATAGGATGACTATGAGCCGCCAATGTGATATAGCCGTGAAAAAATCTAATGCGGTCTTGGGATGCATCAGGCGAGGCATTTCCAGTAGAGATAAGGAGGTGTTAGTACCGTTATACAAGGCACTGGTGAGACCTCACCTGGAATACTGTGTGCAGTTCTGGTCTCCCATGTTTAAGAAGGATGAATTCAAACTGGAACAGGTACAGAGAAGGGCTACTAAGATGATCCGAGGAAAGGAAAACCTGTCTTATGAAAGGAGACTCAAGGAGCTTGGCTTGTTTAGCCTAGCTAAAAGAAGGTTGAGGGGAGATATGATTGCTCTCTATAAATATATCAGAGAGATAAATACCGGAGAGGGAGAGGAATTATTTAAGCTCAGTACCAATGTGGACACAAGAACAAATGGATATAAACTGGTCATTGGGAAGTTTAGACTTGAAATTAGACAAAGGTTTCTAACCATCAAAGGAGTGAAGTTTTGGAATAGCCCTCCAAGGGAAGCAGTGGGGGCAAAAGACCTATCTGGCTTTAAGATTAAACTGGATAAGTTTATGGAGGAGATGGTATGATGGGATAACATGATTTTGGTAATTAATTGATCTTTAAATATTCATGGTAAATAGGCCCAAAGGCCTGTGATGAGATGTTAGATGGGGTGGGATCTGAGTTACTACAGAAAATTCTTTCCTGGATATCTGGCTGGTGAATCTTGCCCATATGCTCAGGGTTTAGCTGATCGCCATATTTGGGATCGGGAAGGAATTTTCCTCCAGGGCAGATTGGAAGAGGCCCTGGAGGTTTTTCGCCTTCCTCTGTAGCATGGGGCACAGGTCACTTGCTGGAGGATTCTCTGCTCCTTGAAGTCTTTAAACCACGATTTGAGGACTTCAATAGCTCAGACATAGGTGAGAGGTTTATCGCAGGAGTGGGTGGGTGAGATTCTGTGGCCTGCGTTGTGCAGGAGGTCGAACTAGATGATCATAATGGTCCCGTCTGACCTTAGTATCTATGAATTACACAATGGTATTGATAAATACTATTCAGGATTTCTAACCTGCCAGACTTCACAGATGACCGTAATACCAGATTATTAGTGCAGTTTTCAAATTAAGGTATAGTACATTAAGTATACTGCCGCACATGTGTATCAAATCTTTGAGCAGTAGTTCACATCCAAGCCCCCACAACAGGTTATTTCTCTCTTTTTTTTTTTTTCCTATATTTTTCAGTGCAGAATGAAATCAACAATATGGACTAAAGCCTTCCTGTTCTTCTCACACATTGACACATCAAAGCGGTCTGAAACTCAGAAGTGCAAAACAGGCAGCTGAACATTTTCATAATTCCAAGAGAAAGACTGATTTAAAATTATTATCTAGCAAAACCTTCCAGTACAAGACAGTATAAATAAATCAAGTTCTAGAAAAGTTAAAGTTTTCTCCTTGGTTGTAAATATTAAGTAATAAACTTGCTTTCTTATAATTCTATTTTCCTGACAAAATACAACCTTTTATGGACTGCAGTGTTATTTCTAACTCAAAGTATGTTTTTTAAATAAAAGTTTGAATCATATGGAAGTGCACAACTTTAAGACAACAATTTCCATTCTCACAAGACTGTCCCTCACCAGGTAAAAGAACACAGAGGCTTCTGCTGAATTCTACTTGATCCTTCTTTCACCCCAGAGCGCCCAGTAAACCATACTAGCTGTCATAAATACTAAGGCTGCACAATTGTTATCCAAGGCCTGCTTTATTTTGTAAGAAACTACATTTTTGTTTATAGTTTCACAGCCCTCGATATCTCAAAAATGAAGCCCAGAGCCCCCCTGATTTGCCATCTCTCAAATGCAGAGATTCAGCTCACAAGGCTATGAGACTACAGGTCAGTTACTTCTCCCACACAAACACAATATAACAACCCAAAGCCACAATTCTAAGTTTTCTTTACCTTAATGCAGTGGGAAGGAGGGGTTGTCTAAAAGCCCTCTTAGCTATTGTAATATTGGTCTGTAAAATCAGCTACTAGCTTTGGGGAATGAGAGGAGAAAAAGATAGAAGATAAAACTGCAAGGCTGCCACAAACAAACAGAAGATATTTTTTGAAAGAGGATGGAACAGAGAAGAGCATCCCAAACTTTTTTTTTTAAATGATGCAAGTCTTTGTCGTATATTGCACTAAAACAAGCTGGGTTTTATGTCCTTTTCTGCCATCTGTCTATGAAGAACTCTCTTATCGATGTTGGTCATGGACAGCTTCCCAAGGAACCCAATAGGTGTTCCTCTCTAGTTTTAGGATTTTTTTAAGCCACACAAGTTCTAGGTACATTTATCTGAACATTAGGTGCAGCTGTAAGGTTCCTAGAAAGTTGCCCACACAGTGCCACATTTGGGAACCTTTTCTGTAGAGCCACACATCCATGCTTAGCAAAAGGCAAATGCTGAACAATACCCCCCAAATTACAAGATTGCTCAACTATACCAGATTTCGGAGTACATCATTCATTGTGGACAGGAAGTGACCTTTTTCCCATAGCAATAGGACACACTCATTGTTACTGAACATGGATATGAGCAAGGCTGAATCATGACAATGTTGCTATAGCATTTAACGGGGTAGAACTCACAATTTTTAAGGTCAGGATGATCATGTCATCTGACCACCTGCAGGGCACAGGCCAGAGAATTTCCCAGTGACCTTTCCTTCCCATCAAGCTTGTAACTTCTGGTTGAGCCTGGGCAGGCACTTTGGGAAAATCAATCCAGATGGGGCGCTCACACATTTTAAAGGCTAGACACCAGAACCTTACCAAGTTATAACTGACACAAGAAATCACCCAAACAGCAAGGATTTCAAATAACTTGCAGAGACGCCCAGCCCCAAATCAGGTGTATAAAGAGGCATACTCTTGCAAGAGATGCTGTGAGACGTGAATCAACACAGAGAAAGAGTGTGAGAAATGGAACAGACCCCAATTTGAAGTGGACAGGCTGAAGTCCTGGGAAGGGTGTGAGGGAGCAGCCCTCTGCCCCCATAAGACACTCACAGATGAGGACTCCAGACAAGTGGGCGAAAAGGCAGGCTCAACCAACAATGTGAGACACACACATATGACCTGGCTGGGGAGAACTCTTACCCTGGTGCTGGTAGCCCTCCAGCCCTAGTGAAGGTCAGTCGCCTCAGGCAGGGGTATGGTGGTGCCCTGGGGAGGGGTTTCTTACCCTGGCACTGGCAGCTCACTAGACCTAGGTGGCATATGCAGGGGTAATCCCAGGCAGGGAAGGGGTACAGGAGGTGCTCTGGGCACAGGGGCTGCGAGCCCCGGGCAAGGTGTGTAGGGGTACCCCCTGGCAGGGGGTGTCCCAGGGAAGGGTCTCTTACCCTCACACTGGTAGTCTGCCAGCCCTGGGCACAATGTTCAGGGGTAGCCCCGGCAAGGGGTGTTCTGGGCAGTAGCACTGCCAGCCCTGGGCAGGGTGGCTAGGGGTATCCCAGATAGGGGGTGTCCTGCGGAACATAAATAGGGGAACCCACCGGCAGGGGTGCCTAGGGGAAGGATGCACAGGGGGTAGGACCAGGGGAAGGTGGGTAGGGGGTGTCCTGGGCACGGTCCCTTACCCTCACACTGCTAGCCTGGAGCAGGGTGCATAGGGGTTAGCCCCGGCAGGGGGTGTCCCAGGGAAGGTAGATAGGGGAATCTGCAGGCTGGGGGTGTCCCAGGGCAGGGCACACGGGGGCTAGCTGGAGAAGGGGGGGAGCCCCGGGCAGTCCCTTACCCTCGTACTGGTAGCCCGCCAGCCCCGGGCAGGGTGTGTAGGGGTACCTGCCGGCAGGGGCTGTCCCAGGGAAGGCACAGGGGGATAGCCCCAGGCAGAGTGTGTAGGCGTAGCCCCGGCAGGGAGTACCCCAGGGAAGGTGGACAGGGGGAATCTGCGGGCTGGGGGTGTCCCGGGGCAGGGCGCACGGGGGGTAGCCCAGGGGAAGGGGGAGCCCCAGGCGGTCCCTTACCCTCGCACTGGTAGCCCGCCAGCCCCCAGATGAAGTCGGTGCAGCAGTGGCAGAAGGTGGGCTTCGTCAGGGTCACCCTGCGGAAGCCGTGCCCGGGCGCGCCGAACGGAGCCGGCGGCGGCTGCGAGCGGCTCCTGCCACCCAGCTGGGGGCTGGAGGCCGGGCTGCCCCCGCGGCTGCCGAGCAGGGCGCGGGCTCCGACCGCCATGGCCCCGCAGCCCGGGCCGGCCGGGTCCGCTCCCTCCTCCCGCGGGGCAGCGGGGCGGTCCCTGCGCCGCCGGGCCCCGGCCCCCGAGGCAGCTACGCGCCGCGCTTCCGCCCGGCTGGGGAGTGAGGGGGCGGCGCTTCGCACGCAGCGCCCAGCCGCAGAGCCGCTCGCCTCCCCCGGGCCCGGGCCGAGCCGCTCGCCTCCGCCCTGGGCCGGGCTGCCCCGCTCGCCTCCCTGCTCTGCGTCCCCAGTGGGCGCGGACAAGCCTGGGCGGACCAGCCGGAGCCGCAGCCCTGCAGGGAGAGAGCTGCTGCGGGAGCCCGTCTGTCTCTCTCCCCTCCTAGCCCGGGGGCTCTCCGGGCTTCGCCACCCGGGGACCCCCCGCCAGCCAGCCTTGGGCCATGTGGGCAACGTGGGGTCAGGCCCGGGGGGAGCTTGGTGCGCAAAGCAAAGGGGTTGGGGGGGGGCTGCCGCACCAAACTCCCCGCGGGCCTGACCCCACGTTGCCCACATGGCCCAAGGCTGGCTGGCGGGGGTCCCCGGGTGGCGAAGCCGGGAGAAGAGGTTTCCCTCATATTCGGGGTTCACAGTTTGGTTCAATGGCTCTCAGCCCCCCCCCCCCAGTCCAGCTCCCCTGCTCCCAGGATTTTGTCTCTTAATCATCTTTTGCCCCCACTCCCCAGCCGTTCCCTGGGCAGCAAGCCAGGCCTGCCCCAGCACAGGGGCTGGCCGCGTGCCAGGGCCTTGCACTGAACTAACCCCAAGGGCCGGGCAGCTGCAGGAAACCCGAGGGGTTCTGCTGGGTGGGCGCTGCAATCAGAAAGTGAGAAGTGGCAGTTGGGGTGGGCGGTGTTGTTCCTTTGATGCCCTTCAAAAGCTCTTGTGTTTGGCTGGAAGGAGGAGCGTGTGCCGGGTGTCACCACAAGCAAAGCTGTCTAGGGGGCATGGTTCATATGAAGATGCAAAGGGCAGCGGTAGGTGTAGGCCAGGGCTTACCGAGCCTTTCCTCCCCGGAGAGGATGGCTGAGAAAAGACCAACAGTGTTTCCATGGGGGTGGTTCTAACTACTAGAGCAGCTCCGACAACCAAACCGGGAGAAGATGCTGATGTGATTCCAAGGAGCGTAGAAAGGCCACACCGTCCTTCCTGAGCATCTCACGCTGTTTGGAACAGGTAGAGAGAGACCAGGTGGGCGAGGTCCTGTCGTGTAATGGGCCGACTTCGGGTGGTGAGAGAGACAAGCTTTCGAGCTTACTTCAGCTTTAGGAAGAAGAGCTCTGTGTGGCTCCAAGGCTTGTCTCTATCTCCAAGAGAAGTAGGTCCAATAAAAGATATTCCCTCCCCCAACTTGTCTCTCTATCCTGGACCCACACAGCTACAACACTGCATGAAACAGCTAGAGGGGAGGCAACCACCTCCCGCTCAGAGACTGCTGCTCTAGGTTGATAACCAACCACCCTTTTGATTTCCTCATTGGCTCCATTCATTTCTTTTCCCCTCCTCCTCGGGGAAAAAAGGAGCTGGCTAAGTAGTGTCCTGCAAACAGGCTGTGCTGGTTTAAAAGGGAGTGTTGCTCGCTGAAATAAATGTTAAGCCTTCTGCATTGTAATTCTTGGCAAGAGACACATTTTCAGAGGTTGCTAAAGAGAGCATCTATTTCCTTGGGGAGAGATTCTTGTCAGGTTTAAATTACCTAAATAAAGAGCGATTTGAAAATGAATATCGGGAAAATAAACTGTCTGATGGTGAGATCAGTTATGTGAAGGAATGATTTCCCATGAGAAAACGGTGGAAGCCCCAGCACCCAGGCAGTCTAAAAATAAAATAGACAATGTACTAGAAATTGTGAGTAAGAATCCTCTGTTGGCTAGGGGCACAGAAGAAATCCTCCGCTATACCAGCTCTTTCCTTGTTCAATTTCTGTTACCTTCATAGAGGTTAGGAGGTTCTTCAACCCGGAGCTGGCTGAAGATGTAATAATCACAGAGCCAACCAAATACAGATCCCACCCACTACGAAATACATGATGCACCAAGGAAAGAAAAGGAACCGCCATAACCTGGCTCGTTAAAAAGCCACCTAGTGGTGAAACTGTGGCATTAAGATTGATAAAGTCGGAAGAGTTGCAAGATTTATAGTTTGCTGAATCTGATGGCAGTGTAATCATTCCCTATCTGCCAACGTCCTTAACTGTAAAAGGAATCACTTGTAAATTGGCACATTTTCATATATTTGCATAAATTCAGACAAGCCACTAGCAGCATGTTCTGTCCAATTTTAAAGTTATACTGTAACCTTCTTAACTTGAAGATATAAGTGCATTGTTTGTAATTGCCAAAAGTGAGAATATGGCATATAATTACTTTTTCTGCTATTTGTAGAAAGTAATATACAAAGACCCCCCAAACAGGATCAAAAGCCTGCAGAGTGTTAAAAACTATACACATAGTGAGAGAAAATCCCTGACCTTTCACCTAATTTTAAAATAATTGTAAGTGATGTCTCTCTTGGGGAGAGGTAGGGGTTTACACTTTGGTGACATTTGAACCATACTGAATCAGATCAACAGTCCATCCGGTCCAGCATCCTGTATTTGACAGTGGCAAATACCAGCTGCTTTGAAAGAAGAAACCCTGAAGCGGACAATTATAGAATAACCTGGTCCCAGGAAAAGTTTGTGCCTAACTTCAAATAGTTACTTTGGGATATGCCCTACAGCATGAGATTTAATGTCCTTCCAAAATGTTATCAATTATAACTTTGGACATTTGTATTATCCATATAAACACTGAATCCATTTTTTAATCCTACTAAGCTCTTGGCCTTAACACAGTGATTCCCAAATTTTAACAACCTGTGAACCCCTTTCAATAAAATGTCAAGTCTCACGAACCCCCTCCGAAAAATTAATATTTCCAGGGATTTTCTCCTTTACCTGAGTATAAATTATAAAGGCAGTGATCCTGGAAATATAAAATTTGTTTTTATGACATGCTTATTGCACACTATTTATTATTATTTATCATTACAGTATTTTTATTATATTATGAAAACAGCAACACTCTTCCAAGATCTCACTTTCGTAGCTTGTATCACTTTGAATAAGCCTGTTATAAGACAAGGCTCCTATGTTTCATCAAGGAGTATCAGATGTGAAACAGCATGGAGATATTTAAGAAGCCAACACAAAGAGTTCCTCCTACACAAGCATTCAGGTCTTGAGCAGTCTGGGCAAACAACTCACATTACAACAAAGCTTAAACTTGTTCTTCATAATAATTTTAAAAACAATACTAGCTGCCTATTGAATTTTAAAAACAGCAACGAATATCCACCTCCCTTTCCATTTCTTATAAGGAGTCTTGAAGTTTAAATCTCCTCAGTGTGATAGATATGCTTGCTTTGATCTGCTTAGCTCTTGGAAGTCCAGGGGCTTCCTGCTGGCCCCGTGCTGTCCGGGATCCCTAGGGACAGCTCTCTCCGCCATTAGGGAATTTTTTCCTGAGAACCCCCTGTAACATTTTGTGAACCCCAGTTTGGGAACCACAGCCTTAACACTACCTTGCACCAATGAGTTCAAGTCTAATTGTGCATTGTATGGAAAGGTATTTTCTTTTCGGTTTTGAATTGGCGATCTTTCAGTTTCATTGAAAGTCACCTCATTCTGGTGTGATCAGAAATGGAGAATAGACACTTCTTCTCCATACCATTTTTTAATTTGTACACTTTGATCATATTCCCTCATATTTGTCTCCTTCTTCTGCTAAACTGGCCCAATTTTTAAAATCTCTCTTCAAATGCAAGTGTTTCCAGTTCCCTCTTCATTTTCATCATCTGCCACTGAAACTTCCTGTGTCTCATCCATCCTTATTGAGAAGAATGATCAGAACTGAACACAGTATCATTGTAGATGGGGGCTATACCCGTGATTTATATAATAGCATAATTTTTCCCACATTATTTTCTCAGTCCTTAGGCATCCTCACTTTCTCTGTTTCTGGACCTCAACTGCACATTGACTAGAGATAGTCACTGAGCTGTCCATTAGGATACCCAGCTCTTTTATTTGAGTTTATAGTTAATTTAGGATCTAGTCAGATATTTGAGCAGTTCAGGTGATTGCTTTCAATAAGCATTAATTACTTGGTAGTTGTTAACAGGTACTTGTATATGGCATCATGTGGCTCATTAACTTAGGTGACTAAAGTTACTCAGTCTTCTTGGGTCTTTACTAATCTCATTTGTTCCACCTGCAAGTTGCCACCTCACTTCTCACCCCTTTTCCAAATCATTAATATATTAACCATCAGTACAGCACTCTGGGGCTCCTACTGAACTGGTACAAAGAGTTTACAGTCTATATCCAGTATTGGGCCTGTTCTCTTTGATCCTAAGAATCCTTGGGTTGAAAAGGAACAACTGCTTTTTGGTAGTACTTAATTGACCCCCCCAGAATATCTAAAGAAAAGGCAGAAGCATAAAGCCATTCTGAGCAGCTCCTACAACATGGTTTAGAAAAGCTGCTTCTGGTACATAGAAAGGGATGGGACCTAAAACAATGCAGTCTGATTTTTTCCCCCTTAAAAAAATGTTTGTTCTCAGATCAGAGGGAACCCGATGAACAATCCCAAGGTAACTCCCAGAAAGTTGTTTTCCAACCATTCATATCTGAATGGCATTAATACAAGAAAACGTTTAAAACAATGGGCCAGATGCACAACTGATTTAGAGCAGCATAGCTCCATTAACTGCACCAACTTTAACTTTACCCCAGCTGAGGACCTGGCCCACAATATAGGGTCTCTAGCTTTACATATTCTAAATTAGGAGAGAAGACGTAAATTAAAGACTCCTTCTCAGCAGTGTTATTGGATTTTATTTTATTTATGAAACACCCACCAATTAGTCCCAGCTTTACTATGCAGTTTGCTTGCCCTGACTCTGCCAGCAGCCCTTTACCCAGAAGTCACCACTTCAAACCCAAGGCAGTTTGTTAGTGTCTGAGAGCTGACATTTGATGGCAGGTCCATAGCTTGCAACAGTTTTAGATCAGATTGGACCTATCAATATCCATTTAATTAGAGTTCATCCTACTCTTTGTGGTGAATTCACACTTGTCCCTTCTTGGGATGTTCATGCTCAGGCACAAGGTCTAAATCCCTCCATTCCCAACATTAAACAAGGCCATTAACCTCTCCCCTACGGCCAAGGCCTTCTTCATACTGCAGCTTCCAGGGCCTTGTCCCAGCTTGGTCTCCAAAGCCTTCTGGGGGAGTTTTCTGCCTCAGCTGCCCATCATGAGTGTGATGCAAGCACCTCTCCCCTCCCAGCACCTGTCCAGCTGCATGGAACCTCACAAATCCTCGGTTCTCCTGTTAAGCCACATATTCCCCATGGGACAGAAACACTGCTGCTGAAGCCACTTTGAAAAACTCTTCCATGCATTCAAAAGCAGGTCACACCCTACTGCTTTACAGGGTCATCAAGAGAGGACCTTGCCTCACTTATTAGCAGGGGGGAAGGAAGCTAAAAATACATCCTGTTTTCTAAGTCTGTATGTTTATCAAGTTTATTTTAATTAAACCTTCATGCTGCAGTTAAAGCACATTATACATCAATGCAGGGTAAGCACAGAGTTCCCTTAGTTCAGGGGTTCTCAAACTGGGGGTTGGGACCCCTCAGGGGGTCACAAGGTTATTACATGGGGGGTCACGAGCTATCAGCCTCCACCCCAAACCCCGCTTTACCTCCAGCATTTATAATTGTGTTAAATATATTTTAAAAAGTGTTTTTAATTTATATGGGGGAACGTTCACTCAGAGGCTTGCTATGTGAACAGGGTCACCAGTATAAAAGTTTGAGAACCATTGCCTTAGTTTTTTACGTCTGATGTTCCACTCGGATTTATAAGCAGTTCAGACACAGGTGCTGCATATATTGTAGAGGTCCGCCAGAATCCCAAACATTTCTCCTCTTATCTCTGGGAAACCAACTTAACCCAACAAGATGGCAGTTTCCTTGTGCAATTTGCTAGTGACCTTCTGCAGGATAGTCAGTCATCACTGGCAGCAACTATCAGAGACCGCAGCAGTTGAAGTGTGACTTAATTTCAGCTGTATTTCAAGGGCAAAATCTAAGACCTTTGAGAAAATCTCTGTTAAAGGACTATCACCAGCTGTCAGTGTTACACATCTGATAGTAAACTAGAAGGATCTGACACCAGTTGCAAATTCAGAGCTGGCCAGGTTTACATGTGCAGGTTGGATTCATACCCAAAAAGTATTCTAGAACAGAGTGGGGGTGGGTAACTATGCCTATCTTCTTTAACAAAGGGAAGTTTTCCTTTACAAGAGGGACATATCATTATTAGCATTAAAATAACGGCATTTAAGCCTTTTCTTCCCCCTTCCCCCAAAGAGTCCTCCTCACTCTTAGGGCTAAGCCCTGGTCTACACTAGGACTTTAGGTCGAATTTAGCAACGTTAAATCGATTTAAACCTGCACCCGTCCACACAGTGAAGCCCTTTATTTCGACTTAAAGGGCTCTTAAAATCGATTTCCTTACTCCACCCCTGACAAGTGGATTAGCGCTTAAATCGACGTTCCCGGCTCGAATTTGGGGTACTGTGGACACAATTCGATGGTATTGGCCTCCGGGAGCTATCCCAGAGTGCTCCATTCTGACCGCTCTGGACAGCACTCTCAACTCAGATGCACTGGCCAGGGAGACAGGAAAAGAACCGCAAACTTTTGAATCTCATTTCCTGTTTGGCCAGCGTGGCAAGCTGCAGGTGACCATGCAGAGCTCATCAGCACAGGTGACCATGATGGAGTCCCAGAATCGCAAAAGAGCTCCAGCATGGACCGAACGGGAGGTACGGGATCTGATCCCTGTTTGGGGAGAGGAATCCGTGCTATCAGAACTCCGTTCCAGTTTTCGAAATGCCAAAACCTTTGTGAAAATCTCCCAGGGCATGAAGGACAGAGGCCATAACAGGGACCCGAAGCAGTGCCGCGTGAAACTGAAGGAGCTGAGGCAAGCCTACCAGAAAACCAGAGAGGCGAACAGCCGCTCTGGGTCAGAGCCCCAAACATGCCGCTTCTATGATGAGCTGCATGCCATTTTAGGGGGTTCAGCCACCACTACCCCAGCCATGTTGTTTGACTCCTTCAATGGAGATGGAGGCAATACGGAAGCAGGTTTTGGGGACAAAGAAGATGATGATGAGGAGGAGGTTGTAGATAGCTCACAGCAAGCAAGCGGAGAAACCGGTTTTCCCGACAGCCAGGAACTGTTTCTCACCCTAGACCTGGAGCCAGTACCCCCCGAACCCACCCAAGGCTGCCTCCTGGACCCAGGAGGCGGAGAAGGGACCTCTGGTGAGTGTACCTTTTAAAATGCTATACATGGTTTAAAAGCAAGCATGTGAAAGGATTACTTTGCCCTGGCATTTGCGGTTCTCCTAGATGTAGTCCTAAAGCCTTTGCAAAAGGTTTCTGGGGAGGGCAGCCTTATTTCGTCCTTCATGGTAGGACACTTTACCACTCCAGGCCAGTAACACGTACTCGGGAATCACTGCAGAACAAAGCATTGCAGTGTATGTTTGCTGGCATTCAAACAACATCCGTTCTTTATCTCTCTGTGTTATCCTCAGGAGAGTGAGATATAATTCATGGTCACCTGGTTGAAATAGAGTGCTTTTCTTCAGGGACACTCAGAGGTGCCCGTTCCTGCTGGGCTGTTTGCCTGTGGCTGAACAGAAATGTTCCCCGCTGTTAGCCACAGGGAGGGGGGAAGGTTGAGGGGGTAGTCACGCGGTGGGAGGAGGCAAAATGCGACCTTGTAACGAAAGCACATGTGCTATGTATGTAATGTTAACAGCAAGGTTTACCCTGAAAGAGTGTAGCGACTGTTTTATAAAATGTGTCTTTTTAAATACCGCTGTCCCTTTTTTTTTCTCCACCAGCTGCATGTGTTTCAATGATCACAGGATCTTCTCCTTCCCAGAGGCTAGTGAAGCTTATAAAGAAAAAAAAACGCACTCGCGATGAAATGTTCTCCGAGCTCATGCTGTCCTCCCACACTGACAGAGCACAGACGAATGCGTGGAGGCAAATAATGTCAGAGTGCAGGAAAGCACAAAATGACCGGGAGGAGAGGTGGAGGGCTGAAGAGAGTAAGTGGCGGGCTGAAGACAGGGCTGAAGCTCAAATGTGGCGGCAGCGTGATGAGAGGAGGCAGGATTCAATGCTGAGGCTGCTGCAGGACCAAACCAGAATGCTCCAGTGTATGGTTGAGCTGCAGCAAAGGCAGCTGGAGGACAGACTGCCACTGCTGCCCCTCTGTAACCAACCGCCCTCCTCCCCAAGTTCCATAGCCTCCACACCCAGACGCCCAAGAACGCGGTGGGGGGGCCTCCGGCCAACCAGCCACTCCACCACAGAGGATTGCCCAAAAAAAAGAAGGCTGTCATTCAATAAATTTTAAAGTTGTAAACTTTTAAAGTGCTGTGCTTAAAGTGCTGTGTGGCATTTTCCTTCCCTCCTCCACCACCCCTCCTGGGCTACCTTGGTAGTCATCTCCCTATTTGTGTGATGAATGAATAACGAATGCATGACTGTGAAGCAGCAATGACTTTATTGCCTCTGCAAGCGGTGATTAAAGGGAGTTGGGGAGGGTGGTTAGCTTACAGGGAAGTAGAGTGAACCAAGGGGCGGGGGGTTTCATCAAGGAGAAACAAACAGAACTTTCACACCGTAGCCTGGCCAGTCATGAAACTGGTTTTCAAAGCTTCTCTGATGCGTACCGCGCCCTCCTGTGCTCTTCTAACCGCCCTGGTGTCTGGCTGCGCGTAACCAGCAGCTAGGCGATTTGCCTCAGCCTCCCACCCCACCATAAACGTCTCCCCCTTACTCTCACAGATATTGTGGAGCACACAGCAAGCAGTAATAACAGTGGGAATATTGGTTTCGCTGAGGTCTAAGCGAGTCAGTAAACTGCGCCAGCGCGCCTTTAAACGTCCAAATGCACATTCTACCACCATTCTGCACTTGCTCAGCCTGTAGTTGAACAGCTCCTGACTACTGTCCAGGCTGCCTGTGTACGGCTTCATGAGCCATGGCATTAAGGGGTAGGCTGGGTCCCCAAGGATACATATAGGCATTTCAACATCCCCAACAGTTATTTTCTGGTCTGGGAATAAAGTCCCTTCCTGCAGCTTTTGAAACAGACCAGAGTTCCTGAAGATGCGAGCATCATGCACCTTTCCCGGCCATCCCACATTGATGTTGGTGAAACGTCCCTTGTGATCCACCAGAGCTTGCAGCACTATCGAAAAGTACCCCTTGCGGTTTATGTACTCGGCAGCTTGGTGCTCCGGTGCCAAGATAGGGATATGGGTTCCGTCTATAGCCCCACCACAGTTAGGGAATCCCATTGCAGCAAAGCCATCCACTATGACCTGCACATTTCCCAGGGTCACTACCCTTGATATCAGCAGATCTTTGATTGCATGAGCTACTTGCATCACAGCAGCCCCCACAGTAGATTTGCCGACTCCAAATTGATTCCCAACTGACCGGTAGCTGTCTGGCGTTGCAAGCTTCCACAGGGCTATCGCCACTCGCTTCTCAACTGTGAGGGCTGCTCTCATCCTGGTATTCATGCGCTTCAGGGCAGGGGAAAGCAAGTCACAAAGTTCCATTAAAGTGCCCTTACGCATGCGAAAGTTTCGCAGCCACTGGGAATCGTCCCAGACCTGCAACACTATGCGGTCCCACCAGTCTGTGCTTGTTTCCCGAGCCCAGAATCGGCGTTCCACAGCATGAACCTGCCCCATTAGCACCATGATGCATGCATTGTCAGGTCCCATGCTTTCAGAGAAATCTGTGTCCATGTCCTGATCACTCACGGGACCGCGCTGACGTCGCCTCCTCGCCCGGTATCGCGTTGCCATGTTCTGGTGCTGCATATACTGCTGGATAATGCGTGTGGTGGTTGATGTGCTCCTAATTGCCAAAATGAGCTCAGCGGCCTCCATGCTTGCCTTGGTATGGCGTCCGCACAGAAAAAAGGTGCGGAACGATTGTCTGCCGTTGCTCTGATGGAGGGAGGGGCGACTGACGACACGGCTTACAGGGTTGGCTTCAGGGAGCTAAAATCAACAAAGGGTGTGCCTGTACATCAAGGAGTATTTCAGGCAGGACTGCACAGAGGGTTCCAATAAGAAATGGTGCACCTAAGTTATCGTTGTTATTGGAACAAGGAGGTTAGCCTGGCCTCTGATTGATACATGGCTAGATTTACCTCGCTGCACCTTCTCTGTGAGTGACTGCAGTGTGATCTAGACAGGGGAGGAGGAAAATGAGTACAAAACAAATCTGGTCTATTTCTTGTTCTGACCCACTCCATCTATCTTTTACATCTTTGGCTGGCAGCAGACGGTGCAGAAGGACTGCATGCCATCCACATCTCATGGCTGCTTGGCAGAAGATGGTACAGTACGACTGCTAGCCATCTTCATCTCTTGCCTGCCTGGCATAAGATGGTACAATACGACTGCTAGCAATCCTCATCTCTTGCCTGCCTGGCAGAAGATGGTACAGTACGACTGCTAGCAGTCCGTATCGCCTGCCCGCTCACCATAAGATGGTTCAATAGGACTGCAGGACTAAAGAGAATGACCTGGTCAAGTCACTCCAAATTTAGTCCCTGCGCCCATGTCTGCCCAGGCGCTCCCAGCCGACGTGGCCAGGAGCACCTCGGACACGACGAGGACGACTACCAATCGTATTGCACCGTCTGCTGCCAGAAGGCAATGGGTTGCTGCTACTGTGCAGCAAAGCCGTACCGCGTCTGCCAGCACCCAGGAGACGTAGGGTGACGGTTACCTGAGCTGGCTCCATGCTTGCCGTGGTATGGTGTCTGCACAGGTAACTCATGAAAAAAGGCGCGAAATGATTGTCTGCCCTTGCTTTCACAGAGGGAGGGAACGGGGGCCTGACGACACGTACCCAGAACCACCCGCGACAATGTTTTAGCCCCATCAGAGTGCTCCATTGTGAGTGCTCTGGACAGCACTCTCAGATGCCCGATTGTTTGCCATTGCTCTGACGCTGGGAGGGGCGCTTACAGGGTTGGCTTCAGGGAGCTAAAATCAACAAAGGGGGTGTCTTTACATCAAGGAGTATTTCAGGCAGGACTTCACGGAGGGTTCCAATAAGAAATGGTGCACCTAAGTTATTGTCGTTATTGGAACAAGAAGGTTAGCCTGGCCTCTGATTGATACATGGCTAGATTTACCTCGCTGCACCTTCTCTGTAAGTGACTGCAGTGTGATCTAGAAGAATGAGTCCTCTAGACAGGGGAGGGGGGGAAGCAAATCTGGTCTATTTCTTATTTTGATCCACTCCATCTATCTTTTACATCTTTGGCTGGCAGCAGACGGTGCAGAAGGACTGCATGCCATCCACATCTCATGGCTGCTCGGCAGAAGATGGTACAGTACGACTGCTAGCAGTCCGTATCGCCTGCCCGCTCACCATAAGACGGTTCAATAGGACTGACTGCAGGACTAAAGAGAATGACCTGCTCAAGTCACTCCAAATTTAGTCCCTGCGCCCATGTCTGCCCAGGCGCTCCTGATCGACCTCACAGAGGCGACCAGGAGCACCTCAGACATGACGATGACAGCTACCAGTCGTACTGTACCGTCTGCTGCCACAAGGCAAGGGGTTGCTGCTCCTGTGTAGCAATGCCGTACCGCGTCTGCCAGCACCCAGGAGACATAGGGTGACGGTTACCTGAGCGGGCTCCATGCTTGCCGTGGTATGGCGTCTGCACAGGTAACTCAGGAAAAAAGGCGCGAAATGATTGTCTGCCCTTGCTTTCACGGGGGGAGGGAGGGAACGGGGGCCTGACGATATGTACCCAGAACCACCCACGACAATGTTTTAGCCCCATCAGGCATTGGGATATCAACCCAGAATTCCAATGGGCAGCGGAGACTGCGGGAACTGTGGGATAGCTACCCACAGTGCAACGCTCCGGAAGTCGACGCTTGCCTCGGTACTGTGGAAGAGCTCCGCCGAGTTAATGCACTTAATGCACTTAGAGCATTTTCTGTGGGGACACACACACTCGAATATATAAAAGCGATTTCTAAAAAACCAACTTCTATAAATTCGACCTAATTTCGTAGTGTAGACATATTTGAGCCAAAGCCTGAATGAACTCTAACTTGCCTACTGTGACTAAGCCTCTAAGAGAACAGGCAGCTGTAAAGCTGCAGGAAGAAATGCAAGGAAATGATCGAACAAGTATCAGTACAGATGGAAGTGTAGCCAGATACAGACTGTTAGTCTTGAATGATGACCTAATCACAACATGTAAGGTGGCTGTCTTTGGACCAGACATACCTTATTATAGATACAATGCTGCACTGAGGGCAGTGTGAAGCCACAACCTCCTTATGGGAACTCAGATCACTTTCTAGAGCTCCACAGGACAGAGGTCCCACTCACTGAGCAGGGTACTGTTTGCTCATCTTGCCTCTCCCCACCCATGTTTGAGTTGCCAATAGGTCAGGGGATACTTGCAGCTAAGAAGAAATAGCATAACAAGAAAGGAAAGCTATCTAAGTCCTTCCCACTGTGCACCCTTGGCAATAAGAGGCAGTGCTATGCACCAATTGACCTTCTAGTAGCGTGAATGGTTTTGCTTGCTGTTTCACATAGGGATCAACCATGCTGCTGAGCTGGGTTTGCTCTAGAAACATACTGAGACAGTTCCTGACTGCCAATTAACTAGCAAAACTGAATTTAAGATGATGGGTTGGGTCATGCCATTTGAGGAGGACATGCTCCAGAAATTCCAGTCTCTGGGGGGAAAAATTGCTTCAATGGCCAGTTTTTCCACTTAACTCTGCTCTAGGACTGACTTCAGATGACTGAGTAGCAGCAATAATTAAAGCATATTATTATCATCCTAAAAACATCAGGTCTGTGTGTGACAGTCTGTATTCCTACGTTCACCCTTTTTACAAAACTATCATGGATTTTGTACAAAGTATGCCTTGTGAGGTATCATTTGAAAATTCATAATGTGCTGATCATCATTTTCCTGGTAAAATGTGTGGCAACAGTGTGTAGCATAATGTAAAGTTAAGAGTCTACTTTATGATGTTGCTTAGACATATTCTAAATCTAAGGAAACAGCCACAATCCAGTTCCTCAGAGACAAAAGACAAACTGATGCCTCACCCAGGTGGCAATGAAATCATATGGACCATTACCTGGTCAAGCAGCCCTTCTTTCACAGGAAAAAGGGTGTAATTGAGAAATTTACATTTTGTTAACAAACAGCTGGAGGTTCCTATCTCCACAGGCTGGTTGTCTCCTGAACCTCAGCTGGAGATGATTTTCAAAGAAAAAGAGAGCTATAAGAAAGGAGAACAAAGACCCCAAAATACTTCTCCTTTCATTTCTACTCACAGCATCAACATCACCTGAAGGACAAGAAAATTAACATTGAACTGGGGGAGAGGTCCTGGGTGAAGGGCTTCCAGCAAGTACAACTGCTAGAGAGAAACCTTTTCTTTGTTTGGTATTAGTTTGTGTTTTACCTTTTATTTCTGGGTGACCTGGGGAAAGTCACACCATGACAATTCAGTTCAGATCTGAAAACCATGGTGTCTGTTTCCCTATGGGAGTTGGGACTAATTTTCTCCTTACATTGGACAAACATAAGAAACGCCATACACTTAACTGCATGTTTTTCACTGACTGGACAGAAAGAGTATGCTGCCCACTCCCTTTTGACTGGTGCATGCCCTGACATACAGCTCAGAGATGCCCTAAAGACAAAGGCACCCTGCCCCTTGCTTGACTGCCACTATAGTCTTTCCACCCTACTAGAATGCTTTGGGTCCCTACAGGGAGGATTCTTTGGAACCCCTGAGACTAGGCCATTGAATTGACTCCTGAAAACTCCAGCATAGATTGCAGTTACTGGGGAGTAAGTACAGGGGGTTCCCCCTGCCCATGTTTTAATCATGGAATCTAGACATGGCAAAGGCCAGTGGTCTGTTCCTAGGGTGTATTCTTCAGTGTCTAGTCTAGTCAAATTGTATATTGAGTTATAATTTAAGTGATGGGGCTTCCACCAGCTCCCTTGACTGACAATTTAATAGGTGTCTTCTCCTTTCTTCCACCTCAAATCCCCCAGAAAAGAAGGAATTTTGTGTTGATCGAGGAACTAACACTGAATAGGCTTCCATGAAGTCAGTATCACTGACATCTGAAGGAAGCAATGTCAGGGACTACAAAACCTCTCAGTGATAGATTGGCCGGGGACAGGGAGATATTTTTTTGTTTCAACTCACAATAAAAAGTGTCATACTGAGATAAGAACAGGCATGTGTCTAAAAAAGTCAATTTTTCTATGCCTTGGCAAGATCACTGGAGCAGGGCAAAGCTGTAAGAGAGCCGGTCAGACAATTTACTTAGATCATTTGAGAGTTACATTTACAAGTATGAACAATTAGCCTTCAAGAGTCTGGTGAAATTGCAGTTTCTGCTGTACTTCCCCTTTTCCAGTCTTGGCTTCGGAGACTTGAATTTAATAAGTCAGGAATATGCTGGTTTGACTTCTTGTGCTTCGTATTTGCTTCCATCTTGCTGAGTTCTTGATCTATGCAGCTGGTATTCAAACCCCGCCCCCCGCAACACACACACACACTTACTTTTCCAGATGGAATTGATAGTCTAGCAACTAGGAAGGATTTGAATAATTGGGGCCTGATAAATCAGGATTCCAATGTATTATTGCCATTTTACAGATAGGTAAAGTGACTTGCCCACTCGAGTGTAGCAGAATCAGGATCGGAAGTCAGATCTTTCAACTTCCTCAAGCCATCCTTGTACTCACACTACTATGACCATGGAATCCAGTCATGTCACTCTTTCATAGAAAGGCTGACTTGTAAACACGTTTAACAACTAACTGGCAGCAGATAAATCAGTGTAGCACCTGTGTGTTTGTTCGCCACTTACTAGCAAAGGAGAAATTTTGTCCTGTGCAACAGACAGCGAGGAGGCCTTTCAAACTACTCTGCATTGTACAGTTGCTATAGCAGCTATAAACAGCTACCCCAGAACTTCTCCTTCCTTTTGGTTCTACTTAAGCCACCATTGAAGTGGGGCGGGGATCAAATGTAAGCAAAATAAAACTCTTTTAAAGTGCCATGACAGTGTCGTTCAGTAATACATTTCCTGGTACTGATGTCCTGGCAAAGGCTGGCTTTTCATTCATTTTTAGTCATCTTAGGGAATTCTCTCTAGCTGGGATCTACCATACCAATTTGCAAGTTGGGATTGTTTGTGAAGTTTGAAGAGAACTGTTTGGGTTCTGGGGGGGAAAAATTTTAAACAAAAAATGTGCTTCCTCCTGGTAACAAAACCAGGTTAAATTTTAGACATCATACTCTGACACATTCCTATTGTTACATCACCTTCCATAAGCATCTAGTGTTTAGGTCTGATTCTCTGCTGCTTTACACCTTCAGCCGTCACACATATGTATGATAGGTGTAAAAGGCTGCCAAACTCAGAATCTTCCCAGTACATCTTTAAACTACTTGGCACAGGTGTGACTACACAAAGTGTAAGGCAATGCATAATCAGGCTCTTTATCTCTGAATATCCAAAGCCATTCTAAATGCCAAACACCTGCTCTCCCAGCAACCAAACCTTCCCAGATTTTCTGCACCATCTCTCCAGCCTCCTGCCTCAGGGACGTGCCACAGCCCAAGTTGACAAACCCTCTCAGATCCCCTATTTAGAAGCATCACCCTGCCTCAGAAGCCAAACCTCTAACCTCCAGTGAGGCAGGCTAAATTCCCCTCCCATCTCCTTTTCAATTTTGTCACCTGCCCCCTTTGTCACGCCCCACTTCCAGCTGTCAATCTTTCATATTCCCTCAACTCAGTTGCTAAGTGCTCATTCTAGCCTCCAAACTTAACCAACTGACTCCTACCTCTCCGAGGTGGGATGTGCTCTCCTGGTACAGTTGTTAAATTTAACACAAGTCTTAACTATTTCCTGATTTTTTTTTTGCTTGTTTTCTCACCATTTGTATTAAGTAACATGTTTCAACATTATAGACTCAGACTTTAAGGTCAGAAGGGACAATCATTTAGTTTGACCTCCTGCACACTGCAGAACCTCACCCACCCACTCATATAATAGACCCCTAACCTCTCACTGAGTTACTGAAGTCCTCAAATCATGATTTAAAGACTTCAAGTTACAGAGAAGCCACCATTTACACTCATTTAAACCTGCAAGTGACCCATGTCCCATGCTGCAGAGGAAGGCAAAAGACCCCCAGTGTCTGCCAGTCTGACCTGGGGGGAAATTCACTCCTGACCCCTAATATGATCAGTTAGACCTTGAGCATGTGGGCAAGACCCACCAGCCAGACACCTGGGAAAGAATTCTCTGAAGTAACTCAGAGCCCTCCCCATCTAGTGTCCCATCACTGGCTCTTGGAGATATTTGCTACTAGTAGCTGCAGATTACAGAGAGCTTAACTCCACCTCTCTTTGTAATACAAATCATTACAAGACATCTACTCCCCACCCCCCAAGACCTTCAGCCTTGCCATCATCTTAATATAATGAAACCTTTTTCTTGACATCACTGAGCATTGGACTGATAGCCTGCTGGACGAAGAGGTATTCAGCTCTGCAAAGGAAGGGAGTGGGCAGGGCTGAGGTTTGCAGTCACCAGGGAATGTTGGGTGGGTTCAGGGACCTGCAAACCTTCTACACTGCCCCACTACAGCCCAGCTGAAGACTTGGATGTGGTAAGGGGGCAAACATATTTATGCTGAGTTCAGCTAATCAATTCAGCTAGCACTAGGTTCTTTGGCCACCAGCTGAGAAGCACAGTGGTGGCTGATAAACATGGTATTGACTCTCAAGTAGAACTGGGGAAATCATTGATTTTTTGGTTTGTGGCAGTTCTGAAAAGTTGAAAAAGAAACTGGGTGGGGGTTGAACCAGATTTGACTTTTTTGGTGGAGCAAAGAAGTCTGTTTTGTGTCTGTGCTCTAACAGAGATTTGAACCTTAATCTCAGGTGACTATTCTAGCCCCTGGGCTACAGCTAAGGAGGCTGAGAGTGGGAGGGCAGTGGCAACACCATATTAACATTCATTTTGAGCATTGCCAGCTTTCAGTCCTTAGAAGAACATGGTTTAGGGTAATGCATTGTAAACTATTCATTTGTTTGTGCACCGCCAACATTGTTTGTTTTATTGACTCTAAGGTCACCTGACTTGGGTGGTTATTGGTAACAAAACCTTGCATTCTGGGTTATTACATCAGAAAAGTTATGACAATCTTGGCAACACATTTCTTACACTGCAGCTGAGTTTGAAGCTGGAGAGGGGAAAAAAACAATTATTACAGATCTGTAATCTAAGATGCCCATAACGCTACCCCAATTAACTGAGACTGTTCTTTCTTATGATTCCAACTACATACCAGAGTAAGAGTTTAATATTTATCCCTCTAACACTGATAGCTAGTGCTGTGCAGCTTCATTAATTAATACAATCTTGTTATGTTATTAATAAATCTAACTCGATATCCTCTTACTAGTTTGTCTGTAGAGGGAATAATAATATTTTCCAAAGCACAAGCTCTCAGTACTACATTAGAAGAAGATGAGAATTCAAATATAGTTTCTCAGTGGCATAGCTGGTTTTTCTTGGTAATTTTGAAGATCTATGAAGTTTTTAGTAGGAGTAGGAGAAGTCATTAACTCCAGTATTGTGAAATGATGTTTGTGCAAATATTGGGTCAAGTTTTCCCTTTGGACAATTGGACAATTCCCTTTGCTTCCAGGGCAGTTGTGTGTTTATTGAAGCCAAGGGCTGAATTTGATCCCTTTTAATATTTGTTCTCTGCTTACAGATATCTTGTTCAAAAGTATTTAAGGTCCTGACACAATGTGGAAAGATTCCCTTTGATTTCGCTAGGATTTGGATCAGGCCCATAGATACTGAACATACTAATATGCATGGTCTCTGTGTAATTCAGAGGTGTTTGTACATTGAGATAGCAACTGCTTGCCATTCTGCTGTTAAGATCTTCTTGCATGATGATGTTGGGTTTGGAGCCCACCTCCGAGGATACTGCTTGTGAGTTACCTAGAATGGAATTGACATGAACAAGCACTCGAAGAAGAAAAACGGTTACCTAGCTTTTGTAACTGTGTTCTTGGAGATGTGCTGCTCATGTCCACCTCCTCCCCTTCCTGCCCCTCAGTCAGAGGTGCCAGCAAGAAGGAACTGAGAGGGTGTAGGGAGCAATGCCTGATATACCGACGCTCAAGGGGGAGCAGCAGCCGACCCTATGGATACCACTAAGGCAAAAGTCTCCAACTGTGCATGTGGGTGAGCACACACCTAGAATGAATCAACCTGATCAAGCACTCAAAGTAGAATATGGAGATGCAGTCCCATAACGGAAAAGTTTCCACATCTGGTTATGGTCACAAAGCAATTTGAGTTCCTGGAGGACAAATACTTGAGTTGCCAGAAGAAATACTAATTGTGAAATCTTTCCTTGGGCAACTGGACTAGACTTAAGAATACCTGACAGAATGCCCAAAGATCGTGCCCCCCAGGATCTGGCCTAAGGAACTGTCTCTGAAAATAGGTGAAGCAGTCCAGGAACTCTAGATGAGTAAAGATCCAGTCAGCATGCCCAGACATTACTTAGAACGGGTGGGCCATTAACAAGTCATCTGTGGCCTCCCTATCACCAGCTGGCCAGAGATAATAGACTGATGGAAAAGCAAGGAACAGGAGAGAAGTCAAAAATAGTATTGCCGGGACTACCACTGAAGTGTTGCGGAGTGTAGGGAGCATGAGTGGCACAAGCAAATCGGCAGATAGGGACAAGCTTCCTTGTAAGATAATGAAAAATCCTAAAAGTGGGGTCCCGGGGCGGGGGGGGAAGGGGCAAATTCTGCTGACTCATTTAGGGAGGCCAGTGGAAGGAGCGATGAAATACTGGTAGAATGGTGGCTAGGCCAGGTTGCACCAAGCTGCATGTAAATGAGCTGAGAGGAGAACAGAACCAGTGCACTTACATCTGTAAAAATCTGGCATGCCCTACCTTTTCAGTGTTTGATTCTGTAACTGCTAACATTTTTAATGCAGTTTTTTGTTGGCTTTTTTTGGACTTTTTGAAAAAGGCAACATTCTGCTGAGTATAGGGATGGTCTAGATCAAGGGTGGGCAATAATTTTCACAGCGGGGCCACTCCATGAATTTTGGTAAGTCGTCACGAGCCCCCCATGTCTACTAAATTAATGGAGGGGATGCGGGGTCTGGGAGGGAGTTTGCACTAGCCTGGAGCTCCCTCTTGTACCCAGAGTGTTGGGGTGCAGGAGAGGGTGAGGGGTGTGGGCTCTGGGAGGGAGTCTCTGTGTGCCCCTTGGGGAGAGCGGGGGCAGCAGGTCTCAGTGCACTGACCGTGCCTGCAAGCATTCACGCCCCCCCCCAGCTCTCATTTGATGTTGCTGAAAGATTTAAACAGAATGAGACTTTGGGGACTGGAATGTTCAAAATTGGCCAAAAAAACCACACAAGGTGAAAGCAGCCATTGAAATAGCTGACCTATATAGCATATCAGAAAACACTACATGAGAAGCACCTAGGACTTCCTGAACACAGCTGCAATAGTTCACATTTTTAGAGACCACCTTTTTTTGCTTAAATGTCTTCCAGTCCAATAGTTATTCATCCAGCCCAAAGTACTTCATGGCACATCTGGCAATATTGGTGAATGCAGCCAACAGTTAAAGCAAAGTATTACAAACCAGACAAAGGAATTTGCTTTTAAGAAGTGCCTCCCCATTTCACTGAGTTTGGTGAAAGAAAACAATTATTTTTTGAAGGAAATAAGTTTCTTGCTGACACCCCTGTCTTTTTTTAACTGATTTTGGTAAAGTTTGGTCATATACAAGAGACACAAAACAGACTAGATATTCCTTTAGTAGGCAGTTTGGCTTGAACAGGATCTAAAAGGTCTGGATTGTTCGTATCAACTGATACAGTGACATGGAGGGATGTACCACTATGCAAAATAAGCAGAATTGGTACCAATGATCAGGTATAATATTTCAGGCTCAAAAGTCTGCTAGTAGCTGAGGTTTCAAAATCCCTTTCTATCTTCACCTCAAGACTCCAGGATCCTTGACAAAGACTTCCCTTATTAAGGATCCTAATCCTGCACCCATTAAAACCAACAGGAAATTTGCCATTGACTTCAGGGTTCTGGATCACACACACTAATACAGAAAAATACAGATACAGATTATAGCAATGCTCTTGTTCCATCCATTTCCCAAAATAATTTTAAAAGCGTACTCAATTTAGTGGCAGATTTTAGACTTCCACATATGGCCAACTGTGATTTGGGAAAGGAGGCTCTCACCCCCGCAACGTGCCATTTTGTTTAGTGGGAACTTGGTATGCTCCCTCAACAGCAGGGTACTCAGCAGTGTTATCTTCTGCACCCGTAGAAGAAGAGTTGACTGTAGGGGTACTCCTTCACTCTCCCTCTGTACAGGTATGACAGTTGACCCAGGCAAGCAACTAGAAAACAGTGTGCACACATGCACATAGTAACACCTGTGATAAGTATGTTACCTTTTCACTGGCATTTGTTATCAGCACAAGGATAAAGCATGAAAATATGTAGCTTTTAATGTGTACTATATATGGCTCAAGGGGCAAGAAGCAGTAACATGACACAATTTTAATGTATGAAATTCTGAGCCAATGCTAGCTTGACAACATCCCTTAAAGTTAAAATGAAGCAACAAGATTTCAATTGACACTAGATATAAAGTTCAGTACAGTTTCAAACACATCCAAGCCATTTCTTATTGCTCCTTGTAGCTATCAGCTGTAGGAACTACTGTCTTGTTGTTCTTTCAGGATACTTCCCTGCAACTAATGGCAACCAGTTTGCACAAAGACGTTACATCTATGATGGCAACCCTGGAAGCACTTTTGCCATCCAGACAATAGAAGAAATCAAAGCAGAGATAAACACACAGAAATCGAGGAAGTTCACAAAGCTTAACAAAAACAGAGTTGTCACAGTCCAAGCTCTACAGCTCACCACAACTCCCTGCAAAACCAAGGGGAACAATTAAGGTATCAGTTTTTAAACATCTATGACAAAGGTACTTAACAAGTAGAGGAAAATGCCAATGTCAACATGCTTATCCAATAGCAAATATTTGGTGTTTTCCTCTTTTTCCTTTCTGAATTACCATCTCCTGCACAGCAGCGTGGTGTCAGAACAGATAGGAACTACTAGTTTTTACTGGCCAGCTGCCAGGGTCCCTGGGTGCTGAGCAAGGCAACCCAATGCCTTGCATTCCACAACCCCTTTGAAAACCACTGATCTACACTGAACAAGAGTAAGTAGAAATTACTGAACACTCTAAAGATCACATATTATAAAAGCTTCTCACATCCAGGAACACCTCTAATTCTGTTCACACTCACCACTGACTTCCAAAGGGGCAGATTCAGACCCGTTGTTTTATACTATCTACAGTACTACTAGAGGTTAGCCACCACAGCTGGAGAAAGAATCCCATTACCCATAATGTTTCTAGTGTTTTTCACCTCCAGGTCACTGGTTTAAATTTGGCCCTGGTTGGTAATGACCTGAAGTTCATAGAATCATAGAATATCAGGGTTGGAAGGGACCTCAGGAGGTCATCTAGTCCAACCCCCTGCTCAGAAGCAGGACCAATCCCCAATTAAATCATCCCCAATCCCCAATTAAATAAGTTGCTACAGTCTAGTGGCTTTTGGCAGCCCAATGTAGACAGATTTGTTCCCTTTCAGTTCTTAGTAGGTCAGTCAGCCCCACAAGACAATACCATCACTACTGGCACTGGTTAGTACCTTTATTGGCTTCCCCTCACATGGAGGCCAAGGAGCAAACTGACATGGAGACTGAGTTACCCTCTTATCCCTGGAGTTGGGCCTTCCAGGTCAAGATCAAGGCTCTTGCTTTGCTTGCTTTGCTACTGTCCCTGAGGTACATGTTCTGTGGGGACCAAACTAACATCCAAAGTAATAATTCAAAACATCCATACCAACAGGTAAAGCCTGCCCTTCCCCAACTTACAAGCACAGAGGGCCCTAGAAGCAGTAGAAGCTGGAGTGGTTCCATCTTTCTAGCACGATATTGAGAGCCTTGACCGGAGACTATACCCTGATACCCAGTGCACACTGAGTGAAGGGTGGAGCTGCACCACCACAATGGCCAACACACATAGCCCTTCCCTTTCCTGCCTGGGTGAAAGCCCACTAGGCTACTTTAGCAAACATGTGGGAGCTCTGCTGCTATTCTGTGGCCTGGTAAAGATGCCTTTGAATCCTCATTCTCCAGCAGATCTCCACTCATCACAACCTGTGTACAATGATGCCTGCACACACAAGTGAGGATTTGACACTCAGAGATGGAGGGGCTGGCTGCTTTATCTAAGAGAACTTCTGCAAGCAGCACAGAGGCAATTTACTAGCTGAGGGAAGACTCATGACCTTTGATGTAGAAGTGAATCTGACAAACTGTTGCATTTCCTCAGGACATGTACACCAGCATTAACTGGACAAGTATGTAATGCCTGCTCAGTAAATGCACGATTTGTATTGCCTTCCAAAGTAACTTTATCACTGCAATATCTTGCCACCAAGGGCTGGAAGTCAAATGATTTGAGGTCTCTTCCTATTCCTATTACAGATGTCCTGGGTGGCCTGGACCAAGTCACTTTACTACCCTGTGTCTCAATAGTCATATCTGTAAAATACTTCCTATTTCAACAGGCAAAGGAAGTATCAGGTGAGACGTTTGTGCAAAGCACTTTGAGATCCTATGATGGAAGGCACTGTAGAAAGTACCAATTGTTCAGCATCATTTCAAGAACTTCAGCTGCATCCAATGCCAACCCCTCATCAGGTACTTTCCTAACATAGATGAAGCTATTTAATTAGGATATCTTACATAAAATCAGTTATCCCCCACCCCCCATCCCAGCCTTTTTTGCCTAAGAAATAGCTACGCCTCAGGATCTGTGAGCAGATGGTTGTAGGAGAAAGCTTGCTTTTCCTCTGTGGGACATAGTGACAGTGTTTTAAATCCATCGCATGATTTAGAAGCTCTTACACTCTTGTTCCTCATTTAGAACACTAGATTTGGACTTTAATAAAAGCTTTGTTGGGTGTGTGTGTGTCGGGGTGGGTTTAAATAAAATTAGATAGTCCTCTTAACTAGACTGCAAATATTGCTGCGCACAGGAGTTAGTGGGTTGCAAGGAGAGGAAAGTAGTTTGCTTTACATTCTGAAAGCTTCAGAAATGAAGCCTAGTAACAAGTTTAAAATAGTGCAGTTGAGTTCTGTGGCTATTGGACTCAGTTCCCTTGTGCACCTAGGAGAGGGGACAATAACTAAAGGCCACTTTGACAGAAAGCAAATGGAGACAAACTGAAGTCCACATTGCTCTTAAAACGGATGGCAGGATTGTGAACCCAAGGCCTTTCCTACAGGCCCAAAACACCTGACTGTTGAAATGACAGACTGGACTTCTACATAGAGTGCTTCCACAGATGTGCACAGGCTGAAATTGTGAACAAACAGCATAATTTCCCCCATAACCTCAGCCGTACATAATGCAACGCCATCCACAGCCTCAGAAACAACTCTGACGTTATAATCAAAGGGGCTGACAAAGGAGGTGTTGTAGTCATCGTGAACAGGGCAGATTATGAACGGCAGATTATGAACAGGAGATTGCCAGGCAACTCTCCAACACCACATTCTACAGGCCACTATCCTCCGGTCCCACTGAGGTGTACCAAAAGAAACTACACCATCTGCTCAAGAAACTCCCTGCTATAGCACAGGAACAAATCTACACAGACACACCCCCAGAGACCAGACCAGGGGTATTCTATCTGCTACCTAAGATTCATAAACTTGGAAATCCTGGATGCCCCGTCGTCTCAGGCATTGGCACACTGACAGCAGGATTATCTGGCCATTTGGACTCTCTCCTCAGTGTAACCAGCACTCCTAGCTATCTTCGAGACACGATCGACTTCCTGAGGAAACTACAATGCATTGGTGATCTTCCTGAAAACACTATCCTGGCCACCATGGATGTAGAAGCTCTGTACACTAATATTCCACAGGAGGATGGACTACAAGCTGTCAGGAACAGTATCCCTGATGAGGCCACGGCACACCTGGTGGCTGAGCTTTGTGACTTTGTCCTCACCCACAACCATTTCAGATTTGGGGACAACTTATACCTTCAAGTCAGTGGCACTGCTATGGGTACCCGCATGGCCCCACAGTATGCCAACATTTTTATGGCTGACTTAGAATTCTTCCTCAGCTCTCATCCCCTAGAAGCCCTCCTCTACTTGTGCTACATTGATGACATCTTTATCATCTGGACCCATGGAAAAGAAGCCCTTGAGGAACTCCACCATGATTTCACCAATTTCCACCCCACCATCAACCTCAGCCTGGACCAGTCCACACAAGAGATCTACTTCCTGGACAAATAAGTGATGGTCACAAACACCACCCTATACTGGAAACCTACCAACCGCTATACTTACCTACATGCCTCCAGCTTCCATCCAGGACACATCACACGATCCATTGTCTACAGCCAAGCCCTAAGATACAACTGCATTTGCTCCAATCCCTCAGACAGAAACACCTACAAGATCTTTATCAAGCATTCTTAAAACTACAATACCCACCTGAAGAAGTGAGGAAACAGATTGACAGAGCGAGACAGGTACCCAGAAGTCCCCTACTACAGGACAGGCCCAACAAGGAAAATAACAGAACACCACTGGCCATCATGTACAGCCCTGAGCTAAAACCTCTCCAGCACATCATCAACAATCTACAACCTATCCTGGAAAATGATCCCCCACTCTCACAGGCCTTGGGAGGCTGGCCAATCCTTGGTTTCAGACTGCCCCTCAACCTGAAGCAAATACTCACCAGCAACTACACACCACAGAAACACTAACCCAGGAACCAATCCCTGTAACAAACCCCGTTGCCTACTCTGTCCCCATATCTACTCTAGCAACACCATCATAGGATCCAGCCACACCATCAGGGGCTCATTCACCTGTACATCTACTAATGTGATACATGCCATCATGTGCCAGCAATGCCCCTCTGCCATGTACATTGGCCAAACTGGACAGTCCCTACGTAAAAGAATAAATGGACACAAATCAGACATCAGGAATGATAACATACAAAAGCCAGTAGGAAAACACTTCAATCTTGCAGGGCATTCAATAACAGTTTTAAAAGTAGCCATCCTTCTCCAAAAAAACTTGAAAAACAGACTTCAAAGAGAAACTGCAGAGCTACAATTTATTTGCAAACTTAACACCATTAATTTGGGCTTGAATAGGGACTGGGAGTGGCTGGCTCACTACAAAAGCAATTTTCCCTCTCTTGGTATTGACACCTCCTCCCCAATTATTGGGAGTGGACCACATCCACCCTGACTGAATTGGCCTTGTTAACACTGGTTCTCCACTTGTAAGGTAATTCCTTTCTCTTCATGTACCAGTATATTTATGCCTGTACCCAGGGTGGATAAAAATCAATGATTTTTTTAAATCAAATTCTTTTATTTAAATTGGAATTTTTTGATGAAGTTTTTGGAGGAAAAAACCTATCTAAAGATAAAGATATATCTTTGAGCTGTAATGTCTCATCATGGAATAGAGATTATACATTTTAATTCTATAGTATGGACAATATATTCATGTAATGTTTTTAAGAAAAGTTTTGTAAATGAGTTCAAATAGTTCATGGATTAGGGACCCAATCTTATGAGGTTAATCTTTCCATCTACCCAATGGGATGCAGTGCTCACTCTAAAAGACACCATCAGAGATGCTTAGGGTATGTCTACACTATGGAATAAGGTCGAATTTATAGAAGTCGGTTTTTTAGAAATCGGTTTTATATATTCGAGTGTGTGTGTCCCCACAGAAAATGCTCTAAGTGCATTAAGTACATTAACTCGGCGGAGCGCTTCCACAGTACAGAGGCTAGAGTCAACTTCCGGAGCGTTGCACTGTGGATAGCTATCCCACAGTTCCCGCAGTCTCTGCTGCCCATTGTAATTCTGGGTTGAGATCCCAATGCCTGATGAGGCTAAAACATTGTCGCGGGTGGTTCTAGGTACATATCGTCAGGCCCCCGTTCCCTCCCTCCCTCCGTGAAAGCAAGGGCAGACAATCGTTTCGCGCCTTTTTTCCTGAGTTACCTGTGCAGACGCCATACCACGGCAAGCATGGAGCCCGCTCAGGTAACCGTCACCCTATGACTCCTGGGTGCTGGCAGATGCGGTACGGCTTTGCTACACAGTAGCAGCAACCTCTTGTCCTGTGGCAGCAGACGGTACAGTACTACTGGTAGCCGTCATCGTCATGTCCGAGGTGCTCCTGGCCACGTCGGCTGGGAGCGCCTGGACAGACATGGGTACAGGGACTAAATTTGGAGTGACTTGACCAGGTCATTCTCTTTAGTCCTGCAGTCAGTCCTATTGAACCGTCTTATGGTGAGCAGGCAGGCGATACGGATTGCTAGCAGTCGTACTGTACCATCTTCTGCCAGGCAGGCAAGAGATGAGGATTGCTAGCAGTCGTACTGTACCATCTTCTGCCGAGCAGCCATGAGATGTGGATGGCATGCAGTCCTTCTGCACCGTCTGCTGCCAGCCAAAGATGTAAAAGATAGATGGAGTGGATCAAAACAAGAAATAGACCAGATTTGTTTTGTACTCATTTGCTTCCCCCCCTCCCCTGTCTAGGGGACTCATTCCTCTAGGTCACACTGCAGTCACTCACTGAGAAGGTGCAGTGAGGTAAATCTAGCCATGTATCAATCAGAGGCCAGGCTAACCTCCTTGTTCCAATAAGAACAATAACTTCGGTGCACCATTTCTTATTGGAACCCTCCGTGAAGTCCTGCCTGAAATACTCCTTGATGTAAAGACACCCCCTTTGTTAATTTTAGCTCCCTGAAGCCAACCCTGTAAGCCGGGTCGTCAGTCGCCCCTCCCTCCGTCAGAGCAACGGCAGACAATCGTTCCGCACCTTTTTTCTGTGCGGATGCCATACCAAGGCAAGCATGGAGGCCGCTCAGCTCACTTTGGCAATTAGGAGCACATTAAACACCACACGCATTATCCAGCATATATGCAGCACCAGAACCTGGCAAAGCGATACCGGGCGACGAGGCGATGTCAGCGCGGTCACGTGAGTGATCAGGACATGGACACAGATTTCTCTGAAAGCATGGGCCCTGCCAATGCATGCATCATGGTGCTAATGGGGCAGGTTCATGCTGTGGAACGCCGATTCTGGGCTCGGGAAACAAGCACAGACTGGTGGGACCGCAAAGTGTTGCAGGTCTGGGACGATTCCCAGTGGCTGCGAAACTTTCACATGCGTAAGGGCACTTTCATGGAACTTTGTGACTTGCTTTCCCCTGCCCTGAAGCGCATGAATACCAAGATGAGAGCAGCCCTCACAGTTGAGAAGCGAGTGGCGATAGCCCTGTGGAAGCTTGCAATGCCAGACAGCTACCGGTCAGTTGGGAATCAATTTGGAATGGGCAAATCTACTGTGGGGGCTGCTGTGATGTAAGTAGCCCACGCAATCAAAGATCTGCTGATATCAAGGGTAGTGACCCTGGGAAATGTGCAGGTCATAGTGGATGGCTTTGCTGCAATGAGATTCCCTAACTGTGGTGGGGCCATAGACGGAACCCATATCCCTATCTTGGCACCGGAGCACCAAGCCGCCGAGTACATAAACCGTAAGGGGTACTTTTCGATAGTGCTGCAAGCTCTGGTGGATCACAAGGGACATTTCACCAACATCAACATGGGATGGCCGGGAAAGGTACATGACGCTCGCATCTTCAGGAACTCTGGTCTGTTTCAAAAGCTGCAGGAAGGGACTTTATTCCCAGACCAGAAAATAACTGTTGGGGATGTTGAAATGCCTATATGTATCCTTGGGGACCCAGCCTACCCCTTAATGCCATGGCTCATGAAGCCGTACACAGGCAGCCTGGACAGTAGTCAGGAGCTGTTCAACTACAGGCTGAGCAAGCGCAGAATGGTGGTAGAATGTGCATTTGGACGTTTAAAGGCACGCTGGCGCAGTTTACTGACTCGCTTAGACCTCAGCGAAACCAATATTCCCACTATTATTACTGCTTGCTGTGTGCTCCACAATATCTGTGAGAGTAAGGGGGAGACGTTTATGGCGGGGTGGGAGGTTGAGGCAAATCGCCTGGCTGCTGGTTACGCGCAGCCAGACACCAGGGCAGTTAGAAGAGCACAGGAGGGCACGGTACGCATCAGAGAAGCTTTGAAAACCAGTTTCATGACTGGCCAGGCTACGGTGTGAAAGTTCTGTTTGTTTCTCCTTGATGAAACCCCCCGCCCCTTGGTTCACTCTACTTCCCTGTAAGCTAACCACCCGCCCCTCCTCCCGTCAATCACCGCTTGCAGAGGCAATAAAGTCATTATTGCTTCACATTCATGCATTCTTTATTCATTTATCACACAAATAGGGGGATGACTACCAAGGTAGCCCAGGAGGGGTGGTGGAGGAGGGAAGGAAAATGCCACACAGCACTTTAAGCACAGCACTTTAAAAGTTTACAACTTTAAAATTTATTGAATGACAGCCTTCTTTTTTTTGGGCAATCCTCTGTGGTGGGGTGGATGGTTGGCCGGAGGCCCACCCACCGTGTTCTTGGGCATCTGGGTGTGGAGGCTATGGAACTTGGGGAGGAGGGTGGTTGGTTACTCAGGGGCTGCAGTGGCAGTCTGTGCTCCAGCTGCCTTTGCTGCAGCTCAACCATACACTGGAGCATACTGGTTTGGTCCGCCAACAGCCTCAGCATTGAATCCTGCCTCCTCTCATCACGCTGCCGCCACATTTGAGCTTCAGCCCTCTCTTCAGACCGCCACTTACTCTCTTCAGCCCGCCACCTCTCCTCCCGGTCATTTTGTGCTTTCCTGCACTCTGACATTATTTGCCTCCATGCATTCGTCTGTGCTCTGTCAGTGTGGGAGGACAGCATGAGCTTGGAGAACATTTCATCGCGAGTGCGGTTTTTTTTCTTTCTAAGCTTCACTAGCCTCTGGGAAGGAGAAGATCCTGTGATCATTGAAACACATGCAGCTGGTGGAGAAAAAAAAGGGACAGCGGTATTTAAAAAGACACATTTTATAAAACAGTGGCTACACTCTTTCAGGGTAATCCTTGCTGTTAACATTACATACATAGCACATGTGCTTTCGTTACAAGGTCGCATTTTGCCTCCCCCCACCGCGTGGCTACCCCCCAACTCTCCCCCCTCTCTGTGGCTAACAGCGGGGAACATTTCTGTTTAGCCACAGGCAAACAGCCCAGCAGGAATGGTCTCCTCTGAGTGTCCCCTGAAGAAAAGCACTCTATTTCAACCAGGTGACCATGAATTATATCTCACTCTCCTGAGGATAACACAGAGAGATAAAGAACGGATGTTGTTTGAATGCCAGCAAACATACACTGCAATGCTTTGTTCTACAATGATTCCCGAGTACGTGTTACTGGCCTGGAGTGGTAAAGTGTCCTACCATTAAGGACACAATAAGGCTGCCCTCCCCAGAAACCTTTTGCAAAGGCTTTAGGAGTACATCTAGGAGAACCGCGAATGCCAGGGCAAAGTAATCCTTTCACATGCTTGCTTTTAAACCATGTATAGTATTTTAAAAGGTACACTCACCAGAGGTCCCTTCTCCGCCTCCTGGGTCCAGGAGGCAGCCTTGGGTGGGTTCGGGGGGTACTGGCTCCAGGTCCAGGGTGAGAAACTGTTCCTGGCTGTCGGGAAAACCGGTTTCTCCGCTTGCTTGCTGTGAGCTATCTACAACCTCATCATCATGTTCTTTGTCCCCAAAACCTGCTTCCGTATTGCCTCCATCTCCATTGAAGGGGTCAAACAACACGGCTGGGGTAGTGGTGGCTGAACCCCCTAAAATGGCATGCAGCTCATCATAGAAGCGGCATGTTTGGGGCTCTGACCCGGAGCGGCCGTTCGTGTCTCTGGTTTTCTGGTAGGCTTGCCTCAGCTCCTTCAGTTTGACGTGGCACTGCTTCGGGTCCCTGTTATGGCCTCTGTCCTTCATGCCCTGGGAGATTTTCACAAAGGTTTTGGCATTTCGAAAACTGGAACGGAATTCTGATAGCATGGATTCCTCTCCCCAAACAGCAATCAGATCCCGTACCTCCCGTTCGGTCCATGCTGGAGCTCTTTTGCGATTCTGGGACTCCATCATGGTCACCTGTGCTGATGAGCTCTGCATGGTCACCTGCAGCTTGCCACGCTGGCCAAACAGGAAATGAGATTTAAAAGTTTGCGGTTCTTTTCCTGTCTACCTGGCCAGTGCATCTGAGTTGAGAGTGCTGTCCAGAGCGGTCAGAATGGAGCACTCTGGGATAGCTCCCGGAGGCCAATACCATCGAATTGTGTCCACAGTACCCCAAATTCGAGCCGGCAAGGTCGATTTAAGCGCTAATCTACTTGTCAGGGGTGGAGTAAGGAAATCGATTTTAAGAGCCCTTTAAGTCGAAATAAAGGGCTTCATTGTGTGAACGGGTGCAGGTTTACATCGATTTAACGCTGCTAAATTCGACCTAAAGTCCTAGTGTAAGTTTTGCAGTTCTCAAACTGTGGATTTGTGTCTGCAGAGATAACATGCTTGTTAACAGCAAAAATGGGTTTTAAATAAATAAAGAAGAGGTGAGAAATAACAGACCTCAACCCTATTGTGTCTCTGCAAATTTGTGTACACAGAGTCAATCCCTTATCTCTCTCTAAAAGTGCAAAGTTTCAAAAAGTTCAATGAATAGAAGATTGTTGGGGGTGGAATAGATCTGGACTAGAAGTCTGGAGATAAATAAATGTTAGAAAGGAGGGACAGGCAGTAGAAACAAAAGTGAAACTGTTTGAGCAGCATATTCCAGAAGTCTTGAGGTCTTTCTGAGTGTAGCCTTCATTGATTGGAGATCTACCATACCATTCTCTCACTAGAAGGGAAAACCTACAATGGCAACAGGCTGTATAAGGGACCCAGTTTGGGAATATTTTAATGAAGTTCCAATATTTTAATGAAGTTGCCTGTGGGTAAGACAGGCAAGTGTGCAAAATGCAAACAGTGCAACAAAGAAATGCAAGGCCTGGTTGCCCCAATGAAACAACATCATGAGAATTGTCCCTTCTCAGGAGGAAGCTGCGTTAAAGATGATGAAAGAAACATGTCTGAATATGCAGGATCTTCAGGTTAGTAAACTTTTTTATTTCATACTTCTTTCTTAAGGACTGCCTGTCTTCCTTCCTTCTGGACTATTCTGGAATTCTCATATTTGAGCAAAAAATATAGTTGTTACTCTATGGTACTATCATTTAGATGCAGTTGTGATTAAAAAATAAATAGCTGAAATAGGCAGATCTTTCTTTTACAATTTCACCTTTAAAGTAGTACTGAGTGTCAGTGAATGCAATGAGTAATACTAAATTAGCAGTATGGCAGTAATAATTAAATAACTGTATTGACTTATTTTGTTTAGGAGAATCCATCCTCAATCCATACAGGATTCTGAAGACTATCCACCTTCAAGATTACCATCACTTTCTATAGTTTTAGAGTTATCTGCCAATGATAGTGTTTCAGTTACATTACGTATGTCACATAATCACATAATGTCAGTATATCACCTGTAGCCAAAAAAAACCAAACAAACTCCATCATCCAAAAACAACCATAGATAAGATAAGAACCAGCAGATTACAAAAAGAGGTAATTGATGGAAAAAATTGCCCGGTTTGTTTATGCAACAAACTCTCCTGTCTGTATGATTGAGAACCTGTATTTCATTAACAAGGTTCAGTCATTAAGACCAGGATACAGTCCACCCAACAGAGCAGATATTGCAGGCAAACTGCTGGATAAAGTGTATGAAAGAGAAATTGAGCAGTGTGCAAAAGGTCTAGAGGGTGAAATTGTTAACCTGAGTCTTGATGGGTGGAGCAATGTCCACAATGATCCTGTTGTTTGTGCTTGTGTGACAACAGTAGAAGGGAATGTCTTCCTTACAGAAACAACTGATACATCAGGAAATGCACACACAGCATAATACTTACAAGAAGTAGCAATAAAAGCTATAACAAACTGTGGGGAAAAAATTCAAATGTCCAGTAGGCAGCTTGGTCACAGACAATGTTGCAAATATATCCAAGATGAGAAGAAATTATTTAGAAGAGAGTCCCGAGCTAACAACATATGGTTGCAATGCTCATTTGATGCACCTCCTAGCCAAAGACTTCAGTGTTCTAGAAATAAAGGCTAATGTTGTTGAAATTGCAAAATACTTCCATAACAAACACTTTGCAGCAGCTGCTCTGAAAAAAGTGGGAGGAACCAAGCCAACTCTCCCACAAGACGTACGATAGAACTCAGTAGTGGACTGTTTTGAGCACTATATCAAGAACTGGCCTAATCTGATGACAGTTTGTGAAGAATCATGATAAAATAGATGGCACTGTCACAGCCAAAGATCTCAACATTGGGCTTAAGAGAAATGTTGAACACATGCTGAGTACCCTGAAGCCTATTTCTATAGCCTTGAACAAAATGCAGGGAAATAGCTGTTTTATTGCTGATGCTGTTGAAATTTGGAAGTAACTGACTAGTGATTTAAATCAAATCCACCCTGCCTGTATCTGTAATTTTCACTCCATGCATCTGAAGTGGGGTTTTTTACCCACGAAAGCTTATGCCCAAATAAATGTTAGTCTTTAAGGTGCCACTGGACTCCTCATTGTTTTTGAAGTATTCTACTTCAAGAAAAAAATTACACAGCATGAGTAAAATTCAATATTGATCAATTTCCAAATCTGCTTTTAAAGTTTACTAATGCACAATGAAATGTCTCCTCAGACAAATTACTATTTTTAATTTATGAATGCCAGCTGTTCCCTTTTAGTTACAAAACAGCATACAAAACAACGTGTTTTGCAAATGAGATTTTCTTCAGAACCAGGAAGTGGTATCCCATTGAAAACAGACATCTTGACTAGTACAGCTTTTTATTTAAGAGCATAACACATTTTTATTATTTCAATTGCTTTTCAGAATCAGACTATATACATTAAGAAATATTTGAACACATGTTTTTATTCTAGCCACAACATTATCCAGATCGTCTCAAAGCAGTTGAGCACTAATGTGAAGGTACATTTTCAGTCCAAGGCATGATATTAATACAATCAAGTAAAAGAGAAATTAAACAACGTTGCACTGAGCAGTTCAGATGATTAGGGATTGTGATCACTTCACTTCAACTAAAGGTTTTATGTGTGTTTTTTTTTTTTCTAGCTTCATAATTGCCTGCATAGACTTGCTTAAAAAGCACCAAGGTTTGAAAGTTAATTGCTTGACAGGGTACAAAAATTAGAATAATTAAGTACATGAAACCTGCAAGTCTGAACTTCATGAAAGAGTTGAGACAGTTCAAAGGCTTGAATATAAATATTTTTTAAAAAAAGGATTATGTTAGCACTCTAGAAAAAACAAATGCTGATCAGTAAAAAAAAAATGAGCCAGTTCAATAAATGAGCCACACCAATAAAGAAAGACAAGTAAATACTTGAATTGTACACTAAGACTTGCAGAAGTTTGGTTGGAGTATTTTAAAGACTCACTAATTCAACATGTTACTTTTAAGTGCTACTTTCTATTTTTATTTTCTAGCTAGGAAATAGAGTTCAAGGTACAGTTGTGGTTCCACACAAATCTTTTCGACTTGCTGCATTTGCCAGAGTTAGTCAAGGCACTAGCATCAAGGATACAGCATAAGTCGTCTTCTCTCCCAAGTCTATGAAAATAGTTAAAAGCGCTCAAGTGCCACAAAGAAATGAGTTATCCCGGCATTTCAGAGAGTGCAGCAGCAGGATCCTTAATATCTGTTCTCATTTACTGTAGAATTGAAAATCCCACTGGTATTGCTAGTTTTCTTTGAAAGATCTTTCTGAAAATATTTAAGAAATTGTAGGAAGATTAAGTAGTAACAAGACAACATTACTATATAATCACAGCACAGTCAGTGGTACACCCACCCAATTAAAGTGATCTAGGTAGGACAACCCCATCTTCCTGCTTTACCATAATTCTCAGTTGTCTTTTGCAAAAGGAAGTCTATGCTTCTTTCAAACTTAGCCTGGCTCACTTCCCTTCACCAATATTTTACTGAATGTATTTTTGCTATTTAAATGAAGTGGGTCCTGCCTGATTTCTCCCCCCACTCCATTTCCCTTGATTTGTGTTTTTATTTAAGAACTTACTCATTTATGTTTTAATACAGCTGTTAAAAATCATATGTTGCTAGCTTAATCCAGTTAGAGTGCCCTCTTTTGATCCTTTCCTTGTTTTTTTCTGACCTGGACTTTTGTCCAACTCTGCAGTTGAGGATGCAGTAATACCATTTGTGATATGGTGACCAATAACACATATTCCCAAGAAGATTTAACAACTGCCTTAAGCAAGTAATGCTGTTGTGTGGTTTCCATCACACTACTAACACAGCCCAGTCTGTTCACTAGAGCTATCCCTCCACCAAACCCTTTTTCTGATTAGTGAGCTTTTTTTGATTGTTGCTGCCTTGCTCCCAGGACTAAATTTCAGTTCATTTTCTGAATTGAAATGCATTTGTTATCCCCTAAATAAGCAAAAACCTTGGAAGTCATTACATTTCCCGCATGCTGCTCAGATTTTAGTTTTCACCAGAAAGACATCTTAACAAAACCCTTGTTTGAGATATGAAGACAGGTAATAAAATAAATCCATAAATCTCCTGCTCCAGAAGTTTCATGCTGTCAAAAAATTCCTATCTATAGCTACCCTTTCTGTCCAGCATCCTGTTACTCCTTGGTTAGTCCTCCATTAGCTGTGGAATCTTGATCCCCATGCTCTCAGTATGTACTGGGTAACCCTGAACTGCTTTTTGAGAGCTCTCTGGACAATATCTTTAAAACAGAATTTGTTAGATTCCTCAGAGTGGCATAGAACTTGAGGATTTAGTTTCCTGTCCCTTGGGTAAATTTAAAATATCTAAGAATGTAGTTTTCTATATGCCCACCACCTAATCTCATCCACATCTAGTCAATTTTCTACTCACCTCTCTAAAATTAGACTATATTTTAAAGTCAGACAAAAATAAGACATACCGTGAAGTCTAAATAGCTGAATTGATTATTTGATTTGCTGGTTTGCTGGTTTTCTTTGCCCTCTTGTAATCGTGCTTGCTGCAGGGAATCTGGTGGTGTGCTTTTAGATGGTGTCTGCAAAATGAATGTCATTATGTCTAGTGAGCTTTTATACTACAGATTATGTACAACCTTGATTAAAAAGTACCAGATCTCTGACCAAGAAGATGTAGAATCATCAGGTGGAGAATCAGCTCAGTTACTTTTTATCATTAAATACACAATAATAATTGGGAGCAAAAATTAGCCTAATTTAAACTTTTGTAACTGGACTTTATGTCACTAATACCTCTATTTTAGAAAACATCCCCATTTTACAGATGACGATCAAGGCAAAGTGATTAAGTAACTTGCCGTAGGTCACAGAAGAAGTCTGAAACAGATCTAGGAATTGAATCCAGGTTGAGACATTTCAGTGTTTTAACCATAAGGCCATCCTTCCTCTCTCCTTTTATATCCATTCATCGTGAACCTTTTAAAACATGCATCTATGAAGTGGCATGGGTGACTCAGATCTTTGGTGTTACTTTCCCTTCTACTGCAGTAAGGGTTTGACTTCTATCAATTCTTACCTAACGAAGGGGCTTTAACCATGCTGCTCCCATTAATACTACTATAGGCAGTAAGTGCTAGAAAGTTCAGTCAGATTATTCAGTCATTGACAACCAACCACTTCAATCTGACCCAAAGCAGCTGCCTGAAAGCCATTAATGTTTAAGATCAAAGCCTGTATTAACGTTAGAATTAAGAGCTAGTTTCCTTATCTGTAATTTTTCTCATAATGGAGGCATTCATTGATCTTGACAGTTAACTTGTAGCATAAAATATGAATTCATATATTTTCCCAGGGACCTTCACAGCAGCTGCTCCACATACTAGAATTTAAGTCATTTGGGACTGACTGTGCTGGCTAAGGATGAGGAACAAACCGGTCAACTTTTAACTCCAAAAAGGAAAAAATAAAGAAGTTTTTACTTTCCAATTAATCTCAACTCATTCATCACAAATATTAGTCTTTTAAAGTCTATATTTTGCCTGTTAAAAGTTGATAATACAGAAAAATTTTCTTAACGTTTATAACCCTGTAAGGAATGCACTTGTATTCTGGCTTTGTGGCCTGAAAGTTTCCATTAGAAGATTTAAGTCCTGCTGGGAAAGTCAAGAAGTTTGGAAGAAACATCCACTTGTCCTGGTCCAAGAATGGATGTGGTTACTTCTACATCCCCAACTTCAATATTTTTATGACCGCAAGTCCCAGAAGACTGGAGAGGGGAATAGAGAACTCTGCTTCCTCTACATGTGCAGACAGTCACACTGATAGCATGCTAGAGCACTGGATGCCAGTTTGATAAGTTAAGGTATTGAAACTAAAAAACTGAACCATTCTATTTGAAGAAGTATTGTCAAGTTTGACCTATTGCTCCCTCACTTGTTGAAAAAAAATGGATGTCACTTATTGCTCCTCCCTTAGAAATTAACATCTATATAAGATATTAAGTCCAACACTCCTATGCAATACTACAATTAGTGTGCTTGGTTGAGGGAAAAGGTTTTCATTTGTACTTTCCAAAGAACTTACAGGTGGAAGATTGATGGTTACGTGCAACAGAATGTACCCTGAATAGGTCCTTGAAATGTGATATGAAGTCACCCATCCAGCAATTAGACAAATGACAACTGACCAGGTTGTTTCTGACACAACTCATATCATGGGACATTTTCCCCTGGAATTATTTCTCCCACTAGACAGAGACTGCTTTTCTTTGACAGCTTGTGTGCAAGTTACAAGACTAAGGAAAGAAAGGGTATAATAAGACAGTAAATGCTGGAACTTCAACAGAAGTCAACTTAAAGGCGAACTGGAGGTTTTCATAACCATTTACCAAACATTTGTAGTCTTTACTTTGACAGAGTGAAAGTTGAGGTTTAACTGAATAGCAATTTGTTTCTAGTATAGCTTTTTAAACACTGAACACTTTTGCCAGAAAAATTACATGGCTGTTAAAGTGGAAAAATAAGTTCAGTCAAACTTTCATAGTTAATATTCAAGTTTTATGTATGTGTACACATACACAAAATTTCAGGGCTTGAGCCCTGCATAAAAATAGGGATAGTATCACTTCTTCTGGGCCCACAAGAAGGGCTTTTATTATTGAGAATAACTACAGTAAAATCAATCCAAGAGCTTTACTCACCTTACAAACTGGAATAGGTGTTCTGGCAACAGCTGCAGGACATGTACCCGTGCTGGTCAGACTGATGCAGCTGGCTGCCCGCAGCACAGTTAAATTTGTGACTCCATGTAACTAAAGATTAAAAATGAGAAGCTTCAGATTTCTAACATTAAATACACAAAAGTTAGGATAGTAAAGGGCATGCTGACCTTTAATTCCAGCAGCATCTATGAGGTGACAAAACATTTCAGACTAGTTTCTGGAAGGTATGCCAAGTTTTGTTTAAATACAGAACTGCTGTACAGCTTTTCTCCAGAGAAGCTATGCCTGATGCCTCATCCATTACTGGCTTCCTGCCATTTCAAACCTAGACTATATTAAGTTTGTGTCGTTTTGCTTCTTTAAACCACCAATCCTGCCAACAACTTGAAGGTCTCCAGTAAATCTGTCCCTTTTCTAGCTCACTCATCCCCAACAATGAACCTCAGTTTCCCATAGCGCTCCAAAGCTGGCATAGCTATCAGAAGAAAACAGTAATATCTACTGGCTCAAAGTTGCTAAGACTGAACTCCAGTTCTCCCCTAGGTATAGGGTCTCAGTTTTACAGAGACTTTTTCAAACTCATTTTTATCTCCTAATGAAGGAGGAGGAATGAATTCTTATGATTTCCTTCCACGAACAATGCAGTCCTACTCACATTTTCAAATACTTTTGCAACTTTTTTAAAATTAAGAATCGATTACGAAGGTATCTATAATTACAACAGAATATACCAATTTTAATAACTAGAAAAAAGTTTGAGCCAGTGTCTTTTTCCTTCATCTTTCAGAATAAGCAAGGAGACAAGTAACAATTGTCTTGGAGAGCACCAGGTGACATAAGGCGATTTGATTCAGAACTGACCTAGAATTTACTTGCATGAATTATTAATGGCAGAAGCCAGGCAGAGGGAAATCCATAATACCCTTTTCCCTATAGATATCTGTCATTGTCTCTATAATGTAGAACCTCAGATTTGACAAGGCAAGGAAACGGTTTAAATTAAGATGGTTAAAAGCAGCATTTTTTTCTGCATAGTAAAGTTTCAAAGCTGTATTAAGTCACTGTTCAGTTGTAAACTTTTAAAAGAACAAACATAAGATTTTATTCAGAGTTACAAACAACCTCCATTCCAGAGTTACGAGCATCTCAGGAATGGAGGTTGTTTGTAACTCTGAATAAAATCTTATGTTTGTTCTTTTAAAAGTTTACAACTGAACAGTGACTTACTACAGCTTTAAAACTTTACTATGCAGAAAAAAAATGCTACTTTTAACCATCTTAATTTAAATGAAACCAGCACAGAAACAGTTTCCTTGCCTTGTCAAATATTTTTTAAACCCCCCCCCACCCTTTTTTTAAAGTAGTTTATGTTTAACACAGTACTGCACTGTATTTGCTTTTTCTGGTCTCTGCTGCTACCTGATTGCGCACTTCTGGTTCCAAATGAGGTACGTGGTTGACTGCTCAGTTCCTAACTCTGGTGTTTGTAACTCTGAGGTTCTACTGTATGTTTTGAAAGACCATATACTTGCCTTCCTTGTCTTAAGGGGAGTTTGAGTGGTTGAGCCAGCATGCCTTTTCATGGGTGTTTTCAGAACTGCAGAATCTTCCTTCTTCGTTAACTGCAACACAAAAGACTTAAATTTTATTTCACTGGTATGCATATTGAAGGAGTGCACTAACTCGCTAAAATTTTCCAATTATGACATGACTATGTCTACACAGTAATGTCAGCACAAGTCTGTGGGGACTTGATCCCACAGGCTCGATGTTTCTAAGCCTGACCTGGAGTACCCACATGGATTACTCACCCTTGGTTTATAATTTCTGAGAATCTGAACACACACGCAGTCACACCCATAATGCACTATGCAGAGTCAAGTCAAACCAGCCTAACTCAGGCTTCCGAGCACCTTCCCCACCTGTAGCTGCTCTAGCCCTTGGTTCATGGTGCACTATGGAAAAAACTTGACTGTCCATCCCATATGGCACTACTAGAAGTTGTTGCAGCCCACTAACACATCCAGCTGAGCATTTTTTGGCTGTGCACACTCTCAGCAACTGGAGCCAGCAACGTGAAAATGAGGCACTATTTGAAAAACTTGTCTTGCTTGCACTTTCACTCCTGACGGGAAGCAGGCAGAGCATCCATGAAATGCTGATGGACATTTTGGTGGCATTTTCAGACCCACCAAATGCACTTGGTAGAGGACGACAATACGAACATGGCAGAATCCAATTGGCTGGTACTGCTTGTGACTCTCAATATAGCTGTTGATGCCCCCTATGTAGACTGGCACTTCTGCATTACAGCCACAGAAACCAACTGTTGGGATCACAGACCAGGAATGACCAGCTGTGGGTGCAGAACTTTCATGTGAAGAAAGTGACGTTTCTAGAGCTTGGAGCAGCTTTCCCTGTCCCTCCATAGTCAGGACACCCATATGAAGGAGGCCACGCTGGTCCAGAAGCAGGTTGCTATAGCTGTTTGGAAGCTGGCTACCCCAGACTGCTACTAGGCACACTGCTAACCAGTTTCATGTTGGCAAATCAGTTGAGGCAATAAGGCATGTGATTGACTTCAATGAGAGAAGAGCTCTTGAAAATCCTACCCTAATTCTTCGCTTAGCCATTGGATCACATTCGTAAATGACTTGAACCCCCTAACAGCAGTTGATTACAAAGCTGCTGCACAGTTAAACAAGGGGCTTTTCAAATAACCTGTTGGTCTGAAGCCAATAGGGGGCAGCAGAAACTCCCTAGGGTCCACATTTCCCATCAAGAGATCTAAATTAAACATTCAAGGGTGCAAGGGCATGCATAATTTGTATTCTAACAGCACCGACAACATGCCATTCACACAGATATTTGCCTGTCACACTATATTTGGCTAGATGTTACCCCACCAAAGCCCCTCCATCATTTATTACTTCATGAAGGCCTTTGGAGATAGCCAGTATGAAGAATTATGTTAAAATTAACTGAAACTACAGTAGAACCTCAGAGTTATGAACACCTCAGGAATGGAGATTGTAACTCGGAACAAAACGTTATGGTTATTCTTTCAAAAGTTTACAATGGAACATTGACTTAATACAGCTTTGAAATTTTACTATGCGGAAGAAAAATGCTGCTTTTAACTCTATTTAAATGAAACAAGCACAGAAACAGGTTCCTTACCTTGTCAAATCTTAAAAAAAATAAAAATAAATCTTTCCCTACATCTTTTTAGTAATTTACACTTATCACAGTACTGTAGTGTACTGGCACTTTTTTAGTCTCTGCTGCTGCCTGATTGCATACTTCTGGTTCCAAATGAGGTGTGTGGTTGACCTGTCAGTTCATAACTCTGGTGTTCGTAATGCTGAGGTTCTACTGTAGTGTAGTACCAATCCCTTGTCTACTTTTAAGAAAAAACAAACTCACTCTCTCTTGTTCCTTTTTAAGTTTGTGCTGTTCCCACTGATTTGCCATGTAGTCCAGGAACCTTTGACCCTCGCTCAGGAAGTTGCAGCCTTGTTCTTTTTCCCAGCTTTCAATGCTCCTTTTCAGTTCTTCTCCCAACTAAGTTTGCAAATGAAAAAAAGGTAGTTTGCATGTATTTCATTATCCATTTGAGCAGCTTAGGACAGTCAGCTTGAGGCCTGGTTAATTTCAGAGAGGTAGAAACAGGTTCCTTCAGGTACTGCACTTGCTTAAAACTGTCAACTGGTAGTTTTACAATCACTACTATTTTAGAAGTATTTTTCTATTCACCTGCTGTGTGGTATATACCTATATAATTATGTGCAACTGCCACACAGCAGTTGGAAAGAGAAATACTTCTAAAATAGTAGTGATTGTAAAACTACAAATTGTCAGAAATTTAAGCAAGCACAGTACTGTTTAGTTTTGTTCAAATGCTTAACAACTGAACAAAACTGAACAGATTTTTCTCAAATATTTTAATTATATTACTGTTAGGTACCGCTTGCAGAACTAGATGCCTTGCATAATGACAGGTTTCAGAGTAGCAGTCGTGTTAGTCTGTATCTGTAAAAAGAAAAGGAGTACTTGTGGCACCTTAGAGACTAACAAATTTATTAGAGCATAAACTTTCGTGAGCTACAGCTCACTTCATCCGATTTGTTAGTCTCTAAGGTGCCACAAGTACTCCTTTTCTTTTTTCTTGTAGAACTAGTAGGTGTAATACTTGAAAACATGCTGAATATATCCTTTTAAAGTATTTCAAGTCTTGCCTCACTGTGAGGCTTAAAGCACAGTTCCAGGCCTTTTCATTTGCCTTATGTTACGCTAGCTAAAAAAAACACCAAGAAATTTGAGGTGGAGAAAGACCTGGAAGCATTCAAGGTAAATGAAGGACTGGACATTGCCAGAGCATGAATTTAGCTGCTGTATATCAGACCAACTGAGGATGAGCATCAGAAATTTCAGTAGCTCAGGACAGATGTTTTACAAAGTGTTACCCAGCAAAGTGACATTTAATTGACACTCATCTTGACTCCTTGAACAGGCATTTAGTATTGTGCAGGCGATTTAACAGGTTGAAGGCTGACACTCCCTTGTAGGCTGCTGAGTGGGGGTTTTTTTTAGCGTCTAAAAAGAGGGACTAAGCATTGTTTTAAAGTTTGTTCACACTTAAGTATGTTTAAGGGTGATCATCACCACAAAAGTGGATCAACATTATTAGAAGGAATTGTATTTAGTTCAGTTTCTATCCCTTAAGCATTAGAATTTCTGGAGTGTTATGGAAATCAGATCTATCACATGGCAAATGAACTGACTCAACATCCAGCCTATTAAGAGAGAACTATAACAATAGCATATTATGTTCCATCAACTCAGACAAGTTTGCCTAGATAGTATTGAAACGACTGAATTTTAACTCGTAATTTCAAGAGTGCATACATGCCAGCTGTGGTAGGGCTTACCTTTGTTAACAGCTTGTGGATCTTTGAGCGTTCTCTCTCTTCTTTCAATAGAGTGCCACCTCTGTTAACTAATCTGTTTGGATTTGTGGATTTTTTCTGAACAAAATAAATTTACTGAAATGTGAACATATACTTCAAGCCTTTTTTCCCCCCTTCCAGAATGGCAAAGGGCCTTCAGGAGCAACACCAAGTAGTAATAGAATTCATTACAGTTCCCACAGAACAGACTATTCTGTACTTAATGCTAGGGAAGTTTCACTTATTCAACCCATTATTTCAGGAATGATCAGCAAAATAACTCCTTTCTCTGAAGAGACCATCAATGATGACTTGTAAGTCATTTATCTGCTACAAAAGAATGAAAGGTATTTCCTCAACACTAAAACACAGTATTTACATGAACATGAGACAAGGATGCTTGGAAATTGTTCGAGCCCAGATGGCTGTAAGTGGCAACAGGCTGCCTCACCGAGTCATAAGATAAAAATTAAAGGAGAAAAGGTCTTTTAATAGCAATATTAATTTACAGCACTTGCCCTCTTTGGAAAAAAAAATTAAAATATATTCAGCGTAATGAAGAAAGATTCTTAAGTGCACCATGAAACAATTAAGATTTATCAGATTAGTTATTTGACAAGAACATGTGCTGACAACACTCCTAAACAGGTCTTGTAAAACTAAAACCCAAAATGCTTTAGATACCAACTTGCACTTGGAACATATGTTGACATTTGTCAAATACTGACATGTCATCCAGCTTCCCTTAAGTTTAGCATGGATAAATAGGACCTACCACTGACATACCACTGGGGTTATTTTGATATTGTGAAGTCAAAAGGTAAATCTCACTAAGGAGAATGCTATCCCTCAAGATTGCCCATCTTTAATGGGAATTCTACTTAGACTCCCTCTGAAAGTTATTATGAACAGTCACTTCTGTAGCTGTTCAGATTTTGTAAATTTACTTGACCCGATTTCCCAACCCCAATAGCCTTTTCCCCAACCCAACAGCCTTTTTCTGCTGATGTTGTTTATCACTAGCCCACTGCTCTTTAGAAATTGTGCCCCATCGATTTAAGTTGCAGTACACAGTTCTTCCACTTAGTGGCAACACTACCCTTGCTCAAGCAAAGCCTTAGAGTAAACTAAATTTCCAGTAACTGGTACCTCCAACTCCATGAACTGTTTCCAGGTAGCTTCCCATTTAGCAATGCCATCATATAAAGCCTTGTTTTTCTCATAAAGGAGTTTCATTTTCATAACTTCCTCATCATGTTGGTTCAACAAATCTTCTGTAAAGTTATCTGGAGTTGAAAAAATTTAGTTTATTCATTATTTGTGGTATAACATATTTCTGCAAAGTTACTCACATACAAAATAGTTGTGATTTGAGCTTTTCAATACTAGTTGCATAGTGGACACCAAACCTCTAGTAATTTAAGAAATAAGTAATTTAGTAATGCATTTAAGTGAACTCTTTAAGGATTTACCTAGCATAACTCTCCTGGTTTTGTTGCTAATCCAAAACCCTGCCAAGGTCTGTGACTCTAGGCTCAGTTCCAAGTACCTCCTCCCTCCCCAATAAATAGGATGTTTTAATTCCAAAAGTCCACTGTTTCAGGGCTATCCTGCTTTGCTGTTTTCCACCTGGTCAATGAGGATACAATCCCTAGCACCGCATTTGCTTGTTATAGTGAGCTCTGGAGTAATGCGGTTTATAAGACTAGAGTATGAAGACACTTATTCTGGTTGGTTTGGAGAAATACACTATTTAATAAATAGCCATCACTGAACATTTCTTTCATGTATAGAAAAAAAAGACGGAGGGACACCAGCTGATAAAATGGCTAATGGTACACAGCCACTATTCTAGGCAAATCTGGAGTAAATGAAATTTACTAGTGCAAGGTCATACATTTAGGGACTAACAACAAGAATTTTTGCCATAAGCCGGGGACAGATCAGTTGGTAATGACAGAGGATGCAGAGAAAGACTTGGATGTATTGATCTATCTATAGGTGCTGGAACTAGGGGTGTTGCCACACCCCCTGGCTTGAAGTGGTTTCCAATATATCCAGGGTTTACAGTTTGGTTCAAGGGCTCTCAGCACCCCCATTATAAAAATTTATCCAGCACTGCTTGGTCTATCACAAGAGAACTACAAGCTCCCAATGTGATGCAACCATGAAAAAGGCTAATGCAATCATAGGATGCATCATGTAAGGTATTTCCAGTAGAGATAGGGGAGTGTATTACCATTGAACAAGGCACTGGTGAGAACTCATCTGGAATACTGTGTGCAATTCTGGTCTCCCACATTTAAGAAAGATTAATTCAAACTGAAACCGGTGCAGAGAAGGGCTACTAGGATGATCCGAGGAATGGAAAAACTTACCTTACAAGTGGAAACTTAAGGAGCTTGGCTTGTTTAGCCTAATAAAACAAAGTCTGAGGGTAAATATGATTGCTTGCTAAAGATGTATCAGAGGGATAAACACCAGATAGGGAAAAAAGAGTTATTTAAGTTAAGGGCCAATGTTGGCACTAGAACAAATGGACATAAACTGGCCATCAACAAGTTTAGGCTTGAAATTAGATGAAGATTCCTAACCATCAGAGGAGGGAAGTCCTGTAAAAGCCTTTCAAGGGAGGTAGTGGGGCAAATAAACCCTAACTTGTTTCAAGATTGAGTTTGATACTTTTATGGAGAAGACGGTATGGAGGAAGTTGCCTACAATGGCATACGGCCCATCTGTGACAGCTATTGGCAAATATCTCCAACAGGCAGAGATGGGATGGTCTCTGAATTAAGTCCCAGGTGTCTGGCTGGTGGGTCTCATCTACATGCTCAGAATCTAACTAATCATCCAACATATGTGGGGTTGAGAAGGAATTTTTCCTCAGGTCAGATTGGCAGCAACCCGCAGGATTTTTCGCCTTCCTCTGCAACATGGGTCACTTGCTTGTTTGAACTAGAGTAAATGGTGGATTCTCTGTAACTTGAAGTCTTTAAATCATGATTTGAGGACTTAAGTAACTTGCCAGAAGTTATGGGGCTATTACAGAAGTGGGTGGGTAAGGTTCTGTGCCCTGCAATATGCAAGAGGTCAGACTAGATGATCATGATAGTCCATTCTGGCCTTCAAGTCTATAGCAATCAATCCTTGCACATGAAATGGAAGAGTGGCAGGTCAGAGTGAATATTTACCATCATAATATGGATGAAAGGCTGATCTCTGTTCTGTGCTATACAAACATTTTTCCCAGTAAAGGTCAAGCTCCTGTCTGACTTTTCCAATCACTCCCTTCAAGCTTTCTTTCTTCAGTTCTTCCAGACGCAGCAGCTCTTCTTCCCACTAGAAAGTTATTTAAAATAATGTAAAACATTGCATTAAGGCCAACAATGCATCTTCATAACATTCCTAGCTCTCTTACTCATAGGATAGCTTCACGCTGTTTATCTTAACATATCCTCAACACAGCCTTTGAGCCTTTAGTGTTCTGGAAACTATTGTAGTATATGGCGAGTATACTGATTAGCAATACACTTATCAAGTTAAAAGGAAAATAAAATAGCCTTATGAAGTCAGTATTGCAGAAAGAACGTGAATGGCTAAAATAGGACAAACTTGAAATAGTAATCAAGTTCAGCCACGTGTCTACACCCAGTCAGTCAAGTGGGAGGCATGGTTTTGTCACATCAACAGGCAGAGGCCATAAAGCTTTGCTGACGTGAGGCACTGATTACTGGAGTGCTTGAAACATACTAAACAAGAATCTCTTAATAGGTACAAAGAAAAGGAGGACTTGTGGCACCTTAGAGACTAACAAATTTATTTGAGCATAAGCTTTCGTGAGCTACAGCTCACTTCATCGGATGCATTCAGTGGAAAATACAGTGGGGAGATTTGTATACATAGAGAACATGAAACCATGGGTGTTACTGTTGGTAACACTGGGCACTACTCTAGGTAACTCAAGAGGGTAAAAAACCACAAGTGTCAATAAAACCCTCTTGCTCTAGGCCCAGGCAAACTGAAGCCCCTCTGCTGCTTGAACTTTCTGTGACCCTGCACAACTATAAGGAAGCTAGCACACAAACAAACAGCTTTGCACACGGCTCGCTAGCCAAGGCCAGCTTCGGCCTAAAAAACATATAAATAAAGCAAAAATATTTAGCAAAAACTAATAACAAATAAACCCAAATAAGGCAAAGCTCAGGCAATGCTACTAAGAAAAAACACAACTGACTGCTTTAGCTGATTGGCTACAGTATTATATGGGGCAACAGGTAATTAATTATATAAGCTTATGTAATAAAATAAGCAAAGGTATAAATTGTATACTGTAATCTGCATTCGGGGCTGCAAGATTTAAGACAGCTCAGTCTCCCTGCGCCCTATTTAAAGCTTCAAATAAATCTCTCTGCTTCTCCACCACGTTGTGGTCATTGGCGCGACGCACACCAGGCAACGAACCCAACTGTTGCTTGCCTTGGGCACTCTGTGCCGGCAACATGAGAGTGATCGCTTAAGGTGAGCTATTACCAGCAGGAGAGCGGGGTGGGGGGGTATCTTTTGTAATGATAATCAAGGTGGGCCATTTCCAGCAGTTGACAAGAACGTCTGAGGAACAGTGCGGGGGTAGGAATAAATAGGGGGAAATAGTTTTACTTTGAGCACAAATGAGGTAAAAGTTACCCTCTCCAATATCTACCTTAACTAAGACTCCTAGAGCAGTATTTGCATTATTACAGGGGGACATGGACTGCAGAGAGTTACCAGGTAAAGGCATTACCAGGTCTAAAATTATCCTGACCCAAGTAGGCTCTTAAGAGGGGAGCCACTGGTTTAGCTGCAACGCTTCCTGCTCTGGTTATTACATCACTCTAGCAGAGTTAAGTACTCTGAATTTATGGCGGGATTAATATTGGAGCCTTGTTGCCATGTCTTTGACAAGTTAGCATTGCCGATAATCTGGTCTTTGTTGGTTCATAGAGCCAGACTTCCTGCTAAAGACATCTAGTTCTCTTGACACACAACTTGTATTGCTTACAATTAACATTTGGTGCTTTTCTGATGTAACAAGAGATTCGTGCAAAGAGTCAATGACCAAGATTTTTGGCCTCTTGAGGTATTTGCACTTTGAATTTGACATTAGAGCAATTTAATTGTCCAGGACCAAGAACTCCATCAACCTCTGCTGCCTACAGATTGTAACAGGGAGTGGCGCACACACTTCTTATTCAGAGCCTTCAGGTTTCCTCCCAGTGTGATTTAGTTTTCGCTGCATTTGCCCTGATGCAGTCTGAATGCTGTTTTAAATATTTCACTGTCCACTAGAATGTGTTCAAGTTTGTGTCCCTAAAGTTAGACTTAAGTGGCCTGATTTCCTGAAGCACTGACACCACAGCTTCCATTTTAATAAGAAGCTTCTATCCAATCAAATGAGTCAATTTGCACAACAGGGTCTTGACCTGGTTGAGGCCCTGGGCTATAACTGAAGTTTAAGCAACCAAAATGAGTAAGATTACTTTCCAGAGACATTTTTCTCCTACCTCGCTTTCTGCCTCCAGAAGAAAGTGATGCCTTCTTTGAATTCAAGATACCCATTGGCCCTATGGGTAGCTACTTAATTTCTATTCAGAGAACACTTACCACCACCAGAAACATTTGTTTAACATTTATGCAACATCCAGGGTTTTGATTAAGAGATCCCCCCCACCAATCAAGGTCTTAATAGCATTAGCTGTTACAAAAACTGACACAAAATTTCAAGATTCAACTAATGGTCAGTACAGCCCAACATATCCTGAATGAGCTATCACACACTAAACTAAACAGCTTGCGATGCCTGGTGAGCACTGTGACAAGGCAAGGCATCACCCGCATTTAGGTACCCAAGGGTGGGATTTTTAAAACCACTTACGTGAGTGAGATTTGTGCTTTAAGTCACTTCAAAGTGATGAGTATAGCGTATTGAAATATATGTCATCTTTTTTTAACTTGGAGAAGTTCAATATATCAGAAAGTGGTGCAGACTATAAATGTAGCATGGGCTTTTATTCCCCTATTTCGTGTTCAAGTTTGCGTTCACACTATGAGCTTGTCTTTTTCAGCATATAAACATTTTGAGTGTGAAACATCTTGGCAGAAATGATCGATGTACAATCTGAAATTCTATCACCAACTAAGAAACCAATAGTACAAGACATATGTTTAGCAATTTAAGCCCATAAAGTGGTAAAATAGTGAAGGAGTACTAACAGGTAAATTAACCTAATTTAAAAAAAAAATCTTGTTTTAAATAATGATTTTTATCCACCCTGTCTGGAAATTGAACCAATAACTGCAAGGAACTCTAAAACTGAAGGGCACCTAAGTCATGCCCAAGTGTTGCTGACTTCAGAAGACAGAGTTTCAACCTCAGATTGAAAGCAACAGTAGTACAGGTTCAATTGCCAGCAAAAATACCACTTTAAGGGGAATCTGAATATACATAAGGGTTTGCCTTCACTCAGAGTGAGTTCTCAGTGTAAGCCTTGCATTTCTTATGTAGTTGGATTTTGTGACAAAGCTTGTCTATTTAAAGAAAAACCTAAAATAGTTTCTGTAAGAAGAAAGGCAGGGGAAGTAGTCTGATGAAAAATATGCAAGGTTTTGTCTTACCATGGTAACTTCTTGAGTAATGGAGCCTTTAATATTCATTTTACATTGTTCCTGCTTCTCTACTGGCCAGTGCAGTCTATTCCACAGAAGTCGTACCTTCTCCTTGAGAGCCTCCCGAGTTGAGATTACTGATTCTTTCTTCAACTGCAACTACAAGGCACATAGTATGATAGCATGAGGTAAACTTACTTCAGAGAGGATAGCACCTTAATGTAGAAGAACGCTGAGAAATTACAGTATAATAGCAAGGTGAACCAACCCACAATGGAAGAGAAATAATGTACACGCTCTAGTAAAGATGTGGAAAAAGGAAGAAAGCTTGTTCTTACAGCATTGCAGTGAGGACACTAAGTTTGTGGGATCTGTACAGTTAAGTATAAGTCACTATTTTGATGCAAGGTTATACTCTTTAACACAAATATTATTGTAATGTCCAAAGGTCTAGTTCATTCCTGATGTAAGCCGATAGAAAAATATCTTTAAATCATTAATACAACCAGAAATCAAGAGTTGCCAGTAACCCTGCAAATTATCATCACTTGACATTACTAATAGCAACTGCCACTCAGAGTTTATGGTACATTGTGGAAACAGTCATAACCCTTCCCTTCTGGCTGATTCTTATCAGGACATGCCTGAAGACTGAATTTTATTATATTAAATGAATTTATTGCTGGTGAAGCGTTAGACATAGCATTGGAAGCTCAAACAAAATTGTTAAAGAGTAGATAGTGGAAGCTCTCAAGCTGGCCTATTATCATGCAACAACAAATAGGAGAATCCATTTCTAAGACTGCATGTATACCAGGGATTTAAAATATTCCCACCAACTCAGCTGCATTAACATTATCAATCCCACCAGCCCTAACAGACAAGGTTCCAGCAGCTTCAAGTGTTTTATGGACCAGCATGAGTTAGCGAACTGTTGCAGAACAGGTTTATTTGATAGAGTACTTAAATTAAGACCTTCTATTTCCAATCTAAAGGCATTGCGCATATACTGCCAATGGCTTATTTATTATCAATTCTGAGGTTAACAGAAGAGAACAAAGAACAAGGAAGTCAAGACACACTGAAAGACTTTAGCATTTAATTGTCTTGAAACATGTGGCTTGTGTGCTCATCATAAAACAGATGCTACCATATATGGTATTTGGATATTAGTTATTCAATATAGCTATCTTTAAGAACGGGCTTTGAGTTCCTGTGTATTTGGTTCTTGGTCTAGAAAAAATTATAATAAGTTCTTGCAGTTTTGTTCAGAATTGAGAGGAGGCAAACTAAACTGAAAAAAGGAAAGCATGGTGCTACCTTTTTCTCCCCTGAATCCCCAGAGCACTCAAAAGAGTGTGAATAGGAGTGCTAGAAAATGCTAGTCCATCTACTCTGCTTCAGCTTCTCAGAAGCCTAATGGCTAAGAAGAAGGGGGAAAAATAGGCACTCTGTCTGCTCCCCTGGCTTTGCTTGAGCCCTAAGGGAGCACCAAGCACAGGATAGCAATCCTGTCCATATAGCCACAAAGAGGAGGAGGGGAGGCATCTAGATCTGGCCACTGCCAGACAAAATACTAGACGCAATGGATTACTACTGCTCTTGCATAGCAATTCCTATGTTCTTAAGGATGTAGGAAGTATTATAATGGCAATGCTTACGCAGCCTAATTATAGGTGTCAGTGTTACATGTGATCGTTAAGAACAGTTCCTATATCTTCTCTTAGTCACTTAAAAATCTAACCTTATTAACAAGTGTTTGAAGAGCTTCAATGTTCTTACTGGCAAGACAAAAAGGTTCCTCATCATCAGAAAGCGCCTCTTTTTCAAGAGTAGAATCAGGTGTATGCCCAATCTCTTCATTATACTGCCTGATTTCATTTCTTAGTTTGAGAAAAACTTCCAGACATTGTTTCTATTGAAAAATTAAAAACAAGCATTTTATATACAATTGGTTAGAATATTGTCTCATACTGAGGCTCTGTAGATTAAGATACCATGTCAAGGCAATAGCGAAAGTAATATGATTTGGCTAGTTCAGGTCACTCCATTTTCTGAGTATGGATTGATAGCTTTGTAACTATACTGTACAAAAACTATCTAAAACTTAAAAGCACTGCACAGAAGCTGAAGTGTACGCCATTATCCAAGCACTATCTGGTAATCACAAAGGGAGAAAAGGGAACTCAGTTCATGGGAACAGCATTTAAAATTTTATTCTTAGACAGTGTGAAGTTGTACTTTAGACAAACATTTTAAAATTTCATCACTATTATTTTCCATAATAACTTTTAAAGAACTCCTTAAACAGGGTGAGATGTCTCAGCTATATAATGCCTTTAAATATATACGGATAATTAGGCCATAATATGATTTAATTAAACTGGATTAAAAATCAGTATTAAACTAAGTAGTATTAGCTACACTCAGCGATCAGAGGACACTGCAACTAGCATTCTTTTCTGGTTAAAATGCAGAGGTGGAAAACACTTTCCTCTATAGCCCCAAATCACACTCTATTTATTGGATTTTTTTTTTTTTTAAACATCACTTACCTTCTCATCTGAACGCATCCTAACATGTTCCTTTAACTCTTCCAGCTGTGAACGACTCGGAATGCTGCCAGTTGGTATATAGTAAGGGGTAGCAAAAAGCTCAGCACAGAGCTTTTCATCTTGCTGCTGAAGTTGCTTTAATTCCTCCAGCCTCTCATTTTTTTCTTTGAGTGTAGCGTCTAGTGCCAGTCGTAGATCTTTCTCCATCTGAAGGATGGATATACCCTCTTCAGCCTGTGAAGTTTTTGAAGCATGTTTTGTAATCGTAAGGATACATAATGCCTTGCAACATTTGGTTGTGACTTGGCATCAAGAAAAGTAGTCAGGTACAATCAATGTGTGATGGACCAAAACTTCAGTGTGTGCAACTAGAAGGGAAAGAGACCTGTACTTCTGTTCGCTGAAGTTACTTACCTTCTCACGTTCTCATTCTTGGGATCTTAGTTGTTTCACCTAAGACTGATAAAATTCCCGTAGCCCAGAAGTTTAATCCTTCGGGCAGCTATAGAGACAGTCCCCTACCCCATTTTCTCCCCTACTTACAGGCCATCACATAGCTAGGCCCATCCCCACAAGTATAAAAGACACCTTCCAAAATTCCAGTCAATTCCTTTGATTGAGCAGGAGACAAATCTCCAAGGATAAGCCAATTTAATATGATCACTACAATATCGTGTCTCAGAGAAGAATGGACAAGGTGCAAGAGGAAACATCTAGAAAAGTGTTAAAAATCCAAACTGAGGAGAAGTAGCAGGTACATGAGAAACCCACAACATATGATCAGAGGGAAATTACAGGCAAGTTTTCAATTCTTTAAGAGAACACCCTGTGTGCAGAATTTGCACTCTTTAGTGCAATAAATCTCAAGGGATATTGCAGAAGAAAACAGCACAATTACAGTGAGGAGCAACAGGGCCAATAGTATAAGCAGGTTTGTTTGGTTTTTTTAAACTAGAGTTAATATATAATGAGTATATGTATACCTGATCCAAACCTTCAAGATCTCTCAATATTCAAGCACAATGAGCCCACTTCTAAGAGTAAACACTCTGTCAAAAGTCAGTCAACTGAGAAGAAGGACCATCCAATTAAACAGGTTCTGGTTACAAGATTTTGGCCATCTAACCCTGGGAACAAGTTCTGGAGCGCAAGGAGTCCTATACAGATAATCAATCCAAGCAACAGCACAGTGTGAATGTGAAAGGAGGGGAGCCTGTAAACTGCTTGGCAAGTCTGTGATAGAAATATTCCTAAAGCAAGCTATGCACTCTTATCTCCAATCTAGCAAGCCTTGATTGACATGGATTTGTAGTTTCGGGCCAAGGAGGTCAAAGGAGTGTGAAACAGACATACACTTTGCCATGGTCTTTTGGTAACTGAATTAACCAGCAAATTGGTATGAAAACCTTATGCACTGGGTGGACTTTAGGGGCTTTAGTGTGCTCTAAGTAGATGTTCAAGGATTTTAACAGAGCATATGGAGGTAAGTCTTCCGGGATGGAGATGTAAGCTGTGACAAGTTGGGGATATATGTCTGTGTCAAATTTTGAAACCCGTTTTGTTTGGTGAACTTCATTTTGTTTCAGGGGGGCTATTTTATGCTGCAATCGCCTTTATGGATTAGAGCATTTTGTAACAGGGATCTGACACCTAGTGAAAAGACAGACACTGTGTCAGAGCCTTAAAGGGCAGTCAACATTCAAAGACTCTCTCCAACTGCAACAAAGGGTTTTCAACTGGTAGAGCCATTGACTTTGACGCTGCACAGAAGCCAATGGGGCGTGGGAGGTAGGCTGAGACTTGGAACTCCCCTACCAAAGCATATGGGCAAAAGGGGGACAAAGACTATTAGAGAAGCACTCCTCTTAAAACAAAGTGGCCAGACAACCAGCATGTGCAAGACGACCAGATTAAGGTAGACAGGCAGTGCTTCCTAGTCCTAACCTAGGATTCACAGGAGTAGCAAGATCAGACAAGGAAGAAAGGGAGGTGGTGGCGGCTATGTTCAAATTTGCGTTTTTCAAAAAATCTAACACTAGCATGCTTTAAAAAGGTCACACAGGAATTTCTTAACCAGATACCTAAGCCTGTGTTTTTTGGCACATTGTCCCTGAAGCCACAGTTGTGGAGCTTGCAAGACTCCAGCGAAAAAGTGTCTAAGCAATTGGTGGCCCAGGAGAGCTGAGGTACTATTTTGGGGTCTAAGGTGGCCAAACTCTGGTGTCCCATTGCCTCAGAAAAATGTCAAACATGGGGTCTGCACCTGGGAGTTGCCTGAAACCCTCAGAGATAGGAAAAGGGACCAAACGTTTGGGTCCAGCAGTTGGGTCCTTGCAGGGAATTTACTGCAAGGTTACACAAGGATTAAGCTCCATGTGTACCAGACAACATGGAATTCTGGAGACTGGTCTTCCTTGGACAAAGTCATGACAGCTCACAATGGTTGCTGAACATAGCAGATAGAGATCATGTTTAAGTTATACTAAGGCAAGAGAAGGAAGTAGTCTAATTTTTTTGTGCAAGACAAGTAAACGGGTTTGAGGTTATGAAACATGTCCCAGTTTCCTCTCCAGCTTTCCCTGCCCCTCATATTCCTTTATTCCCCACAGGGATCCTCTCTACTCCTGAAACAGTAGGGAGGAGCTGCAATCATTCCTGATATCAACGGAGTATCCTTCTCACCGGGAACAATAGGAGGCAGTGGTCATATTTGCCAAAGGCTTCGTAAGCTTCCACATTTTCCTACTGTAGCAAAATGGCAACCATTTTAACTGATGCGGCCTGAGCCCTCAGTCTTCAGATCACAGTAGCAGTCATTTTTCAATAGGCAATTCATGAATTTCTCTGAAGGGAGAGATTTGATGGCCTCTGCAGCTACATTAACTGTTTGTTAATATAAAAAGCAAATTGACCTTTAGTCTAGTATTTTTCTATAAACTACTTGTTTTAGCAGATGTGCTCAGAATTGATCCCTATAGACCCATACTTTTAAAAGCAAATTATAATAGAGGTAGATGTTCTGCTAGAGACCAGCTTTAGATTTCTTATGAAAATTGTATGGTGGGGGCGGGGGGGAGAAAACACCAAAAAGAAAAAGAAAAAACCCAAAACTTGTATAGAAAATTCAAAGAGCATAAATATTAACATTGAAATTTTACATCAAAAGACCACATACATGGGAACATTTAATCCATATTTGAACAGTTTCAAACAGCAACTTTAACCTTGGAGTCAACTAGCAGATTGTGTGTCAGGCATAATAAACCTAGACCCATCTTACCAGGTAGGGATCCAGTGACAGCTCATTTCTCAGAGACGTCAATTCCTTTTTACGGCGTTCAATGCTGCTTTCGATTCTTTCCTTTAACTGGCATTCCTCTGTAATCATTTCGTTCAACAGATCCTGCCCAGGAAAGGGTACAAAATAATTATTAATAACTTGGATAGATCTAACATACTTCACAGTAATCAAGCCCAACACTGGGCCCAGTGCTAAACTATCAATATAATTTGTAAATTGCTGTACAACTTCTGGTTAATGTTATGAGGTTGCCACTATGAAAACTGCAGTATCATGAAATGCCTCTATTTCTGTTTATCCACCATTGCTGACAGGACCTGTATCAGAAACACACCAGACTAAGGGCTTATCTACATTACAGGGACTACAGCAGCATAGCTTTGGCACTATAGCTATGCAACACTAACCCTGTAGCATAGATAAAAACTGTGTCTAACAATGGAAGTTTTTCCTATTGCTGTAGGTAATACACCTCCCTAAGTGGTGGTAGCTATGTCAACTGCATCATTCATCTATCAGCCTAGCCATGTCTACACCAGGGTTAGGTAGGCATAGCTACATCACGCAGAGTGTGAATTTTTTCACACCCCTAAGCAACGTAGCTAGATCAATCTAAATTTTAAGTGTAAACCATGACAATGGAGGATCCCTAACTTTAATGTTTGTACTGTGACTAGCCAATAGCTATATTGATGTTAGCAGGAGCCTAGGAGTAGCTACACTTCTGCCTACTTGTTGGGCAGGCGGGGGGAGCGGAAAATTTCCAAAGAGGACAGATAAAGCAAGGGTTAAAAAGGATTATGGTACACCTACACTGCAGTCAGGGAGGTGCAATTGCAGCACATGTAGACACACCTAAGCTAGCCATGATAGAGCCAGCTGGCTAAAATTAGTGGTGTAGGTGTGGCAGCACATGTTTGCTGCCCTACTACGTACCCATGGTTCCAGGCTAGACTACTTGGGTGGCTAGCCTGTGACCTTGCAGTTACACTACTACTTGTAGTGACTTGACTCAGAGCTAGCTCAGGTATGCCTACATGTGCTTCAATCACACCTCCTGTTTGCAATGTAGATATACTCTCAGTGGGAAGACTGGGAGAGCCACATGGGAGCTTTTGGGCAGGAGAGAGAAGTGTCCATGTTTCAGAACACAAACCATGCAGCAGAAGGACCCTGGATCTGTCCAGACGACTGACCTCAGCCCAAAGAATGCTCTGGAATGGTGAAGAAACTGCAGCAGATAAAGGTATGTAGGTTTTATTTTTGTATGGAACTGTATTTCCTCATGTGAGTAACAGTACGGGCTTTAGAATCCTGTGCAAAGTGCATTTGTGTTACACTATTCATATTCCCCTTGAGAAGGTAAACTATGAACCCAGAACATCCCATAGCAGGAGCTCTGAAAGAGGTTGTGTTTAAGCTATGGGGAGAGTCTGAGTGGCCAGCACTGGTTCTAGGGACTGGGCAGCAGGCCACAGCGTTGCAGCTCTCAGAAGAGAGCAGACACAGTGTCTGTGGCCCAAGTGTGCCTAGAGGATCCAAGAAAACTGCAGTGCCTGAAGTCCAGTCAGATTTTGGAGGCTTAAGGCAGCTGAGGATTCAGCAGCTGGATTCCTGCACAGTATTCTGGTGAATGGCCAAGAGGTGACTTGACTAACGTTATATCAGTTGTTAAATCATGTTTCTTAAGACACATGAAAATAATTTAGTGAAAGTCATTACATCTGCAAAAATGGGCATGCATATTGAAAATCAATGTGCAAAATCTTGGGACATTAAGGGAACACAGGTCTAGATCAGGGGATCCATTTTAACGGGGTCACAAGGGCTGGCTTTAGACTTGCTTGGGCCTGGGGATGAAGCTGAAACCCAAGTCCCAGTCCCCGGGGACAAAGCCGAAGTCCAGTGGCTTCAGCCCTCAGCAGCAGGGCTCAGGTTACATGCCCTCTGCCCAGGGCTGAAGCCCCTGGGGTTGGGCTTTGGCCCCACCTGCCTGAGGTGTTTGGGCTTGGGCTTTGGGCCCCCCAACCCAGGGCAGCAACCTCAGGCTTCAGTCCCCATTCCTGGGGTCATGTTGTCAGAAGTGGGTCATGGTGCAATGAAGTTTGAGAAATGAAGGCCTAGATATAGTCAGAAGCTTCATATGCTTAGAAAATATTCTCAGAGAAAAAAGAAGGTAGCAATCCTTAGAAAATAGTCCCTGAGGATTGTTACCTTGTCTCTCAGGCCCAATTTTCTATGCACATTAAGGTTTGGACTAAACCTAGAGCTATGTTCCCTTAATATCGCTAGATTTTGCACATCAAGTTTCAGTATGCATGTCCACTTTTGCAGATGCTAAAATTACTTTCATCAAATTCACTTCACCTGTTTTCTTATTTTTAACTCGGTGATAATTCTCACCTCCTCTGTAAAAAGAAAAGGAGTACTTGTGGCACCTTAGAGACTAACCAATTTATTTGAGCATGAGCTTTCGTGAGCTACAGCTCACTTCATCAGATGCATACCGTGGAAACTGCAGCAGACTTTATATACACACAGAGAATATGAAACAATACCTCCTCCCACCCCACTGTCCTGCTGGTAATAGCTTATCTAAAGTGATCATCAGGTTGGGCCATTTCCAGCACAAATCCAGGTTTTCTCACCCTCCACCCCCCCACACAAATTCACTCTCCTGCTGGTGATAGCCCATCCAAAGTGACAACTCTTTACACAATGTGCATGATAATCAAGTTGGGCCATTTCCTGCACAAATCCAGGTTCTCTCACCCCCCTCCCAAAAACCACACACACAAACTCACTATCCTGCTGGTAATAGCTCATCCAAAGTGACCGCTCTCCCTACAGTGTGCATGATAATCAAGGTGGGCCATTTCCAGCACAAATCCAGGTTTTCTCAACCCCACCCCCACCCCCATACACACACAAACTCACTCTCCTGCTGGTAATGGCTCATCCAAACTGACCACTCTCCAAGTTTAAATCCAAGTTAAACCAGAACATCTGGGGTGGGGGGGGGTAGGAAAAAACAAGGGGAAATAGGCTACCTTGCATAATGACTTAGCCACTCCCAGTCTCTATTTAAGCCTAAATTATAGTATCCAATTTGCAAATGAATTCCAATTCAGCAGTTTCTCGCTGGAGTCTGGATTTGAAGTTTTTTTGTTTTAAGATAGCGACCTTCATGTCTGTGATTGCGTGACCAGAGAGATTGAAGTGTTCTCCGACTGGTTTATGAATGTTATAATTCTTGACATCTGATTTGTGTCCATTTATTCTTTTACGTAGAGACTGTCCAGTTTGACCAATGTAAATGGCAGAGGGGCATTGCTGGCACATGATGGCATATATCACATTGGTGGATGTGCTCGTTCACCTGCACATCCACCAATGTGATATATGCCATCATGTGCCAGTAAACCAGTCGGAGAACACTTCAATCTCTCTGGTCACGCAATCACAGACATGAAGGTCGCTATCTTAAAACAAAAAAACTTCAAATCCAGACTCCAGCGAGAAACTGCTGAATTGGAATTCATTTGCAAATTGGATACTATTAATTTAGGTTTAAATAGAGACTGGGAGTGGCTAAGTCATTATGCAAGGTAGCCTATTTCCCCTTGTTTTTTCCTACCCCCCCCACCCCAGATGTTCTGGTTTAACTTGGATTTAAACTTGGAGAGTGGTCAGTTTGGATGAGCCATTACCAGCAGGAGAGTGAGTTTGTGTGTGTATGGGGGTGGGGTGGGGTTGAGAAAACCTGGATTTGTGCTGGAAATGGCCCACCTTGATTATCATGCACACTGTAGGGAGAGTGGTCACTTTGGATGAGCTATTACCAGCAGGATAGTGAGTTTGTGTGTGTGGTTTTTGGGAGGGGGGTGAGAGAACCTGGATTTGTGCAGGAAATGGCCCAACTTGATTATCATGCACATTGTGTAAAGAGTTGTCACTTTGGATGGGCTATCACCAGCAGGAGAGTGAATTTGTGTGGGGGGGTGGAGGGTGAGAAAACCTGGATTTGTGCTGAAAATTGCCCAACCTGATGATCACTTTAGATAAGCTATTACCAGCAGGACAGTGGGGTGGGAGGAGGTATTGTTTCATATTCTCTGTGTGTATATAAAGTCTGCTGCAGTTTCCACGGTATGCATCCGATGAAGTGAGCTGTAGCTCACGAAAGCTCATGCTCAAATAAATTGGTTAGTCTCTAAGGTGCCACAAGTACTCCTTTTCTTTTTGCGAATACAGACTAACACGGCTGTTACTCTCTAACTCCTCTGTAAAGCACTTCAATATCAACTGATAAAAAGCTCTCATAAAAGCAAGGAATTAGATATTTCTTTTATACAAAGTGGGAGGAATTTTATTCATGCAACTTAATGACATTTATAGTGATCAACCAACTGCCATTTATGTAGACTGTCACAGCACATGCACCATTTTAGTTAGTTCCCTTTTAAAAGACCTATCTTCAACACTAAGTCCCCCCACTGATCCCAATCTAACAGGCTGACTTCAATAGTAATAGACTTCATTACTAGGACTGGAAGGGACCTCATTTGGTCACCTAGTCCAGTCCACTGCACTCAAGGCAGGACCAAGTAATAACTAGACCATTCCTGACACGTGTTTGTCTAACCTGTTCTCAAAGACCTCCAATATCGGAGATTTCACAATCTCCCTAGGCAATTTATTCCAGTGCTTAACAACCCTAACAGTTAGGAAATTTTTCCTAATATCCAACTTAAACCTCCATTGCTGCAATTTAAGACCTCGGCTTCTTGTCCTATCCTCAGAGGTAAAGGAAAACTATTTTTCCCTCTCCTCCTTGTAACTACCTTTTATGTTCTTGAAAACTGTTATAGCCTCCCTCAGTCTTCTCTTCTCCAGACTAAACAAACCCAACTTTTTCAGTCTTCCCTCATAGGTCATGTTTTCTAGACCTTTAATCATTTTTGTTGGTCTCCTATGGACAAACTGGAGAAAGTCCAGATCTTTCCAAAATGTGGCACCCAAAACTGACAATACTCCAACTGATGCCCAATCAGCATGGAGTAGAGTAAAAGATTTTACATGTCTTGCTTACGACACTCCTGCCAATACATCCCAATGAATGAATTAATGCTCCAGGAGAGGAGTTACATTGAGAAGGTTCTGGAAATGCACAAGAGAACCTGAGAAAATGTCAGTGCAATGATCTGATTAGGTTAAGTGTTTAGGAAAGTGCTGAAGACATGTCAAGGAGAACTCAATGTTTCCATTTTTAACTTAGTTTTCAGTGACTTGTTTTAAGTTGTTCAAATTCAGATCATTCTGATGACTTCCAACAATTTGGAGACCAGGAAGGAAGTGGAACAGGTCGCTAGGAATCTTTCAAAGCTTGCTACCTCAGACAGCCAAACCACTAAGCTGCAAATAGGCTATGTTTTACCATGTTCAAGGAAACAGAAGAATAAATCAGCTCTAGGAGATTCTTCAGGATTCTATTGTACAGCACTTGCTGCCTATATCCATCACCAGCTGATCCAGAAAGTTGGGAGCTACTTTGCATATGATCTGAGGGGCAATATGGGGCTAGCTACTGGAATACAGCTACAACTTGCTGCTGAAGCACAGCTGGAGACTGCAGATGGCTGGATCAATACATGTTGGGTATTTATATGGATGAAGACACTCACAATTACAAGACAGGATTAAAAAGAAAGTGTTAGAAAGCAATAAACCCTCAGATTTAAGGGAATTAGCCATCCTCTGAGGGGTGTAATCAGTTAAGTTGCTACAGGCCACATATTCTATAATTGTCCATTTTGGGATTTCAAACACCTTACTCTGATGCATCTGGCAATAACTGTTGTTAGGCAAGACACTGGTCCTGTGGACCACTGGCCCAACCCAGTATTTAAATCCTTCTTTTTCATGTCTAACATTTAGTTAGGAAACTAGTCTAAGTAGGGGGCATGTTTTTCCATGTCATGTGTGATCCTAAGAACTACAAAGTACCTTAGCAGTGGCAAGAAGGTATGCCTATCAAGCATCTCTATTTTTATTTCACTAGAATTTGGGCAGCTGGCTTTGCCTACCTGAGAGATTTGTTATCCATTTATGAAATCTGACCTAACGCACATTTTGCTAATTCATGCCTAAGAGACCCTTGAAAAAGTCAAATTGTCTTTTCCTAGTTCCTTTGTAAAGATATAAATAGCTTCTTAGGGGGCTACATATGGCATATTTTCACTTGAGAGGCATTTAAGTGGTTTAAATCCAAGACAACTGACTCTCTGATAGGAAAGTCAGTTAAAATTTGGGACTTATCCTGTATGCAGGAGCCCATAATTAATGAGTTAATGAAGTTTCAGAATTTTAGATGTAAATGTAAATGGTCACAGCCTATTACAAGCAACTCTAAGATTAGTACCTCATTTGAGAGATTATTCAACAACCCTCAAATACTTATTGAAATACAAACAGCCCTACAGTATTTTTTTCTGGGTGCATTTGGTTTTGGCTATTGAAGTATGTCATAAAAAACAGACTAAGCACGTTGGATCAAGGATGGCCTTTGCCACACAGTGCCTAGCACAATGGGTTCCTGGTCCAGGACTGTGGCTCCTGCAGTATAGATAATAAATTCCATACAAGCACCCTGTTGGTAACTATGGTTCTTAAGTAGGGTCTCATCTGGGTGAACAAAGGTGGGCATCAGAATTTAGTTTTGTAGCCTGAACTTAAGTTACCATGAGTCACAAGGGAGATGAGTTCACCAACTCAGCATGAATCTCTATGCCTCCCCATCATGATCATGCAACATCACTGTGGTAGTTAGTTACTTAACATGCAGCTTTGGTATTTCTTGACTCCAGGCAGCCTCTACTCAGCTACACAAATGAAGTGTCAATACTCTCCAGCTTCCCCATCTCATTTTCTGATCATTTGGCACAGAGTGTGCAACTTTGCTCCCCTATTCCAGTCTCTCAGAAAGGCAGTTGTAGCAGTGAACTTCTGTCATAGTAAAGACCAAAACCTTCCCCCTATGTGGATGGAGAGCAGGTGATCGCCATCCATTCAGGAAACCTATATGAATTATTTTTCTTCTGGGAGCATCTATAAAACATCATATTGCCCATATGTTAGTTAGCAAGACACAGCTATTCTTAGTATCTCTGCTTAAACACTGTACAACCCCTGCTCCCTCTTCCTGTTACTCCTGAGGGCATTCTGTGGTGGGGTCCAGATGCTGGGGAAGTGGGGCTCAGTGGGGTGGGGATCCAGGTGCAGCTGGTTGGGGCTCAGTAAGGTGGGGATCCAGGTGCAGGTGGCTCAGGGTGGTCCAGGTGCAAGGGAAGTAGCACTGGGTATGAGGGGGATCTGGATGCACCAGGGGTTGGGTGGATGGGGGAGCAGCTCCTTGTACAGTGATCCCTCCCCCTGCAGCTGAGGACCGATGGGTGCAGGAAGCACAGGGGTGGGGGTGGTGAGAGGGAGTTTGCAGAGCTTCCTACAGCCAGGAGAGAAATCCGGGGTAAGTATGACAGCCCCAGAAGCCGTGCAGGGGAAGTCCCATCCTCCCCAGCCCAGCCAGGACTAGCAGCTGAGCCCGGCCCACGGTAGGAGCCACCAGCCGGGTCTTCTGCAGTCCCTCCCCTTGCTCCACAGTGAGTTACCTCTCTGCCTGCTGCCCTGGGCACCCACAACATACTGCTGGGGAGGGTTACATGACTGCTCGTGGCTTCCTTTTGCTTCCCCATCAGAAAGTCATTATTCTGCAGGGAAGCAAAGAAAGCTGTGGAGGATATAAATTCTTCCCATGTGCAGTGGCGCAGAATTCCCCCAGGACTATTCTATTTAGCCTCTAGGTACCTATCAATAGAACAAGTGAAATCATGAAGAGGCACATGAATGTTTAGTGTACCTGGCACAAATACCTTGCCACGCCAGCTACAATAGTGCCATGCAAACACCTGTTCTCACTTTCAGGTAACACTGTAAATAAGAAGTGGGTAGCATTATCTCCCATAATTGTAAACAAACTTGTTTGTCTTAGCAATTGGCTGAACAAGTAGTAAGACGAAGTGGACTTGTAGGCTCTAAAGTTTTACATTGTTTTGTTTTTGAATGCTATTATGTAAAAAAATAATTCTACATGATTCTAATTCTTCATGATTAAGCGATTGCACTACAGTACATGTATGAGGAGTTGAAGTACTATTTATTTTGTTTTTCTTTTACAGTGCAAATATTTGTAATAAAAATAGTATAAAGTGAACACTATAATGTGTATTCTGTGTTGTAATTGAAATCTTATATTTGAAAATGTAGAAAAACATACAAAATATTTATAATCATTTAATTGGTATTCTATTGTTTAACAGTGCAATTAAAACTGATTAATCATGACTTTTTTGTAATCTAGTTCATTTGTTTTGCATTAATCGCTTGCATTAACTGCAATTGGCAGCCCTAATCAGAATCCATTTATATAATGGGATACTTGAGCACTCTTACCAGTTCCTTGTTCATGGTAGCACATGATACTATTCCAAGCTTCTCAGATTCAGTTTCTGTTTGTGTATTCGTGAAAGGAAACTACTTGAAATATAACTCTGCTCTAAAAAATAACTCCAGGAAAATCAGATAAAACAGCATGGTGAGCATGACAGAAGGTGTTTTTGCTTGGGTATTTTCTAAATAGTAGAATACAGAGCAACATTTTATGCAGTTTGAGAGAAGCAGTAGAGGTCTTTAATTCACATGAAAGTTAGGCACATGGCGTTAGTTTTTGGAGCTTCTTCTTAGTTACTGATCCTTGCAGCACGTTTTCACTCCTGCCTCCATACACCTAGACACTAGTTGCAAAATTCAATATTAACTGTTGCAAGGAAAACAAAAACCTGCATGCCTGATGTTCCAGCATTTGTTATGTGACTCATGTATAACCCTTCCAGTTTTGAGTACCACTTCACAAACTCCACAATCTATTTCAGTGTATATATATATATATATATATATGTTTATTCATGCTTAACATCAGTAAACCCCACTCCCAAAGTTTATCAGAGGCATGGTATTTTTGTCTTCTATGAACTGTAAGATTGTGACCCAACAGGTCTGTCTCCATCATCAATGGAACTGTAAGTCAAATCAATAATGCAGAGACTAAGATCAACTACCAATAGCATGAGCCTTCTCCTCCAATATAGGATCCTAATAAGTTTCACTACTACTTTTCAGAAATTGTTGGGACAATGCTGCAGGATCATCTTGCCTGAAAGAAGAGCAACATGAAAGCAGACACCCAATGGAATGTTTGAACGTAAAAGATTTGGAGCAAGTTTAATGTTCTCCTGCTTAACTAGAAGGCAGTCATTTTAATTCACTTTTAAAAGAAAGAAAGAAAGAAATGAATGGATATATGTGCACCTCTCCTTCTACACTGCCCATATGCTCCAAACTAGTTTGTCCCTTCCCTCCAAACTATGCCAGTTACATAGTTGCTCCATATCTGAAGACTAATTGCAACCCAGACAAGGAGACAGTGGCCTCCAGACATCTCTAGATCTTACAAATAGAGAAAGGGAAAGCTTTAGGCTTAAGCTCATCTCCTCAGCTTGCAGGATTGCAAGAGCTATTTACTTCAGCCTGGTCCAGTAACTAACTTCAGACTGTGAATTAAACTGATATCCAGTGAGCTTCTAAGTGAGATACAACTCTCCATCCTGGTTACCAATAGATTGGATAAAATTTCAGTGTAGTCAGATGAGCTCAGAGAACGTCATGAGGCATTTGCTCTGATTATTCTAATCTATGGGGACACAATATAGCTACAACCTGGCAGAACTTCTGCACTCAATGCACTAGAACACTACAGTATTTTAAAAGGGATACTGTTACAAAATGAGGCACTTAAGTTACAGATGTTGAATTCACACATTGACCTTCAGTATTTTCTGGTCCTCAAGCTTTACCATCTGTTCTGTGGATAATCTGTTCAGCCACACTTAGCTAAGAAAATCAATATTAAATCCCATGTTTAAATCAGAGGTATAGAGGCATCCATTGCTTTTTATGAAGGGCTCTCTTAATCTAATCATTAGTGACCTACCCTTTAATTCTAATACTTCCCAATCTCTAAATCAAGCCAGCAGTATCTGGTTTGTTTGCTTTAACATAAAAACTGGGTGGTTTGTCAAGTATTGTAAAACAAATGAATGTTCACAAGTAGCTCCCATATGGCAATAAGCTGTTTCAGTGTTGATTAAGTTACTTTAGTATGCATGTAATCTTACAAGTCAAAACTGCCTGCTGCCGTGCTTCAGGGTAGCTTTGGCACAAGACAGCCTCAGTAATTGTACATGCTACCAATTCCCTAACAAGATATCTAAATCCAATTTACGAGCCCCAGTTCTCAAATGGCATGATCCTGATCTACTTGGTCCATGGTTGACTCAAAATAGACGATACTGTAACATTTGACCCTGCACCTGTCTTGTTACTTATTTAAACTAGTTTGCAGGCCTGGGTCTGTAAGATTTAATCACTTTTCCTAAGCACCTCTCTAGACCTTGCACAGGCCTAAACCTTTCACTTGAGCTGTATTTTAATATATTTTAAAGGTCAATGTCTCTAAGCTCAGGACATGACTAGTATGAACCAAATCTTGCACCAAGATTATACCTAAATTAAGAAACTGAGTAAAGAAAACTGTACATCTGTGTAGTTCATTAGTTCAAACTAGTTAGCCTGGACAAATCTTTTGTTGACTTAAGTATCATCATGATCAGAAAAACTGTAAAAATGATCACTACTCACTCAGCAAAGCAGCTCCCAATGTGTATTTAGATTCAATGTATTGACCACCGATTACTTTATTGCTCTTTCCATCACTGCAGAGCTAGTATACTTATGTAGATTTAGTGAATTCCATGGTACAGATCTGGCTGAATCCTCCTAGGGGGACAATCTGTTGTAACTGGACCCAACTTTTGGATCCCAAATGTTTCTAAAGCTGGGTCTAAGCGTGTGGAAGCTGCCATTTCTCTCTCTAACCTCTATGGTACTTCCGCATGCAGATCTGTCTGGCCCACTTCCTTGGGCTGTAGGTCTCCACAGTCCAACTCCCCTAGCTCCTAAGATCTCTAGCCCATTTTTGATTTGGCACCTGTTGCACTACTTCATACATTTAGAATGGCCATCCATATAGGGTATGCCAAGCTTACATTCCCTTTCCAACAGCTCCTAAGGTTTCATTTTGGAAAGCTAGGATAATCATACAAACATCAGTCTGTTTTGTAGTAAGCTTGGTGTCTGCTCAAATCTCTGTACTAATGTGAGGAGGCAGAAACTTAGGTGCTTAGCACAATTCAGCTTTAGCACATCACTAACTACAATGTACAAGAGTGTAGGAATGAAGGAAAATTTGTGATTTGTAGTTTTAAGTAAAACAAAAGTCAGTTAGCCATTGTGGGAAGTCTGTAAGGAAAAAAAATGTAGCTGGCAAGATAAGTTGTAAAAATGCTGAACTCAATGTAGGTGATGAGAAGAAATTTCTCATTATCAGAGCGGATTCTAAGAAAAGTTGTGATACGATAAACTTATAGTGATCCCTGACACACCTACGTTATCTTGAAGAAAAGGGCTCAGTTGTAACTTGTCTATGCCAAGCGTAAGTGTTCCCAACCCAAAACTAGTTTTTAGCTAAAGTTAGGAATTGGCAATCACTTGTTTGTTAAAGGGTATAAAAAGATGAACTCTTAGGGGTTCATTACTAATAACTGCCTGCCCAAGTTGGAGTAAACTAACATAGGTCTAAGCACCCCTGGATTTAGTCCATTTGTGTCTTTATTAAATGCTTATGAACATCCGTTACTGGTTGGATGTAGTAATCCCTGGTTATATAGGCTTTTTAGACACATTTAGAGCAATTGCATAAATATAATTTGGTCTTTGGATTTAATAAAGGAATTTATGATTGAATTGGTGTCATGGTGGTACCCTGTACCAATAACTATTCCAACAAAAAAAAGTACAGTTTTAAAGATACCTCGAAGTTACTGTTCTAACCACAGTTGCTCAGCTTTCCAAAGCCTTTATCTTTCAATCTGAAGTTTTTCAGGCATAGTCTGAACAAACTTTTTCAGTCACAACACACAAGAAAAAACTTACCAACTTAACTGTTGAAATGCCCAAGCAGAGTTGAAATTTTGCATAGAGTAGAGAGATTGAGTGTGCTGATGAAGATTTGTTTTATTTGACCAAGTTGCAACCCATTTAAAATTACTCTGTGCATGCACAGCTAAGGCAGCTAAATAGGACATGCAGGTGACAAATCATAGAAGATTAGGGTTGGAAGAGACCTCAGGAGGTCACCTAGTCCAACCCCCTGCTCAAAGCAGGGCCAACCCCAACTAAATCACCCCAGCCAGGGCTGTGTCAAGCCAGGCCTTAAAAACCTCTAAGAATGGAGATTCCACCACCTCCCTAGGTAACCCATTCCAGTGCTTCACCAACCTCCTAGTGAAATAGTTTTTCCTAATATCCAACCTAGACCTCCCCCACTGCAACTTGAGACCACTGCTTCTTGTTCTGTCAAATCTTCCTGTGCTGTGAGAATTTGAGAGAAAATATTCCTAATGGGAGAGTCCTGTCTCATTCATTGTTTATTTTCTAAGGCAAGAGCGGCAGTACTAGTGAGGTTTGAAGAGGGGAGAGGAGAGAAGAGTCTAATATGGTAAGAAATGGCTTGCAAGGTGTGTAAGACAGTGCTCTGCTTCTATTAACAGAATCGAAATAATCTATAACGCAAAACTTTATTTTCAAAAAAGTTCATCTAAAAACTACATTGGAAATATTCCAGTTGCAAAGAGAAGCACTCAAAGGTGTGAAAATGATATTTATATGGCCCTCATTACTGTAGTTTTTATAACCTTTGATGTATTTCTTCTCACAGCACCACAGCGGGTTGAGAGTTGAGGCCACATACATAGCTGCAGCTCTGGCATTCTATGGCTTGTGTGCTGGACATATCAGGATGGACTGGGAGTTCCCAGGAAAGTACATCTAGCAGCAGGTGGACACCAGTGCTTAAAGTGGGCCAGGTTGCAACCCAGGAAATAATATTTTTGAGACAAGAGCTAGGTCACTGACAGGCACATGATTTTAGCGCCAGCTAGGAGAAAACCTCCCTCTGAATGGCTGCTTTCCCCACTTCCTGGAGAAGAGAAGCCAGGTAGGAGGCACATCCCCTGCCCTCGGGATGGGACTGCCATTCTCACAGGAAGCAACAGAAAGAGCCCAGCAGCTCAGCTGCCCTGCTACCCTCCCCATTGTGAGCATCTGTCCCTCTGCACCTCCCCACTGCAACTCCCCGTCTGGGAAGGAGGAAAGGGGACCAGCTGCAGCCCCCACAAGCCATGAAGAACCCCAGGAACTGCAGGAGGAATGCACAGGGATGAGGCTGAGCAGAGCCCACCGAGGAGGAAACGAGGAGTGGGCAGGATTGTTGCTGGGCAGAGAAATGGACAGAGGTGCAGGGTGAGGAGACACCCCTCCCACACCCCACTTCACCTCGATGTGCTGCTTGACCGCCTGCATGCGCTCCAGCTGCATCTCCTCCTTGATGCCGATCTGGTGCCAAATGTCCAGCAGCTTCCCCAGGGCGTGGTTGACGCTGCTCACCAAGGAGGAGGCCAGGACCTCACTGAGGAGAAACACCTTGTCAGGCCCCGGGCCGCTCAGCGTCCGACCCCCCCGGCCTGCCAACGCGGAGAAGGGGTGCCGGGGTACGGAGGGAGACACGGGGGGGAGGGGCGGAGGCTGAGCAGGAGGCCCGGGGAGCGGCTGTCGCCCAGGACAGGCAGCCCCGTCCACCCCTCCGCTCACTCACCTCTTGCGCGGGGTCCTCGGCATCCTCGCGGCGAGGGGGGGAGGCTCAGCCTCTCGGGCTCACACTGCGGGCTCGCGGCTGAAGCGGCGCTCTCCCGGCTAACGAACCTAACGGCAGCTACTAGGATTCAAACCGGCCGTACAACACAGAAACGCGTCTCGATTGGCCAAACAAACAGCGACTCACAGCTCGTGTCTTATAGAAATCCTTCCTCACTCGCACGCACGCACGCCCACCCACCCTCCGGGACGCAGCGTGTGACATACAGAGCGGTGCCCGGATGAAAGTCAGCGTTCTATTTTGGCCACGCCTACCATCTGTCACACTGGGGAGCTGTGATGACGTCAGGCAGGAAGGCGGGGCTCTCGGGGCAGGGACCAATAGTAATCGAGATCCTTTGTTTTCCTTCTCGAAAAGAACCACACGGAGGTGGAGTCGTGGGTAGGTCATGTGATCATGGGGGGGGGGGGAAAAATCCCCGAGGCACTGGGGGATTATGTAGGGTCTCTGGGGAGTATAGTCGGTGTATGTAGGGGGATATGCGGTCTCTGGGGCGTATAGTCGGTGTACGAAGGGGGAAATGGGGGTCCCTGGGGCGTATAGTCCGTGTATGTAGGTGGATATGGGGTCTCTGGGGAGTATAGTGGGTGTATGTAGGGGGATATGGGGTCTCTGAGGAGTATAGTCAGTGTACGTAGGGAGATATGGGGTCTCTGGGGCGTACAGTCGGTGTACGTAGGGAGATATGGGGTCTCGGGCGTACAGTCGGTGTACGTAGGGAGATATGGGGTCTCTGGGGCGTACAGTCGGTGTACGTAGGGAGATATGGGGTCTCGGGCGTACAGTCGGTGTACGTAGGGAGATATGGGGTCTCTGGGGCGTACAGTCGGTGTACGTAGGGAGATATGCGGTCTCTGGGGAGTATAGTCGGTGTACGTAGGGAGATATGCGGTCTCTGGGGAGTATAGTCGGTGTACGTAGGGAGATATGCGGTCTCTGGGGAGTATAGTCGGTGTACGTAAGGGGATATGCGGTCTCTGGGGAGTATAGTCGGTGTACTTAGGGGGATATGAGGTCTCTGGGGAATATAGTCAGTGTACTTAGGGGGATATGCGGTCTCTGGGGAGTATAGTCGGTGTACTTAGGGGGATATGCGGTCTCTGGGGAGTATAGTCGGTGTACTTAGGGGGATATGCGGTCTCTGGGGAGTATAGTCGGTGTACTTAGGGGGATATGCGGTCTCTGGGGAGTATAGTCGGTGTACTTAGGGGGATATGCGGTCTCTGGGGAGTATAGTCGGTGTACGTAAGGGGATATGCGGTCTCTGGGGAGTATAGTCGGTGTACGTAAGGGGATATGCGGTCTCTGGGGAGTATAGTCGGTGTACGTAAGGGGATATGAGGTCTCTGGGGAGTATAGTCGGTGTATGTAGGGGGATATGAGGTCTCTGGGGAGTATAGTCGGTGTATGTAGGGGGATATGGGGTCTCTGGGGAGTATAATCAGTGTATGTAGGGGGATATGCGGTCTCTGGGGAGTATAGTGGGTGTATGCGGTCTCTGGGGAGTATAGTCGGTGTATGTAGGGGGATATGGGGTCTCTGGGGAGTATAGTGGGTATACGTAGGGGTATAGGGTCTGGGGGGCATGTACAGGTTATAGGGTGTCTGGGAGCATAATGAGTGTGTATAGGGTCTCTGGTGGGTTTGTAGGGGTTATAGGGTTTCTGGGGGGGCATAGTGGGTGTATTTAGGGGTATATGGTCTCACTGGGGACACACAGAGACCATATAGGGGAGAACTTTTGTGTAGAGTAGACTGGGGTGTGTAGGGAAGGGAGATGTGTACAATGATGTCAACACACCTGGAGTTCCCCTCAAAGCCATTTAACTGCCCATCTGCCCCTCCAGCAAGTATTCATGTACAGGATCTGTCCCAAAATGCTGTCCTGTTTGTTGGGGTAGGAGAGGGGCAAGGACTGCACCTAGAAGGGCTGAGGGTGGAGCGAATTTGAGGCCTGGTGTATTCTAGAAAATTAGGTTGGCATAGCTAACATCAGGAGTGTGAGAAATCACACCTCCGAGTGGCGTAGTTTAGCCAACCTAAGTCCCCGTCCAGACAGTGCTAGCTCTCTTGAAGAATTCTTTGGTCTAACTAGCTGCTGTCTCTTGGGAAAGTGGATTATCTATGCCAACAGGAGAATCCCTCCCATCAGCATAGGTAGTATATACTGAAGTGCTACAGCTGTAGTGTTTTAGGTGAAGATAACCCCTCAGGAATAGTGGATAAAGGTTTCCTCTTTAATAACTGGGGAAACCTGTGATGTGCGTGCCTGGGCTTTGCAGCTTGGAAACTCCTGTTATTTGCCCAATGCCTGGTTCTCATGTACAAGGTGTTACACCACAAAGCACAACACACTGGCATTACAGTCCTACCAAGGCACTACAGTGTTGCTTGAGTGCCTCCGTTCTTTCCTTTCTGACAAAAGCCAGAGAGTAGTACAATACTAGGCAATTGACTATCTGCCCTGAAAGCTCTTTCATGCAGTCTATACGGCCTTGTCCACACTACAGAATTAAGTCAACTAAGTTAGGCTGACGTACAGCCACCACAGTAATTACTATGTTTTTTCACGTCCACACTATGCCCCCTCTGTCGGCAGTGTGCATCCTCTCCAGAAGTGCTTCTACCAATTTAACTGACAGTATTAGGGCATTGTGCTCCAGCAGTGAGCCCTGCGCAGGGCTGATAGCTCAGGCTCTCAAAGGCCATGTAAGTAATGCAGTGTCCACACCTGTGGTTCTCAACCTGTGTACGCATGCAGCCCAGTTAGCACATAGCTGCTCTGGCCTGGCAGGGGGTGGGGTTAGCTGAGGAAAAGACTGCATCTGGCAGCCTTCAGGAGCTCTCCTGCAGGCTTGGGGCTGGTGAGTGCCATAGGATGGCAGGGTGTGGGAGAGTGGGTCTCTGGGCAGGTTTTGGGGTGGGGGGGCTCTGTGAACTAGGGGTTTGCAGGGGTGCTGCAGCACCCTCAGGTTTGAGGTGGGGGTTCCACTCCTGGCCGGGTGCAGGGGGTCCTGGCTGCCCAGCTTGATGCAGCAGGGTCCGGGTCCTGGCTGTCCGGCGGGTCCAGTTGCGGGGTCCACCTGCCACCTAGCCCTGCACGGCAGGGTCCAGGTCCATCTGCTGCCCAGCCTGGCCCTGTGCAGCCGGATCTGGGACGGGGCTGGCTGCTGCCTGGCCCTGCATGGCAGCGAGGTCCCGGGGTCAAACAGCCAGCTGATGCCCAGCCCCGCATGGTGGATGGGTCCCAGGGTCCGGCTGAAGCACAGCAGGGTCCTGGGTCTGGCTGCTGACTTCCGCATGGCCCCGCTCAGTGGGATCCTGGGGTCCAACTGCTGCCTGGCCCACACCCAGGACTCTGCTCCTGGCCCCGCTCTGTGGTAGGATCTCTGCATGGGGGGCACTGGGCATAGGGGACTGTGGGGGTGTTTGAACAGGGCGCTGTGATTCTCCACCTGCAGGCCACATAACACATTGTGGGCTCCATATGCTGCCCACAATGATAAATAGGTTGAGAACCACTGGTCTACACGGACACTGTGTTGACTTAACTACATCAGCCTAATGCTACACCTCTCGTGGAGGTGGAGTTATGATGTCGGTGACTTACATCAGCGGAAGCAATGGTGTAGTGTGGACATTTACAGAGTTAGGTCAACGGAAGCAGTCTTAGTTGATCTAACTCTGTAGTGTAAACCTAAACTGTTCTAGCTTTCTCTTTCCATGTGCTACAGCCCAAATGTAGAACAAACGCCCCAAATGAGTAGAGAAAAAAGTACTGATGGGGCAAAATTGAAGTGCTGTGAGATTCCTTTTCAGTGTAAAAAACCCTACATTTTCAGTTTCATTATTCTTTATTTCCACTAAAAATAGTTTTCAAACAATAGAAGTACAAATACACCAAGTATGTGTAGAATATAGGTAACTGGGATGTGACCAAAATGGGGACATCTGGCAAGAAAGACTCAGGAGGGTAACTATTTTGTAAGTCTGAGGAGTCCTTATGGCACCTAGAGACTAACAAATTTATTTAGTACCCCTCTTGTTTTTGCTGATACAGACTAACATGGCTACCCCTCTGAAACCTATTTTGTAAGTGTTAGTCCCTCACCTTAGGTGAGTTTATTTTCTAGACATGCCTACTGTAATAGAACAGGAAGGAAGTAGAAAGGGGGAAGGGAAGGGGATGACAAAGACAAAACCAGCTTCTAGTACTAGGTAAGTACTAAAACAGAGTCAAGGAAATAGACGACACTGAGAAAGTAAATGAAAAGAAGCAAAGTTAAAATGAAAAGTAAACCAAGCTGTAACAGACAGATTCAAAGAGAAAGCAAAAATTGGAAAACAAAAATGCACTCCCTCCCTCCAAAATGCAACAAAAGGAAGAAAAGACCCACATTTAAAAATGGGAGGCAGGAAGATATAGAAAGACAGATACACTGAAAAGAAAGCCACTATATAAAATTGCTTCAAAGTATTAAAGGAAAAAGGTGTGGTTACACCATACAGCCACTGCAGATTATGTGGGAGCAGAAAACATCTTTATTTCTGCTTTGCTATGAAACCCTAATTCCTCTAACATATAATTTTACAGTATTGCCCCATTTTTACTTTGGGGATAATATTACGTGTTGTTTCATAACTAAAGTTTATATTTAAGAATGGTTTCAGAGTAACAGCCGTGTTAGTCTGTATTCGCAAAAAGAAAAGGAGGACTTGTGGCACCTTAGAGACTAACCAATTTATTAGAGCATAAGCTTTCGTGAGCTACAGCTCACTTCCTCAGATGCATATCGTGGAAAGCAGGAAGTAAGCAGGGGAAACCATTTGTGTAACACGAAGAGGGGTGTACTGTATTTCAAGAGCTACGCTTTGGCTTTCGATGAGCCGCTAAAGGGAGAACCTCTCCCACGCCTGGCCCAAGAGAGGAGCGGACCCACGAGCAGTCGGAGCTTAGCGTAACAACAGAGTCCCCTGTCCAGGCCCCCGCGGAGCGGGAGTTGACAGGGCCGGCTCCAGGCACCAGCGAACCGAGCAGGTGCGCGGGGCGGCCCGGCGTCGGGCTGTGGGGCCGCAATTCGCCGGCGGCGGCGGCGGGAATTCGGCGGGAACGCGACTAGTCTTCGGCGGCCGCCCCACCGCTCCGCCTCCGTGTTCGGCGGCCAGGTTTTGTTCTTGTTTTTTGCCGCTTGGGGAGCTGAGATGCCTGGGGGGACCCCTGGGATGAAGCCTGTTGGGGTGCCTGCTCCAGTGAGAGCTCCGACCCTGGGGCGGCGTTAGTCTAATCCCGGCCCATGGCCCTGGGCCCCATGGGTTCAGTTCGGAGTTGGGAGACCGTGGTAATAATCCTGCACATGCTGCTCCGTGCGGTCTCTGGATCGTACCTGCTACACGTGGATGTTTCGCAGTTTGAAAGACCCCTGAAGCACTTCTGGAAAAGCACTGGCTTCTGGTAAGCGTCCTTTGCTTTCTGAACACTCACAAATCCAACTCGAAAGAAAGATTCCTACTGAAACAGCGAGGAGTCCGGTGGCATCTTAAAGATTAACAGATTTATTTGGGTATAAGCTTTCGTGGGCTATAACCTACTTCTTGAGGTGCCACCAGACTCCTCATTGTTTTTGTGGATACAAACTAACAGGGCTACCCCTCTGATACTTGATTCCTACTGAAGTTCATACCATCTGTAGGAAAGCAAGGATGCTTTCCTTTACATATTGCATTGGTACCACCCATGGGATAGTCAAGGAGGGAGGAAGGTTTTTTTCTTTATGGCCTAAACAGTCCCCACAGGTAAGCTAAACCGGTCTTGTAAGTTTGAGAAGGCAGGTACCCAATTCAGGTAGTCAGATTTTCAGGTTCTGTTTTCCAGACATCAAAGCATCATATCCTGTGCCTTCCCACACTTAGCTACTGATTGCTAGTTTCTTCTAGTGCAGCGGGGTTGCACAGCTGTAGCAGAGAGCAGAATACGGACCAGTATTATATTACTGTAGTCTCGAGCAGCAAAATGGGTCTTAGGACAGGATAGAAGATTCAGCTGAAAGCTCTTTCCCCAGCCCTTTCAGGGGCCTGTGAACATGCAGGGCCTTCTCCCAATACAGTACACCCTGGGTTAATAGTCAGAACTCATCCATCAGTTTGGTGTTTTAATTGTGCCTAAAGCCCCAACAAACCATAGGTGGAACTCACTCCTGAGCTGACTTTCTCTAGGGGCTTTTCCCAGCAAGTGCACCTCTCATCCCCTCACCTTCTTTTTGCCTTAGGGACTCTACATCTGTCTTCCTGCATTGGATAAATAGTCTCCCAGTTTTCAGAGTAACAGCCGTGTTAGTCTGTATTCGCAAAAAGAAAAGGAGTACTTGTGGCACCTTAGAGACTAACCAATTTATTTGAGCATGAGCTTTGTAGCTCACGAAAGCTCATGCTCAAATAAATTGGTTAGTCTCTAAGGTGCCACAAGTACTCCTTTTCTTTTAGTCTCCCAGTCTGAGGCATCAGAACCTGCTCCATCTCGGTGTGGGTCCAGGAACCCAGCATATTGTAATGTAACAGGCTCACACATTTACTCCCCCCTCCATGGATAGGATTGTACTGCTCTGCCTCCTAGGCAGACCCCAAAATAGACCGGTAAACTAATATGTGGCATCTTACATGAGTATCTATCACATGTGCCCATTGCCTGAGAAATGTGTGATTTCTTTTCCAGTCGAGCAGCCTAGGGAGCCAGAGTTCCCAATCCACGCTATTGCCACGTTACTGGTATCAGAGCAGTGCCTTGGTTACTCTGCAGCTGGAAGTCTGTGATAGGTTAAGCTGGAGACAAGGTGGGGGAGGTAATATCTTTTATTGGACCATCTGCTGTTGGTGAGAGAGACGAGCTACACTGAGCTCTTCCTCCTGTGTGGGAAAGATACTCAGAGTGTCGCAGATAAATACAAGGTAGTTGTGACCATGTAACCTTATTACACTATGCTGGGCTCCAGGACCCACAGGGAGATGGAGCAGGGGATGCCTCATCCTGGCAGACTATTTACAAGGTATTTAGTTGTGACACTGTGAGTGCCTTTCCCAGCCCCAAAGAAGAGCTCTGTGTAAGCTCGAAATGTCATCTCTCTCACCAACAGAAGTTGGTCCAATAAAAGATATTGCCTCACACCTTGTCTCCTAATATTGTGGGACCGACAGGGCTACTACACCACTGCATAGGTTAAGGCAGACAGTCATCAGCACAATGAGACAGGATGTGATCCCACTCAGCCAAATGTGAGGTGGGGGTAGTTCTGCATCCCCCAAATAATTGGAATCAGCAGAGTGTGTGTTGGAAAAAGTGAGTGTACCCTTTTCTAAGGGACATCTACAGTCTCTCTTTTGAGTGTGAGGTTCCCACCTTCTCTTTTACATTAGGAAAAACATGGTAGAATTACCTAAATCTCTAGGCACTGCCAGTGTTAGGAGATTGGAAAAACCTTGGAAGTGAAACCTAATAGAAATGGAAATTGGTTTTTACATAGACTGTTCAAATAACTCCTTTTAATTTACATACAGTATTCAACTCACACCAAGGCAACACTTGTAAGAAAGTGTCTTAAAGATTTTACACACTTTCCTCCTTCCCTTTAAATTAATGGCTAAGATCTCACATTTAAGATCTCCAAGACAACAAGTTGCAGTGGGGGAGGTTTAGATTGGATATTAGGAAAAACTTTTTCACTAAGAGGGTGGTGAAACACTGGAATGCGTTACCTAGGGAGGTGGTAGAATCTCCTTCCTTAGAGGTTTTTAAGGTCAGGCTTGACAAAGCCCTGGCTGGGATGATTTAACTGGGAATTGGTCCTGCTTCGAGCAGGGGGTTGGACTAGATGACCTTCTGGGGTCCCTTCCAACCCTGATATTCTATGATTCTATGATTCTAACAAGATGAGGGAAAGCTGGAGTCAACACTTGTGCTTTTAGAAATGCCAGAACATTAGATGGTAGCGTTGATTGTGACTGTCATGTTTCTGGAGTGGACAGTCCATGTTATAGATTGTTTAGACATCGTCAAAGACACTGAATAGTTAGTGCTAAACCCCAACACATTTTTAGAACAGTTTAAGGTTTAACTTCTGAACCACACCATGCTATAAAAAACTTTTATTTCATATTTCTAAGTGTACAGGAAAGGAAAGTTAAAGCCAGCTTTCTTAAACTTTTTCTTAAATGATTGAGGTTATTATTAATATTAGCTGAAAATATCTTGGTTACAATTTACAAACCTCCATTTACAGTTTCTCCAAAAGGAAAGGAAAACAGATTAAAAGGAAGGCAGAAAAGGTACAAACAACGGTTCTGTTACATCAGGCCACAGTTCACATCTAGTCAGACAGGAACCTCAAAAGGGCTTAACTGGAAATCTGAATCAGAAGTAGGTCTAGTTGTTGAATGTAGTTTCCTCTTTCCATGTCATGGGAATATCAGATGATCTGACAGAGACCAGATTTGGGACTTGCTAGAGAACACTGATGAAATCTTCGAAACACCAAGTTCTGAGATTCTATAGACTTGATATATGTAAACTAGAAAGGAAAAGTAAAGGGAAAGGACAGATACTAGGACAACAAGCCACAGAGGACAAAAGCTGCTGCTGAGATAGGATAACCCATGCTAAATCCATTGTAGGTCTTTGCAAAATAAAGGGGTTTAGTAATGTGAAGCGGTGTTTGAGCTAAAGCAGGGGTTCTCAACCTTTTTCTTTCTGAGGCCCCCCTTAACATGCTACAAAAACTCCAGGGCCCAGAGGGGGAGGCAGGACTCAGGGCTCCAGGCCAGGGGTGAGACCCTTGAGCATAGGCATAGTTTAACTTCTATTTTGAGGGGGAGGGCAAGGGCTGGGAGGGCTTGGGCCAGCTCCGCACAGCAGGGTTTAGGGAGGGAGCACCACCTCCTGACTCATCTCAGCGGGCCACTCACCTGTCGCTGTGTGCCAGTGGCTGCTCCCTGAGGGCTCTGCCAGCCCAGGAGCCAGGTCCCCGTCTGGGCAGCTCTGACCAGCTGTGTGAGCAGTCAAATGGGGCTGGGAGCTGAGGAGAAGCCACAACCCCGGGCACCAGCAGCAGACTGGGGAATGCCAGGACTGCCCACTCCATGGTATCACCAGCCAGAGGAGCAGCTGCCCACACTGCCTGGCTCTGGCTTCCCGCCTAGGATCTGGCCAGAGGGTGGGACCTGAGGGGGGCTGAGAGAGGAGGAAGAGATGTCGGGGGGGGGGGGGTAGAGCTGCCCCTAGGACTGCCCCACTCTGGGTAAGGCACTGCAGTTTGCAGGGGCAAGACCCTCATGCCCCCTCAACTGTGCCCATGGGCTCAGGGCTTCTGCCTGTGTCTGGGCTTCAGCCCTGCTGTTCCCAGCTTCATCGTGGAGGTGGGGGGAGCTCAGGATTTCAGTTCCCTGCCGCTCCGACTTTAGGGTGGGTGGGGGGAGGGGAGCTCGGGGATTCAGCTCTGCGCCGCTCCCGGCTTCAGCCCTGCAGTGGGTGGGGGGCCGGCACTGGAGCTTGGAGTTTCAGTGGTGGGGCTCCGTGGCCCCCCTGAAAGGGTTTGCAGATCCCCACGGGGCCACAGACTCCCGGTTGAGAACCACTGAGTCCATTGGCTCGGAAGCAGTGGCAGATTCAAACTTCTATCTGGTCCAGCCACTAGAAGGCGACAGCTACCCACAATGAGTGAGTGTGCATTACAATAGGTTCTTTATGAGTATAGGTTTCAGAGTAACAGCCGTGTTAGTCTGTATTTGCAAAAAAAAAAAAAAAGGAGTACTTGTGGCACCTTAGAGACTAACCAATTTATTTGAGCATAACCTTTTGTGAGCTACAGCTCACTTCATCGGAGGCATACTGTGGAAAGTGTAGAAGATTGTGTGTATATAAAAAGATCTTCTACACTTTCCACAGTATGCCTCCGATGAAGTGAGCTGTAGCTCACGAAAGCTTATGCTCAAATAAATTGGTTAGTCTCTAAGGTGCCACAAGTACTCCTTTTCTTTTTATGAGTATAATGAAGCTATGCTCCCGTAACAAAGTAAACCAGCACAATGTTCAGTTCTATTAAGTTTCATAAGTATATGAAAAGTATGAAGTGTATCAGGATATATTTTACCCAAGTCTTGCAATGATTTAGCATGTTCTCTCTTTTCTGTAAAAACGAAGCTGAATTATGAGAACTAGGGCATTCACAGGAGACCTGTATTTAGGAACATAGGACTGAAAGGCCCTCCTGGGTCACTGCGTCCAGTCCCCCACTGTTGCTGCAACCCCAACAGTTAGCACTTAACCCAACAAACTCAGAGCATATTCTAACTGTTGGAGAAAACATTTTCCCTCCAAATAGTAGCTATTCTTTGTGGGTTCAAAAGTGGGGCAAAGGGCACACGGAGTCTTCCCCCTGTTGTTAATTTCAATGAAATAAGTGGGCCCCAGAGAGTCAGTGTTAACATGAGTGTGTTACTGTACATCAATGAAGAATTAAATATGGCTCAGGGTTTCTCAGCCTGCTTTGTCCCATGGCAAACACCCGTGTGACATGTGCCCAGGGGCGAGGCACAGTATGGCAGTGGAGTGCATACACTGAGAGACTTGCATGGCAGAACGTCCACAGCAGCATGTGCTTTCTTGAGGCCTGAGCCAACTCTGCTGAAGTCAATGGACAGACCAAACCCCTACATGACTTATGGAAGATTTTGGTTGGCTTCAGTAGATGTGGGAGCCAGGCAGGCTGACACTATGCTTAGAACAGTGTTAATTACTCCCAGGGAATTCTCTTGTTGCCTATTTTCCTTATGCGTGTTTGAGTTTAAGTAATCTGAGGCAAAATCTTCCTGCCCTGCTACCCATGGAATGATTCACGGTCCTGTATTCTGATGCTAACTTGTAACAAGAAGATATAAACCCCAAGTCATGTTTCAATTTCCTCACTCCACTTTGCTGAGCTGCACTTACTACTCCAGCAAAAGCAGTGTATCCCCATGGACAGGACCCTGAATTGGGACTGAAGCGGCCTGGATTTTATTCCTGGCCCTTGCACTGATCTGTTCTGTGACCTATTGTTTTTCCCACCTCCAGTCCTCCTCTACCTCACAGCAGAGCGGATTTATTTGACCTCAGTAAAGACCAAGAGCTGAACCTTGCATATGTGTCTTCGGTACCACATGGCGGCATTGAACAAGTTCGAATTCACTGGTTACTGGAACTAATTACCGTGGGGTGAGTGAACATTTCTGACACTCAACAATTAACAATGGAATGTGTTAGAGAAACAAAATCATGTTTCCTTCTCTAGGAGCTCAGATTTGCTTTGACTCATTCACATTGTCCAAAAAGACATGTTAATATCTCTGACAGTGCTTCACCTCGTTAAATACCTCAGCCTATGTATTTTAGGTAAGTTGTATGTTCCTGTGTGCACTTGGTAGGGTTGCTCTTCCCTAGAAGTAATGGAAATGCATCTGTGATGTGAGAGTCCTGGGAGTGCATGAGAAGATGCAGGGGAATTACTGTATTCAGCTGTGAACCCTTATGGCTAGACTGTGCCTTTAAATCCCAGTCATGACTAAATGGTGATGTAGAGCCAAATAGTTTCTCTTGGTGGGAAAAACTGTCCGTTGTGAGACACCACTAATCAGGGGCTGTTTGAAAACATCCCCAGCTTCCAGCCTGCGGCTGTAACCATTCCCTTTCTTCCCCCACACTGTATGGAAGGGCAGCTTTTTTGCTTCCAGACTGAACTAAGGTAGTTTTCTTTCCCCCTTGAGGTTGGGAACCCCTCCCATCCTACTTATCAGTACCTGAAGTTTGTTAAGTATATAGTCCATGCCAAAGACACCATGCTCGAAAAAAATTTTATGCCAGCTACACAAGAAAAAAGAGAGCCTCATTAGGTATCTTATTCTAGTATTACTAAACCCCAAGTCATTGAGAATAGTATAAAACCACAGAGGAATTAAAAGCCCATCACCAGCTGCACACTGAGTCAGTATACCCTGCCCTGACCCCTGACAGTAAGCGAACAGAAATAAAGCAGTTTTTAATCATAGAAAGTGATTTATAGTCCCAAACACAGTAACTTACATATAAGCCGGTTCCCAGAACAAACATTCAAAATGCAAATGGTTCCTGAAGTCTTTTCTGGTTGTTAAAACAACTTTTATCAGAGAGAAAAAAACAAACCTGTCCTCCCCACAAGTACCTTCATGTAGCTCTCCTTCTTCTACTGGGATGCTGCTCTGATAAATACTAAACAACCTGAAGAGCCTACTTTGTAAAGAGCCACCAGACTGCACCCCTTCCCAGCATGCTTTGTTAAAAAAAGATCGACTAACCAGCTTCCCTTCCCTTCTCCCTTTTTTGGAAGATGTGGGAGCATGAGCTAGAACTCTTAACTTTTTTTTTTTTCAGGTAAGGATAAGTCTTAATTTTGTCGTCCCCCCCCCCCCCCCCCGTCTTCTTTCGGAAACCAGATTAGTCTCATAACATTAGGGGAAAGCTTAGCTATATTTCTTCTCAAGGTTCTATCTCTGGGGCCCAAACCAACAGAATGAATAAGACTAGCTTTGTTAAACAGCTTGCTCTTTTCTTCCCCAGGGATTGCTGTTAACTCCCAATTGCAGCCCGCTGTATCATACAGCGAAGTGTATTGGCCCCAGTCGCTTTGTGCTAGGCCTTGTATAGACATATGACAAAGATGGTCCCTGACCAGCAAAGCATACATAGTAAGTGGCTACAACAAACATTTCAGGAGAACACAAGGTAACAATGAGAAGATGACAAGCTGTGGTCATGGTACACCAGCTCTTTAATGGATGATGTTGTTGCACGTTAAATTGACTTTACTGCAGAAAAACACTAGTTCTAAAAATGGTTGGTCAGTTCTGATCTCTTAATGTCAGTCAGGCCTGGCTTTTCCAGAATTATTTTGTTACTGTGCTGTGGACATCATGTGTTGTGATAATGGCACCAAGACATCACATATCTTTTTGAATAAATGAGGCGAGCAGGGGAATTTCAGTACCTAACCACTAATCCTCATTAAAAATGTGTTTGTAAAGGAGCCCCCACAGGGTTTTCTGCCAGAGGGGGAGAGAACCTGACCACACCCAGTTACTTGCACTGGATGGCTCCTGCACAGGCCCCGATTCCTTACTTCTTACCGGGGTCCTACCCCTGGCAGGCCTTCTTAAGTCTCTCCCTGGGAGTTCACTGCACTCCCCACAGGGTTGGGGTAAAGATCTCCTGGATGGGCATTCCCCAAGAGGCTCCAGTAGTCTTCTGCTTAGGGCAGTCTTGCTCCTCCCCCCTCAGCTGACTGCTGTTTTCTCCCTTTTATACATGATTGAAAAGGTCACAAGGGCAGGGCAAGTCCTGTCCCCAGAGCCTCTCTGACACCTCCCTCCTATACACCCCATCCCAGTGTTGCTCTCACTTCTGATAGTCAGTCACCAGAATATCTCTAGTTGGAAATGAGTTGCCCTTCCTTTCTGAAAGGATTATTTGTTGTGGTGTTACTAAATAGGGAAGGGGACACTGGGAAATCTGGAGACCTTTACTTAGAATATCCTTTCCCGTGTTGATCTAGAGAGTGGAAATAAGTGGCATGGTACTGCTGTGTAGTGCTCTTAAACAAAATGTTATGTATCATGGCAAAGGGCTCGCTTTAAAACTAGAATGAGACCAGCAGTCTCTTTAGAGACTACAGAGCACAGTTATAGCATTGAGTATGTTTAAGTGCGTCTCTGTTGGCTTCCCTAGAGTTAGACTAAATATAGCCCTTGAACGCACTCCTCACACCTGCATTTTCCTCACATTTCACTCATGAATGGAAGGAGCGTCTAACTCCAGGGAAAAGGATGGGAGAGGAATGACAGTGAGAGCTACTGAGAAAGGGGAAGGTTCTGCCATTGAAATGGGGTTGGAGGGTCACACAAAATGGCCAAAACAAGAAAGGAAAAAAGCATCCAGGACCAGAAGCTGAGCTTCCTTATCCTGCCCATCACCTGGCCTGTGGGATGGGGTATGAGAAAGGAGAGAGAAGCAGCTGTTGAATGAGCCGAAACTGCCGTGGCCTAGCTCTTCAGCTTGAGCGTTGGAGAAGCCACGCTGCCAAAGCCAAGTGTCAGAACTTCTGGCTGCAATTCAGCGCCACATGTTAAACAGACTTCTGGTCTAGCCCTATCTTGTGTATATTTTTTTACAGATACTGCACAAATAGGTGTGACATATACAAATGTGTCTGATTGACAGTGTGCTGTATTTTAAATCGCCATTTGATATTATGGGGAATAAAAATTCATAGAAATTAATATAAAAATAACATAGCCCAACTCTGCATAATAGCCTAGACATCTATTTGCTGTCATTAGAAACCACAGAGTTACAAATTAAAGTTATGGCCTGAAATGTATACAAATAGCGGGGGTACTCTGACAACATAATGAAATGCATGGTTTTAAGAAGTTCTCCTTCAGCCATTAGACCACATTCTGATCCCAGATACATCAGTGTAAAACTTGCAGATTCAGACCCAGTTCAGAACCATCCCATTTCTTCCACTCCCATCCATATCTCAGGCTTCCCTTCTTGCATCTTTTTCCCTCCTTTGTCTCTTTCCCTCCCATTTCTCCCCCCTGCCCTGCACCCAGTCTGACAGTTATATTACAAACATGATGTGCTTGGCCTGAATTTTAGGGTTTAAGCTTGAGATAGCTAAGTTCCAGAAAGTCAGATTTGCCTCACAGTTAAACTAGTGTAGCTATAAGATTTCTAATGAAAGCACTTCCCTTTTCTTAAATCACTTCAAGTATTTTCACTAGCTACAGCAAATCTGAGTTTAATGGTCACACTTCTTCCTGCATCTTTAAGGGCAGAAATACTAGACTTTTTTTAATATGGATGATTCCGTGATAGCTTTGAGGGAGGTTTTGCTAAGGAATAATGAAACTGAGGGCAACACGTTTGTTATGGCTCATGGGCATGTGGGAAGGAGGTGTTACATCATCCCAGCTGATGCTCATAACAAGTGTGTAGCAAACAGCAGGGTTGCCTAAAAGCCCATTGAAACAAGAGCATGCCTTTAGTAGTGATATGATAAGGAAAAAGGCCTAACAGGCTAGAGTTTAAAAGATAGCACTGTGATGTGGCCAAGGAACCAGACCACAAGTGGTTTCTTGGAGACTGCTATCCTGTACCCATAAACCAGCACATTCCAGGGAGGCAGCTAGCCTTTTCTGCTCAGACTTGCAAATACGCCAGAACAGTGGTACATAAGTTTGATGCATGTAAGTTACTACAGTACAGTGGAGAAGTAACTCACAACCTATTGTACAGTCCAACATCTGCATTTTGAATGGCAGTTCAGGTGGTAACTGGGTGCACTCCTTATCCTTCTCATCTGGTCCTTGGCCACACCCCTGTTTGCGCTGTTTGCAGACGTGATGCGGCGGTCCAGCACTGCACACCTTCTCATGGGAGCATGTCCTGTAGGCAGATGGCTCCTGCGCAGCAAGTGAGGTGTGTGCCTACTTCTAAGTGACTGCACCCTGCTTCCCTTTGTGCAGAGGGAAATACATGGGCCTTTGAAACTAAACAGCAGAGCCATCTGCCGCAAGCTTTCTGTCTCTGGCAAACTGCACGGCACCATGAATGCTATAGAACAGCAATTCGTGCATCTTTTTGCAATCCTTCCCAAAGTAGTCCCCTCTTTTCAGAGAGTCAATCACTAAGGGGTTGCAGCAAGCCAGAAGAACAGTGATTTTTAGCTCGTTGTAATCTTTCAGTATTTCCTTTAATGTGATTATACCAGCTGTGTCCAGAAAAGTGACTGAGGAGCAGTCTATGATGATGGTCTGGAAATCTACTTGTTTAGGAACCAGGTGTAAGGCTGTATCTGCCTGATCCAATCCCTTAACAGTTGTGCCTCTATTTCCCTCTTTCAAATGCTCTTTTTGCTTCTTCTCATTCTTTTTCCTTTTAGCAGCTTCCAGAGTAGGATCTAACCCAGTCATTCTGTAGAGAGACTTCAGAAAAAAGTCTTTATTTGCATAGTAAAGTGGTGCCTCAAAACGGAATATTTTGGCATTTGGAACAGGACAGAGACTTTCATATTCCCAGTCGTCTTCATAGAAGGCAGTGCTCTGGATCTGACCAAGCAGGGCAGTACGGGGTCGCTGCGTACGAACAACAATGCACAGGATGGAAAAGAGGACCCCAATCAAAAGCCCCATTTCTGTGCTGATCAGGGCAGATGAGAACACAGTAACACACCAAACCAGAGTGTCCACCTTGTTCATGTGATATCGCTGGGGCACGTCTCTAAACTTCCGAAGGGCTCCTCGGAGACTGACGATGATGATGCAAGCCAAAACGCATTTTTGCAAAGAATAAAACAGCGGGGCGAGGAAGAGCAGCACCAGCAACACTACCACTGCGCTGATAACACTAGAGACCTGCGTCTGGCAGCCCGTAGAAGATTTCACAAGCGTTTTTGCAAGAGCTGCACTGGTTGCGAAACAATGGAAAAAGGATGGGATAATGTTACAGAATCCTATGGCAAACATTTCCTGATTGGCTCTGACCGTGTAGGCATATTTCTTTGCAAACATTTCTGAGAGGGAGATTGTAAATGCAAAGCCAACTATGGCAAGAGGAACAGCATCTAGCGCCACACGATGCATCAGGTTAAAATTTGGCATCTGAGGGGGAATAAATCCAGTTGGAATTGCCCCCGAAACACTGGATGCATAAACTTCATTCAGTTTCCCATAGTGGGAAACCAGCGTTGCCACAACAATAACCACCAGCTCTGTGGGCAGTGGGATTTTCAGCTTATGCTTGTACCGATCTCCTAGTTCTTTCGCAGTGACTAGCACAGCAATGCAAACCACGCTCGTGATTACATCGCACAGGTTAGCCTGAGAAATGTTTTGAAAAATATTAATCCAGGTCGTTAAGAAGATCCCATGCCCTTGGCTGCGCGGGATTTTTATTCCAATAAGGTACTTAACTTGGGCTGTTAAAATGGTTAAAGAAGCACCAGTTGCAAATCCATCCAGCACAGACTCTGAAAGATACATAGAGACAAAGCCTAAACGAAAGACTCCCATCAGAACCTGAAAGAAAAGCAAGAGGGTGAGAACTAAAGGGTGCTACAAAAAACGGAGCAAGCATCAGTTGCAGACAAATCCTTGAAAGTTATAATTCTTAAAAGGGCTGGTAACTTGTTATTTCAGGCCTGCTTTTACAATTGATGGATTTGTTTTGCTACACCATGAGCTCTAGAGATAAATGAGAGGGCTTTTGAAGTGGACTAACTGGAACAGGTCCCCCTGCATCAATTCAAATTAACTCCATCCACATTGAAGTGAGCTGCCACCTGACTGCATTGATGCTCGTGTAAGTCAGTGGAGAATTTAGTCCAGAGCGCTTTTATTGTACTCAGAGCTGAATTTTCATTTCACCTCCACTAAAGGGAGTAGAAAAACTCGGGGCCCTCCTTGGCATCCCTTTGTCAGCAGAACTCCCAGTGAGGACAATGGAGATTTCTGCTTCAGTATTAAGGGAAAATACGGCTCCTTTTTTGTTTTTTAACTAACAAGCTCATTTCTTGAGTTCAGGCCTGTTTCAGACTGAAGTGGGATTGCTTTACAACCTGGGCACCGTGCCTTACATATTCAGCGGACAGTAATGACTTTGGGTGCCTCAGGGCTTGGGTGGCCATTTTGAGATGCAGTAAAGAAGCCTGACTTGCAAAAAGGGCTGAGCATCTTCCCTTGGCAAATCAAAGCCCTTTAAGGTGACCTGCACGGGGCACCTGAGATAACTTACTATCCATACCCCATCAGCATAGCAGCTGAGCACCTCACACTCTTCAGTGCATTTATCTTCAGCAGGCCACTGAGGTAATGGTGTTAACCTAATTTTGCAGATGGAGGACTGGGATACAGAGAGACGAAGCGACTTGACCAAGGTCTCACACACAGAGTCTGTGGCAGAGGAGGGATTTGAATCCAGGTCTCTCAAGTTCTAGGCTAGTGCCCTAACCCAGTGTTTCCCAAACCAGTGAGTTGCGGGATGGGTCTAGATGGGTTGCCTGTTATTGCTCCCCCGTGCATGCCCATGGGTGGGGAGAAGTTTGCCTTGGGCCCCCCATTTGAGAGGGTCCCCAAACCAAGTGGCATTGTGACCTGGTGCATGGGGCTACACTCTGTCCCACTCAGGTTTGGCCCAGCTGCCCCTCTGTCATGATGAAGGTGCAGCTGGGCCAAACCTGAGTGGCACTGTGACCCTATGCACCAGGACGCAATGTCTGGAGCAGGTAACCAGCTAAGTCCAGCGCCATGGGACAGAAGCCACTGCTGCAGGATGAGGCTCACTCTCCAACTCCTAGCCATCTGGGGCTGCTGGGAGGGGGAAAGGTTGGGACAGCAAGAGCAAGGGGGTTGTGGGGTGCCAAGCAGGGGGCTGGGAATGGGAGCGGGGAGCAGCTCTCCTCACCTTGATGCAGGGGAAGACTGGGATTGTGTGGCCCCAGCCACATGAAGGATTATGAAGTGAAGTTGTTAGAGCTGTTACACTGTGTCTGTGTTACCTGGAAATTCCCCCATGACCAAATCTGAGTGTCAGGCCTCTTTGTGCCCACAGGGCAGCATAAAAGGGTCACAATGCAATGGAGAATTGCACCCAGTGTAAGTAGTACTTCCACTGCAGCCAAGAGGAATTTTACCTGTGTTGGGTCCTGATTGTGTTCCAAGTAAGCAGCTAATAAAACATATTTATCAAACACTTTTAAAATAAACTTTATAATGTGCTGCCAGGATTCTCCGTGGAAGATAAATTTCAGTTACCATCTGACTGAGCTGATGTGTTAAAATTCCTTACAGTGGAAGTCAAAAGCATGCAAATGCACTGTAAGAACTTCATATCCTCACCCTAGGTGAGGCCAGCAACTTACTTGATAAACTCCAGCCAGAAAAGTCAAGGCCGTAGCAATTCCAATAGCATAGCACTCTTTCCCACACTCAGCGTTCAACCCCCCAAGAGTAAGATTGAAGGCGGTTACATTAGAATTGTTGCTGTTCCATTCATAACTGTTGCTGATGGCATCATCATCATTGTTCAGGTCAAACCCTGCCAAGAGTAGCTCTCTGTCCACAACTTGCCCTACCATTAAACTTAATAGGCTGAAAATGCCAACCGACACATGTCGAGAGGTGCCCATCAGGAAATAAATGATGTTGGCAAAAAATGATGTGTAAAGGCTATAAATAGGCTTCAAACCGGCGAGCAGAGAATACGCTATGGCTTGGGGTACCAAAATGATCCCAATCACCACCCCGGACATAACGTCCCCCCATATGTATTCTCTGCAGTGGTACTTGGGAAGCCATCGTAACACAGGAAAGAAGTCCATGATTATGTTCTTCAGTCTCTTAGTGGTGCAGGAACAGCTCTTTCTCAGTTTGGCTTTGATGATCTGTCTCCTGCTTGACTGGATGTGAACTTTTCTTTCCATTGGAAATGACAGAGAGGGGCCAATATCCATCTTGATAGCCTCTGTTTGGCTTTCCATTTTCTGTGCATTCACTTAATACATCAGTTCCTAAGATGTAAAGAAAGTGCTAGTTAGGTTCCATTTCAGCATGGTGTAGATGATGACAGGATTTGTGCATTACAGTCCAAGAGGCCAAAAGTTGAGTATTTCAGCACAAATATTTCTAACTCTAAATATTGACTATGGAAGTTCATTGCTTACAATTCATTTTGCTTTTAATAAAGTCTAATTCAATCAGCAACTATAAACATTACCATATGAGTTACTGAATGATCAACCACACGAGACTAGTTAAGAAAACTGAAAAACAAAGCTTGTAAAGAACCAACAGCTTAAAGTTATCTGGCAAATATTTAACAATAAATTCACATTAAGCAAAAACAGAGCTGAATTAATAACCCTTTTTGATAACAAACAATTCAATATGCTCGTCTAAATAATGCAGCACAGTACATGCCTCACCCCAGAAAAGCCACTTAGTTGAATGCTATAATTCAGTATAAACTTACAACTTGATATGCTGAATGCTCCCAGCAGTGGGAGGGGCATTCAGTTCTTAAGAAAGCATTTGACCCTTGTTTTGGAAACAACACACCTTGTGGTGATCCATAACTTCCAGATGTTCTCTGTCTACAGGAAGAGGGTTCAGTTAAAGCATTAAACTCAGCAATAGAGCGATAGTGTGCTCACGAGCCTGCAGTGTCAGGGTGTGAGTTCTGAAGTCTAACCTTTTTAAGTTTAGAACCTGGAGTCTCCCCAGCCTTGGCTATGCTGGGAAGTGCAGATATCAAGACAGATGGACAGTCAAAAAATGGATAAGGAGGGTGAAAAATACCAAGCAGTTTATGCCAAGTTCCATTCCAGTCTGAGCCAAGCTATGTTTGCAGAATAATGGCAAATCCTGTCCTCTTCTGCATACATTTGCAAGGGGTAGTAAGGAATACCAAGAGAATCATATGAAAAGCAATATATATCTGTGTATGCAGATGGAGCTCTTTACGTGTACTATCTATTGGCCTCAAGAATAGATTGTTCACAAGTCTGCAGGTTCAGTAGTGTTGCTGCGCAGTGCAAATGATTTCTAGCTCTTCACCAGCATCACAAGACGCAGGCTAAGATCTCTGCAGGACTTCAGGGCTTGCTGATGTTCTAACTAGGGCTGTCAAACGATAAAAAAAATCTCAATTAATCACAAGATTTTAAAAAATAGTTATTCTTAATCACAGTTTTAATTTCACTGTTAAACAATAATAGAAAACCAATTGACATTTATTATAAATATTTTTGGATGTTTTTCTACATTTTCAAATATATTGATTTCAATTACAACACAGAATACAAAGAGTACACTTCTCTCTTTATATTATTTTTATTACAAATATTTGCACTGTAATAAAGATAAACAAAAGAAATAGCATCTTTCAATTCACCTCTGTGATGGGATGCGACTCACCACGCTGGTGCCTCCTGCTGGGTGTCATAGGAATTAGCTCTACTCACCAGTGCGCCTTCTTCTGGTAGTGCCTCGCCACCATCACGTCTGCTCTAGGACCCATGTCACTCCTAGGACTGCGGCGTCTTCTTCGGTGACAGACCTCCAGCTGTGCCAACTCTCTGCTCTCCCCTTCCAGGGGAATGTTGCAGTCCGACAGTCCAGCCACTTCCTCAGTGGTGAGTGGGGGGGACCCGGGCCCGCCCACTACTCCAGGTCCTGGCCCAGGGACCCTGTAGATGGCCGCTGCTTGCAGAGCCCCCTCCAACTCCTCTGTAGATCTCCCTGGGCCACTTCCCTGCAGCCCCAGCACCCTCTTTGCTCATGCCTCAGAGCCTCAGCCTACAAATCCCTGCAGCCAGCCAGGAGCTGCCTTTACTCCCTGGGTCTCTGCTTGCAGCCCTGCTCTGTTCGGGGTGCTTGCTGCCTTCAGCCTGCAAGGCAGCCAGTCCTCTCTCCTCAAGCTCCACGGAGTGACTGAAACTGCTCTATTCCGCAGCCCATCTTATATGGACCAGCCTGGCACTGATTGCTACTCTTTGTAGCCCCTCTCTAATTGCCTGCTTCCTGTGCAGCCTCCCTAGGGCTCTATAAACCCCTTATGGACCAGTGTGGGGCAGATGCCCCCATCACAACCTCATACAAGTACTGTAGTGCAATATCTTTATCCTGTAAGTGCAACTTAAAAATGTAGAATTTTTTTTTAACATAACTGCAATGAAACTTCAGAGCCTACAAGTCAAAGCATGAAGGGGCATACAAATGTTTAGCCTGTGTGGCACATAAATACCTTGTAACATTGGGTACAACAGTGCCATGCGAACACCTGTTCTCACTTTCAGGTGACATTGTAAATAAGAAGTGGGCAGCATTATCTCCTGCAAATGTAAACAAACTTGTTTTTCTTGGCGATTGGCTGAACAAGAAGTAGGACTATTTTATCTTTTTTACAGTGCAAATATTTTGTATTCTGTGTTGTAATTGAAATCAATATATTTGAAAATGTAGAAAAACATCCAAAAATATTTATAATAAATTTAAATTGGTATTCTTATATTTTAACAGTGTGATTAAAACTGCAATTAATCACAACTATTTTTTTAATCTAGTTAATTTGTTTTGCATTAATCGCTTGCGTTAACTGCAATTAATTGATAGCCCTAGTTCTAACATGTGCATTACCTCTTCAAGGCCATTTCTTGATGGGCCAAACAGGTTATGTTGTGCAATTGTCAACTCAGTTCAGTCAGCAAAACACAATTGGAAAAAAAAATCCTCATAACACTTGTTAAAGATGGAAACTAACATGTTTGAAGGCATGATGTCTGACACTGTTGCAGCCTAGGGAGAGCGTATATTGGTTGTATTGAATAATCATTAACTTCTACTAATATAACTCTGTAGATCAGAGGTAGGCAAACTTTTTGGCCCGAGGTCCACATCAGGGCTGCAAAACTGTATGGAGGGCTGGGTAGGGAAGGCTGTGCCTCCGCATACAGCCTGCCCCCCACCCCCTATCTGCCCCCACCCACTTCCCGCCCCCTGACTGCCCCCCTCAGAATCCCTGACCCATCCAACCCCTCCTGCTCCTTGTCCCCTGACCGCCCCCTCCTGGAACCCCCACCCCAACTGCCCTCCCGGGACCCCACCCCCTATCCAACCCCCCCTGCTCCCTGTCCCCTGACTGCCTCGACCCCTATCCACACCCCCGACCACTGACAGGCCCCCTGGGACTCCCACACCTATCCAACCCCCCCTGCTCCCTGTCCCCTGATTGCTCCGCCCCATCCAACCGTCCCCTGACTGCCCCCCGGATCCCCTGCCCCTTATCCAAACCCCCCACTCCCTGCCCCCTTACCATGCCGCTCAGAACACCAGGACTGGCAGCCGTGCCGCCTGGCCAGAGCCAACCCTGCTGCCACGCTGCCCGGGAGCCTGGCCAGAGCCAACCCTGTAGCCCAGCTGCCCAGAGCGTTGTCGGCAGGGCGAGCTGAGGCTGCAGGGCAGGAGGGATGGCCGGGGGCTAGCCTCCCCGGTCGGGAGCTCAAGGACCGGGCAGGACGGTCCTGTGGGGCCGGATGTGGCCCGCGACCTGTAGTTTGCCCACCTCTGCTGTAGATGCTTCGGAGTAATCTTTATTTCAGCTGTGCAAGATGATGTAATTTAGCAAAGCCAATATTTATTTTTGCTTATAGTACTAGCAGTCCTAAATCTGGGCTTCAACATTCTGAGCTGTTTACACTAAGCAAAATGTCCCTGGTCAGAAATTCCTTGGAGTAAACCAGTACAAAGATACATTTGAATGGAAGAATGAGAACAAAATAATACCAGACAGTTTCATATTTAAGATCATATGATCAAAGTTTACCAATAAGGAAAGAATGAAACAAACAAAGTAGTTGACTACTTTTCTTTCATACTAATAGCAAAGTTCAGCAAAGTTTTTAAAACAAGGAGGAAAAGGGGTTTCGTATGCTTTCTGACCCAAACGAATTCTGAAAATGCAAGGATTGTATCCAAAGAATGCAAGTCCCATTAGAATTCCACTGACTTCTCACAGATCAGTGAGCACAGGCAGCCAGGCAACAAGAAGCACCGTGGCTTTAATCGCAAATGAGCAGGCAGTTCCGTTATCAAACTGACACTTTTGATAAGCTTACTTTGAGGGACTGAACTGGGATCCGTAAAGTAGACTGAAATGTCAGTGCACTGTTCTTGCTAGTCTTCATCTAAGCTAACAATCCAGCTGTTTCTTTAAAAAGTTACATTTCCAAAAAAACAAAATGGGCAATGATCACCTAAGTGCAGTATGTACAGTTATCAGACTGAAGGATAATTATACTTTTGGTAATTGGTATGGCAGTTGGAAGTTAGCTTAATAGATTCTCAGATTAATTATCTTGAGTACAGATAGTGACTTGGTATTGTTGTTGGAAAATTGGAGGTGTCGCAATTTGCAAAAAGCAGCAATAACTGAATAAACAATAAACAGAGCCAGTTTAACATAATATCACTAACAATCAGTGGCTTTGTATTTAAATTGGAGGAATGAGGCCATTGTATTGGAAATACACTGTTCAGTATAAAGCTGAGGCGTGTGTTGATTAGATCACTTTGTTCAATTTACTTTATATTGACTATTAGTTACTGTTTATAAAAAATAAAATCTCCCATAATTTTTGCTAGACTGGATACACATTTTGAATAGTTGTGTAACGTAAATATGCTGGTTGTAATTCACTTGCTGTGATATTTGGAGCTAGTGGTTTCAGTTTGTACTAGGCATCACTTACATGTTGCATAATCAAAATATCAGTAATCACTTTAAGGATTGAATTATTGTTTTTAGGATGTAACAAACCCAATCCAAATAACAGAGGTGCTAAATCCCCAGCAAAATATTACTCTGATCATGTAACCTATAATAAATGGACTCCCATCTTTGCTATCTGCTCTATAAGTTGCTACTGAAACATAAAGTACTACTCTGTTGATATTGTGTATTATGGCTCAATCCTGCTCCCATTGAAGTCACTGGATATTTTTTCACAGATTTCCCTGGAAATAAGATCTGCCTTTTTATCCAAGGGAAGCTCCAGGTCTCTTACTTAAAGAGCCATTTTGTAGAGGGGGCACACAGCTGAAGCAACCATTGTTAAAAGCAACATGTAACTCTGATGCCCTTATAAGTTTCTGCTTACATGCTTAGCATCCAAATGCTGGTGTAAATGCACAGTGAAGCAGCTGACTGCACTAGAGTTGCTCCAGACTTAAACCAATACAGAAAAGATCAGACTATGGTATACTGTATTTCCTGGTTGAATATTCTAACCAAGATATTTGGACCCTGCTGCAGCATTAATCCCAAGCATTTAAAAATGGCAAGCCCAAAATTACAATTACCTAAAAAAACATTAGATTTGAATATAAACAATATTTATACAAATATACATTAGCATTAATGGTTATTAATAGATGTGTAATCTATTATACATATAATTAACAATGATAAATAACTTGGGTTCTAATTTTTAAAACTTTTCTCCATAGTCAGGAGGGCAAGAAACTTAGTTTTTAAAATAAAAATTGAGATTCTCATGATTCCAGGAGCAGTGACTTTAAGGAAGGCTCCAAATACCATGAGAATTGGAGATACTGCTGCTGTTTTACCCTTACATTGTTCATTTCTCCTTTTAATTGCAGCAACTAGGCTAGTTTATGTTGTGGGATAAGGAAATGGCTAGGAACTTAGGTAGCAAGACAAGACCATTCAGGCCAACAAACCGGCTCACCTTCTAAGTGGCCTCAATCTGACCTTCCTTCCTGTCTCTTTACCAAGCCACTGAATTGACAAAAACACTTTGGAAAAGGTGAGACATTCACTAGGCCACGTTCAGCTGGGTTTCCACTGACTGAAATCCTGACAGACAATCCTTGTGATGGAAAGTCTACTGGGAAGAGGCTGGGGGGACTGTGGCTGTGCAAAGCAACCACAATCTCCTGTCTGTGTTATGGTTGTGCTGATAGGCAGACAATTTACACCTCTCTGCACCAGCCTCTGCATTCGGTCTACAGCATCCTTATTGTGATTTGGTGATTGTAGTGGACAGGAATAGGGTAGAATCCTTTACCTGTAAATACTTTGAGCCCTCTAGTAGTGGCCACTGTGTTCTGTTTTAGGAGCTGCCAGAAACCAGCCAGAGTGGCAGTGTGTAGCTAGACCTGGCATATTTGGGTATAGTTAGTAAATGCTGTGATTTGGGACATATTTTTGTTCTGTAAAGAGCAAGAGACATAACAGCGATCCTCGCTCCAGTTTGGCAAAGCACGTAAGCAGGTCCTTAATTTTAAGCACGTTTAAGTGCTTTGCTGAATCGTGGTTATTAGTTGTTCTATCACATGAACTATCTGTCAGCTTTGCTATCTCGCTGTTACACCGCTCCTCTGTTCTTGACAAGGTTTTGAAAGCATCTGTCAGAAATAACATCTCTTAAATTAATGACCTTATGTACCTTGTAAACAGTATTATGTGGTCAGCTGCAGGCCCTCAGGATCTAAATGCACTTGGTACTAGAACTGAGTAAAACTTCTGTGACCAAACCCATTTGTCAGAACATTGACAGAGCAAAGTTTTGAATGAGCACAGGCAGAGATTTGAATGAACCTGTGCTGACTTGGTTTTTTTGTTGGAAACCATACGTTCTCTTGTTTTTTCTTCCTATTCAAGCAAAACCTGGTAGCTTCAGTGAATTCTACTTTGAGCTTCAGGATGATTTGAATTTTAAGTCAAAGTGAAACTCATAGGTCATAAGCCTACATGGACCAAGGTTGGTATAAATCCCCTACAAACTAAAACAACACATTATTAATCCAGAATCATTTTCAGAGTAAAGCGAGAAGAGTAAAGCGAGATTGCCATGATCTATGTTTCATTCTAATTAAAATGTTTACAAGTAAAACAGTTTTGCTTTTTACTAGTGCAGACCCTAAAAACGTAGCTGTCATAAATATAAAGGGAAGGGTAAACCCCTTTAAAATCCCTCCTGGCCAGAGGAAAAATCCTCTTACCTGTAAAGGGTTAAGAAGCTAAAGGTAACCTCGCTGGCACCTGACCAAAATGACCAATGAGGAGACAAGATACTTTCAAAAGCTGGGAGGAGGGAGAAAAACAAGGGGTCTGTGTCTGTCTGTATGATGCTTTGGCCGGGGACAGAACAGGAATGGAGTCTTAGAACTTAGTAAGTAATCTAGCTAGGTATGTGTTAGATTATGATTTCTTTAAATGGCTGAGAAAATAACTGTGCTGAATAGAATGAATATTCCTGTCTGTGTGTCTTTTTTGTAACTTAAGATTTTGCCTAGAGGGATTCTCTATGTTTTGAATCTAATTACCCTGTAAGGTATTCACCATCCTGATTTTACAGAGGTGATTCCTTTACTTCTATTAAAAGTCTTCTTGTAAGAAAACTGAATGTTTTTTCATTGTTCTAAGATCCAAGGGTTTGGGTCTGTGGTCACTTATGCAAATTGGTGAGGATTTTTATCAAACCTTCCCCAGGAAGTGGGGTGCAAGGGTTGGGAGGATTTTGGGGGGAAAGATGTGTCCAAACTACGTTTCCCAGTAAACCCAGATAAAGTTTGGTGGTGGCAGTGGAAATCCAAGGGTAAAATAATTTTGTACCTTGGGGAAGTTTTAACCTAAGCTGGTAAAAGTAAGCTTAGGAGGTTTTCATGCAGGTCCCCACATCTGTACCCTAGAGTTCAGAGTGGGGAAGGAACCTTGACAGTAGCCTAGGATGTGGAAGTCAAGTTGAATCTTTCTGGCACACATATCATCACCAGTAGCCATGACTCAGCTGATGTTTTACTAAAAGTGTAGTTAGTCTAGTTGAAGTGTACATTTCAGGGTGTAGATTCTGCATTGGTAGTTCCTTAACAACTACAGGGATGATGGGAGAGCCAGAAAAGAATCCGGTTATCTCTCCCGTTAGCTGTTCTGGTTATTTTCTCATGCCCATCACCATGGTATTCATAGATTTTTAAGGCCAGAAGGAACCTTTGTGATCACCTAGTCTGATCTTCTGTATAACACAGACCAGAGACAGGACTTGCCTGGATTAATTCCTGTTTGATTAGAGCATATATTTTAGAGAAACATCCAATCTTGATTTAAACATTTCCAGTGAGGGAGAATTCTCACTGGAGAAGTTGCACCTTATTTCCAATCTGAATTTCTATTTCTATCTAAGCTCCCTGTGGAAGTGCTGTGACTAACCAGGATGGTTCTGCAATACTAAAAAGAGGCAGACAGTTATTACAGAAAGCTCCCAGGAATCACCTGTAAAAAGTTTGCCATGCAACTGAAGGCAAGGTTGGGATGCCTTCTCTGCTTTGGATAGCCAGTCCTCTCAGGATACTGCTTAAACCAACCCGGCCAAAGAGGTCTCTATTGTGCTCATAAAAACATTCCTAAGAGCAAAAGACCACATTGTCCCAAATATTAGGTATTTTAAAAAAAATCCCAGAGGTTGACACCCTTATAGGGTCTTCATACCCAGTCTCAGAAACTAAACTGTGCTGTGGATAGTTTCCTAGTAAGCACTCGTATTAGGTGTTTGTTTGCATAGTTGTGCTGCCTCCTTAAAGAGTTGTGGAGAAAACAAAGTAGATTTTCCATTATTACCCCTCTTCTCATTGAAAACAGGTACTCCAAAAATGACCATGAGGAATATTTTAAAGGAGATCTTATAAATAGCGAAGGAGTACTTGTGGCACCTTAGAGACTAACAAATTTATTTGAGCATAAGCTTTCATGAGCTACAGCTCACTTCATCGGATGCATAAATAGTGTCAGCACATCACTGAATCAAACACCCAGCTTTAATGTGACACATTTGAGAGTCAGCTGAGTCTATTGCACTGATAGTCAGACCTCAGTGGTCCAGGAGCCAAATCAGTGATCACCATTCCTCAAAAGAGCCACGGTAGTATGAATTCATTGTTTCATTTACTACAGTACTATTCATGTTTAAACAGTATGATGGGAAATATTTAGTTATATATATATCTCTATTCTTACAGCAAATAAATTAATAACTTAATTCGTTAATAACATAGTAAAAGCATCCTGATTGATTAATAATTAAATCACACAGTGTTTTAAATCATGTGCTGCAAAGAGCCTCAGGAGACGCATGAAAGAGCCACTGTGTGAATATCACTGGTCTATTGCTACAGGCTACTTTTAAACAATATCTACCAGCCAATGCCACAATTCAAGGACTGGGTTTTGCGGTGCAGATGGCTTATCTATAGATCCCAGCACGTTGACAATATTTTACCATGACTGTTGCCCAGTTTCCAGCCCTGCTTTATTGACGAGTATAAGGAACATTTATGTAGCATATAAAGTTACCCACATGAATGGCCTCTTTTTCAAAAGTAACAAAACCCCCTGCTTCCATAGAAGTTGATGGGAGCAGAACTGCTGCCTTGAAACATTTCATTCAGAAAAAATTAACTCTTACCTGTATCGTACCATGAGGAGCATTTTCAGTGCGCTGCTTAAAACTTGTACCTTTTTGTTTTTACTGAACAAAAAGTCTTCTGTAAAGCTTTACTCTATGTGCCTAGTGATTAAATGTCGTAACTATGCATTCGTGAATCATAAATCTCTCATCATTCAGGCTATAAAGAGTCCTGTATACCTTAGTGAAAGTTTAGGAATAAGTGCTGTGCACTCAAAGCAGCAGAGTTTAAATAATGGCTAAGATTATTGATTAACTGCTGGTGATCTGAGAATTATGCTGAGCATCAGTCAGAATATCGCTGAACTTTGCTCCCTCTTCCTAGTTCAGATTTTTTTCTACTTTGCGCGTCCTTGGCTGAAGGATGGCTTTTGATTTTGTATATTGGATGACTGGGAACGAAACGCTAGGTTAGTCCAAAAATGGACACATCTTGTTAGCATTTAGAAGGGGAGTAGGGATGACTTGCTGATTAAGGTGCAGGATGGGATTCAAGGAGGTCTGGGTTCCATTAGTGGCTTTGCCGTAGACTGCCTGTGTGTGACGTACATTGCCTCAGTCGCCTCATGTATAAAATGAGGATAGTAAGACTTAGACTGCAAGCTCTTTGGGGCAGGGGCTGCCTTTTTGTTCTGTGTGTACAGAGCCTAGCATAGTGGAGTTCTGGTCCATGACTGGGCTCCTAGGTGCTACCACAGTTCAAATAATAAGTAAGACTCATTTACTAATGGAAGCGTGTGAAGAAGTTTGCCTACCGCTGGTGCCACCTGCTGGTCAGATGGGGGCATGAAAGGCCCTCTCCTTCCTGGGCACCCTCTGATGGCCACTGCTCCAGCCCTGGAGCATTCTGTGTCTGTCATGGTCACTCGATTTGTCTGCCCCTTTCGGGGTACATGAAGAATCCAGCAAAGGGGTAGCCCTCTGGGTTAGGCGAGGGGCTGTGGGTTTCCCCTTGGGTTGAGGTCTCATGGTCTAAACCTTTCTGTCTTCTAGGCCTTCCCTCAACCGGATTCCCCACACCAGTGTAGTGTGCTGTCATTCCCCAAGGGTGGGCAGGGGAACCTGGACCCACCCTCTACACAGGATTCCAATCCAGGGCCTGGGGGTAAGCAGCTATGTCCTGCACCCCTAAGCGCTATAATGCTGCCTCCCTGGATCACTTCCTGCCTGTCCCCTCGTTTCCCAGCGGATAAAGTCATTAAATAACTGCACCCAGAGATAAAGGTTTGTCACAAGTCTCCCCTTCGTTGGCTTGACCAAGCTGCTATCGCAAGGGCTCAGGAGTTCAGAGTGTAGGTCCCTTTACCTCCACTGTCTGCCAGTTCCTCTGCTCCCTTTTTAAGCTCCTCCTCCAGCCCTTGCCTGCTGTGCAGGTGTGGAGGACCAGAGCAGCTCTTTAACCCCTTCCTTACCAGTGTGGGATTTGTACAACCCATCACAGCGAGGTGATATTTGGTTTTTAATGTTTATGCCTTGCAAGAAGGATCTCAGCTGGTAGGTACAAAGCAGTAAGACTAAAAAGCCATCGCATTGCCTAGTCAAAGGTGGTGCCTCCCTCCCTAGGCCTGCAGAATCACTGTGGGATGGAAATAACATTAGTGAGCACTAAATGGGGCCAAGTCCAGCTCTCCTCATACAGCCCAGGTCAAGAAGGGTTTGGGTTTTTTTACGTGAATGAGGATGCGGAGTGGAGATACATGGATTCTGTCTGTACAACCATTCAGCTATTACCAGGCACATGATAATTACTCCTTGTGACATTTCTCATGCTTATTTTCAGTCCAAAAGTTAATGGGCTTTTCGAAGTTGGAATAATACCCTTTCTCCTGCTCTTTTCCTCTAGAATAGGCTTATTAAGGTCAAGCTAGATTTCTCCAACCCCTTGGACTAGCTCACAGTGTAGACCACATGTTAAAAACATTTACTAGGTCATCTTCTCGCCCACTTGCCATCACCGTATTCCTGAGGTAACGACAGCCATTGATTATCTGAATAATAGGAAAGTATTGATACATTAGCTGCTCTTTAATGCTTTTTTGCCAGTTGGAAACTGTAAGCAGGTGGGTTCTCTCACTAGCCCATGCACCAAAGAAGCGTGCTCTCCAGCCACAGGATTTCAGTCCTTTTCTTTAGGCCTTTTGGTTTTATTTCTTCAAAATAAAACTGTTCAACACAAGACCTCCACTCTAGGGTTTTATCTGCTTCCGCGGGATGACACTCAGTCAGTGTGGACTAACCTGAAATCCTGTGGCTGGAGATCATGCTTCTTTGGTGCATGGGCTAATGAGAGAACCCACCTATTATTCCCGGCAGTCTCTTATGAACTGAGTTCTCTCCTTTGCCCTAAGGCTTTCTCAAGGGGCCTGTCTGCTTCCTGCAGCTCTCCACACAACTGAGCTCTTGCTGGCTGTTATGAGGACCAGGTGATCTTCATGTTATCTTGGTCCCTAGCCTCATAGCCTCAGTGGAGGCAGCTGATTAGACACAGTTGGGGTTAGGCTCACGTCCCCTTAAAAAGGGCCAGCCATCATGTGACAAACACAGAGGAGAGCCAGCACTGCAGACAGACAGCTCTCTGCAAACCACCCCCAGCCACTCCATGGACTACCAGCTGGAGAAGCCAGATTTTTCAAGTGTCCAGCACCCAGAAACTCCTGTTGTGACACTAAGGCCGGACTCTCAAAAGTGCTTTGGACACAATGTGCTGAGCCCCATTTTGAAAATCTGGCCATGTAAACATCTAAGTGGAAGCAGATGTCTCTTGAATGTCTGGCCAATAGTACTGTAGTCAGTCAGATCTAGTTTTTCAGCAAGGTGACACAAATTAGAAAAAGCCAGTAAAGGATCCACACAAGTGTTCAGCCTGGAATGTGTGCAATGCAGCAAGATCTAGCAGCCATCTGAGGCCTTGGCTGATATAGGCTCATCAGCCTCATGCTCTGCTGTTAGAAATCAAATTATCTATGGCTGAGAGCTCAGCTAGGCCATCCTTGAAGTTCTGGCTATCTTAGGAAGCTATGTCCTGCATACATCATATTTTATGCCATCTGATCTGTTCTCCTTGCTGGGCACTGTTTGTAGAGGAAAGTCTGTACGGCTCAGAGACTGGGCACCACTACTTGAAACCTGGACAGTTCAAAAGAGTTAATGGCTGTCCTGCTGACTTGGTACAACACTGAGCAAGTCAATTGGCCCTTCTCTATCAGTTTCCCCATATATAAAATGGGAATGCCACCTATATCACTGGGGAGTTTGGAGGCTAGTCTGTAAAGTCCTTTGAGATCCTTGGATGTACTACCAAAGCTCAGAATATTGACTACTAAAATTTTAGTTTAACGCAGACTTGGCGGTGGGGGAAAAGCTCTTCATCTGGTTTGCATAAGTGGCAAGGAGGCGTTTAGAACTCAGAAAATTATTCTAGCTAAATGGAGTCAAACGTGCGCACAGGGAGCCTCTGTAGCCAACAGCCACCACTGTCCAGCAGTGGTCTGGTTTGGCTTATATAGTAAGATCCTCTGCCACCAGGTGAGTAGTGGAGAGGTGGAAAGGTACACTGGATGAGTGCTACAGAACTGAGCCTGTGCTGGGTCTCAAGTGTGCACAAGGCATGATCATATAAATATCTTTGCTTCAGTTGATGATATGCCTTTGGGCACAGTCCTTAGGGCACTTCTGCCATGTAGAAGCCATCCTCAGTACCGGGTCAGCTATCTCAAATCCAGTTAGTGTGTACTAACCTGAAACAGAACATTTTAATTTGCAAGTGGAACTTCTCTGAACTGTTTCTAGTAAAACTGCATGGCTCTCTCAAACGTTAATTGTGAATATTGATTTCAGTCTTAAACTGCATATAACCGTATGCTTACATCATCGCTTGACTTATAGTACTGATTTATTGCTGTACTGTACTGATTTATTGCCCGTATGTTCTGAATTATTATCTTAGTTTTACTCTGATAAGGGCACTTGTGCAGCTCGGGAGTGGGAGTACTTTGATGGATTTACGTTCTTCACTGTATTCAAATTTCTATTTATAGTAGGTAATTGTCAAACATAAAGGGAAGGGTAAACACCTTTAAATCCCTCATGGCCAGAGGAAAAACCCTTTCACCTGTAAAGGGTTAAGAAGCTAAGATAACCTCGCTGGCACCTGACCAAAATGACCAATGAGAAGACAAGATACTTTCAAAGCTGGAGGGGTGGGAAACAAAGGGTTCTTTCTGTCTGTGTGATGCTTTTGCCGGGACCAGAGCAGGAATGCAGGTCAGAACTCCTGTAAAAAGTTAGTAAGCAATCTAGTTAGATATGCATTAGATTCTGTTTTGTTTAAATGGCTGATAAAATAAGTTGTGCTGAATGAAATGTATATTCCTGTTTTTGTGTCTTTTTGTAACTTAAAGTTTTGCCTAGAGGGATTCTCTATGTTTTGAATCTGATTACCCTGTAAGGTATTTACCATCCTGATTTTACAGAGGTGATTCTTTTACTTTTTCTTTAATTAAAATTCTTCTTTTAAGAACCTGATTGCTTTTTCATTGTTCTTAAGATCCAAGGCTTTGGGTCTGTGTTCACCTATGCAAATTGGTGAGGAATTTTATCAAGCCTTCCCCAGGAAAGGGGGTGTAGGGCTTGGGAGGATTTTGTGGGGAAAGACGTTTCCAAGTGGGCTCTTTCCCGGTTATATTTGTTAGACACTTGGTGGTGGCAGCAATAAGGTCCAGGGACAAAAGGTAAAATAATTTGTACCTTGGGGAAGTTTTAACCTAAGCTGGTAAAAATAAGCTTAGGGGGGTTTTCATGCAAGTCCCCACATCTGTACCCTAGAGTTCAGAGTGGGGAAGGAACCTTGACAGGAATAAACTTCTCACCATCATAGCAGCCTAAGTTCTTCCCAACTTTTACTAACGATACACATTTAACTCAGCAATACTTTTTCAAGTCCATCAAGACAGGCCTATTTGACCAATAACTGCTAACCAAATGTACTTATCTGAGGACTGTTTTATTGTGGTATAAATCACGGGTTCTCAACCCTTTTCTTTGAGGTACCCCCAATGTGCTATAAAAGCTCCAGGGCCCTGTGAGGCTGGGGCTTGGGGCTTCAGCCATCGAGTGGGGGGCTGGGGGCTCTGGACTTCAGCCACCAGGCCAACTGGGGGGACAGCTTCGGGGCTTCAGCCACCGGGCTCAGGACTTCTGCCTTCCAGAGTGCCAGGACTCAGGGCTCCTGCCTTTAGTCCCACATGGCAGCTGACTTGTGGCTTCTGCCGCACTGGGGAACTGGGGCTTGTGGCTCTGGGTTTCAGCCCAGTGGCTCCAGGCTTCAGCCTTGTGAGAACACCGCAGCTCCAGGCTCCAGCCTTCAGTCCCGTGGGGGGCACCAGGGCTTGGAGCTCCAGGCTTTCAGCCCTGCAGGGGCACCAGGGTTCAGCCCTACAGGGACGCTGGGGCTCAGAGCTCCAGGCTTTTAGTTCCGTGGCTCCGCTCCCAGCTTCGGGGTGCTCAGGGCTCCAGGCTTCAGCCGCAGGGCCCTGCAGAGCCCTGAAACTGGCTAATGGCCCTCTGGGGGCTGCGGACCTCTGGTTGAGCACCACTGGTATAAATCATATGCTTACAGAGATCAAACCACTAACAGTATTTTCCAAAGGCCTTCATCCAGTTTGCAGAATGGAAGAATACAATGAACATTTAAATATTAAACGAGTACATTGATTGGAAAAAAAGTTTAACTCAGAACACTAACTCTCACCTGAGGGTTGTTTCAAGCTGAATAGAGTGTTCACTGTATTGACTGTGGTTAGTGTATATTGCAATAAATGTCAGTGAAGTTTTACCCTGGTTTTATAGTAATATTTTATAACTAGAAAACTTACAGTTAATTGTAACTGAATATTCAAAGTTCTGTTTTTTTGGCTACAAATAATTGTTTAGCTTCAGAAAACATATGCATGTTACATTAAAAACACCATTAAAAAATAAGGTTGCAAAGCCAAGCACTCACAAATAGGAAATGCCAGAATTAAGGTTACCCATAAATTCTTCATTTGCCCTCCTAAACATATATATTGATAGTCTGGACCAGATCAGTCTGTAGCAGAACCAAAAATGGAGCTCTGCACTCCTGGCGCCCAGTCCAGGGTCTCAAACACAAAAGAACATCCCATTTCTTCCTACAATACTGCACCTCATTCACAGTCCATCTTGTGTACTGAATGGAGCAGGGGTCCTGTACAATAAATAGTATGTCATCACGTAGCTGAGGATTGTATTAAGCATATGCACAAGGAGAGAAAATTAAGATTGCAGGACAACCTTAATTGCAGGAGTTTGTTCCGAAAACATTATGATTTCATAATCATGATTCTAAAACAAACTTGGGTTAATTTTCCTTTTAGTTTGATCCTTTAAGGGGAAGCTACCCCACAGAGGACATGTGCATGATGGAGCCTCATTCTTGGAAACAGCTTGACTGTTTTTGCTGAAATATGCCAAAATTCAGCCTGAGGCAAAGGGCAAGCAGGGAAAAGTTCGTCCCAAATGGTTAAAGTTTGGAAAAGTTAGCCATTGAAAACAGTGTAATGATGGAAAGTATTAGATAATCTTGATCATAGACATTCCTGCCTGCTATACTTCAGTATGATCTTGGTATAAGTAATGGCTAAACAGTAACTGTTGGCAACCCCAAAATTATATTGAGCAAAGTCAGAATATTGCTGAATTTAGAATCACTTTCCCAATTTGAATTTGAGCTGTCAGCTGCTTTGGGCGAGGATGGCTTTGGATTTTGAAACTTAAATGAACATGATCAAAATTCTTATATAGTCATCCATGTGCTGTCTGAGACTAACTCAAGACCTCATTCACTAGGGTAGCAGGGTTTGGAAGTGCTGCGGAGGAATCATATCTGGGGAATGAGAAGGGGTGCCAAGCAGCTCCAGGTCACTACAACATGAAAGTATGGAAGGGGGGAGCTGAAGGGGGCCAAAGAAAAACAAACTCAAACTGGGAAATTCCAGTTCCAAGATGAGTTGAGTTGGGAGGGAGGGATGGCTTTCACCTGAGTACTATTAAGTTGAAACATCAGGGTTTCATTCCAAGACCCCATTCTCAGAAGCTTTTACTGTTCTGAAACTTCTCATTCTTCCAAGCCCAAAACGGTATTTCTTTCTACTGGGGGGTGGAGGGAAGAAGTCAGTTCATCCATATCTGAGCTATCAGAGCATGAATAAAGGGTTTCTTATGCACAGAAAATTACTCCAACTTTTTCTGTACGATCAGGTATTTCAAAACCTGCTTAATTTTTAACAGTTCTAACTTGGTGAGCATGCAGCCTTCAGAGACCTGGCTGAAATGTTCAGTGTTTAAATTGAACAGCAACCAGGGTGCTCAGTAGTCACTTGAGGCAAGAGTCCCCCTTGTGCAGAAGGTTAGCACAGGTCTAGGCCAGGCACTACCGCAGGCTCATCTGTGACAGAGCAAGCAGGGCTTCAGAAGTGCATTAGCCTCTGCACAAAGGGGAGTTACAAGCTTACGGTTCGTGGGCAAAACACTACTTGTCAGTATAGTGTTCACAGTATACCAAGATACAGTGCTCCGATATATGCACCTGTACACTCCATACCTGGAACATTCAAGTCAATCCCTGGAGTGCACTGAATTATTTAAATGTGCAGTGGAGCAGTCAGGCATTCATATAAACACATTAACCTCTATTTAAATCACATTTCACATTCAAGCAAACATAGTACGCGCACTAGTTATTAACTATAATATTTGTGCTGATGATACTCAATTGTACATAACTTTAATGGCTTTCCTTGTTCACTCCATCTCTGCCTCTCATGCACAAGGAAACATATGGTTTCGTATCAGCTTCCTTCAGTTAAATGTCTCAAGGATTCAGCTGTGCCAGCTTTAAGTAGCCTACAAGTACTTATGTAAGTGTATCCCAGCAACCTGAAACATTGACTCCCCTAATTAAAGTTCATATATAAAATATTATCCAATCTGGGGTCTTAGATGGAAAGGCCTGTTCCTTGTTAACGGTCAGAGGCAGCTCTTCTGAAAGTATTTTTCCCTTACCGAGCACAGACTCCAGAAATGCACAACTTTCCGGCTTCAGTGTCAACAGGGTCCATCAAATCAAGAGAAGCTAAAGCTAAAGTGCATTGTGAAAAGTGATTAAACCACCTACTTAGCACTGCCAGAGTCACTGTGGCAAGAGTGGTCTTTCCTGAGCATCTCACGGGTAAAGGCTCTAGACAACAACTGAGCCAAACAGATTCACAGAATCTGAAGTCTTGAGCTCCTGGTAGAACTTCAGTATCTGTTTATGGTGGCACCCATGCTATGCTAGGTGTTTTCCAGATATCCATGAAGGAACAATCCAAGGAGTTGAAAATTGAGGGGCAGCCCGCTAGAAAGCCGTTCGATGAAGGGAAACAAACTACAACACCGATATACAAGCCGGCTAGAAAAACTAAGCACAGCAGCAGTGATCCTTTAAAGAAGGATTTGAAGTGGACAGGGATGGACTCTTAGGTTGTGCAGAGCACAGGAGGGATAAATAGAAGGCACAGAGGTGATTGAGTGAGACCCTGACAGGCAGACAATATTGTTGAGGCCTGGCCACGAAGCAAGGGTCAACAAGGAAAGATAGCTAGAAGATAGAGTTTCAGGGTGATGACAAGAAATTTAAATCCCATGCATAGGGCTCTACCAATTTCACAGCTGTGAAAAACGTGTCACAGACCGTGAAATAAGCCCTTCCCAGTGAAATCCAATCTCCCCCTTGCTGCTGTTAGTTCCAAGTCCCACTGGGCTGGAGAGGGATAGGAGGAAGGAAAGATCAGACCCACTTCCGAGTGCCTCCCCCTGCTACAGGAAGCTCTGGTGCTCGGCAGCAGCCCCGAAGGTTCCTGCAGCAGAAGCGGTGGGGCTCCTAGCTGCAATTCCTGACAGGGAGAGGACTTGTCCTTCCCTTGCATGGCAGGTTGGGGGTGGGGGGCAGATCAGACCCACCTCTGAGTGCAGGAAGCTCCAAAGCAGACTGCCAAACCCACCAAAAAAACGCAGAAATTGGGCTTGGTTTTGGCTTAATTGGCTTGTGAGTTGTTTGTTGGCTAGTTTTTGGCTTGTCGTTTGTCGCTTGTTGTAGCTTGTTGCTTATTTTTATTTATTAGCAAGCAGGGGCAAGGGGAGGAGAGAGTCAGGGGTGCACAGTGGACCCACACCACAGTCCCAGACTGCACGCCGGAGGGATCTAGTCACAGAGTTTTGGGGTTCTTAGGGATTGGTTTGTTTTGGCCTTGTTTTGAAATGGGATTAGCTTGATTTTTGGCATATTGTGAAAGTCGGGCAGCTTATTTACCGTGTGAAAGTTGGCAACTGTTCTCCGAAGGTTCCTGCAGCTAGAGGAGGCTTGTGGATATGCATCAGATCTCCCCCTGCTGCTGGGAGCAACCCAGCCGGGGGGCTCCTAGGTGTGAGTCCCCGCTACCGGAAAAGGGACCCCCATAGTTAGAACACTGTGAAATTTCAGATGTAAACATCTGAAAACGTGAAATTGACCAATTAAAAAACCCTCTGGCCATGAAATTGATCAAAATCGACCATGAATTTGGTAGGGCCCTACCCATTCAACAGATGGGGATCCCATGGAAGACTTCAAAGAGCATGTGATATCTCAAACATTTCAGTGGAAGAATCTTTGTCCGTTGCTAGACAACGTGAGAGGGCAAAGCTACGCAAGGCTCACTGTGAAATATTTTTTTCAAGACCTCCTAGTGAGAACCCCCATGTTATTTCTAAACTGCTAAAAAAAATAGACAAGTATGGAGACTTCCTTCTGATGGGCAGCTTCTTTTGAGGTTTGCCCCACTGCTAGCATGTCATCCTAGTAAATTAAAAACGGAGAGTATTTAACTTTAGATCAACTCATAATGGAAAGCCAGCTGGGACCTTAACCATGGTGTCACTAGCCTACCTCCACAACATGAAGTCGTCAGCTAGGGTCCCAGTCCTGTAATGGGTTTTGAATAGGTAGGTCCCTGTACTTTCATTGCACCACTAACATCAATGAGGCTTGACACACGGGCAAGGGCTGACTCACATGGCTCAGATTGCAGGATTGAGGTCTGAGTAAACTGCTTTCCTGTGTCAGTATTTGAGGATGTCAGAGAAGCAATAGTAATTGGAATAAGTAATAGAAAATTATGTGGTACAATCCAACACTCAGCTTTAAGAATCAAAGTTAGACATGGACTAGTCAGTAAAGAGATGCTAATCTTGACCATTAAGTACTAATCAAATATGCTTATTTAATTATTGCTTTTTGTCATATGATTGACTTATGTTCAGGGACCCAATATTAATATTTTGCAGTTTTTCATCTAGTTTACAAGCCATGTTGAATTGAAAACTGTATGGGGTACTTGTGAGGTAAATGAACTGGCACAGAGATTAAAGTATCTAAACACTTACTTGAATTAGGTTGTTTTAAGATGAGTTTTTGACAGGGATCATAAGGACTGAGAGAGTATATGCTAGTTGGCGACAGCCTCCCTAACAGACGTAGTTTGATGTGAGCCTTCGGCAAGAACTGGTCAATGTGCATGCATAGCATTAGCAATACTGCTGTATTCTTCAATTACTAAGATATTGGTGAATGCACGGGAATCTGAACTTTTTACTTATTTATTTCTAAAAAGTTCAGCCTTTTAAAAATTTAGCGAAGCACCCATTCCTCTCTATGATCCACGTACATAAGTTGGAACAATTGAAACCCATTTTTGAGCTGCATGCAAGTTATCTAAATATTTTGTTCATCAGTGTGACAAAGTTCCTCCTCTACCTTGGTGGGTCTTGCGCTTATTGGCAGATTTGTTCGCCTTGGAGCTTCCCCGCAGCCCTCAGCTTGGCCCTTTTCCTGAACCCACAGGTCGACTTCTCCTGTGTCTGACCAGGAGTTGGGAGGTTTGGGGGGAACCCGGGCCCGCCCTCTACTCCGGGTTCCAGCCCAGGGCCCTGTGGAATGCAGCTATCTAGAGTGCCTCCTGGAACAGCTGTGCAACAGCTACAACTCCCTGGGCTACTTCCCCATGGCCTCCTCCCAACATCTTCTTTATCCTCACCATAGGAGCTTCCTCCTGGTGTCTGATAATGCTTGTATACCTCAATCCTCCAACAGTCCGCATTCTCACTCTCAGCTCCTAGTGCCTCTTGCTCCCAGCTCCTCATACACACACCACAAACTGAAGTGAACTCCTTTTTAAAACCCAGGTGCCCTGATAAGCCTGCCTTAATTGATTCTAGCAGCTTCTTGATTGGCTGCAGGTGTTCTAATCAGCCTGTCTTAATTGTCTCCAGAAGATTCCTGTTTGTTCTGGAACCTTCCGTGTTACCTTACCCAGGGAAAAGGGACCTGATTAACCTGGGGCTAATATATCTGCCTTCCATTACTCTCCTGTAGCCACCTGGCCCGACCCTGTCACAATCAGCCAATCAATTAGTTTTCTCAGGATCTTAGTAATTGAAAAAGGCAAATTATATAGATATAGATATATAAAGTGAAGAATTGGGACCCTTTTCAGCACCAAGGGTAGTTGCTGTGAAATACTACATGGGAACCAAAGGTTGGAGTGAAAGTACTATCTCTACTGTAATGACAGAGTCACTAGCTGAATCTGTAGGACAGAAATGCCAAGAATGGATTCAGAATGAAAATAATGACTCTCTGACAATTGTTGAAGGTTTGGTTTGAAGTGAAGGTTCAATAAGGATAAGTGCAGGGTCCTGCACTTAGGACGGAAGAACCCAATGCACAGCTACAGACTAGGGACCGAATGGCTAGGCAGCAGTTCTGCGGAAAAGGACCTAGGGGTGACAGTGGACGAGAAGCTGGATATGAGTCAGCAGTGTGCCCTTGTTGCCAAGAAGGCCAATGGCATTTTGGGATGTATAAGTAGGGGCATAGCGAGCAGATCAAGGGACGTGATCGTCCCCCTCTATTCGACATTGGTGAGGCCTCATCTGGAGTACTGTGTCCAGTTTTGGGCCCCACACTACAAGAAGGATGTGGAAAAATTGGAGAGAGTCCAGCGGAGGGCAACAAAAATGATTAGGGGTCTGGAACACATGAGTTATGAGGAGAGGCTGAGGGAACTGGGATTGTTTAGTCTGCGGAAGAGAAGAATGAGGGGGGATTTGATAGCTGCTTTCAACTACCTGAGAGGTGGTTCCAAAGAGGATGGTTCTAGACTATTCTCAGTGGTGGAAGAGGACAGGACAAGGAGTAATGGTCTCAAGTTGCAGTGGGGGAGGTTTAGGTTGGATATTAGGAAAAACTTTTTCACTAGGAGGGTGGTGAAACACTGGAATGTGTTGCCTAGGGAGGTGGTGGAATCTCCTTCCTTAGAAGTTTTTAAGGTTAGGCTTGACAAAGCCCTGGCTGGGATGATTTAATTGGGGATGGGTCCTGCTTTTGAGCAGGGGGTTGGACTAGATGACCTCCTGAGGTCCCTTCCAACCTGATATTCTATGATTCTATGAAGTCCTCTCACTTCAGATCTGTGTTTCATGGAATGTGGAACATAATGTAGCAGATTTGTATTATAGCTCTGATTTTTAAGAGACTTTAGCTGTTTTTACATTTATAGTAGAACCTCACTAAACACTTCATAATCTGCACAAAAAGTCCCATCACATCCCAACTAAGAGGCTGTACTGAGCTGCCATATCACTAAGGCATACACTTTACAAATTAGCCTAGAACATTTATTCTTGACCTTTTTGCTACTGCTAAACTTCAGTAAGTAGCAGTGGACCTCAGGCGTTAATGTGAATCAGTGAGGTTCTGTTGTATATTTTTTGTTTTTCAAACAGGGTACAAATTGGCAACTCAAATGTGAGAGGTTACCTGTAGGTAAAGGTTACCTGTAGAGGTCATGGTAAAAGGGAAAAGTTGGAGGTATAAAACAGACTCCAGACAGGTGCACAAATGTCAAGTAGATAGGTATATGTGAAGTAGGCATCATAGAAACAGTAGAGCTGGGAAACTGTCAAGGTTCCTCCCCCACTCTGAACTCTAGGGTACAGATGTGGGGACCTGCATGAAAAACCTCCTAAGCTTATCTTTACCAGCTTAGGTCAAAACTTCTGACGCAGGGAACAAAGGTAAGCAGCAGGATACGGACCCTGGACTTCAGGAAAGCAGACTTCGACTCCCTCAGGGAACGGATGGCCAGGATCCCCTGGGGGACTAACTTGAAGGGGAAAGGAGTCCAGGAGAGCTGGCTGTATTTCAAGGAATCCCTGTTGAGGTTACAGGGACAAACCATCCCGATGAGTCGAAAGAATAGTAAATATGGCAGGCGACCAGCTTGGCTTAATGGTGAAATCCTAGCAGATCTTAAACATAAAAAAGAAGCTTACAAGAAGTGGAAGGTTGGACATATGACCAGGGAAGAGTATAAAAATATTGCTCGGGCATGTAGGAATGTTATCAGGAGGGCCAAATCGCACCTGGAGCTGCAGCTAGCCAGAGACGTCAAGAGTAACACGAAGGGTTTCTTCAGGTATGTTGGCAACAAGAAGAAAGCCAAGGAATGTGTGGGCCCCTTACTGAATGAGGGAGGCAACCTAGTGACAGAGGATGTGGAAAAAGCTAATGTACTCAATGCTTTTTTTGCCTCTGTTTTCACGAACAAGGTCAGCTCCCAGACTGCTGCGCTGGGCATCACAAAATGCGGAAGAGATGGCCAGCCCTCTGTGGAGATAGAGGCGGTTAGGGACTATTTAGAAAAGCTGGACGTGCACAAGTCCATGGGGCCGGACGAGTTGCATCCGAGAGTGCTGAAGGAATTGGCGGCTGTGATTGCAGAGCCACTGGCCATTATCTTTGAAAACTCGTGGCGAGCCGGGGAAGTCCCGGATGACTGGAAAAAGGCTAATGTAGTGCCAATCTTTAAAAAAGGGAAGAAGGAAGATCCTGGGAACTACAGGCCAGTCAGCCTCACCTCAGTCCCTGGAAAAATCATGGAGCAGGTCCTCAAAGAATCAATCCTAAAGCACTTGCATGAGAGGAAAGTGATCAGGAACAGCCAGCATGGATTCACCAAGGGAAGGTCATGCCTGACTAATCTAATCGCCTTTTATGATGAGATTACTGGTTCTGTGGATGAAGGGAAAGCAGTGGATGTATTGTTTCTTGACTTTAGCAAAGCTTTTGACACGGTCTCCCATAGTATTCTTGTCAGCAAGTTAAGGAAGTATGGGCTGGATGAATGCACTATAAGGTGGGTAGAAAGCTGGCTAAATTGTCGGGCTCAACGGGTAGTGATCAATGGCTCCATGTCTAGTTGGCAGCCGGTATCAAGTGGAGTGCCCCAAGGGTCGGTCCTGGGGCCGGTTTTATTCAATATCTTCATAAATGATCTGGAGGATGGTGTGGATTGCACTCTCAGCAAATTTGCGGATGATACTAAACTGGGAGGAGTGGTAGATACGCTGGAGGGGAGGGATAGGATACAGAAGGACCTAGACCAATTGGAAGATTGGGCCAAAAGGAATCTGATGAGGTTCAATAAGGATAAGTGCAGGGTCCTGCACTTAGGACGGAAGAACCCAATGCACAGCTACAGACTAGGGACCGAATGGCTAGGCAGCAGTTCTGCAGAAAAGGACCTAGGGGTGACAGTGGACGAGAAGCTGGATATGAGTCAGCAGTGTGCCCTTGTTGCCAAGAAGGCCAATGGCATTTTGGGATGTATAAGTAGGGGCATAGCGAGCAGATCGAGGGACGTGATCGTTCCCCTCTATTCGACATTGGTGAGGCCTCATCTGGAGTACTGTGTCCAGTTTTGGGCCCCACACTTCAAGAAGGATGTGGATAAATTGGAGAGAGTCCAGCGAAGGGCAACAAAAATGATTAGGGGACTGGAACACATGAGTTATGAGGAGAGGCTGAGGGAGCTGGGATTGTTTAGCCTGCAGAAGAGAAGAATGAGGGGGGATTTGATAGCTGCTTTCAACTACCTGAAAGGGGGTTCCAAAGAGGATGGCTCTAGACTGTTCTCAAGGGTAGCAGATGACAGAACAAGGAGTAATGGTCTCAAGTTGCAGTGGGGGAGGTTTAGTTTGGATATTAGGAAAAACTTTTTCACTAAGAGGGTGGTGAAACACTGGAATGCGTTACCTAGGGAGGTGGTAGAATCTCCTTCCTTAGAGGTTTTTAAGGTCAGGCTTGACAAAGCCCTGGCTGGGATGATTTAACTGGGAATTGGTCCTGCTTCGAGCAGGGGGTTGGACTAGATGACCTTCTGGGGTCCCTTCCAACCCTGATATTCTATGATTCTATGATTCCCCAAGGTACAAAATATTACACCCCTTATCCTTGGACTGGCCGCTACCACCACCAAACTAATACTGGTTACTGGGGAAGAGCTGTTTGGACGCGTCCTTCCCCCCAAAATACTTCCCAAATCCTTGCACCCCACTTCCTGGACAAGGTTTGGTAAAAAGCCTCACCAATTTGCCTAGGTGACTACAGACCCAGACCCTTGGATCTTAAGAACAATGAACAATCCTCCCAACACTTGCACCCCCCCTTTCCTGGGAAATGTTGGATAAAAAGCCTCACCAATTTGCATAGGTGACCACAGACCCAAACCCTTGGATCTGAGAACAATGAAAAAGCATTCAGTGTTTTACAAGAAGACTTTTAATAAAAAATAGAAGTAAATAGAAATAAAGAAATCCCCCCTGTAAAATCAGGATGGTAGATATCTTACAGGGTAATTAGATTCAAAAACATAGAGAACCCCTCTAGGCAAAACCTTAAGTTACAAAAAAGATACACAGACAGAAATAGTTATTCTATTCAGCACAATTCTTTTCTCAGCCATTTAAAGAAATCATAATCTAACACATACCTAGCTAGATTACTTACTAAAAGTTCTAAGGCTCCATTCCTGGTCTATCCCTGGCAGAAACCAGCATACAGACAGACACAGACCCTTTGTTTCTCTCCCTCCTCCCAGCTTTTGAAAGTATCTTGTCTCCTCATTGGTCATTTTGGTCAGGTGCCAGCAAGGTTACCTTTAGCTTCTTAACCCTTTACAGATGAGAGGAGCTTTCCCCTGGCCAGGAGGGATTTCAAAGGGGTTTACCCTTCCCTTTATATTTATGACACGCCCCCCAAATCTCAGCTATGGTGAAACACTGGCTGGGATTTCTTCCTGGAGCTCTAGGAAAACAGAGTTAATAAGACACATGCATCTCTAAAGATACTACCAAGTACATAAAGACTAACAATATTTTCCACATCTCAAGGACGATTTTAACCAGTTGATTCTGGGAAACTTTCACGGGAGAGTGCATCAGCCACTTTTTTAGAAGCTCCTGAGATGTGTTGGATGTCGAAATCAAAATCTTGGAGAGCTAAACTCCACCGAAGAAGTTTTTTGTTAGTTTCTTTGACGGTGTGAAGCCACTTTAATGCAGCATGGTCGGTTTGCAGGTGGAAACGCCGTCCCCAAACATATGGGCGTAGCTTTTCCAGAGCGTAGACAATGGCATAACATTCTTTTTCAGTGACTGACCAGTTGCTTTCCCTCTCAGACAGTTTTTTGCTGAGAAACACTACAGGGTGGAATTCTTGATCAGGTCCTTTCTGCATTAAAACTGCTCCCACACCACGCTCGGATGCATCTGTGGTTACTAGGAACGGTTTGTCAAAGTCTGGGGCCCTTAGTACAGGGTCAGACATGAGTGTCGCTTTAAGCTTGTTAAAGGCCTTCTGACACTTTCCGGTCCACTGAACAGCATTTGGCTGTTTCTTTTTGGTTAGGTCTGTCAGTGGGGCAGCGATTTGGCTGTAGTGCGGTACAAGTCGTCTGTAATAACCGGCCAAGCCTAAGAAGGATTGAACCTGTTTCTTTGACTTTGGGACAGGCCACTTTTGGATAGCATCCACTTTGGCCTGTAGGGGGCTGATAGTTCCTTGACCCACCTGGTGTCCAAGGTAAGTCACTCTGTTTAGGCCTATTTGACACTTCTTAGCCTTAACAGTTAGTCCTGCCTCCCTTATGCGCTCAAGGACTTTTTGTAGATGTTCCAGGTGGTCTGTCCAGGAATCCGAAAATATGGCCACATCGTCAAGGTAGGCGACTGCATATTCTCCTAATCCCGCTAGGAGACCATCTACAAGTCTTTGGAAAGTGGCGGGTGCATTTCGCAGCCCGAAAGGGAGTACATTAAATTCATACTGCCCGAGATGTGTGATGAAGGCTGACCTTTCCTTGGCAGATTCATCTAGCAGTACCTGCCAGTACCCCTTGGTTAAGTCCAAGGTAGAGATGAACTGGGCCCATCCCAGTTTCTCTAATAGTTCATCTGAGCGTGGCATTGGATAGTTGTCTGGGCGAGTTACAGCATTTAGCTTACGGTAGTCCACGCAAAAACGTATTTCCCCATCTGGTTTGGGAACTAGAACCACTGGAGATGCCCATGCACTTCCAGAGGGGCGGATTACACCCATCTGTAACATATCCTGGATCTCCCGTTCTATAGCAGTTTTAGCTTGAGGAGACACCCGGTAAGGGTGGACCCTAATTGGGTGAGCATTACCTGTGTCAATGGAGTGGTATGCCCGTTCAGTCAGTCCTGGGGTGGCTGAGAACGTTGGCGCGTAGCTAGTGCACAGCTCCTGGATCTGCTGTCGCTGCATACGCCCAAGGGTCATGGAGAGGTTCACCTCTTCCACACCACCAGCACATTTCCCTTCGTAGTAGACACCTTCAGGCCACTCAGCGTCGTCTCCTCCCTGGGCTGTAAACTGACAAACCTTTAATTCTCTGGAATAAAAGGGCTTTAGAGAATTAATATGGTACACCTTAGGCTTTCGGTTGGAGGTGGGGAATGCTATGAGATAATTAACAGCTCCCAGGCGCTCCTGGACCATGAATGGCCCTTCCCACGATGCTTCCATTTTATGGGCCTGGAGTGCCTTTAAGACCATGACCTGGTCTCCCACTTTGAAGGAACGGTCTCTGGCATGTTTATCATACCAGGCTTTTTGCTCTTTTTGAGCATCCTGTAAGTTGTCTCTAGCAAGGGCTAAAGAGGTTCGGAGGGTGTTTTGTAGGTTGGTTACAAAGTCCAGAATGTTAGTTCCTGGAGAAGGTGTAAATCCCTCCCATTGCTGCTTCACCAACTGCAATGGCCCCTTAACCTCACGGCCATATACAAGTTCAAATGGGGAAAACCCTAAACTGGGATGTGGTACAGCTCTGTAGGCAAAGAGCAACTGCTGCAATACTAGGTCCCAATCATTGGAATGCTCATTTACGAATTTACATATCACGGCCCCCAAAGTTCCATTAAACTTCTCCACCATGCCATTTGTTTGATGATGGTAAGGAGTGGCAACCAAGTGATTTACCCCATGAGCTTCCCAAAGGTTTTTCATAGTTCCTGCCAGGAAATTAGTCCCTGCATCTGTGAGGATGTCGGAGGGCCAACCTACCCTGGTAAAAATGTCTGCTAGTGCCTGGCACACACTTTTAGCCCTGGTGTTGCTTAGAGCTACTGCTTCCGGCCATCGGGTGGCAAAATCCATGAAAGTCAGTATGTACTGCTTTCCTCTGGGTGTCTTTTTCGGAAAAGGACCCAGACTATCCACAGCTACTCGCTGAAATGGAACTTCAATGATGGGGAGTGGCTGGAGAGGGGCTTTGACCTGGTCTTGGGGTTTTCCCACTCTTTGGCACACCTCACAAGACTGGACATAGGTAGAAACATCCTTGCCCATTCCCTCCCAGTGGAATGACCCCCCCAAACGGTCTTTGGTCCTGTTCACCCCAGCATGGCCACTAGGGTGATCATGGGCTAAGCTCAAGAGCTTGGCCCGGTATTTAGTTGGAACTACCAACTGTCTCTGAGGATGCCAGTCTTCCTGGTGTCCACCAGAAAGAGTTTCCTTGTATAAAAGTCCTCTTTCTACAACAAACCTGGATCGATTAGAAGAGCTGAGAGGCGGTGGGTTGCTCCGTGCCGCCGTCCAAGCTCTCTGGAGGCTTTCATCTGCTTCCTGTTCGGTCTGGAACTGTTCCCTTGATGCTGGGGACATCAGTTCCTCATTGGATTGTGGACCTAGGCTTGGTCCCTCTGGAAGCGATATAGGGGATGGAGCTGTTTCTGTTGACTGTGAACCGCTCTCCGCTGGTGCACTATGTTGGGATTCAGGCTCCGGCTGAGCCTCTTGTGTAGGGTTATCGGCTGCTGCCAGTTCAGGTTCGGTGGGGCCCTCTGGTGTTGAGGTTGCAAGTACTGGATTCAGTGCTGGCACGGGGTCTGGTGTTGGTTGTTTGGCTGGTTCCGGTTCTGGGACTGGTTCCGTCTGGGTCTCTGGGACTGGATCCACTACTGCTGTTGTAGACATTGGCCTGGGGTCCAGGTCCATCACCTCTGACTGGGTCCTGATAGAAGTTTCCGGAACAGAGCTAGGCCTCACGGCTTGTTTAGCCTGGCTGCGGGTGACCATTCCCACCCTCTTGGCCTGCTTCACATGATTGGCCAAGTCTTCCCCCAACAGCATGGGGATGGGATAATCATCATAGACTGCAAAAGTCCACATTCCTGACCAGCCCTTGTACTGGACAGGCAACTTGGCTGTAGGCAAATTGAAAGAGTTGGACTTGAAGGGTTGAATCGTCACTTGGATCTCTGGGTTGATTAAATTGGGGTCCACTAAGGAAGCATGGATAGCTGACACTTGTGCTCCGGTGTCCCTCCACACGGTGACCTTCTTCCCGTCCACACTCAGTTTCCCTCCGCTCCAAGGGTATCTGGGAGGTATCTGGGCCTGTGGACCTCTGGTGTGATTCCGGTGCAATGAACTGTAATCTGTTGGGGTTCTTGGGGCAGTTGGCCTTTACATGCCCCAGCTCGTTACACTTAAAACATCGTCCAGCTGACGGGTCACTGGGGCGAGGAGGGTTGCTGGAGAACGGGGTGGTGGGACGATAAGGGGTCTGGAGGGTTCTTTGGGAGGTAGGTGGGGCTTTGGGCGGCCCCCGGTAATAGGGTGTGGTCTGGGGTGGTCCCTTCTGGTCTCCGCTCCAACTGCGACCAGTTTTCTTCTTCTCTGCCACCTCCACCCATCTGGCTCCAATCTCTCCTGCCTCAATTACAGTTTTGGGTTTCCCATCTAGGATGTATCTTTCTATTTCCTCAGGAACTCACTCTAAGAATTGAGGCCTGTGATGGGTTTTTAGATGGGGTAAGATCCAAGTTACCCGGGAAAGAATTTTCTGTAGTATCTGGCTGATGAATCTTGCCCATATGCTCAGGGTTTAGCTGATCGCCATATTTGGGGTCGGGAAGGAATTTTCCTCCAGGGCAGATTGGAAGGCCCTGGAGGTTTTTCGCCTTCCTCTGTAGCATGGGGCACGGGTCACTTGCTGGAGGATTCTCTGCTCCTTGAGGTCTTCAAACTACAATTTGAGGACTTCAATAGCACAGATATAGGTGTGAGGTCTTTTTTAGGAGTGGTGGGTGAAATTCTGTGGCCTGCATTGTGCAGGAGGTCAGACTAGATGATCATAATGGTCCCTTCTGACCTAAATATCTATGAATCTATGAATTGTTCCATTTGCATTAGGAAGGGCAAATTTACTGGAGATTCAACACTTGCTCCTGATATCCAGGCATCCCAATGTTTCACAATGTGGTAGGCATGTCGGGTAAATGACATGTCTGGTTTCCACCTTAGGGCTCTGAACCTCCGACGAGACTGCTCGGGTGTTATCCCCATTCTGACTCTCGCCTTGGATTTAAACAGTTCATACTTGTTCATGTGTTCTTTAGGCATTTCAGCTGCCACCTCAGCTAAGGGTCCACTGAGCTGCAGCCTCAGCTCTACCATGTATTGGTCAGTAGAGATGTTGTACCCAAGGCAGGCCCTTTCGAAGTTTTCTAGGAAGGCCTCAGTATCATCGCCTGCCTTGTAGGTGGGGAACTTTCTGGGATGGGAAGTGGTACTTGGAGAAGGATTACTAGGGTTTGTTGGGATATTCTGCTGAGCCTTTATCTTCTCCATCTCCTCCACATACTTCCTCTCTTTTTCCTTCTCCTCCAGTTCTTTGTCCCTCGCTTCCATAGCTCTCCTGTGAGCAGCTGCTTGGTGTTGTTCTGCCTCCCTTTCTTGTTCCTTCTTCAGCTGCGTGAGTTCTATCTGTCTTTCATGTTCCCTTTGTCTTTCCTCAGCCTGAAATTTGGCTAATTCGAGCTGTAGTCGAGCCGCGGATTTTGCCATTCTAACCTCTCTGTTTTTACTAACTTTACACCCGAAGTTTAGAAATAAACAAACAAAACTTGGCTGTAAAATTTTGCTGTGCTGCAATAGAATACCTATTCTCTGATAGTGATTGTCAGCCTACAGAAAAAGACAATTCCCTTGTCTCTGCTCTGGGCCCAAATTAAAGCAAAAAACCTCCAACTACTTGGAAACCTGCTTACCCAGCCCAAAGAAAAAGCAAAATGGGTATAACACACACCCCCTATTTACTTTTAGGAAGAAAAGAAAAAAAAACCTCTGGGTTGGAAGACTGTGAATTTCCCTGCAGGAGTTAAATACCCTGCCTCCAGGCAAAGAAAACCTGCAATTCACAAGATAATCCCCTTTTGTCTCTGCTTGGCCACAAAGCAGAGAGAAACCAAGCTGCTTTCAGTTTCAAAGCTGCTTTCTGGACTTCCTAAAAATTCCTTTTTAAAATCTGTATTTCTAGTTCAAAAAATCTCAATGATTTCAGGTTAATCCCACCACTGTGCCACCATGTCAAGGTTCCTCCCCCACTCTGAACTCTAGGGTACAGATGTGGGGACCTGCATGAAAAACCTCCTAAGCTTATCTTTACCAGCTTAGGTCAAAACTTCCCCAAGGTACAAAATATTACACCCCTTATCCTTGGACTGGCCGCTACCACCACCAAACTAATACTGGTTACTGGGGAAGAGCTGTTTGGACGCGTCCTTCCCCCCAAAATACTTCCCAAATCCTTGCACCCCACTTCCTGGACAAGGTTTGGTAAAAAGCCTCACCAATTTGCCTAGGTGACTACAGACCCAGACCCTTGGATCTTAAGAACAATGAACAATCCTCCCAACACTTGCACCCCCCCTTTCCTGGGAAATGTTGGATAAAAAGCCTCACCAATTTGCATAGGTGACCACAGACCCAAACCCTTGGATCTGAGAACAATGAAAAAGCATTCAGTGTTTTACAAGAAGACTTTTAATAAAAAATAGAAGTAAATAGAAATAAAGAAATCCCCCCTGTAAAATCAGGATGGTAGATATCTTACAGGGTAATTAGATTCAAAAACAGAGAACCCCTCTAGGCAAAACCTTAAGTTACAAAAAAGATACACAGACAGAAATAGTTATTCTATTCAGCACAATTCTTTTCTCAGCCATTTAAAGAAATCATAATCTAACACATACCTAGCTAGATTACTTACTAAAAGTTCTAAGGCTCCATTCCTGGTCTATCCCTGGCAGAAACCAGCATACAGACAGACACAGACCCTTTGTTTCTCTCCCTCCTCCCAGCTTTTGAAAGTATCTTGTCTCCTCATTGGTCATTTTGGTCAGGTGCCAGCAAGGTTACCTTTAGCTTCTTAACCCTTTACAGGTGAGAGGAGCTTTCCCCTGGCCAGGAGGGATTTCAAAGGGGTTTACCCTTCCCTTTATATTTATGACAGAAACTTAGCCACATTACCATAAATCTTAACTCATTCACTTGTGAGCTAGGCTGTTATGATTTCATAGTATTGTTAGATTGTCAGTTGTCCCTTGAGAGATTCCTAAGTATGTTTCTCACTGAGAAGTATCAGAGTGGTAGCCGTGTTAGTCTGCATCAGCAAAAACAACGAGGAGTCCTCGTGGCACCGTAGAGACGAACAAATAGATTTAGTTTCTGTAGTGACCCATCCACTCCCAGTCTCTATTCAGGCCTAATTTGATGGTGTCCAGTTTGCAAATTAATTTCAGTTCTGCATTTTCTTGTTGGAGTCTGTTTTTGAAGTTTATTTGTTGAAGAACTGCCACTTTTCAATCTGTTATTGAGTGACCAGGGTGATTAAAGTGTTCTCCTACTGGTTTTTGAATGTTATCATTCCTGATGTCAGATTTGTGTCCATTTATTCTTTTGCATAGAGACTGTCCAGTTTGGCATTGCTGGCACATGATGGCATATATCACATTGGTAGATATATCACCTGCACATCTACCAATATGATATGTGCCAGCAATGCCCCTCTGCATGTACATTGGCCAAACCAGACAGTCTCTACATTAGTCAGTTAGTCTCTAAGGTGCCACAAGTACTCCTCGTTGTTTTTACATAAACTAATTTCCCCTTGCTAAATACTCACATCTTCTAGTCAACTGTTTGAAATGGGCCACCTTGTTTACATTGGCCTCATTAACACTACAAAAGTGATTTCCACTCCTTCTCGTCAACTGTTGAGAATTGCCTACTTCCAACTTAAATTAAATTGGCTCATTAGCACTGACCCCCCACCTGGTAAGGCAACTTCCATCTTTTCCTATGCTGTGTATTTATACCTCCCTACTGTATGTTCCATGCCATGCATCTGATGAAATGGGTTTTAGCCCATGAAAACTTATGCCCAAATAAATTTGTTAGTCTCTAAAGTGCCACAAGGACTCCTCGTTTTTACTGAGAAGTTTGTATGTTTCTCTGTACACATCAAAAAAAATAAGAGGCAAAGTAGTTAATGATCTCAAATTAAAAATGAAATAATCAGTGAATTAATGAAAAATTTAAGATCCAATCTTTCAAAGGGTTCTACAGGAGAAAAACCTTACATCCATCTGAAGTCCTGTTGTATGTGAGGATCTGACTAAGTAGATGTTTTCAGGATTAGGGCGTTACATTGCATATGGCAAAAGCACCTTTTAAAGATCTCTAGGTTTCTAACTACTTGAGGTACAACAGTTAATAAGCTTTTCAACAAAATATATATTTTGGAATTATACATTGATTTCAGCTAAAATTGACAGGTCAAATAACTATAAAACTATCAATTACAAAAGGAAAAAATTATATGAAACATATAGAAGTTATTAAATGCAATACTACATATTCTCATATGTTAATAAAACGAAAAAAAATTAAGTTTATACAATATCATTCAGAGTCATTACTCAGAAAACGAGATTCTAGGAGGTCTCATTTAATGCTGCATACTCAGTTCAGTAGCCACTTTAAAAGGGAATTTCAATAACCAGTTTCATGGGCATGTTTAAAAATACCGAGCTAAACGGAGAAGTTCAATAGCACAAAGGCAGTTAGCCATCCAACTCAGTCTGGCAGCCGTAGCTGGGCATCCTCGCTACCATCTGTGCCTTTGAAAAAAAATCTCCCTCTTAATCTTTTGTCAAGGATGTATTATTTTCCAGGGCGTGTATTCATGCAGAAAGCATATGTTACATCAGAATGTTATTGGCAAGATTAGCATAAAAATCACATTTAGCATTTACTTGTAATCATTGTAGAGATGTAGTTAGGCATCGTATTCCCTAAATCAAATCGGATACGAGAAAAGTGTCCTTGTAGTACATGCAGCAAGAGGACAGTGAATGTGCATAGCTTGAAATGCTGCCCTAGATTTGTAGTGAAAAACTGTCAGAAGCATTTGTTGCCGTGAGATTGCTCCTCCTATCATATGATAATATGTCTTTGTAAAAGAGGGGCGAAATCATGACTCTCTTTGTGACATGCTTGTATTCAAATGATCCGTGCTTAAATGGCCTGATTTGAAATGTGAATGTATCCAGTTATTAAAAGACCTTATACTGTAGACTAAACTGCTTCTTTTCTTAGCCTGTTTCCCCTTCCAAATCTTGAATTTGCTTTGTACACTCTCTGTAAAAAATGACTAACATTTTCCTGGCAAAGAAACTCACCTCAGCACAGGGAGCTACTGATGCTTTGTCTCTGCCTCCCTCCCACTACAGCGCACTATTGCTGAGGGAAGGACGGAGGAGATGGAAGCAAGCTGAGTGAAAAGTGGTGAATCATAGGCCGTATCTTATCTGCTTGAAAGCTTGCATTGTTTGCTCACATTTCTATATCTCTCCTGTATCCTGCTAAATGTACCCATATCATGGTGATTTATGACTTGAGGGGTATAGTAAAGGTCAGTAATGCTGATTTCAAAGGGGAATAAACTGTGTGATATGTTAATGAACATTGGCTTCTGTTTTAGCTCATTAAGAAAGACCTTGGCTCAATGCCCAATTTTCAGATGGTTTATGGAAAAGGCAGGAGTTTTGAAGAAGGAGTAGTAGTTATTGCCTTTTTAAGGGGCACCCTCACTTGTTTCTAAAATGCAGAAGATTTGTTCTGCTCCTTTGTTTCACATGTATCATGCTGGTCATTTGTATGGAGAGATGAAATGTGATAGGCCATCACAACAGGGAGGCTGGACATAGGATCACCGTATAGCATGTCTTGCACCTACCAGCTGCGTGATGCCCCTTGTTCTTTGCAGGATTAGCTCATTCTGTCAGCAACGGGGGCCTAATTATATGCAACCAAGGCCCCATTCTGCCCTCTGATACAGGCACAGCTCCCATTGAAGTGTGTGGCAGGGTGTCTGTATATCTGAGCACCAAAGGTTCTGCTGGGTGTTAAACATCTAACTTTTTCTTCCAAATTCAAGTGAACGAAGATGTTAAGTCTTCAGCTGACAACTGAAATTACTTCCTCGGAGCCTGATCCATATTTAGTGTTAATGGAAAATAATCAGAAGATGATTTACTGGGGTTGGGTTGTTTTCAGTACAAGTACAGTACGACTGAGGCTTGCAATTATATTTAAGACTACAGGTTAAAGGGAGAATCCTATCTGCAGAAGAACCGAGAAACAGCACAACCTGTGCAATTCCTGTAGCAAAGTGGTCGTCATGGGATTAACTGAGTTACCCAGAGTACTAGGGGATGGACCTATGCTCTTACCCTTCCCTCTTTCAGATTTTGTCAGGGGGAATTTACACACACACAGTTTGTGATGCATCTGGATAAAGCAGGAAGCTCCCAGCCTGCAGTCCTGTGAGTTGATAAAGTGGATGCGGTTCAGAGAAGAGCCACAGGAATGATTAAAGGATGAGAAAACATACCTTATAGTGATAGACTCAAATAGCTCAATCTATTTAGCTTAACAAAGAGAAGATTAAGGGGTGACTTGGTCACAGTACATAAGAATCTACCTAGGGAACAAATATGTAACAATAGGCTGTTCAGTCTAGCAGAGACAGGTCTAACATGACCCATATGGCTGGAAGTTGAAGCTAGACAAGTTCAGTCTGGAAATAAGATGTGCATTTTTAACGATGCGAGTAGTTAACCACTGGAACAGTTTACCAAGGGTTGGGGTAAATTCTTCATCACTGACCATTTTTAAATCAAGATTGGGTGTTTTTCTAAAAAATCTGTTCTAGGAATTACTTTGAGGAAGTACAGGAGGCCAGACTAGATGGTCACAGCGGTCCCTTTTGGCTTGGGAATCTGAGTAGTGTGTTATTTTTGTTGCACTGAGTGATCCCTTTACAAAAGTTCCTCTGTGCACTGAGGAAGGGGCAGGACTCAGGAGCCCACACAGGGGCTCTGCGCTGCTCCACAGGCAATCACAGGTGCCACGATTCATGGGGATTTTGGAGGAGGAGCAAGGCCTGTGGATCTGCTACTGCTCAAACAGTGTCAGCTGTTGCCCAGAATAACTGGCTATACTGCATGTAGCAGCAGAGATGACAAGCAACATGTGCAGCCAGCCTGGTGCCAGTGCGTGCAACTCCTTTGAGTTAAGATGAGCTGCACTTGTGGTCAGCAGTTCAGAATGGAATCCTTTACCCATTAAATAAACCCTTTGCCCCTTTCAATGCATACTGTTACTCATTAATACCATCTCTTCCTTAAATCTACTCTGCAGCAGATTTTCATGCCCACTCACAGCTGAAGGAGTTATCGACTTACAAGGCACGTGGAACAAAACCCTCCCAGCAAGGGCTGAAGAAACAGCCCTCCAAAGAGTGGACATTGATAAGATGCTGCACCCATTCCAGGCTCTTGGACCAGTTCCCCAAAGTACAGAGTTCCTTGGGATTTACTGTCAACGGGAGCTTTGAGTGCTCAGCAGAACAGGGCCCTCTTGGAGCCAACAAGTGATTAGTAAATGCCTGAACTTTAAACCTGCCCAAGTTAACTCCTAATAGCAACCAAAAATAGAGTTAGGGTCTTGGAAGGCAATCAGCAGGCCTAATGGAAAAAAATAAACATATTAACTCAGTCTCTGCAGAGCTCTTGACCTTCCTCCTGAAATTCAGCAAGACAGCACCCAGGGTTTTCCTAGCCCACGTGCCTCCTGTAACTCCCTCCAGACTTGGATAATGTGCTTTCTCTATTAAGGTGATTGAAACTGGTAAACTCAGCAGTAGAAGAAGTTGAGCGGGAATGGGATATTATACTCTCACATCCTTTCAGTGAACACTCCAAGAAGTACCCTCTCCAACAAATCTGCAAAGACATGGACTCATAACCTGTTACCTTCTGCTAGTCTCCAGGTTGTTTGGAGATATATTATTAGGTGTCTCACCCCCCAGTGGAATAGACACTGTTTGGGATTCCTACAGTTTCCACAAATGCATCATGACTTGACAAAGAACTGATCAATTCCTTGGGGTGCCAGCTACAATGATGTCCTTCAAGACCATTTACAGCAGCAGGTGTTCACTTCTGTGGCAGCATTTATTAACCTACATATTAATGTTTTATCAAAACTACAGCCATTGCAAAGTGTCCCAGTGTTTGAGGACAGTAATGTTATTTCATTGAGGGTGAGGAAGATACAGCTCAGACCATAGTACCATTATAAATGTCAGTGAGAAGCAGGTGTCGTTTCTGCACAACCACACAAGTGTTGACACTTAAAGGGCCAGATTGGGAAGATGAAGTACTCTCACTGACAAGTAACTGCTTATTAATGGGAGTAGGTTGCCTAATCTGCCTCCAGATGAGTCAAGGTTCTGTTAATGCAGTTGACAAGCAGAAATAAATACAGAAAGGTTTCCATCTATATGCAAAAAGAAGAGGAGTACTTGTGGCACCTTAGAGACTAACCAATTTATTTGAGCATAAGCTTTTGTGAGCTACAGCTCACTTCATTGGATGCATCCTCTGAAACCTGTCATCTGTACGCATGCAGCATCACTGAAATGCAGCCACTTCTCTAGTGGATGGCAGCAGACAACTGCTTAAGAGGGAAGACAAGGGGATGCTTTGGCAACACATTCATATTCCTGGAATCTCTAATGTGCCTGCAAAGGAAACAGGGACTTGGTTTTTTTTACAATGTATACTGTTTGAATTAGACCCCTGAAGTCAGAAGGACACACTTCTGTTTTATTGTTTGAACTGTGTTGTCAGGTTTTTGCATGAAAGTAAAGTTAATCATTGTTATACTTGCTGACTGCGTGTAAGCAAATATTTCAGTAGGACGCAAGGCATAACTGGAAACATCATCAATGGATCTGAGTGAGCAGATCTAATCTTTGCAACAGTCGAGTTCAGGTTTGGACCTTGACTGTCAGACTTAATTTTTGTACCTGAATGCAAGTCAAAGGTGGTCCTGCACTGGTGAGGTCTCAGCTGGAGTACTGTGTCTGTTTTTGGGCACCACACTTTAAGAAAGATGTGGACAAACTGGAGAGAATCCAGAGGGGAGCAACAAAAATGATAAAAGGTTTAGAAAACCTGACCTAGGAGGAAAGGTTTAAAAAAGGGCATGGTTAGTCTTGACAAAGAAGACTGAGAATATAAGAGCTGCCATACTGGGTCATAATGGTCCATCTTGCCCAGTATCCTATCTCCAGCAGTGGCCCATGCCAAAGCTGCAGGGGGAGTGTACAGAACAGGGCAATCATGTAGTGATTCACCCCAGCAGTCAGAGGTTTGGGGTCACCCTGGCATGGGGTTGTGTCCCTGCCCATCTTGGCCAATAGCCATTGATAGACTGATCCTCCAGGAATTTGTCCAGTTCGTTTTTGAACCCAGTTATGCTCCTGGCTGTCACAAGATTCCATGGCAATGAGTTCCACAGGTTAACTTGGGCTTGTGTGAAAAAGTACTTCCTCCTGTTTGTATTAAACCTGCTATTAATTTCATCAGGTGACCCCCAGTTTTTGTATTGCGTGAAAGAGAAAATAAAATTTCTTTATTCACTTTTTTCCACACCATTCATGATTTTATAGACCTCTTTCACGTCCCCTCTTATTCATCTCTTTTCTAAGCTGAACAGCCCTAATCTTTTTAGTCTCTCCTCATACGGAAGCCGTTCCAGACCCTTGATGATTTATGTTGCCCTTCTCTGAAACTTTTCCAGTTCTACTCTGTCCTTTTTGAGATGGGGTTACCAGAACTGGACACAATATTCAAGCTGCAGGCATATCATGGGTTTATAGTGGCATTATGATATTTGCCACTTCACTGTTCACCCCCTTTTCCAGATCATTAATGAATATGTTGAACAGCACAGGTTCCAGTACAGATCCTTGGGTGCGGGGGCACTATTCATTTCTCTCCATTAGGAAAGCTGACCATTTATTCCTATCTTTCAACTAGTTACTGATCTGTGAGAGGACCATCCCTCTTACCCCAAATGTAGACAAGTTGGAGAGAGTCCAGCGGAGGGCAATAAAAATGATTATAGGGGGCTGGGACACATGACTTACAAGGAGAAGCTGAGGGAACTAGGGTTATTTAGTCTGCAGAAGAGAAGAGTGAGGTGGGATTTGATAGCAGCCTTCAACTACCTGAAGAGGGGTTCCAAAGAGGATGGAGCTTGGCTGTTCTCAGTGGTGACAGATGACAGAACAAGGAGCAATGGTCTCAAGTTGCATTGGGGGAGCTCTAAGTTGGATATTAGGAAATACTATTTCACTAGGAGGGTGGTGAAGTACTGGAATGGGTTACCTAGGGAGGTGGTGGAGTCTCCATCCTTAGAGGTTTTTAAGGTCCGGCTTGACAAAGCCCTGGTTGGGATGATTTAGTTGGGGTTGGTCCTGCTTTGAGCAGGGGGCTGGACTAGATGACCTCCTGAGGTCTTCTCCAACCCTAATTTTCTATGATTCTATGATCCCATTGTGACGGGTTGGATCACAGAAACCCCCTTGGGGCTGCCAACTGATGTGCCAAAACTACTTCTGCCCCTGCTTTCCCTGCCAGCTTGGGACTCCAGCACCCTGTGTTGCTGAGCCAGACATGCCAGTCTGCTCCAACACAGACCCAGGGTCTGAACCACGTGCCCCAAAGTTGCAGACTTAACTGAAAGCAACTTAAGAAGTGATCCTGTCTTTGACACTCAGATGCCCAATTCCCAATGGGGTCCAAACCCCAAATAAATCCGCTTTACCCTGTATATAGCTTATACAGGTAAACTCATAAATTGTTTGCCCTCTATAACACTGATAGAGAGATACGCACAGCTGTTTGCCCCCCCGCTCCCCCCCGGTACTAATACATACTCTGGGTTAATTAATAAGTAAAAAGTGATTTTATTAAATACAGAAAGTAGGATTTAAGTGGTTCCAAGTAGTAACAGACCGAACAAAGTGAATTACCAAGCAAAATAAAATAAAACACGAAAGACTAAGTCTAGTACTGTAATAAAACTGAATACAGATAAAAACCTCACCAGTTCCAGTAAGCTTCTTTTTACAGACTAGTCTCCTGCTAGTCTGGGTCCAGAAATCACTCTCACCCCCTGTAGTTACTGTCCTTTGTTCCAGTTTCTTTCAGGTGTCCTTGGGGGTGGAGAGGCTCTCTCTTTAGCCAGCTGAAGACAAAATGGAGGAGTCTCCCAGGGGTTTAAATACACTTTCTCCTGTGGGTGGACACCCCACCTCCCGCTGACTAGAATCCAGCATCAAAATGGAGTTTTGGAGTCACATGGGCAAGTCACATATTCATGTATGAGTTTCTTACCAGCCAAGCCACATTCCTGGGAAAGCTCAGATGTGGACTGGCGTCTTCAAGATCCATTGTCCGTTAAGTGCTTCTTGATTGGGCATTTAACTTGCACATTCCTTTCTCAAGAACAGGTTTCAGAGTAACAGCCGTGTTAGTCTGTATTCGCAAAAAGAAAAGGAGTACTTGTGGCACCTTAGAGACGAACCAATTTATTTGAGCATGAGCTTTCGTGAGCTACAGCTCACTTCATCAGATGCATCCAATGAAGTGAGCTGTAGCTCACGAAAGCTCATGCTCAAATAAATTGGTTCGTCTCTAAGGTGCCACAAGTACTCCTTTTCTTTCTCAAGAAGCTGACCAAATGCTTACAAAGGCTACTTAAAAATCAAGCCAGTACACACCCAATATTCATAACTTGGAACACAAAAATAATACATGCATACAAATAGGATTAGTAGATTCAGTAGATCATAACCTTTACAGAGATATGTTACATGGCATATGTAGCATAAAACATATTCTAGTTATGTCATATATATATATATATATTCATAAGCATATTTCCATAAAGCCTTATGGGGGGAGGCTGTCACACCCATGACTGCTTACTTTGCATAAGAGCCTTTGGTGAGGGACCTTGTCAAAGGCTTTCTGAAAATCCAAGTACACTGAGAGGAAAGTGATCAGGAACAGTCAGCATGGATTCACCAAGGGCAAGTCATGCCTGACTAATCTAATTGCCTTCTGTGACGAGATAACTGGTTCTGTGGATGAAGGGAAAGCAGTGGACGTGTTGTTCCTTGACTTTAGCAAAGCTTTTGACACTGTCTCCCACAGTATTCTTGTCAGCAAGCTAAAGAAGTATGGGCTGGATGAATGCACTATAAGGTGGGTAGAAAGTTGGCTAGTTTGTCGGGCTCAATGGGTAGTGATCAATGGCTCCATGTCTAGTTGGCAGCCGGTATCAAGCGGAGTGCCCTAAGGGTCAGTCCTGGGGCCAGTTTTGTTCAATATCTTCATAAATGATCTGGAGGATGGCGTGGATTGCACCCTCAGCAAGTTTGCAGACGACACTAAACTGGGAGGAGTGGTAGATACGCTGGAGGGTAGGGATAGGATACAGAGGGCCCTAGACAAATTGGAGGATTGGGCCAAAAGAAATGTGATGAGGTTCAACAAGGACAAGTGCAGAGTCCTGCACTTAGGACGGAAGAATCCAATGCAGCGCTACAGACTAGGGACCGAATGGCTCGGCAGCAGTTCTGCAGAAAAGGACCTAGGGGGTTACAGTGGGCGAGAAGCTGGATATGAGTCAACAGTGTGCCCTTGTTGCCAAGAAGGCCAATGGCATTTTGGGATGTATAAGTAGGGGCATTGCCAGCAGATCGAGGGACGTGATCGTCCCCCTCTATTCGACATTGGTGAGGCCTCATCTGGAGTACTGTGTCCAGTTTTGGGCCCCACACTACAAGAAGGATGTGGAAAAATTGGAGAGAGTCCAGCGGAGGGCAACAAAAATGATTAGGGGTCTGGAACACATGACTTATGAGGAGAGGCTGAGGGAACTGGGATTGTTTAGTCTACAGAAGAGAAGAATGAGGGGGGATTTGATAGCTGCTTTCAACTACCTGAAAGGTGGTTCCAAAGAGGATGGATCTAGACTATTCTCAGTGGTAGTGGATGACAGGACAAGGAGTAATGGTCTCAAGTTGTAGTGAGGGAAATTTAGGTTGGATATTAGGAAAAACTTTTTCACTAGGTGGGTGGTGAAACACTGGAATGCGTTACCTAGGGAGGTGATGGAATCTCCTTCCTTAGAAGTTTTTAAGGTCAGGCTTGACAAAGCCCTGGCTGGGATGATTTAATTGGGGATCGGTCCTGCTTTGAGCAGGGGGGTTGGACTAGATGACCTCCTGAGGTCCCTTCTAACCCTGATATTCTATGATTCTATATCCACTGGATCCCCCTTGGCTACATGCTTGTTGTCTCTCTCAAAAAACTCAAATAGATTGGTGAGGCAGGACTTCCCTTTACAAGAGGTGCAATGACTCTTTCCCAAACAGTCATGTTTATGTGTGTCTGATAATTCTGGTCTTTACTATAGTTTCCACCAATCTGAGGTGGGACCTGGCAACTGTCTTCAAATATGTTAACAGCTGTAATAAAGAGGACAATAATCAATTGTTTTCCATGTCCACTGAAGGTAGGATAAGTAGTAAAGGGCTTAATCTGCAGCAAGATTTAGGTTAGATATTAGGAAAAACTTTCTAACGGTAAGGATCGTTAAGTACAGGAATGCGCTTCCAAAGGAGGTTGGGGAATTCCTGTCACTGGGGAAGTTTAAGAACAGCTTAGACAAACACCCGTCAGGGACGGTCTAGCTATACTTGGTCCTGCCTCAGCATGGGGGACTGGACGAGGTCCCATCTAATGCTACATGTCTGTGATTCTATACTGACAGTCCTGGTTCCTCTTCAGGTCACCAACATTCTGGTCTTTCTTCTCTAGGTAGTTTTATAAATCCTCTTAGTTCATGCACTGCTCCAGGATCACTAAACTTACAGGCTCTCCAATCAAATCTGCCCCATAAAGGAGAGCAGTTAAAGAAAAAAGGCAGAAGTTCCATCTCACAATTTCCCCTGCTACATGATTTAAAGTATCCAACACTGGATTCCCTGTCATGTTTACCACTTTTTGCCTTGCATTTCCACCCACTACACTCATTTCTTGCACTGTGATCAATCCCTAAATGGTTAATTAACTAGTTATTCTGAATATGGTATGAATCAATTTGTCCACATGCAGGTCTTATGCCAAGGAAACAATAAATTACATTTTCAGAATATTGTTACATAGGATTATAGTTATTCTTTTTTTGGACAATTGGTATGTGCCAGAACAACCAAGTGGAGATATTGTTATTAAAAACCTCCACGAATTTAAAAATCAAGTTTCAAATTTACCAAAGACAAATGTCAGGACTAAATATTCAGCCTCCAGGCAAAACAAAACAAAAAATAACCAATGCACATATACGCCTGGGCATATTTTGCACATGAACATGAAAAATGTTGTTAGCGAGTGTTAATTTACACCTGCAAAATTAATTGGGACAAATTGATTTTGTGGGGCAAATTATAATCCTTATGTGCAAGTGTTCAGATTGGGGTGCTGGCTCAGGTAAGGAACTGCCAATGCTTGCCGAGTGTTGTGCACATATAAGGAGGTGTAAAGTGGTCACGGCTGTCCCTCCTTCCATCTGGGAGGGAGGCCACGCCCCCTTGCTACAAGTCCTCTGGACAAGCACAATTCACAGGGGAATTAGCATCGGGTTCTCTGCCACTCAGTGGGGTAATCCAGTACTGAGTCTAGGAGCCCCAGTCCTCTGACTGGACAGGGCACCAAACAGGGGGCTCTAGCCTACAGTCAGGGTAGAACAGGAGTGTCCACAAGCCCCGGGCCTCCAGCAGAGCAAGGCAGCAAGCAGTGAATGGCTCTGGCCAGTATTCAGGACAGAGAAGCTAAGGAATCTATTAACCCAGGCCCTCGAACAGGGCGGGCAGCAAAGTCAGGAAGTTCTGGCCTGTACTCAGGACAGTGTAGTAACCAGTCTGTTTGCCCAGGCCCTCAAACAGGGCGGGGTAGCAAATAGTCAAGGGTCCTGGCTCTGGTGGACCACTGACAAACGCAGACTTCTTGGCCTGTGGTGGGGTGGCAGGGGTTGGGGGACTTGGGCCCACCCAACTCCACTGCGTCCAGCCCAGGTCAGCGGGGAAATCCAGCTGCAATTCACTGTCCAGCTGTCAGTAACACAACTGAACTATACTCAGCTCCCCATGGCTACTTCCTACACTCCTGTTTGAGGGCGGGTACCTGGGTCCCAGGGTTGTCATCCGTCTCGCTGGGGTAAACGGCTAATGGCAGCCCCAGCAGTGGGTGAGAGATGTTCTTCTCTGACAGCTCCTCTCTAACTGAGCTGGAGGGCTGGCCTTTTATATTTCTGGTGCCTGTCCCACCCTTCTGGCCGTGCGGGCATGGGTGTCCCGGCTCTGCCCACCAGGGGGGGCTCATGCTGTCCCTCCGTCTGTCTCCAAGGGAGGCCACGCCCCCTCGCTACAGGAGGTTAGAAGGATACTCATCCAAAAATTTGGCCCTAGATGTAAGTTGGGAATGGCTTTTATGGCAGTCTTACACCCATGCTGTATGTGGAAAATATTAAAGGCTGTTAAAATTGGAACACAGTTACTGTAGGTGTGTGCTTCCACAGGTTTAGGAAAGACCTTCTCATTTACCCAGCAAATATATTTATTAATCCTCAGCTGTGCTAAAAGCAATGAAGAATCCAGCTAAACAACCAGAGCAAGAACTAAAATCATGAGAATTAAAGTTAGGCATATAGTCATTTTGGACCAGGGATGTACTAGGCAACTGGTTGGTGGCCGCAAGAAAGCAAATGGAGTGGAGAAAATCTTGGTAAAGCTGCTTTGTACGTGGGTAAGAAATTGGTGATTCAAATAACACAGGGTCCAAATGAAAGCATGGGTAAAAAGCCCATGATCTCTCACCCGATCTGCTGTGTTGCTTATGTTCCTTCCTCTGGGAGATGAAAATGCCATGGGCTGGGCAAGGAAAAGCCTGTGCTTAGATGCTATAGACATCTATCACTTTACAAGAAAAAAATCTCATATGTAAATCCTTTAGAAGTACCATACTGGTCCTGTGTGCCAGAAGGGAATGGGCATCTTACCCACACGTAATACAGCCTTCTTTATACTGGAGCCACATGCTATCTTTGTTAGAATAATCACATTATGGCAAAACTTTTAAAATCAGAATAAAAAATAACGTATGTATTTCTAAACAACTGAAATGTTGCTGTGAATTATATAACTAAAGCAGTTGATCTATTTGAGACAAAGGTTTTGTTTATATTAAGTATAAAAGTGATACAGTTTCATTATTATACAAATGCTGTTAGTTGTTTTCCTGTAGCACCTAGGGATCAACCAAAAACAGGGCCCTGCACCATTGTGTCACATGCTATATGAACAGTAATACAGTTGCTGGCCAGAAGAATTTACAATCAAAATTTATATGCTTTGTCATGTGAATATTTTAGTCTCTCTTGCTTACTTTAGCTATTTTCTTTGTTTTGTATCTTTAAATTGCCTATATTCTTTAGAGTGACAAATGGAAAACTTCACTACAACTTTACCAGTCTGGATAACTTGATGGATCTTCTCTGGAAAAACAAACTCATTCCAGGTAAAGACAGCTTTTTCCTGGTCAGTTAAACATGTTGGATCAAATGTACAATCGTCAGACTAAACAGCTTTTGCTAGAGCAGATTTTGGTCCAAAATTAGTTCTCTTCTACTTACATTTGATTCCCATTTATGTAAATGGAAATTCTGCACACAGAACTGGGAATAATGTAAAGCAGCACATAAGTGCTTTGCTTGTAAGTGCTTTGGCATTAATCTGAGACTTCTGAACTGGAAGCTGTGATCAACTCTCTCCTCACTGAAATACACTCAAGAAAGGACCAAAGAGGACACGTTCCTAAACTCATCTTGCTTTCACTACCCCTATACAACTATACACACCTCCAATACCTCTAAGTCACACTCCAATTCATAACCTGAGGTGGTAACGCCTAAGACTGTTGGCAAGCAATGAGTTTGAACGACCTCAAGTCCAAAGTAACTATTTGTGTGGAATTAGCGTGTGGCATCAGGAAAGGTAGCCCATTTAATGTAACTAATTTCCTGTGTCTTTTGTAGTTTCAGATTCTTAAGTGTCAATAAGACTCAATGACTTCCTTAGCTAATCAAAAGTAAACCAGTTCATGAAAATGGGGAGTTAGACTTCTTGTGTTTATTTAAGGATTTGAATTGATGGGAAGCCTTTCAGGATACTTTACAGATTTTGAAGACAAAAAACAGGTTATAAGATGGAGGAGCCTAATTGCACTTCTGGCCAAGAGATACATAGGTGAGTTATTAAATAATCATTGTTTAATAATCAGTCCTTTATTCTTCCAAAGTTCTATGGTTTATACTTGATTTCAGGATGCATTAGCAGCAATTGGGTGAATGGGAGAGGTTTGAGTGGGTTTATTTAAGCAATACCAATTCTTGAACTCAATTTTGGAAAAAGCTTCATAGAAGGGTGAGTGACTGAAACATCTTGAAACAAGTCATGGAGCTCACTACATTTAAGTTTCTGCCCATTGAGTGAGGAGTTCTAATTGAGGCTGAGAATTATTTGCCCAGTTCCACTTCTTATCCTTTTTTAGTTTCATTTTCACCACTCAACATTAGACAATACAACACTAAAAACAACTAATACAGTGTTTAGCCCAATAAAAAATTAGGCTAAGCCAAACTGTGTAGGCTGAAATCATGAGGATTAGCACTTCTCCAGTGCTGTTCACCCACAGCTCAACGCGCTGTACAAATAATGAACCTCTTAAGTCTCTCACATCCCTGGGAAGTAGATAAAATAATTACCCCCATTTTGCAGATGGATGAACTGAGGTACCAACAAGTTAAGTGACATGCTCAGGGTCACACTGGAAGTCAATGACAATGTCAGGAATGAGAATAGAAGAAGGGATGGATTTTCAAGACTGACCAGAAAGTGACATGATTTAGCAAAGTCCTGGTCAGGAGAGAAGAAGAGGGGCATCTAAGAGAACAAGGCTGCAAGGGTAGTTGTAGTTTATAGCAGATAGCAAGCCTTTGAATAGTAGCCCTCTCAGTCTTTGCTTCGGGAGCCACCAGAACTGTGCCAGGGCAGCCGTGTGTTTAGGCATTGCACGTTGTATATATGTAGTGAACATGATCGTTTGGATCCACTATGGCCGTACGTTGGTTGTGTAAAGGGAAAGATAGACAACAGTGCTTGACAGGAAGAAAGCTTATGTTGATAGCCACAGAGAATGAGCAAAAGATAAGCTACTTTTTAGTCACAAAAAGAAAAGGAGTACTAGTGGCACCTTAGCCCTGGTCTACACTAGGACTTTAGGTCGAATTTAGCAATGTTAAATCGATGTAAACCTGCACCCGTCCACACGATGAAGCCCTTTATTTCGACTTAAAGGGCTCTTAAAATCGATTTCCTTACTCCACCCCTGACAAGTGGATTAGTGCTTAAATCGGCCTTGCTGGGTCGAAATTGGGGTACTGTGGACACAATTCGACGGTATTGGCCTCCAGGAGCTATCCCAGAGTGCTCCATTGTGACCACTCTGGACAGCACTCTCAACTCAGATGCACTGGGCTACCTTGGTAGTCATCCCCCTATTTGTGTGATGAATGAATAAAGAATGCATGAATGTGAAGCAACAATGACTTTATTGCCTCTGCGAGCGGTGATCGAAGGGAGGAGGGGCGGGTGGTTAGCTTACAGGGAAGTAGAGTGAACCAAGGGGCGGGGGGTTTCATCAAGGAGAAACAAACAGAACTTTCACACCGTAGCCTGGCCAGTCATGAAGCTGGTTTTCAAAGCTTCTCTGATGCGTACCGTGCCCTCCTGTGCTCTTCTAACCGCCCTGGTGTCTGGCTGCGCGTAACCAGCAGCCAGGCGATTTGCCTCAACCTCCCACCCCGCCATAAACGTCTCCCCCTTACTCTCACAGATATTGTGGAGCACACAGCAAGCAGTAATAACAGTGGGAATATTGGTTTCGCTGAGGTCTAAGCGAGTCAGTAAACTGCGCCAGCGCACCTTTAAACATCCAAATGCAAATTCTACCACCATTCTGCACTTGCTCAGCGTGTAGCTGAACAGCTCCTGACTACTGTCCAGGCTGCCTGTGTACGGCTTCATGAGCCATGGCATTAAGGGGTAGGCTGGGTCCCCAAGGATAACTATAGGCATTTCAACATCCCCAACAGTTATTTTCTGGTCTGGGAATAAAGTCCCTTCCTGCAGCTTTTGAAACAGACCAGAGTTCCTGAAGATGCGAGCGTCATGTACCTTTCCCAGCCGTCCCACGTTGATGTTGGTGAAACGTCCCTTGTGATCCATCAGAGCTTGCAGCACTATTGAAAAGTACCCCTGGTGGTTTATGTACTCGCCAGCTTGGTGCTCCGGTGCCAAGATAGGGATATGGATTCCGTCTATGGCCCCACCACAGTTAGGGAATCTCATTGCAGCAAAGCCATCCACTATGACCTGCACATTTCCCAGGGTCACTACTCTTGATATTAGCAGATCTTTGATTGCGTGGGTTACTTGCATCACAGCAGCCCCCACAGTAGATTTGCCCATTCCAAATTGATTCCCAACTGACCGGTAGCTGTCTGGCGTTGCAAGCTTCCACAGGGCTATCGCCACTCGCTTCTCAACTGTGAGGGCTGCTCTCATCTTGGTATTCATGCACTTCAGGGCAGGGGAAAGCAAGTCACAAAGTTCCATGAAAGTGCCCTTTCGCATGCGAAAGTTTCACAGCCACTGGGAATCGTCCCAGACCTGCAACACTATGCGGTCCACCAGTCTGTGCTTGTTTCCCGAGCCCAGAATCGGCGTTCCACAGCACGAACCTGCCCCATTAGCACCATGATGCATGCATTGGCAGGGCCCATGCTTTCAGAGAAATCTGTGTCCATGTCCTGATCACTCACGTGACCGCGCTGATGTCGCCTCCTCACCCAGTATTGCTCTGCCAGGTTCTGGTGCTGCATATACTGCTGGATAATGTGTGTGGTGTTTAATGTGCTCCTAATTGCCAAAGTGAGCTGAGCGGGCTCCATGCTTGCCTTGGTATGGCGTCCGCACAGAAAAAAGGCGTGGAACGATTGTCTGCCGTTGCTCTGACGGAGGGAGGGGCAACTGACGACATGGCTTACAGGGTTGGCTTACAGGGAATTAAAATCAACAAAGGGGGTGTCTTTACATCAAGGAGTATTTCAGGCAGGACTTCACGGAGGGTTCCAATAAGAAATGGTGCACCTAAGTAATTGTTCTTATTGGAACAAGCAGGTTGGTCTGGCCTCTGATTGATACATGGCTAGATTTACCTCACTGCACCTTCTCTGTGAGTGACTGCAGTGTGACCTAGAGGAATGAGTCCCCTAGACAGGGGAGGGGGGGGAAGCAAATGAGTACAAAACAAATCTGGTCTATTTCTTGTTTTGATCCACTCCATCTATCTTTTACATCTTTGGCTGGCAGCAGACGGTGCAGAAGGACTGCAAGCCATCCACATCTCATGGCTGCTCGGCAGAAGATGGTACAGTACGACTGCTAGCCATCCTCATCTCTTGCCTGCCTGGCAGAAGATGGTACAATACGACTGCTAGCCATCCTCATCTCTTGCCTGCCTGGCAGAAGATGGTACAGTAGGACTGCTAGCAATCTGTATCGCCTGCCTGCTCACCATAAGATGGTTCAATAGGACTGACTGCAGGACCAAAGAGAATGACCTGGTCAAGTCACTCCAAATTTAGTCCCTGCACACATGTCTGCCCAGGCGCTCCTGGCCGATGTGGCCAGGAGCACCTCGGACATGACGATGACGGCTACCAGTCGTACTGTACCGTCTGCTGCCACAAGGCAATGGGTTGATGCTGCTGTGTAGCAATGCAGTACCACATCTGCCAGTACCCAGGAGACATACGGTGACGGTTACCTGAGCGGGCTCCATGCTTGCCGTGGTATGGCGTCTGCACAGGTAAGTCAGGAAAAAAGGCGCAAAACAATTGTCTGCCCTTGCTTTCATGGAGGGAGGGAGGCACCGGGGGCCTGACGATATGTACCCAGAACCACCCGCGACAATGTTTTAGCCCCATCAGGCATTGGGATCTCAACCCAGAATTCCAATGGGCAGCGGAGACTGCGGGAACTGTGGGATAGCTACCCACAGTGCAACACTCCAGAAGTCGACTCTAGCCTCGGTACTGTGGAAGCACTCCGCCAAGTTAATGCACTTAATGCACTTAGAGCATTTTCTGTGGGGACACACACACTCGAATATATAAAACCGATTTCTAAAAAACCGACTTCTATAAATTCGACCTAATTTCGTAGTGTAGACATACCCTTAGAGACTAACCAATTTATTTGAGCATAAGCTTTTGTGAGCTACAGCTCACTACAGAGCTCAAATTCAGCGACTTGAGCCAGGCCGTTGAGCCAGCCATGGAATACTACAGCCGTTGAAATCCATGGTAGCTGCACAGGCACTTCAAAGGGCAGAATTTAATCCACTATGTTTGGAAGACTACAGGTTGGTCTTGGAGCTCTATCCCTGAATTATTCATTGCCACATGGAAGTGTACTGTGCAGTAATGAAAGGTAGTTTCATCTGCAGATAAATATGGATTGGAACATGTTGCCAAGTGGAATTTTGAAACTTGGAATGAGCCAGATCATCATGACTTTGATAATGTGTCAATGAGTGTCAAAGGTAAGTTTGTTTCTTTTGACCTTGATTTAACTCATGTGGGGTGGAATAGGGTAGGGGCAGGTGGGGTGATAAATAATAGGGTATATACAGGTATATTCTGTTTTATAAGGGATTGGCCCTGGGTGTGATCCACATAACGTCCATTAATAGCATTCCTGCCCTGAATTTCATAAAGTCTCAGGTTAGACTTTAACATGAGAGAAAACAGAAATGAGGGTGGGGAATGGGGAGTAAGGGCGACACCAATACAACCATGTTTTTCATTGTTTGGTTATAAACTAAAGTTGTGCTATGAAGTTTTTTTTTCTGCTTTAAAGCCATGTGTTTTAATAGATATGTGCCTTGATAGCTTGCCCAGGCAAAATCCTTTAAAGGAGCTTCCTGTTGCCAAGACTCTATGAAACCAAGGGAGGGGACTTCGAGACCCCTGTTGTGATCAGTAATGGAGAGAGAAAGTGGAAAAAGGTGACTTCAAACACATCGTATGCTGTTAGTTGTGCGTACTTTCTAATTGCTCACAGCCCGCTGCAGCAATATGAGGACTAACCATACTCTTCGGTAATTTGAATCAAGACACCATTATAATTTTAAGCTGTAACCATCTACTGTATACATAATTGTTCTGACTCTAGGGTTTCTCAATTATTACGATGCATGCTCAGAAGGGTTAAGAGAAGCTAGTTCTTTACTGAAATTTGGAGGCCCGGGAGATTCTTTCCATCCATTCCCAAAGTCGCCCATCTGCTGGAGTCTTCTACATCACTGCTACAATGGAACCAACTTCTTCACTGGAGCAACTGGTGTGAGGTTGGACTACATAGCCCTACATAAGAAGGTCAGTCCAAGGCTTCTAACTGTTTAATAAAGAAAAGTGTACATGAGAGTATTTCTTAATCCAATGACAGGTTTCAGAGTAGCAGCCGTGTTAGTCTGTATCCGCAAAAAGAAAAGGAGTACTTGTGGCACCTTGGAGACTAACAAATTTATTTGAGCATAAGCTTTCTGTAGCTCATGAAAGCTTATGCTCAAATAAATTTGTTAGTCTCCAAGGTGCCACAAGTACTCCTTTTCTTCTTAATCCAATGTATTGCTACGGTTGACTGTGCAGCCCCTCTGGTTTATAAACTTCACTTTCAGAATTCGGCTCTGCCCGTAATGGAGTACGTAACCATAACAATTCCAGAGTGTTCTAATAGACAAACCTCCTTCCAAGCTGAATGCTTCCATGTCTAGTGTCCACTTGAAAACAGCTTTTCCGCCACTTTCACAGGTGGGAGAGTGGGGGAAAATAAACAATTTTCCCCTTTAAAATAATAGTCTTGACCACCTGTCAACAGTCTAGTGCCTGAGCAGATAGACTAGAAATGTTAAAGTTGACAGGCAAGTTGTGGTGATCTCTTTTATTGGACCAGCTTCTGATGGTGAGAGAGACCAGCTTTCGAGCCACGCAGATCTCTTCTTCAGACCCAATAAAAGATATTACCTCACTCACTTTGTCTCTCTAATAGCCTGGGACCGACACAGCTACAACAACACTGCACACAAATCTGACAGGGACATACGTGCTTGTGCTCTGTCTTACAGAGCAGAGGTTCTCAAACTGGGGGGCAGGCCCTCCTGGGGGGGCACAGAATGTATTCGAGGGGAGGGGGAGCGTGAGAAGCTTTAGGGGGAAAAAACCTTACTGCACACATTTAACCCACAGCAATGAATAATTAGCAAAGCTGACTCCCCCAGCCATACCAGGGCCTTAGATGGTGCTGTGCATTTTGATGGATTTCTGTTAAGCTTGCATAGCATTATACAAAATCGTTGCCATCTGTACGTTAATCCGTTTGCTATGATGCGGTGTGCATATTTATTTGTAAACAAATGGACCATAATCGCAATTTTGATTTTGTTCTTATTACAATGAATCGTTGGTTCTGTTTGAATCAGTGCTTCACTGTTTTTAATATTTAGTGAGAGCTGCATGTTGATTTTTTTTAATCAATATATGTACTTGTGGGGGCAATAAACAACTACAGACACAAAGAAGGGGGGCCTAATCAAATAAGTTTGAGAACCACTGTTCAGAATACCATACATGACACTTTGCTTCCTCACTTTGCATGAAATGGGATTCCTGTTGTTACAGGGAGCTGGAAGTTCTCTTCACATCTTAGAGCAAGAAACAGAAGCAATGGAACAAATTCAGAAGCTGTTCCCAAATTTCACCTCGGTTCCTATATACAATGATGAAGCAGACCCACTGGTTGGATGGTCAGTTCCACAAACGTGGAGAGCTGATGTGACCTATGCAGCCATGGTGGTGAAGGTAACTCAATGCTCACTTAGTGTCTTCACCTAATAAGCTAATCTGCAGAGCAAGTGTGTTGCCAAAAGAACGTTTTATTAGGTTTCTGGATGGACTTCAGGAAAAAATTACAAGCCAAATCCTGAAGTTTGAATGCTCTCACACCAGGGTGTCAGGTGCTTTAACTTCACAGCTTTAGTTAATTCATCTTCCCGTTCCCAAGTGTCTCTGAAGAAAACAGCCCTATGAAAACTCCTCCTATGAGAACTGGAGAATGTGCGGGGGACACTGTTACCGTGAATCCTACTGCATGATTGGCTAAACTCACTTTCCCTCATTCCCTGTAATAGGCTCGCCACTATCTTCTTGCGGTGCATTATACACCTGCAACTGTACAAAATCATCCTTTCCCAGAAAGCCCTAAGCACCATTAACATCCTCCTTGACTGCTTAATGCAGTAGTTCTTGGGCTTTGGGTGAGGTCTCTGCACAGAGGGCTGACATGACCTCATTATTACTGCCCGCACCAAGGGTCAGACCATGCAATGGGCATATGGCCCTTAGTTAGGGGGGCAGTGCAGAGCTAGGTAACCATGGAGGCAACTGCAATGCTGGGGAAGAGACCACCTCCTCCTGGGAGCATGCCAGTTATACCAACCTGTGAATGTTCCCTGTGGTAACTGCTGAACCATACCCTCACATTTGGAGAGGAGATATGAGCAACTTGATGGATCTTTCTAAGTCCCTGCAAAGCCCATGGGAGTATTGACCCAAAAAATTGACTGGGTTTGCACACTTGGATGTGCACAAACCTCTAAGTGTGAGCTGGCACATCTCATTTCTCAAATACTTCCTGTCTGTGGTATGCTTGTGATGGACAGAGACAAGCTTTCAGGCTAACACAGAGCCCTTCTTCTGGTCTGGGAAAGGTTATTTAGCGTAAGTAGTTAACACCTTTCAATCTGTTCCACCTTGTATTTAGCAGTGTCACTGAGTACCTTGCCCAGACCTGAAGAAGAGCTCTGTGTAAACTCGAAAGTTCATCTCTGTCACCAACAGAAGCTGGGCCACTAAAAGATATTATCGTGTCTCTCTAATATCCTGGGACCAACACGGCTATGGCTACACTGTATACTTGTGATAGCTTTATCACTGCTTATGTCGTACCAATTTTTGCTGACTCTTTAAAGAAAGTGAATCCCCTCTCAGCCTCTTCACAGGCTCCTTATTATTGCCTTGCAAAAAGTGTAAACATTTGGGAGATTTGACTGCAGAACCCTTCACATTTCTGCTCTGGCCTACACTTTTGATCTGTCTCCTTGTTGCATTGGTCGCCATTTTACAGAGAAATAAAAGGGGCGTGCCCAAGGTCACTCAGCAAGGAATTGGAACCGGGCCAAAGTCTGCACTTTGTTATGCCCATGTAAATCCAAAGCAATTCCACCAAGATCAGTGGAGTTATTTCATACTGTTTGGGTGTAAGCCCAGAGTGCTAGTCCAATACTTGGACCATAAGGCTACCTCTTGTATTGCAATTAATAGTATACGTGGTCCATTAATGAGTGATCCTAATCACTGTCCCAATTATTATAATTGGTGAAACGGTAAGGGCAAAATGCTGCTAACTTCTTATACATGCAGTACAATGAGGTCACTAATGAAACATTATTTTGACAGAAAATGCAGAAATCACATCTCTAGTGACAGCTCTTTACATAAGTACTCTAATAATTCCATCCTCTGGACACTTAAGACAACTTCCTGAGGAAGTGTGTGTCAACCTTCACTATTAATAAAAGAGTTTCTCAGGGATGGTGTGAAGTCTCCAGATTTTCCGAAAGGACTGCTACGGAACTCTCTTCAGAAATCTAGTAGAGCTATCTCCATTGTCTGTAATTCCAGTGTCCAGCTAACATGGCTTGAGCCCCTTCACCTCCTGCTTACACAGCATGTCTAGAACTCTTCCTTTGTGAAACGCTTGGCATTCTCACAGAGAGCCCGCTGCTCCCTGTGCATTCTCACAGGTAGGGTTAATCCTTCACATCTGAGTCAATGCACTGCCACAATCCTACTGATGCCCTAATTTTTTTAGCCAACCTGAGAGCTTATCTGAACTAAAGCCACTCTGAGATGATCTTCATGAATTTTGAAGCCAAAATGTTGTATGCTTTTGCTTTCATTGCATATACAGCTCTTCATCCTGCACACACATGTGGCAGCATAGGGGTGAAACTACACCTCTACCCTGATATAACGCTGTCCTCAGGAGCCAAAAAATCTTACCACGTTATAGGTGAAATCGCGTTATATCGAACTTGCTTTGATCCCCCGGAGCGTGCAGCCCTGCCCCCCCCCCCCGAGCGCTGCTTTACCGCGTTATATCCGAATTTGTGTTATATCGGGTCGCGTTATATCGGGGTAGAGATGTAGTTCTGTAGCTTCACTACAATATCCAAATGAAGCTAGGATGCTCTACTCCACTGTTTTCAGCGGGTAAACGAATGCACGGAAATGAGTTAAAGTGGTCCCCGACAGAACCAGCCCATCATGTAGAACTGCCGCAGGATCATGTATGCTGAATATGCAGTTCAACAGAAACAAGACTGTTGGTTTTAAAATAGGAATCTATTCGTTAGAGTGTTGGCAAGAAGTGGTTTTTCCCCAGCATGATGGCCAGTTTTTCGCTTTACAGGTAATCATCCAACATCAAAATCTGCTCATTTCCAAAACCAACAACACTATCAACTACACTTTACTGAGTAATGACAATGCTTTCATGAACTATCATCCCCATTACTTCACCCAGAGAACACTGACTGCCCGATTTCAGATGAACAACACAAAGCCACCTCATGTCCAGATGGTGAGGAAGCCTGTGCTCACTGTAATGGGATTGCTGGCACTGCTAGGTATGGTAAATATTTGTTTTAAGTCGCTAAATGCCAATCCCCAGTCACGTGCAAGTTACATGCTTAAAATCTATCAACAAGTCATCTACTCCATCTTCCTGCGAAAGCAGGGTTATTCCCTCCTCCACATTTACTAGCAATTTGTCCAGTCCAGTTGTATGTGTCACAAGGAATGGTGCTTCCACCCCTCTCCCTGGGAGATTAACAGTCTTGGTGTCAGGCTGTTTTCCTGACAGTCTGTTATCCCTCTAAATTGATCCTATTGCTTCTGTTTATACCCCATATGCCACCTCGGTCAGTACCTTTCCTTTTACCTTTTGTGGACTGGTATCCCCCTGGGCCAGGTCCATTCAAGCTATATTTCTCTTTAATAAGCTCTCCGGCCTCTCAGTTCTTCTGAGCTCCTGCCAAGGTGTTAATCTAGGCCCTGATTCTCTTAGATACACGCTTAAGTCTTATTGACTTAAAACTATTATTAGGCATGTAGTACCTAAAGGCCAAACAGGTTGGCAGACCACCGAGGTGCTGTACAGACACAGTAAATGAGATTTATGCACATGTTGCAGTGCTTTGCAGAACCAGGGCTGTATTTCCAGAGCTGAACACCATGGGCAGTTTCAGTTATGCCAAGGTAAATCCAGTGACTTCACCAGTGCTACTTCAAATTCATGCTGGTATCACCAAGTAATCTACAGCTCAGCCCGCATATAGACAGTTATGAGTTTCACCTCGTCCCAGGTCTACAGCTGGGCTAGTTACCTTTTGTGACAAAAATATATTTTTACTTTCAGGGGAAAACCAAGTTTTTGCAGATATTATCAGCAAAGACGAAAGTGCCGACACCGACACTGTTGGTGTACTAGCCACCGCGCACACTCCTGCTGAGCTACAGCCGTCAGACAGCTGGCAGGCCACCACGCTGATCTACGCTAGTGATGATAACCAGACATCCTCTAACATCAGTGCTGTAACAGTGAACATTACCCATTTCCCCAGGCATGCAGGTAAACGGGCTGTGTGTGGGGATTTGTGTACTGGAGCCCCAGGAAAACGTTCACGTTAAACATTTCCAAAGTGTTCATTTCATAACTGAGGTCACAGCTAGAATTTGTATATTACCAAGCAAATTCCATTTGTGACTAGAAATCTCTCCTTACCTGGCAGCCCCAGATTTTCTGGGGTCTGGGAGCACTGTATTAGGAAAGATTGTGGATCCTGATCCCAGAGTTGGACCTGCCTCCGGTCTTTAAGGGATACTGTGAATTCTACCCTTTCAGAAACTATTCAGCCCAGCTGCCCCTGAGCCAGGTCTTGCTGAGCAAAGAGTTCCCTCCGGGATTGATCACGATGTAATCTAGATATTGAACATTGCACACTGTATAGGATTTGCTGGTGTTGTCTTCAACAGTTGCTACTAGGGTTCAGCACCTGTGAAAGTCAGGACACTTCTATTTAGGAGCCTAGATAGGAATTTAAAAGCATAACATTAAGGACCAAGGCTTGAAAATATTTAGTCTTAAGCACTTGTGAACATTTTACTCCGAGTCTCATTGACTTTCAGTGAGATTCAGGCTCTGAAGTCACTTTTGAAAATTGGGCTTTGGCTCTTAAGTCATTTAAGCACTTTTGAAAGTCTTACCCTTCGTTTTTGAACCCAGATCAGGAGCTTTACATGTTTCCTTTGTGTTTCCAAAGATCTTGTGTATGTGACATACTACCTGGACAACAACCTAACCAATCCCTATTTGGAGTGGAAGAAAGTAGGAAGCCCTGATTTTCCTTCTGTAAAGCAATTCCAACAAATAAGAGATGCCGAGGTATGATGCATATGTGGTAAAAATTGTCAGTGTCAACACACTGTTCATGAACTGGTGACATTATGGCTAAGGAGCCTGATGACTGGTTTATGTTCTGGAGTAGTATTTCTCAAACTGGGGTCCATGGAACTGGGGGTCCCCAAGGGTACTCCAGGGGGTCCGCGGGCTGCACTGATCAACTCCTCCCTTCCCCTCCCTCCATCAACTCCTCCCCTTCTTTCCCAGCACCTCCTGCACGCTGGAAGATTATAGATGCTAAAAGTCCAGCAGCACAGCGCGGCTCAGGCAGGTTACCTGCCTGCCCTGGCTCCACGCTGCTCCTGGAAGCAGCCAGTATGTCCCTGCACCCCTGGTGGGGGCGGGGGTGGCAGGGGGTCTCCACATGCTTCCCTCGCCCAGAGCGCTGACTCCACAGCTCCCATTGGCCTGCGGGCAGGGGCAGCGCACGGTGATCCCCTGCTCCCCCACACACACACCTAGGAGCCGTTGCTTTCAGAAGCCATCCAAGGTAAGCGCCACCCGGCAGGAACCCACACTCCAACCCCCTGCCCTATCCCAGAACCCACAACCCGCACCCAAACTCCATCCCAGAACCTGCACCCCCTCCTGCACCCTAACCCCGTGCCCCAGCCTGGTGAAAGTGAGTGAGGGTGGGGGAGAGCGAGTGATGGGGGGAGGGGAGGATGGAGTGAGTGGGAGGCGGAAAGAGGTGGGGCAGGGGTGGGGTCTTGGGAAAAGGGGTGGAGTGGGGGGCGGAGCCTGGGGCTGAACAGGGGGTTTGGGGGTCCCAAAAATTTTTTAAATCAAAATGGGGGTCCTCAGGTTGCTAAAGTTTGAGAACCACAGTTCTGGAGGATTATTTAGATACTAAGTTTAGCATGGACTGAGTCATGTGGTTATCACCTCTTTCCTCCTTGATTACCATGATAAGCCTAGACAGGTAGCTGCATTACAGCTTGCTCGAAAGCTTTTCAGACTGCTAAGGGACTGCAGAGATGAGTGGGAACCCTCTTGTTTGTGTCTGCTCTTCGCTGTTTACATTAGATTTTAAATCTAAGTCCATAGTAGTACTGACCAGGGGAAAAATAAAATGTAGGACAAGTCTCAGACAGGTGGCAGTTAGCATGTGCAGCCCTCCAACCACCAGAGATGGGCAATTCAAACACATTTGGCATTGTAGCAGCTTTTACTAAACATTCAGCCTACATATGCCAAAAGGACAGAATGCAGATCACCAAGCTGCCTTACCGATTGTCCCACAGTTTAAGAAGTGACTGCCCTGCCTTGGTCAAGCAGTAACAGATGTTTAAAGCAAGTAATCTCCTCTCTCATTCCTCTGAAAATAAATCCAAACCAGAAAGTGAATGTGACATTTTGGGTGACATCCTGGCACCATTGGAGCCAGTGGCAACTCTCATTGACTTTAATACGGACTGGGTTTCACCTTTGTGGTTTTTTAATGCCCTATTACAGAGTTTCTCAAGTTTCTGGAGCTGGTAATAATTTACAGATTAAAGAATATCTGCAAACCCTCCCTCAAGACTTCTGATCCCTAACCATGACCAGGCCAAAGGCATGTAACTACCATGCTCTAACTAGCAACTAATTATACAAAATTCATGAAAGAGAAGCATTGTACTTAGTACAATGGAGAAACCTGTCTGGCTGCTGGAAGACAGTGCAGACTGGATTGGCTAAAAAGATTTAAGGAATCTTGATTAACAATCTATGGCAATTCTACACTTATCGCCACCATCTGAGAAACTTGACTAGCTGAACTACAAGGAGAAAAGTGGGATGAGACCTTACACCTTAGTCATCCTCCTCCTTCAGAGCTATCCAAAGCTGGCTGAGGCCCTGGCATGAATCTTGCTGCCAAGTTGCTGCCCCTCTTTCTGAGTGGGAGATCAGGGAAGCACACCTAGGTCTGAAATTCCCTCCAAATGCTGAGTTATCAGCTGCTCAGTTTCTTCAGTAGAGTCTGAAACAAGAGGAAACAACTCCATTTGGTTATCAGCTTCCAGGTGTTTTCTACAATGAGTGCTTCTGCCTTGCTATGCATGGACAGAACATGGATATTCCCGGCTGGACAGACGAGTGAAGCTCAATGAAGTGCCCATGTACATCAGTAACTTAAACTAAGTGCCGCACCAAAGATGAATTGGTGAAGGCATCAGCAAAGGGAGAATGCTGATCACACAGGAAAACCTGCACCTCTGTCCTTAAAATCAAGAGGAGAACGGGAACTTTGCCTCATGAAAGCTACCTCGCAGTGTGAGAGGAGCTACTGGTGGTGGGAAACTAGGGCTTAGCAGGGCAATAGAAAAGCTCTACATTTACTGGACAGCTTTCCAGGAAGGTCAGTAGTTCAGAGCTTGATGAAGGACCGGTGCAGGTTTGCAGGCCCACAGCATATGAAAGTGTGAGGCAGTCGGTATGATGTTTAGGATCCATATGATCAGGTTGCTTTTAACTGTCATCAGCTGGGCTCTGTCCCCACAGATTGCAATACGCCACTCCCACTGAAAGCAGAGATCTGCGGCTGCTTCCCGGAAGGTCTCAAATAAGCACTCTATGTGTCCTGGGCCAGCTTTACCAAGGAGCTAGTGGAAGAGAGCTGACTGGCCACAGTAGGAACTAGACAGAAAAGCCCCACGCGGAGAGGTAGAGAGAACCCTTCCATAACAAAACCAACATCTTGTGCTGGATACCAGCTGGGGTCAGATCCAGAGGGACAAAAATCAACATATTTTTCTCCCTCAGGGGGTCTGGAGCTGCCCTCGTTCACTGGGCATTTAAAGAGCTGGTGACTTAAATTCAGAGGAGTGGGGGACTGAGGACAGCTGGCCCCATCTGCCCACTGACTGTGTGAATGAACATTCTGTAGCCCGCACTTTCCTTCCCCTCAGGAAAAGCCTGCTAGCTTCCTTCTGCACTCTCAGGTGTAGGGGCTAAGTTAAGGGTGATGTGGGACAATGCATCTCCCCCTTCTTAGTCCAAAGTAGATAGGAACTTCCCATGGTTTGGGTATCCAGCACTCTCCTGCCTCCTCCCCATCGCTCAGGCATCCATGAGATCCTTGCTCTGCCATCTCTCTGAAACCTGCTTTCTCCCACTTATTTCCTCCAGCTGCAGAGGACACCATCCAGGCTTGAATTACCTGGCAGATGTTGACGGGCAGAGCCAACTACAGGCTCTGTCTGCAGGCCGGACACTTAACTCATTCCTCCCCTGCCCAGTCAACAGCTTGTAAACACCCTCACTGGCACGAAAGGGTCTGACGCTGATTTCAAGCGAGTAGCTGTTCCTATAACTCAGTCATTTCCACTGCGCGGGGAAGGTGCCTCTTTTGCACACTGTGTGCACCTTGCACTGTGGTGAGCTTTGCAAAGATAGCTAATCAGAAAGGCGTTACTGGGTCATTACTCAAACTGGCATGCAAGTGGCCTTGGTTTTTGGGCTCCCTCCTTAAAACCGCAGACTACTTTCAGTGATGGATGTTTGGCTTCAAAGATCACAATGACTCTGCAGGCTTCGTACTCTGATGCAGCCCTTTGGAACAAACTGCACAAGGCACTCACAACACTAATAAACCATACATCATATGTGTCCATCCTAGTTCCACATTGGCATAGGAACAGCCTGACGCTGCCCTTTCCACCAGTCATCCCGCAACCAGAACTGAGCTCCAGCGAAGACCAAACAACGGCCAGTCCATGCAAGGCTCAGCCGTACTCTCAGCTTGGCCAACTGGTCCGCTGCTCCAGTCCTGCAGTGGGGTTCGTGCATGGCTTCTTGCACTTCATGTCAGCCTAAGGGCTCTTTAGGGGACTTGTCCTATATCAGGCACACACACACACGGAAAGAAGTCTAATACTCTTAGCCGTCTGCTGTACCCATTCACATGCTGCACTAATCTACACAGAACGGAGGTCCCAGGAATGTGCTGGCCATGTGGAACACATTACAAGGCTCTTGCCTGTCCTTTTTTTCCTGTTTTCAACATTACCAAATTTGGAAACCTTGGCATATTGTATGACCTTCTTTGACCCCCTCCCCGAGGTCACAACCTACATTTTGGGTATCTGGGTCCTAACTAATTAGTCAGGCAAACAGGCCCTACAATCACTGAACAGTTAGATAAAGTAGAGGAATAGATATTAGTCTCCTGTTTCACTGAGAAATGCTGCAAGTTATGATCTAGCAGGCTGCAAACTTTTAAAATGCCATTAAAAGTGGCCGTGCTAATTTAGAGGTACAGCAACGTTACACTGCAGAATCAGTGGAGCTATAAAATGACTGTAGAAAGAATGGTGAATATTGATTTCTTTACAAACCGCCTCCATTCGGCTTCGGTTTTGCAGGACCCAGTGGTGACCGGACCATTCCCATTTCCTGGGGATGGCCACTTGATCTTGAAACAGGAACTCCCACTTCCATCAGTCTTCCTCATCCATGTCTGTGCAAGACCTCACTCTGTTCCCAATCAAGTATGTACCATGATTCAGTGTCAGCGGGCTGAGTTTGTCACTGTTCCTGTACAGCCTGGTTGAATTCTATGGGCATGTCTACACTGCAAGGATCTGGCCTGTGCCAGCTGATTTGGGCTTATGGGGCTCAGGCAAAGGGGTTGTTTAACTGCAGTGTAGACGTTCGGGCTCAGGCTGGAGCCTGGGCTCTAGGACCCTGCGTGGGGGGAAGTCCCAGATCTTGGGCTGCGGCCTAAGCCCAAACAGCTGCACTGCAATTAAACAGCCCCATAGCCCAAGTCAGCTGGCACGGGCCAGCCACAGGTGTGTAATCGCAGTATAGACATACCCTATTGAGCTATCAGACTTCAGTTAATGAAGGCAGCAATGCCTCAGTCGGCTCATTGTTATAAGGTAGCATAGGAGAATTATTTAAGCAAGGAGCCAAATTTTCCCGTGACAAAGCGATTCCATGCCTCACATTCCAGGATAAACATCCCCACAGCAGGTGGTGTGGGCAACCAGCTGAGCTAAAAATCAAACCTACCCATTGCTGGAAAAAATCATTAATGAAATGATGGGAAGTACAGCATTTCCTAGTCTTGAAAATGGGGCCGAGGCTTTAAAGCTTAAAAGCCAAGCATTAAAAATAACATTTTAGCTAAGCTGTTTAGATGTTTTATAATCACACATAAGACGCAGTCGTAGCTGTGATGACACCCGTTAGGCATGTCCTGTGAGGTGCTGAGTACCCTTAACTGCCAGGGATACATATGGGGAGTTGAGAGCATTGGGCTACAGAACTGTAGGGCCAAGAAGTTGGAGAAAAAGGATCTAAAACTGAGTCTAAATCCAGATTGAGGCATCAAAATAAGTGGAATGATTTTTCCCCAAGGTTCCCACAGAAATCAAAGGGAGCTCCTTGGTGCTCACTACTTGGGAAAACCAGGCTACTTCATTTGAAGTCCATATTGAGGCACCGAAGTTTTAGCTACCCATTTACTTCAAAGTAGTTAAGCCAAGACTACGTATTAAAGGGGTTAAATATGATCCGATGCTGCTGCATCATCAGTGTGTTATCGTAGCAACACACTTCTTCCCTCTATATTAATGTGGGCCTCTCTCTGCTCTCAGGTGGCGGGCGTTCACTTGATCCCTCTGACAAAGGGGCAGGTTGCAGTACTTTGGGACGATGACTGTGTGGCTTCAAGGTAGGTGCGTTTGGAAGACCGAGGTAGAAGTAAGACCAGGACACAGATGTAATCTTATCAGGCCTAGGCATAAAATGGCTAAGCCCTGTTTACTCTCTCCGCAAAATGCTAGGCAGTATCCCTGGCACTTTGTCGATTTTTTTCCAAAGCACAGTAGCTTTAATCACCAAAACGATTGTTAGAACCCGTGTGTGATATCATGGGAGGAACTCTTGAGCAGGTTCTTGGCTACTCTGCCTGTTCAGCGTGAGCCGAGCTTGGAGCCTCACTAACACACAACGGCAATTCAGAGTGTCTTGCACCCCTGGAGGAGATAGGAGGCTCCACAAAAGCCCCTGTACTAAAAGATGCTGCTTTATCCAGTCCTGTGCAAGTTGCCTCTGCCAGATGTGAGTAACGAGGAATGCGGAGATAAAGGGCGAGGATTGTGTCCAGGTCAGAAGACGTAGCAGACATGCTACCCCAGAAACAAACCTATCTAGACTAATGTGCAGATTGGGAACACAGGACAGCCAACTCAGTGCATCCTTTGGAGTTGGTTAGTTCACCTCACTAAATGCTGGCTTTCCTGCATATGGGGCCTACGCCTGTGAGATGCTGAATATCTCCCCTGGGGTGCTTAGCCTTGTCTCTCCCCCTGGCATCTGGGGAAGCTGAAGGGGCTCACCAGTTTGTCAAAGGCTCTCAACACCTCGCAGATCGGTCAGTCCTGGTGCTCTGTTGTGGCCTTTTCAAGCCATGACCTCTGCTCCTTGTGTTTGGAGGGTCTGCTGCAGCACAGGACTTCCCTGGCCAGTTGTGTGCAACCCCAAGCATTTCTCTTCCTCACCCTCCTGCACAGACATGACAGGGAGGTATGGCCATCCCGTGGTCACCAGCAGCCAGTTGAGATGTTTGGTTTCAGAGTAACAGCCGTGTTAGTCCGTATTCGCAAAAAGAAAAGGAGTACTTTAGGCACCTTAGAGACTAACCAATTTATTTGAGCATAAGCTTTCGTGAGCTATAGCTCACTTCATCGGATGCATACTGTGGAAAGTGTAGAAGATCTTTTTATACACACAAAGCATGAAAAAACACCTGCGGAAGTGAAGAAACAGATTGATAGAGCCAGAAGAGTTCCCAGAAGTCACCTACTACAGGACAGGCGTAACAAAGAAAATAACAGAACGCCACTAGCCGTCACCTTCAGCCCTCAACTAAAACCCCTCCAACGCATTATTAAGGATCTACAACCTATCCTGAAGGATGACCCAACACTCTCACAAATCTTGGGAGACAGGCCAGTCCTTGCCTACAGACAGCCCCCCAACCTGAAGCAAATACTCACCAGCAACCACATACCACACAACAGAACCACTAACCCAGGAACCTATCCTTGCAACAAAGCCCGTTGCCAACTGTGCCCACATATCTATTCAGGGGACACCATCACAGGGCCTAACAACATCAGCCACACTATCAGAGGCTCATTCACCTGCACATCCACCAATGTGATATATGCCATCATGTGCCAGCAATGCCCCTCTGTGCCATGTACATTGGTCAAACTGGACAGTCTCTACGTAAAAGAATAAATGGACACAAATCAGATGTCAAGAACTATAACATTCATAAACCAGTCGGAGAACACTTTAATCTCTCTGGTCACGTGATTACAGACATGAAAGTTGCAATATTACAACAAAAAAACTTCAGAACCAGACTCCAGCGAGAGATTGTTGAATTGGAATTCATTTGCAAATTGGATACAATTAACTTAGGCTTGAATAGAGACTGGGAGTGGCTAAGTCATTATGCAAGGTAACCTATTTCCCCTTGTTTTTTCCTACCCCCCCCCCCCCGACGTTCTTGTTAAACCCTGGATTTGTGCTGGAAATGGCCCACCTTGATTATCAGACGCATTGTAAGGAGAGTGATCACTTTAGATAAGCTATTACCAGCAGGAGAGTGGGGTGGGGGGAGGTATTTTTTCATGCTTTGTGTGTATAAAAAGATCTTCTACACTTTCCACAGTATGTATCTGATGAAGTGGGCTGTAGCTCATGAAAGCTTATGCTCAAATAAATTGGTTAGTCTCTAAGGTGCCACAAGTACTCCTTTTCTTTTTGAGTGTTTGGTTTCTTTCCTAGATGTCTGAAAACATATGAAGTTGAGTTTTCACCGGACGGAAAAGCATACCGACGGATTAATGCCAGAGACACGATCTTCACTCTCTGGGTCTACAGTCCAGGTAAAGTCAGCATTCACACTCAGTTTAATTTGTCCCCTCAGCATTCCAACTCGGTTGAAAGTGTACTAAGTTATATTTGTCATTAAGTTTAAGGAATACAGAGCCAGGTGTGTTCAAAGTGCTTCATTGCCAAAAATAAGACCAGGTTCCTCTCCTGGGGATCATACCCTTAGGTCTAGAGGATGCAGCCCTTGTTGTGAGTAAGTCATGGTCACCATGGACAGTGCTTGCACATCTGTCCCTAAGCATACAATCCTGAGGTCCTTGCTCAGTTTTCACTGAAGCAAACTCCCACTGAAGTCAACAGTGGTTTGAACACTAGAAGCACCTCCATCCTTGGCCCCTGTGTTCCATTGCCACAGCACACAGGCAGGACCAACAGGGAAGGAAAGCTCACACCAGATGTTGCTGTACTGAGTTATCCACACAGTTATTCATAGTAATATTCCTGTCACTACGTGCCGTGTGTGGATGTGGTTCTTTACAGCGCCGGAGGATATGGTCCCTGCCCCGGGCGCTTACCCAGAACAGGCCTGATCCTGACTCTGCTATTGGCAATGGGAGTTTTGCCAGTGACTTCATCAGAAGCAGGGCAGAATCCCATTTTGGACAGGCCCCACAGATGACACCAGGGGCCAGATCAGCTGCTGTACTTCAGTTCAAGGTGTAGGTGTGTGATACTCTCTCAGGATGCCCAGGCCTGTGAGTCACCTTGTCCCCCACCTCCCATGTGAGGGAGTTTTGCTTGTGGAAGCTGGATGTCAGCTCCCGGACCCCTCCAACCACTTAAGCACTCTCCTCAGGGCTCTGCCAGCCCCTCCTTTGCTCTGCACCTTAGTAGGCCCCCAAGCCACTCCAAAAGCATCCCCTGTAACTTGCAGCTCGTGTTGCTGGACACACACAGTCATAACCGAGAGAATAATACACACTTGTTTGATTCAGCTGAGTATCAGCTGCAGCATAACAACACAGCACTGTAATCTAGTGATAGAGAAAACAAATCTGTGTTTCTTAACCAAGGGAAATCAGATCATGACCACGGGTAACCACAACAACAGGTTACAAATAACACAGAACTATCACCCTGTAGGGAGCCAGGGTGGCTTCTCTCTGAACCAGAGGGTAAAGAGCCACCCTCTCAGCCTGAATGGGCGGGGCCAGACCAAGCTTACGCCAGTCCCCGGAAGGGGAGGGGTAGGACAGGAAGTACAAGGACGGGGCCCTTTTCCCAGTGAGGAGAGCACCAGGGAGGGAGGGAGACACAGGCTGCTCCCTCGCGATCCTGCTGCCGACCCAGGGGAGGCCCTGGGCCAGGAGGAACCTGACCGGGAGGAAGGCCCGTGGTGACCAGGACTGCCAGCCGCTGAGTACCCGAAGGACCTGTAACCTGTAGCTGTAGCCCGGGCCAGCGTGAGTCCGACACAGAGGGGGAGCCGGATGAGCTGGAGGGACTGGAGAGAGCCGCTTGAGAGACTGGGGAGGAAGTAGCCCGGGGCAGAACTGCACCGTGGGGTGGGTGTGTTTGGTCAGCGGGCGCGGATGGCCCCCTGCTGACTGAGCGGCGGGACCTTCAGCCCCCGCCACTGTCAGGGCCCTGGGCTGGAACGCAGTGGAGTTGGGAGGGCCTGCGTTCCCCGACCCCGGCCAGCCCGCCTTGGGTAGCAGAACTGTGTGCTACAAACCTGTGCCGGCGCTCCCCCCGCCCGAGGGGCGCGCCGCAGGCTCGGGCCGGCCCTCCCCCCGCCCGAGGGGCGCGCCGCAGGCTCGGGCCGGCCCTCCCCCCCCCCGAGGGGCGCGCCGCAGGCTCGGGCCGGCCCTCCCCCGCCCGAGGGGCGCGCCGCAGGCTCGGGCCGGCCCTCCCCCGCCCGAGGGGCGCGCCGCAGGCTCGGGCCGGCACACCCCCGCCCGAGGGGCGCGCCGCAGGCTCGGGCCGGCACACCTTTCCCGCTAATTCCCCAGGGCCCGAAAGATGTGACTAAGGCCTGCCAGTGGGACCATAGCTCTCCATCGCCCCCTAGGGGCTTGGAGGACCGATTGAAACCTGTCACAAGTGGTGGAGAATCTGGGCAGGCGATCCCTATCCCTGCAGAAAGGGGTTAGTGCGAGGGGGCTTCTGAAGCTCCCCTACTGGAAAGATGGAGATGGAAAGGCTTATCAAGTTCCTGGCTGAGAGCCAGCAATAGCAGCAGCACCAACTCATACAGCAGCTGGGGGCCCACCAGCAGCAGTTGCTTCAAACCCTGGGAGTCCAGCACCATGAACAACAAACCCAATGCTTCCAGCAGCTTGCAACTCGGTGGCCGGGCCATGGTGGGGCTCAACTGGAGAGGGCAGCCTCCCCGACCCCTCCCGCCCCACCGATCCGTCTGGCCAAGATGGGGCCTGAGGATGACCCGAAGGCCTATCTGGTGACCTTTGAGCGGGTTGCCTCAGTGGCTGGTTGGGCACCTGACCAATGGGTGACCCTCCTCGCCCCATATCTGATGGGGCTGGCCCAGAAGGCTTACTGTGGGCTCCCAGATGATGAGGCCCGCATTTATGCTCAAGTGAAAACGACTATCTTGGATGCCTTCGACATTACCCCGGAGACTTTTCAGCAACGGTTTTGGGAAAAGGTCTACCCGCCGGGCGCCAGACCCCGGGCCGTGGCCCAGGAACTGAAGGACACAGGTACTCGATGGCTCCAACCCGAGCGTCGAACTGCAGCTGAGGTGACTGAACAGGTCATCCTCGAACAATTCGTGCACATCTTCCAGCCCCAGGGGAGGGCTTAGGTGTTGTGGCACTGGCCACAAAGTCTGAGCATGGCCATCGCACTTACGGAGGACTTTCTCGAGGCAGAGGCCCTGATAGGACCGGCCGCCTGCCCCCCAAACCCTGGACCCAATGCACAGAAACTTGAAAGGAGGGGCCCACTTCCCAAACCAACGCAGCCCACCATACCCAACGACCAGATGGTGGCAGGACCGAGTTTTCCTGACGCCCCAAACCCACACCACTCTCCGGCCCTGGACGCTTAACCTGACCACCGGGCCCCAGCCAACTCTGCAGCCCCACTGGTGCCCCCACGCAGCCGGCGCGCCCAGAGGTAGGACCTTGTTTCCGATGTGGCGAGTACAGTCATCTGCAACGGGACTGTCCTGCGATGGACTGCAACTTTGGCCTGGTGTGCACCGGGGAGCGACGGGCCCGTCCGCTCTCCGTGGCCAAACTGACAGCTCCCATGGAAGTTGCTGGGGTCCCCGTGGTGGGTCTAGTCGATTCGGGCTGTGGGCAGACCCTTGTCCACCAGGCGCTCTTCTCGGACACCAAGCGGACCATTGGGGAAGTACGGATTCAGTGCATCCATGGAGACGTAAAATCGTACCCCATGGTTCGGGTCCCCATCACGGTGAATGGAGCAACTCAGTTAATGAATGTGGCGGTGGCGTCATCCCTCGCCTATCCAGTGATCCTGGGCTGCGACTGGCCAGACTTCGCCGAGGTGCTCCAATCCCTACCCACCAAAGAGGCGTTCGAGGGAGCCCACCCTGAGACGAAGACAGGACCTGACTCGAGCTCCAACCCTGGAGCTGACCCAGGTCCCACCCCCGGGCAGGATGGCCTGGAAATGGCTGGTCCCCCTCCTGACCTGGTGGACTTTAGCTGGGATCAAATGCTCCGGTTTGCCTATGAGCAGCTGGCCCGGGTGGATGGTGAGGTCGTGGACGCGGCGCACCACCCAATGGCCCAGGTTTGAACTCAACCACGAGCGGCTCTACCGCCTTGACCGAGACCCCCAGACCCAAGAGGTCCGGACCCAACTCGCGGTCCCCCGGATGCATCGTCGGGCAGTCCTGAAGCTTGCACATGACATCCCAGCTGCCGGCCATTTAGGGCAGGAAAAAACTGTGGCCAGGGTCCTGGCCAGGTTCTTCTGGCCCGGCGTCCACCGTGAGGTGAAGGATTACTGTGCGTCATGCCCGGACTGCCAACATGCAGCCCCGGCAGGGGTACGGAAGGCCCCCCTGGTCCCGTTACCAGTCATAAGTGTACCATTTGAGCGGGTAGCAATGGACCTGGTCGGGCCTTTTCCAAAAAGTAAGGCAGGCCATCAATACATCCTCGTCCTGATGGACTACGCCACCCGCTTCCCCGAGGCCGTCCCCTTAAGAAGTATCACCACCTGCACTATCGCTGCGGAGCTCGTGAAGATCTTCGCAAGGGTGGGCCTCTCACGGGAGATACTCACTGATCAAGGGACCAACTTCACGTCTAAGCTGTTCTGTCAGGTATGTGCCCTATTGGGGATTAAGAAATTGCAGACCTCGGTCTACCATCCCCAGACTGACGGATTGGTCGAACGGTTTAACCGGACCCTGAAGGGAATATTGCGGCGTTTCCCCACCCAGGACCTCCACCAGTGGGACCAGCTGCTCCCTCCTTTACTACTGGCAATTCGAGAAGTCCCACAGGCGTCCACGAAGTTCTCCCCGTTCGAGCTCCTCTATGGGCGGCGATCCCGTGGGGTGTTGGACCTCTTGAGGGAGACTTGGGAACACAACTGTCCGCAACACAGGGTCTCTTGCAATACGTCTTACAACTGCAGGGGCGGCTGGCGTGGGCGGGCGAGCTCGCGAGAGAGAACTTAAACACAGCCCAAAGAGCCCAGGAGCAGCTGTCTTGCAGGAGCAGGATATGGGTCTCTGATTTTCTGCTGTGATTGAAGTTAGACCATCTTGGGAGCTGCTGTTTACTTGGCAAAGGCTCTCGGAGAGATAGCCAGAGCACACTGCCCCGCCCTGGGCGTGGGAGCCAGCCATGCCCGCTCTAAACCTGCTATAGACCCACTTACGCTGGGGGTGTTCTCCCAGCCAAACGTCCTATTTTTATGCTACACAGGGGCCGTGACCAGAGCAGCGCAGGTGATGGATTCTGACCCTGGACAGTCAAGTGGTGCAATCCCACCGTGATTTTTTTTCACAAAAGTGTCTTACAGCCGTGATTCTGCCCTTCCACCAAACAGCAAGCCAAAGCTTTTCCCTCCCCACGGAGTCTGAACAACCAGCTGGAAAACTGGGTGTGGGTTCAGGTCTACGTGTGCTGCCGGTGACTGGCAGAGGGCTGAACACAACATAGCCTCAGCCTTCCCATGGCTAAATGTGAGACCACATGCAGCCCTAATGACATCAGGGCTGCTCCCTGCAAATCAGGGAACATGGCTGTTGAAGTCAACAAGCATTTGTCCAAAATAAGGGATAAGTGCTACAGCAGGGGTTCTCAAACTGGGGGTCAGGACCCCTCAGGGTGTCACAAGGTTATTACATGGGGAGGTCGCGAGCTGTCAGCCTCCACCCGAAACCCCACTTTGCCTCTAGCATTTATAATGGTGTTAAATATGTAAAGAAGTGTTTTTAATTTAAAAGGGGGTCGCACACAGAGGCTTGCTATGTGAAAGGGGTCATAAGTACAAAAGTCTGAGAACCCCTGTGCTACAGCGACTGACTTAGAGGAAGAAGCTGAAAACAATGCAGGATGAGTGTCTATAATACAGAGAGCTCCAGACCAAGTTTCTTGACTCAACTGCACATTCTTAGTTACGTTAATAAAAACTGATCAGGTTTGTATGGAATAGAGGAGAACTTGGCTTCTGAGTGATGTGCTCCAATGAGATACAGAGCCATCAACTGGAAACAGCACAACGTCATCTAGTACAACCAGTGGCATGCCACCTATGTATTCTATGCATGCATTGCGTGCCACAGGACTAGCTGTGCTTGTGGGATGATTCTCTCTAGCCCCCGGAACACGCATGCAAGTGGTCACACCTTTCATGCCCGTGTAGAATTGCATTCCTTGCTGAAAAAGGTCACAGCTCGCCACTGAGTACGACACACTAAAATCAGGTGCTTTTTCAAATACAAAAGGCTGTGTTAGTGCAGTGTTAAAGTTGCACAGATAAGCACAAAGAAAGGTAGTGTCTTAGTGAAGACCCCAAGGGCAATATGAACTGTTGCAAATAATGTTACCCACAGGATTTGTAGCTTAATCCAGTAAACTCTGTATTTCGACAGAAATAATTCCCCTCTGAACAGCCTAGCTACCTTTATGTTGCTGGAAGGTTGGCTTATGCCTTACCTGGTTTATCACTGCCATCTTTTTGCATTTAACTTTTCTCACGTTTTTTAAAGACAATCCACAGCTATTCACTTCATCCTGTGTAAAATCGGATCCTCCCACAGATCTGCCTTAGGATAGGACTTTGGAGTCGCTGGGGAGAGTACTACACATAACTTCCTCAGGATGATCAGTTACAGCTGGCAGTAGACCTGGCCAAGTACATGGGCTGGGAACAAAGGAGCCACACTTACCAAGTATGTAGAACTCCTGTTAGAAGCCAGCCCCCTGTCACATCCCCCACTCCATCCCACCAATGTGTCTCTCACAGGAATAGTGATGGTCCCAGCCCCTCTGAGCACACAGCAGATGTTGGTCTTGTGCAGTGACTGTACTTTAACTTTTTTGTTGGCAGGAACCAAGGTCTCGGGCTTTTACAGAGTGCGTGCCGTCGACTACTGGAGCAAGCCAGGCCTCTTCTCCATTCCTGTGCAGTACATTGAAGCTCTTGCATGAGTGCAAAACTGCCCAACAATCAGAGAGAAATCTGCATCTGTCTTCAGCACATAGCAGAGTGGGGTTATGGTGCTGCAAACAACAACCCTATGATGAAATCCCAGCCTCACCAGTAAGGGAATTAGTGGGTTAGCCTACAACATTGCACTCCTGTTCTTGCTGCTAACCCTTTGGAGCCTGAAGACAAGTATCGTCCCAAACAGTGTTTAAAAGTGAAGAAGAAATAACTGGGCCTTGGCCTGGCCTCTTATATGCTGGTGGAACTCAAGTGGTTGCAATAGAGCTAGTCCGCCCGAATGCTGGGGGTAACAGGAGCCTGGTGTCAATGTATGGAGTCAGAGCCAATAGTTCATGCCCCTGGACCTGGAGGACAGTGTTCTCCTGTGAGGGGAGGTGCGGCTGGGTCTGAATTTCCTCACCGACTGTGCAGTACTGGTTGGATGTGGGATACTGGCCGGCTGTGCTCCTGCTGGGCTGAACACTGCCCAATGAGTGAACGCAACAGCCTCTTCTGCCCTCCTGGGGCTGGAGTTCTTCTCCCTGGCTCCCAGGGATTAGTACAGTCCCTTTCCCTGGAGGATTCTGGGACTTCAGTGCAGTCTGTTGTCCCTCTATAGCAGGGAGTACAATGTTGCTCACCCCTTTGTGCAGCAGCTTCCAGGCAGCCATTTGCTCACTCTTGGGCCCTTGCCTGCATGAGCAAAGTCCTTCTGCCTCAGAGGGCCGCGGATACCTTGCCCCTGCCCAGCAGGGCATCACCAGCACAGACCCTGGCCTCTTTCATTTTCCCTTTTGCTCAGAAGCCACCTTCAAGCCATCTTCCCTCACTGGATGTCCCCCCCACTGGTCTTCTCAGGCCCTGTCTCGGCCCCTTGCAGCAGGGAGCCCCATAGCGCCAGCTCAGACCTGGGTCCCTGGAGAGTATCCCCAGACAGCTGCTGTTCTCACTTCACCTTCCTTTGCACTGCACTTTTAAATCCTACTTCCCTCTTCCCAGCAGGCCTTGCTTCCTTCCAGTCACATGCTCATGCTGCTGACTACAACCCCCAGTGTTCCTTGCCTTAAACAAACCAAGGCCTTGTGACAGAAATCATGGGCCATGGCTATCCTCATGGCCAGCAAAATGTTTGTTAGAGAGGATCCAGTTAGAGGGTTTTATAAATTTATCAGATTTGGGCATTACATGCTTTTGAATGTGACAGATGGCTGGTAATGGACATGTTTTAACTAGAAAATGTACACTTGGAATGGTGTATTTTACAGCAGATTATAGCCTCACACAAAACAAAGGAGTTATGAATATTGAGTTCAGTAGAGCTGGGCAATAGTTGTCAGATTAAATTTTTTCACCAAAATACCAAAAATGGGTATCTGGGTCAAACAAAACATAGCATGAATTCTTGTCAAATTTGCCAGATTGTTTTGGTCAGAAAAGAAAACAAAAAACCGAACATATTTCAAAACAAAACATTTTGACTTGGATTCAAAACAACTTTGTTCTGAATTTTGCTTCAGTTTTATTTAAAAAGGTAAAAACTCCAACAAAACAAAGTGTAGTTTGACCTTGATCTGAAAGATTAACTTGGTGTGGCCCCCAAACTGAAAAATCTGCTACTTTGCACAGTTCTAGGTGAGACTTCAGTGCACATGCTAATGACTATTTTATAACTCAAAGTGCTTTGTGGGTTTAATCTGGCCCCTCATAATTGGAGCACTTTGTATTGTGTTTTCAAAGTACTTAGAGAGGGAAAGATCACTGCAGTGAAAAGAGCTAGACTATTTTACAATGGAGGAACAAGCCTCTGTTATGAACATATTCTCTGTGATGATATAAAATACCTCACCAGCATAACAAAGCATGCATACTTGAATTGCAATATGAAATCAGCTGTACAGTAAGTTGGAGGAAGCATTTGGCATTGTGGATTCAAGGGTGATTGGTCCACCTCCACATTTGAGTGTCAGGATTGTGTCACTATCATCAGCAATCCCCCCACCAGCACCCCCGGATATGTGTTTTGTATCGCTACTTCATTGATTATAGGCCTAGGTAACAACCACTAAGATGGAGTTAAGATGGTTGAGAGCAGAGGTCATGTACTCCTTGTATACGGTAGGTTGCAGGACCTCTACTAGCAGGGCAGACTCTTGTACAAGATATGGACTGGCTACAGCACTTCCACCATGGAGAGAGATACCAGAGATGTGTTCTCTTAAGTATACAATGCACTGCCAGGTCTGACTGTTCCCAGCTCAGGAAAGGTATGTTATACATGAGACCACCTAGTAGCTGAACATTATAATACCGTGTAAGCATTCCATCGCTGTAGGTCTCAGTAATTCAGAGGAAAATACGCTATAGGGATGTTATACTTGTTCCCATACAGATCATCAAAACCAGAAAAGACAGTTACCATTAAACTTAAAAGAAATCCAACAATGTTAATAGAAATGCATAGTTAAGGCACCTTAATTCTGCATCCTGAAGTGAGACCATGAGAGTGAGACCATGCCAAGGGGGCAACTCTTAGCCTTCAAAATAAATTATCTTATCAGGGGCTGCAAGCACTACACTACCTTAATCAAGGTAGGCATTTGCCATGGTTTCAGCTGAAGGAGAATTTAAGTTAAGAATAGGGAGGAGCTGACACTGAAAAAAACTAAAGTGTTGCTCAAGAGTTGCACAAGAGTTCAGTGAGTTAACTCCATGGGAAGCTAGAGGAGTCTGACAGGGCAAAATTAAAGTTGAGTGGTTGCCCTAACTATGCACTTCCATACCTTAAAATACTCCTGCCTCTTCCTTCTTGCCATACACCTCTGTGTGCATACAACCCAAATCCCTCCCCCTCCTGCACCTCTAGCTATACATACTTACCGCCGAATACCTCCCTCCTGCCTGTATGACCACTTGAGTAGCTCTGGAAGCTTTTGAAAAGGTACTTAATGATAAGTTGCCATTGTTTTCCATAACTGAAAGTTTGTCATGAAGAATGGCCCACATTCCAAATGGCCATTCATTGTTCTCAGCATGAGCAAAGCAGCATCTGCCTGGAGGGAGGTGGGGGGCCTCCTGTGCTGTGGCAAGTTGGCAAGTCCGTGACGATGAAATGGTAGCCACTTGGAAAGAGGGCAGCTCACTCCCATATCTCTCAGCCTCTGCTGACCAAGGAATAGAATTCTAGGAGCTTGACTGTAATCCACAGATGGAGTAGCTAGTACTTCTCAGACTACTCTACTTCAACGGGCAAGTGTCTTTCAAATCCTTAGCTAAATGCCACAGCAGGTGTATAATGCCATAGGCTGGTTCAGTGTTTATAGGAAGGCTGGCTTAGCCAGTGAATTCCATAGGGTGTTTTTTCTTTATAAGTTCTGTAATAATGAAACTATTATGACGTTCCCGTAAGGATCCATCACAGGCTCCCGCTCTTTGAAATTCTATCCTGAACTGTTACTCTAGTATTTCCTCCATCCTATACACTGCTAAGAGCTATAGTGAATTTCCCCTCCCCCAGTGCTTCCTGGCTTATAGACCTGGGGGATTCCAGGAATGGTGAGCCCTGAATGGGAGTTGCAGGTGCTTAGCAGCTCTGAAAGCTCAGGCTTGGGGTTACCATACTTCAAACATACTACTGTAGCTTTTGCTGCATGGAAAATTTCAGTCCAGGTGGGTAAAATGTAAAAGCACTGAAAACAGGCTACTAAAATGGGAAGTGTCCAGCAACCTTCACCATAGGCATTGCTACCCACTCTTCCTATAATGCTTTTTATAATGTAGGCTCCTGGGGAATTCCTCGGAATTCCATTCCAGGATGGTGGCACCCATATTCCTCCCTCCCCAGGGCCTCAGTGACTCACCATAAGAGCAGTGGGTGTGAGGTTCTTTGTGCACAGACAACTGCTGTGATTTCTAGGACATCCTGGTTTATTGTGAGGGGGGTATCAAAGACAGTAGAGAAGGATAAACAATGTTTGATTCTTGTAAAGGATGGGGATAAATTAAAAGACTAGAAAGGGATTTGGCTCCAGGATGTCAAATAACTGACCCATCCCATTGCACTCTGAAACGTGCCCACTAACAATAATGCATAGGCTCCCAGTCTCCCCCTTCCACAGGCTTAGATGGCTGGTGGAGCTGGATGTGAAGGGTGGGTGTCCCTTGTTGGGACACTGACAGCCCTTGCTTCTGGCTGCAATGGCCCCCTGGTGCCTCAAGTCCTGGCCCCTGGCATAGGGGGTCTGCAGGGCACAGCAGGCACTCAGTGCTCACCGGGTGCAGTCGAGTGTTGGGGCTCAGTTGTGGCCTGGGAGATGTAAGTAATGCCAATCACGGGACTAAACACTTTGTTCTCGCTCCCGGTCTGCTGAGGTAGTTCAGTGTTGGTGGGATTATTTATCTGCTTAGCAGATTTATTAATAAAGGGACTTGTGATAAATTGCAGTTGTTCCTCCAGTGCCCCTTGGGTCTCTTATTCTAATACCACTGGTGATAATTTTCCAGGTGCTGTAACTGTGTAGGAGACTGAACTCTTACCAACCACTGGGAGTCTAAGAAATTAATCCATACTCAATACAGCAATTGGGCCATACCCAGGTCCTAATTATGTATGAGCATTAAAGATCCCCGTTTTCCAGAAGGTGGTATATTGGTCCAAGGGTCTTCGCCAAAGGCTAAACTTCCTTTAGTTAAGACTTTAGCTTGTCTAATCAATTGAGATGGAGTCCTAAGTTGACACAACTCATCCCTGATACTATCTAAAAGGACAGAGAGGTGATTAGCAAGGTGTTAAATCATTCCACTGACTACTGAATTAGTCCAGCATGACCAGATGGACTGCGTACATTTATTCAGAACACGCGACAGTAGTTTACATACAGGTTACTAGTGTGTATCTAAATTGTTTTCCGGTCAGTGGTATCTATGCATTTCATACTCCAGTTTTCATACTGCCCATAGCTATAAACATGACCTTTACCAATCTTTCTCCCCTTCCTGACAATTGAAGACTCCCTTTGGAGGGCAGTGAGCAGACTGCTATCCTCAACTAGCATACGTCTATTACAGCTAAATATCAGAGGCAGTGCAGACTAGGGGTTTGGGGAGAACAAACCGCTTACCCTTTAAGGAGAGCTCACCACATTCCTGGTGCACTATCCACACTCAAGCTAGAAGAGCCTTTAACAGGAATTGGTATGCTATTTGCAACCAAACTTTTCCCCAATTGTTCCCAATTGCCAGCAAACTGAAAAGTCAGTCATTTGCCAAGCGCTAGGCAGTGCCAGTATTTTACCATGCACTTTGATTTAGCTGCAGTCTTATCCCAACTAATTACTAGATGCCCTTGCTAAAGGATTGCACAAGTCAGCATAATGTGGTGGTATATCAAGTCAGTGGGTTTAGCTTTCTTCACAGAAAACCACTAACATCTGAGGATCAGTCATGTCCCATGGAAAGGGAATTGTGTGACTGAGAAATGCCTTTTCAGGCCCCCCTTCACCCCCACCCCCATCTTCCTAAGAGGAACGGTCTACTTCCCATTACTTCTCTGACTCTCTGCACAGACAAAAGCAACTCCTTGGCACAAAACCTATTGTTCCCCAGATGATGAGACAGGAGGGTGGAGGAAGGTGGTAGGAAGAATTTTGATACCTACTGTTAGGACTAGTAGCCAGGAGCTTGGATCAAGCAGCTGCACAGGGCTTTGATGAGGCTGAGCTTGTTCAACCCTTAAGAGGAACCAGGGATTCATTATTCTGAGCTTTTAGGAAGCCAGCCTCTCGTGTGATCCTATATTGTGTTCTTAGTTTGAATTTGTTTGATGCCAGTTGTCTGACTAGAAATACCCAGCACAATGGGACCCCAACCCCGGTTGGGGCATTCAGCACTAATATTTACTAGCAGTAAATGTTCTACCATATTAACTTGGAATGAGAGGATCACACTATATCAATCTCACATCAGACTTCTTGGCCCATCAGGCTTTGTTACTTAAAAGTTAAAATAGGAGGGTAGGTTAAATGAGACAGGCAGTAGATAGCAAAATTCATGTTTAGAGGTTTCTTTAAAAACATCACATTAATGTTATTCCTTTGAAAATTGCAGTTGGGTTACAAAAAAAACAACATTTTAACATGTTTTTCAGGAAAAAAACATTGGTCCAAACTATTTGATTTTTAAGAGAATGACAACTTCAAGACCCAGAGATCTAGTTTCAGGTCTTAAAAATAGGATCACAGGTGTAATTCCTTAGCAGGCACCTGCAAAAGGAAGGAAAGGAAGAAAGAAAACTTTAGTTCATTTTTTTCCATTCCATGCAAATAAATGTGTGGAATCATCACAGTGTTCTGCTACATTTCTAATCCTCAGTTCAGCTACAGCTGCAGAAATTTGGGGGTACTCATAAAATAGAGTTCAGGGTTAGTGTCCAAAACTCTCACTTGCACTGTCTGGATCCTGCTCTGTGCATGTCTTTACCACATAATATGTTAGAGCAGTCCTTAGCCACAAAGGGCCATAACCTCAGCCTAGTATATCAATTTAGCACCAGACATCCTGCCCGGTAACCAGTGCCCCTTTCTCAGCCACAGCCAGCAATGAGCGTACGTAGCCAGAAGCCTCTGGGTCAGCTCTTTGTGTGAACCCGACTAACACTTCCCTGCTTTCTTGCTGTGTACCCACAGTTTGTTTCTGTTTGTTACTCGACTCACACCTGGGCAGCTTAACACTGTTACAAAGTTTGAACCTGCAGACTTTACCCAGGCAAAATTCCCGTTGACGTCAATAGTGTTTTGCCTGAGTAAGGACTGTAAGTCAAGACCAAGCCCAAAGATAGCTCCTTACTTTGTGACTGAATCAGTCCTGTCACTGTCAGTTAATGAAGCAATGCATGTTGGGACCTGTACTCTCAATGAAGCACCTATTTTTAAGAGGGAGCTGGTTGGTCCCCCTATATTTAGGTTATCTAACACTTTCCATTTTAAGAGATTCTTGCATCCTTCTGACTGGAAAGCTCTCACCCACTTCATTGTGTGCAGCAGACCTTTGAAAAGCAGGACAGGAATAACACTCTGGCTACTGAAGTACCTTGTCTTCAACCTATTCAGCTTTCTGGGGAGACAAACTGCTTGCCACCTTTCCCTCTCCTTTCCATTTTCAAGAAGAGTTTCAGACAGCAAGCCAGAATAACCCAACCCAATATTCTGGAGAGCCAGGTCTGCAGCACACACTGCGCTGGGAAGGGCCAAGACCTGCCAGAGCAGGACTTTGTGGGGCTGGGAGGATGGAAGTGCACAGAGCTGGGCTTCCTCCCCACTCAGCACTTTGCCTCAGTAGCCATGCACCACACATAGGTTAGTAAGTTCCACACCTCTGGTGGAGGGGGGTAACCAAGCCAGACTTCCCGACCAAGAAATCCCCCTGCCTCCAGCACATGGCATCGAAGGGCCAGTTCCCCCACCCCATGGGCACTGTGTGGGGCTAGAACTTCCCCAGCTCAAAGGACAGAGAACTAGGTGAGATTGCTCCCCAAGCACCCTCTAGATCCAGCACATGACTCATTAACACACCCAGAGAAACAGCCAGCTAATGCAGTTAGAAGCACAGCTCTAATTATAGCAGTCTGTGCTGAAGGTCCAGGCTTCAAACCCTGCTGGCGCCTCACGATGGGGAGAGGCTGTTAAGTACTGGAATCTGTTTCTACCTTTTTGCTTTGTACAGGCAGAGAGTCGCAGCTAACTTAGAAGGACTTTATTTAGGTGGCCAAGTCAAACACTTGAACGTTAGGAAATGCCAGACTTCCCGTTGCTCAGGCAACCTTAAATCTGTCCTTTTGTATGTGTCCACTAGGATGCTCTAATGACATGACATCCTGTTTTTCCACAGGATATCAGCTTCATTACTGCATAGGATGGGAATGAGGGGCAGATTTAAGTTTGCACAACCATAAATCTGGCATTTTTAACTTCTAAGTCTTTCACTTTGCAGCGACACTCTTACTTAATATTGCACACAAAAGTGCTGTCAAAAGAGTTGTTAATTAGGTTGCAATGACTTCGTTGTATTAGGAAATATGCGTCTGACTCTTACAGTAAGAGACTTTTAGTATTTTAGCGTACCTGTCTGCAGCACTGGCTGGAACTGGCCAGACATGCAAATCTCTTCCTGCTTCTGACGCACAATGCGCTGAATGGCTGGTGGGAGCCCACGAGGGTTGCGTGAGAAGATAAGGGAGTATCCATCATCACAAGTGCCATCCTCTTTCAGGCTGCGGCAGGCATAAGTAATGGCGTAGTTGTCATAATCGGTGTCAATCACCCAGTAGTTGTCCCCTGAAATGTTAGAACACCTCGTTAGTCATGGGCTGTAGTTAGCTACCTAGGTGAAGATGTCTGAGCACTGCAGGCCAGCGAACTCAAGCTTTACAAGAATCAGTGGTGGGAAGGCAAGTCAGTAAATTTCACAGTGTGTGCGCACATGTATGAGTGGAGTGAAAGGACTGGAACAGATTCCCAAGGGATGAAGGGTTCTACCACTCAGAGTCCTGACATCTGGATGGAATGTCTTTCTGTGAGAAACGCTCCCGTTCAGCCAGGAATCGAGCTGGATGCAGTCCACCCCCTTATTAGCTGTGGTACACAGGAGGTCAGACTAGATGATAATGATCCTTTCTGACCTTCAACTATAAAATCCCTTTTCAACTTCTACCTGGAATGGGAAGAATTTCAATGGTTTTCACCACCAAACTTTTTTCCTTGGCCCCTTTATGGACCTGCTCCACTGAAGTCTGTCCAAAACACCATTGGGAATAAAACTGGGGCTTAGGATATAGAAGATTCACGGAAGCCTCATTAAACTATCTTTTTGCACAGGACTATTCTTGGATCATGGGGTAATTGAAAGATAGCTTTGTTTGATGAAACACAGTTGAGCCTTTCTAATCTGCACACCAAATCATGCCAAACAAGTTTATTACAATAGTATATGTTGTAAGTTTTTTCCCTAGGTTTTCATTAACTTGGCTAGAGATCAAGTATTAAAAACAAAACTAATTGCCTAAGCAATGGGCTTTTTTGCAATTAGTATTTTTTTTTAATTATTTTGGTCCTGATTCTCCATGTTTAGAATCATAGAATCATAGAATATCAGGGTTGGAAGGGACCTCAGGAGATCATCTAGTCCAACCCCCTGCTCAAAAGCAGGACCCATCCCCAATTAAATCATCCCAGCCAGGGCTTTGTCAAGCCTGACCTTAAAAACGTCTAAGGAAGGAGATTCCACCACCTCCCTAGGCAACGCATTCCAGTGTTTCACCACCCTCCTAGTGAAAAAGTTTTTCCTAATATCCAACCTAAATCTCCCCCACTGCAACTTGAGACCATTACTCCTTGTCCTGTCCTCTTCCACCACTGAGAATAGTCTAGAACCATCCTCTCTGGAACTACCTCTCAGGTAGCTGAAAGCAGCTATCAAATCCCCCCTCATTCTTCTCTTCTGCAGACTAAACAATCCCAGTTCCCTCAGCCTCTCCTCATAACTCATGTGTTCCAGACCCCTAATCATTCTTGTTGCCCTTCGCTGGACTCTCTCCAATTTATCCACATCCTTCTTGTAGTGTGGGGCCCAAAACTGGACACAGTACTCTGGATGAGGCCTCACCAATGTCGAATAGAGGGGGACGATCACATCCCTCGATCTGCTCGCTATGCCCCTACTTATACATCCCAAAATGCCATTAGCCTTCTTGGCAACAAGGGCACACTGCTGGCTCATATCCAGCTTCTCGTCCACTGTCACCCCTAGGTCCTTTTCCGCAGAACTGCTGCCTAGCCATTCAGTCCCTAGTCTGTAGCTGTGCTTTGGGTTCTTCCGTCTTAAGTGCAGGACCCTGCACTTATCCTTATTGAACCTCATCAGATTTCTTTTGGCCCAATACTCCAATTTGTCTAGGTCCCTCTGTATCCTATCCCTGCCCTCCAGCGTATCTACCACTCCTCCCAGTTTAGTATCATCCTCAAATTTGCTGAGAGTGCAATCCACACCATCCTCCAGATCATTTATGAAGATATTGAACAAAACCGGCCCCAGGACCGACCCTTGGGGCACTCCACTTGACACCGGCTTCCAACTAGACATGAAGCCATTGATCACTACCCGTTGAGCCCGACAATCTAGCCAACTTTCTACCCACCTTATAGTGCATTCATCCAGGCCATACTTCCTTAACTTGCTGACAAGGATACTGTTTAGCATGCACAGAACTGATTTCAGTAGGAATTTTGTGCGAATAAGGAATGCAGAATTGAGCCCTTAATTGAAAACTCCTGAATCCAGTGGGCTATGCAACTGAAATTAGTGAGGTTCTTCCATATGTTATGGAGTCATTGGTTGATACTCTATAGTTAAGAGGTTGAATCCCCGCTATAATTGCAAAACTTACTTATGTATGGAAAGTATAGTGGAATTGATCTAGTATCTTCTCACATTACAGCATTCACTAATGACCCAGAAAAATTATGTATTTACTAGAACATCTGTTAGTTTAGCAATTCAAATTAAAAACAGCCCCTTTATGAAATTTAGCACACATTGTCAGACTTTGCCTCTAATCTGATTAACAGACCAAACCAGCCTCTTTCATTAATCCTACAAGAGGAGTTTAAATGGAGGCCAGGCACAAGATTTCAATGGGTTTGGATGAAATGGAGAGGTTGGTCAAGTTTTCCCATTAGTCGTATCTCAGCAGAAGCCGAATGATACAATGATCAATTCCAGAATTCCATGAAGAACTGCCCTCTCTCCAAATGACTGCCATCACCCATTGTTCTCCAGGGGATTGAAGGCACAACTGCCCTCAGTTTGTGGCCATTTTGAGAAGGGTGCTATTGTAATACCCTCAGTTCTACCAGCTGACAGTATAGAAAAGTCAAAGTGTTTTGTTTAAGTTAGGAACAGTAGCAAGATGCAGATACAGCCTGTGACACAAGTCTGCCTTTATCATAGAGCCTGAACAGCAAGAATTCTAGTCCAAGAATTTGCCCAAAAGTAATAAAAATTTATAAGACTGCTCCATTAAAACAAATTAGTCCCAGAAAGGATTTGGTTTCTCCTTCTATGGATTAGGCCAGCTCCTGGAATTTTCTGTGCAATTCCACTGCAGGTCCACTAACTACTGAAGTGGCAGCAGTGATTCTGTAATTAGGATGAGTTGAGTTTTGCACTTGAAGTGGAGTTTCAGCATAGAAGAAGAAGTTATATCTTCCCCTAAATTATAGCACTTGGCTGAGCACAGAATTTTCTGGAAATTTCCCCATTAAAATGGGCCCTTTAAGAAATTTAGAATCCAGTGTCAGACTTTTTTGCCACTAATAATCGTAGACTAGCCCATTTTAAAAAAAATTTCAGTTAAAACATACTGGAATCTTGAGTATATAGAGTTATATTTATTGTTTTTAGGTTCCATAGTAATTTTTTTCTGTTCTCAGTTAAAGTTTCTCCTAAAGCAGAGACTGAAGGGAACAATGGTAGGCACAGAGAATTCAGTGAAGAACGTGCCCTCTGTCAAAATGGCTGCCATCTCCTCAGATATGGTTTGCAGTTTTCCATTGAAAGGAATTTGCTGGAAAAATTTGGTTCCTGCCAAATTGAAGTTTCCTATGGAAAAAGTTAGATTTTGCCAGAGTTTTGCAGTTTTCTAGTGGAAAATCAAAACATTTTGTTCTTGGTTGATTTGAGCTGAGTACAAACTTTTCCGTTTGTTGAACCAAACAGTAATATTGGTGTCGAATCATCTTGACGCTATGGCGTATCTGCGTAAAGTGCGGTGGTGCCTCATGGGAGTTGTTCTTAGAGTGATTCATGCCCCCCATTCCCTGTGGGCTGGGGCTCACTGACTAATTGCGTCTCCCATGATGTACCAAGATCTCTCCTATGACCATGTCACGTGATGCTCCATTGGGGTCAAGGCATCAAGGAAGATGTAGTTCAGTCAGGGAGCAATGAGAGTATGAGTCATCCAAAGGACAACTTCCAGGAGGCAATGTGACAACTTAGCTTAATGTTGAACTTGTTCAGAACCAAATGTAACATTTTAATATTTCCATATTGCAATTTCAGAACTTCACATTCTGCAAGACATTCTAACACTTTGGTTTTTCACTCTACTAGGCACAAAAACCAAATGCAAAATATCAATTTCCTGTGCGGTCGAAATTCTAAATTGTGCTCAGCTCTGCTTGTTAATGAGACAGCATCTCTTACAGAACAGGGGACACCATCAGGCAGCTATTGCTTCACTCATGTGGAGAACAATGGGAAAGGGTGACCATTCTGAAATGGGCAATTTGACAGATTTTGCAGTGATGACAAGTGGCAAATATTGTGATTAATCCTAAAAAAAAAAAATTTTCTACAAAAGGTACCTGTTGCACCAGAGCAACTCCACGGGTGCATCAGGGGCAGGGAAGGGAAATTAGAGTGTGTGTATAGGATAACAGAGAGTGGCGTGCAAGAGGTAACATTTTCAATTTAAAAAGCAAGGAGATTCCCAGATGAGCAACATAAAAATGTAGTTAAGGTTTAGTACTTATTATCAGTCTAGGGAAACTGCATTGCTGGGCTGTTATAATCTCCAAACCAAGTGTTATCAGCCCACAAAGTTAACACTCAAGAAAAAAATCTGAACACTTTTGGGTATGGAAGTGCAAATTTAGGGCGCCCAAGCAACCTTATCCCTGCCCGGTCATGACACCGTGAGGAGGAAATAATGAAGAGGTGTAAATTATCTAGAAAAAATAATCAGTTTAATCTGGGCCCACAACGACAGTTAAGGCAAAATAAGTTTGGTATGGTGTCACTACAGCACAGGAGCATTTTTGCTGAAGGAAAAACTTTCAGTTATGGAGCGTAACAGGGAAAAAGGGACAATTAATCCTAGCAGAAAAGAAAAGAAAAAAGAAAAGAAACGTAACGTAACCTAAGTAAGAAATTAAGGGAGCTTTAACTCTATGGGAAGTTTGAAGGGTCTGTTGGTAGAGTGCAGGGCGTCTGGCTGCCCGTGCAGTACAGTTATGGAAATACACGTCTGGATTTCTTAACAACTCAACCTTATCTGAATTTCCTAAGTCGATAACACTTGGTCTTGGGATAATTACAATATCCCTGCAATTTAGTTTAACCTAAGTTAGTGATATGTCCTCTCGCCTTAACTCCATTTCATCCTGGGGTGTGTGTCTGGGAATATATCACAGGTAGACCAGCTGTAATGACTATATTAATGTTGCCTAACACTGTCTAGGTTTTGAGTTTTTCTAAAATGTTGCCCCTGTTTTTACAGCTTTGTTCTTCCATCCAGGATGTTTTGATGTAATTTATTTACCGGTGCACTAGACAGATATTCCTTCAGCACTCACTAATGGGGAATCCTGTCCAGCCACCACAGCTGCAGAGAGTCCTCTGGCAGGGGAAGGGACATGGGAGGTGCATGCAGGAATTAGGCAGGTGTATACACCTGGCTGGCACACAAAGTTCCTGGGGAGTGGGGCTCAATCCCGAGGGCAGCTAAGGGACAACCATACAATTTTCCTCCTGTCACCACCCACCCAGCCACTTTGGCCTCCTGCCAGTATGAGAATATGGGGGTAAGTGTCAAATCCCTCCCCCAGTGCACAGCCCAAGTTATCAGGCTGTGCGTGGGGAAGGCCTGCAGAGGGTAACAGGAGCAAGCACACCTCCAATTCCTGAAAAACATCATTTCCCAAGTCCAGACAGCCCAGAACTGTATTGCTACAGCTTTGTGCTGTGAACCACCTTTCTGAAATAGATTAGTAATAGTTTGGTCCTTAAGGGAGTTTCTGGCACGTCTCTTTTTGGGAGGTAGAGAGCTCTCTTTTTCTTGGAGTAGGCTTTCTCATCATGTTTTGGGGACGAGGGGTTGGTTATGGTAGAGAAGCACTGTGAAGCAAGGATTTGCAGTATTCTCCAAAGATCAGCCTCTGGAGTTGTCTCCCAAAGCAGATTCCACAGCCAGATTCCCCCCGGTCAACAATGCTTTGTCCCCAGCTCTCACGCACTTCACTCTAACCTGTGTGACCTGCAATGTCCCACATGAGTGCAACGGTCTTGGCAGCTCATCCACTGAAACACGTAGGCCTCGACACCAACGAGCTACAAACCAACACAGCTAACCAAAGGTGATGAAATTCACTCACCTCCACTGGATAAGTAGCTTGCCAGACCTTGGTAACTCATGTACATCTTTGCTGGAGTGGTGGGGTCTGGGACTGTGTACTGAGCAGCCATATCAGCACAGATCACCCAGAATCTGAAACAGGAGCAGAGATACTGAGGATGGGAATCTACAGTGTGTATGTTTCAATGCACAAAATAACAGCCCTGTTCAGGACTCGTACAGGTACCTGACTTAATTCTGACAGACTTAGTAGGGCCATGGGCACTGTTCCCATTTCAGAATAGTTCATCATTAAGTAAAAGCCACTCCACGTCCTAGCACAGTGATCCTTTCCCAATCGCGATGCAGGAACGAGTCGTGGGCTGCACAGATGCAAGTGCAGAGAGATGATGCATCTGCTACCCACCTCCACACCACATAGTAAATCGTGTGCATCCAGAAATGGCAGGAAATGCATTCGGTGTATTGGTGTATGGCTCAGACAAAATTAGACTCCTACTGTGCTACATGCCGCTGAGAAAATAGCAGTAAGAGTCGCTGCTCAAAGAGCATAACTTCTTCCTATAGAGGATTCAAGCAGGCAGAGAACAAGGGTGAATGGCAATATAAATACAGGGCATGGTATAGGCTGCAGGCAGCTCTTACAGGCCCTCGATCATTCAAAGGTATATCACTAGATGGTTGGTTTCAGCTGAGCATCATAAGTAGTGTCTCTCAAGGAGGAATTTGAGGGTGGGGAGGGTAGCAGCCTTGTGGACTAGTTTAAGACAGGAATTCCCTATATAAGGAGAGCCATGAAAACAATTCCAGTGGGCTATAGGAGGAATGGATTACTGGAGAGTGAAGAATGGTGTGGCTGGCAGAGTGGGCACCAGAGATGTGATCTCATAGAGAGGAGCATTGAAAATGACCAGAAGCTGCATTTCTTCTCTGGCTCCCCATTTTCCACACTGGGGGGAGATTTGGCCAGCGGGAGTGCTCTTGTCCACTACACCTCGCAGAGCCTGGCGGGAGCAGGCTGTTGCGATAGTCATAGAATCTCAGGGTTGGATGGAACCTCAGGAGGTCATCTAATCCAACCCCCTGCTCAAAGTCGGGGGAGGCAACTGGACACTCAGATTCTGCAAGTGAGAGGGAACAGCAGCAGGATGTGGCGTACGGGAGGAGGAGCTCGGAGGCCTGAGCAGTGCAGGAGGAGCAAGTCATGGGTAGCACATTCGTCTGGGGCTAACTCAGCATGCAGAGACCAGCTGCAAGTCACAGCAGCCTCTAGGGAGGTCTGGCCTTCCTGGGGAAAAGGTAGTCTAGCGTAGTCCTTTGATGCCAGGCAGGGCCATACGACAGGGTTCACAATGAGTGGAGATGTGTCACTTGTACCCACCCCCTGCAACCTTTGCAGAGGCCCTTCCCCCAGGTGTCACCTCAGCCCTGACAATCAACAAGGTGAGACGGAACAGATATGTCCCTGCCAGGACAGACCCCTGGGCAGATGCCAAAGCTTTCATCCCACCATATCACTCCTCTCGGTTGTCCTTCACATGGTCTGTGTGGTTACCACAGGATGTCCAAGTGGGCAGTGGAGGCTGACCAGGGCCAAGAACGGGGACAGTAGTGGTCAGATGGGGAAAGCAGGGTAAGGAACTTGCAAGAGCCAAGGGACTGGACAGCCAGGGCCACAGAGCGGGTTCCAAGTCACATTCCCTGCAGTTCAGACCCAGGGCAGATACCTTCACTTCACACTCGCCTCCCCCCGCCCCATACACATTCTGAGCAGACAAGGTGTTGGGGAGGGTAACCGTCCTCTGCCAGCTACAACAGTTTGCATCCTCCCTACTAAATGCTCTCCCCGGTTTTCCTTTCTGCTGTGCACCCATCCTTTTGTTAGTGGAGGTGCCACCTCAGAAGGGAGTAGGTTTTACTGCTCATTTGGGCAGGAATTAATGGCCACCATGCAAATGGCTGACTTGCACTAGCTTTTCCCCTGGTTTGCGACCATGAACCCCCTGACTAAACTGTCCAGTGTCTGAGCATAGGCGGGGAGAATTTGCTGCACCCTCCCTCTGGGATAGGAGTTCTCTGATCCTAGTCCCTCGTCCCAAAGCTGGATTTACACTGGGATGAAGTTGCATGCTCCAAGCCTACTGAATACAAGGAGTATAACTTCAGCCATGAAGCAGATACCTTCATGGCAACAGATGATTTCCTGGTTTTCTTGGGAGGCTACCCAAAATCGACAACCCTGAATAGCTGAATGTCTTCCTTCCCACATGCATTACCTACTACTTGTCTACTGAACTTCACCTGGCCTTTTTCTCAAACTGCCTGGAGTGCTGCCCATTTGTCTCTCTTGACAAACCTAAGGTTTGTATCAGTGAGTTTTACCACCTCAGTGCACCCATCTTCCATATTGTTAGCTAATGTTGAACAGAACTGGAGCTAGTATATAGAAGGTCTTGCGGGGGTTTCTTTCTACACTGAGAAAGCTGTTTATTTCTCCTCAGTTTAGTCTCTCAACCAAGCTGTAATCCCTTACAGTAGCCATGGGTGACGGGTAAAAATCTTAGATTTGTTTCCATCTGTCTATCCAGTGCCCGCCCATATTATCTGAGGGCTTTTTGAGTCTTCCACAGAAGACGAACCAATGTCAGGTGGAAAAATCCACTAACATAAAACCCACTTGGTTCCTTCAACCACCAAATCTTTCAGGTAAATCTAACCAATTAGAAGCAGTTTGCCTTTCCAAAAGCTACATTGATTTATTTGACTTTACCCTCAGTGGAATGCTTTGCCACTCTACATTTAATGATTTTCTTAGCCATGGTTCTTTGTAAAGAAGCTATGCCTGAGGTATAATTCCTAGGACCTCCATTTGAATAAACAACTGAACGTTGTCAAACCTTGAATATAGTACTTGTTTTTAGGGTTGTTTTTTTTTGTTGTTGTTGTTAATAGCGCAGCTCTTTTTTTCTTTAGTTTCCTTAAAACTCAGAAACTCCATCTGGGCCTATTGACTTGTTACCATTATTGAACACATAGCTTTTCAAGTCCTGGGCCTCTGAACACAGACTGTCAGATACATGGTGATTGTGTGATGGCACAAAAGAGACCAGGCTGGCTTTGAACTCATCATCACTGGTGGCCTAAATAGAAAATAAAGCCAGGACCCTAGAAGCAGAAGGTTTGATGTTTTAACATACTGAGCTTTATTAGATTTTCCTCCTTGAACAGGGTAACCAGTTCATGTCATGTACCTCAGATACGTTCCCAGTCACAAGGCAGACTAGTGCATTCGATCAGGCACACGAGTGGAGTGTTCGCCAAGCACTTACCCAAAGAGCTTCACTCTGCCTTTGGAAGATGCAATCATTGTGCCATCTTCCTCAATGGTGTATTCAGCAGAGATGTTATCCTGAAGGAAGAGGCCTTCTGGGTCCTTCTTTGCTAGGGCATACCATTTCCCTGCATACTGAAATTAAAGGAAAATATCCCAATTAATGAAGATCAGGCATCTGTAACCACCCGTACTGCAGCAGGCTGGTGGCCAGAAAGCTAGAAAGGTGCTATAAAAACCAGGGAAAAGCCTGTGTGTGCATTTCTTAGGTGCTTGGAAGAACGGTTCTGCTGTTCATTTTCACCTTTGACCTTGTGACAGGCGCTGGTAACCGTGGATGCTGAAGGCCCAGTCATCTACAGTGCAGGTAGCAGCAGCGTAAGCTTCCCTACATTGCCCTGCTTACATGTCTCAGCCGTGTCCCAAACAAAGCATGGCTGTAAATCAAACAGTAGCACATCCTCTGTTCCCTTTCAGTCCTTGGCCTCTTTGCAACAAGTGACCCAGTTAGAGCAAATTGCATGAAGGTTTTAGGGACCACTTTGCTATTCATAAATTGATGGGAAATTCCATCTCTTTTCACAGTTTCACTAAATAACCAAAAGATTGTGACATGTGTCACTACTGAAAGAGACTGAATTTGATAGTTTGCTGGAAGCCCTCACGCTTGTTAAAGTTCCTATGCAGAGAGACAAAAAACATTAAGCTTACTCATTAGAAACTGAGGAAAGGAGGCCAGTTTGGTGGTGGTGGTGGTGTGTATATATTTGATTGAGCAAGAAGAAAATGCCCAGGAAAAGCATCACTGAAGACCAAGTATGGTATGTGTTGAAAACGAAAGGGGATCAATGGAAGCTACTCCAGCAGGGTCAGATCCACAAAGAGTTAGCCACAGAGGACTAACAGGAGTAATGCACAAAGATGAACACAAACAGAAGGGAAACATCTGCCTACACTGTAAAGTCTTGCACCCCTGCTCTGGCACTCATGAAAATTGGGACATTTAGGGGGCATTTGTGTCTGTAAAAGGAATGTATGGAGTTAAGAGGCCAGGTGATCTAGAACGTCACATGCTGTTAGAGACTGAAATGGAGCCTGTAACTCAGGAACAGATACATCAGGGGGAGTCTCAGCCTTTAGTCAGAGCACGAGTTCTCCCCAAGCCCCCCAGAGCTGATGCATATGGACACATATGAGTATTTCCATTGCTTCTCACAGCCCAACCCAAGGTGGGGGGGGTCTAGCAGTGAAGTGGGGAGGGAACAAGTCAGCCGTACTTGACCCTTCTGTGGGCCACTAAAGGCCCCTTCTGGAAGAGGTTCTTCCTTAGGAGAGCTGCAAAGTGGTTTTAGCATGGGGGGAGGGTGGATTAGCGGGGTTGTTTGATCCTGCCTTAATCCTTCGCTGTCCTAGGGATCCAAAATGTCATCAATTCAGATTAGTGACGGAAATGGAGCCCCATACAAACTGGAGCAGAGCAGGAACGTTATGATCAAATGTAATAGTCTACAGCCTGGGGTACTTCTGTGACCCCCGGTGATTGTAGTATCTCAGCATTTGCAATTGTATTCATTCTCTCACCACTCCTAGGAGGTAGATTTGTCGGGGGATCAGGAGAGCCAGAACCAGGCTGGGAAGGAAGGTCCCAGCAGTTCCAGCCCCGGTCCTGCGCTCACCTCTGCCCTCGCTCCAGTTCTGTGACCCCCCCCCAGCTATTATCCCCATTTTACAGATAGGGAAATGAGGCACAGAGGCCCAAGGTCACATAGGAAGTCTGTGGCAGAGCAGGGAAATTGCATCCTCCACCTCCAAAGTCCCAGGCTGGTGCCCTGGCCACATCCAAACACAGATTCTGTTTGTTTCTGTCCCAATGGATGTTATCTAGAGGCGGTCCTATTTGCTACCGGAAAAGGAGTACTTGTGGCACCTTAGAGACTAACCAATCGGATGCATCCGATGAAGTGAGCTGTAGCTCACGAAAGCTTATGCTCAAATAAATTGGTTAGTCTCTAAGGTGCCTAAAGTACTCCTTTTCTTTTTGCGAATACGGACTAACACGGCTGTTACTCTGAAACCTATTTGCTACCATAATTCAACCAGAGTCTCAGAATCTCTCATGAGTATCAGATTGATGTCTGATGTCAATGGGGCTGCTCTAAAGACCAATTTATCTCCCTTTGATTCGCTGTGCGGCAGCTCCAGCTCCCAAGGTCCATTCCTCAGTGAGGATTTGCAGCTCACTAGTGTAGTCTAGATTCAAAGGAAGCAAATCTGCCATACCGCTAACGTGGGGGAAATGACTGTCCTGTGTATTTAGAGTCAGGATGCGCCATTAATGGCAGCACATTGGGAGTGGGAGCTTTTGGACCTCCAGCAATTGAACAGCTGTTACTAGGTCAAACAAGTTTCAGAGTAGCAGCCGTGTTAGTCTGTATTCGCAAAAAGAAAAGGAGGACTTGTGGCACCTTAGAGACTAACCAATTTATTTGAGCATAAGCTTTCGTGAAGTGAGCTGTACCTCAAGAAAGCTTATGCTCAAATAAATTGGTTAGTCTCTAAGGTGCCACAAGTCCTCCTTTTCTTTTTAGGTCAAACAAATTTCCTTATGTGAGAAAATTAACCAAGGCAATGGGGGTGAATCTGGTGAATTAACAGCAAACTATGGAAACAGTGTTGGAAAGAATATATTTTACCTTTAAAGCGAAGAGGTTAATTTCCCAGCTCATGTTGCATTGAATTAGTACATTATGCACATTAAAAACGTGATGTAAATTGTGCAGCTTCTACTGCCACACTGTGAACAGTAGATGAAGCTGTGATAATTACCCTCTTTGGATCGAAGTTGTCTTTCACAGAGAAAGAATCCACTGTACAGCTTTGAGCCAGGCAGTGTTCAATACTAGAGAGGAGTGTTGCCAGGAAGACATACTGTGCATAGGTCATTCTGGAAGACAAAAGCAAACATGAAAAGTTTCATACAGATGCAGATTCACAAATCTGAAGAAGGTTTTTGATCGAAGGCCAAAAAATAATCTAGATAGCATCTGAAATATACCAACTTCTGCGGGAGCATAGTCAATGGTCCTCTTTTAATGTAAACGATTGTGTGGTTTGTACCTTTGTGTAATTAATGGTGCGACCCACCACATTCTTGTCAATGGCATTTGGGCTGGGGAAGAGGGCATCAATCTCATTTTTATCAGCAAATCGTGAGTTTTCTACCTGCATTAAGATATTCACTAAGATGGAAACAATGGTAGTTATTAAACGTAAGGTCAAGTTTAAAGTAAAATGCCTGTTTCTGCATGCAACAATTGGGATACCTAGTGCTATAAATACCGATTACACGCTTCACATTTTTAAACTTGTTTCCTGTCATGTTACTCTAAGTACAATATTGAATAAATCCTTCTTTAAGAAACCTGGCCAAGTTAAAATGCCTAATACAAGTCTGATTAGCACATCACTACACCTACAATAATTTTTGGTTTGCTAAATTAGTATTTTGCTTGTCACAAATCCTGGCATTTGTGCCAGCTCTATTTTATTGCTATGAATCTAGCTGGAAAATGGAGCGAGTAACTCACATTTTCTATTTTTCCATTAATATTTTGTTCTGATTAACGTGTTCCAGTGAGCTCTTAGTGAAACCTCATTTTTCAGAATTAAATTGTTTTTACATATTTAGGACCATCGATCCCTGGGACACCTCTATGTCCAACAGGGTTATTACCTTTCACATGAGAGTTCTCACAACCTAACCAGATGTTCTCTAATGGCTTATTAAAACATGAAATGAATTTAACTTTTATACTAATCCCTTTTATAGTCTCACCACCTCACATCTGAGAGACAATATTCAGATGCTGGATGACTGACCTGCCTGTAGAATGTTACCACAATTTTGCCGAGTAATCCCCAGCTGTATTATCTGCTTAGCGTATCAGAATTCATCCACATTAAACTTAAATGCTTACAGGGGGATAAAAGTCTTTCGTGATTATCCTTTTATTATGATTAATTATTACTATTACGACAACTTTTTCCACGATATCCAACAGTGAGTCATTTAGATCTTTGAAACTTCATAATCTTATCCCTGCAGAGCCTGAGCTACCATCCAGATTGTCCCAAAGACATGCTCAGTTAACTATTTTCCAACTCAAGTTACACCTAGACTAACATATCAGCAAATGCAACTTGCAGTTTTCTGAGGAATATTTCACGTAAGATGCCAAGTACAGTAGGCTGAAAGACGTGGCAGGAGAAGCTGTTTCCTGAGATGCTAACTTGCTTCTTTTCTTTTGCTCACGAAAGCTTGTGCTCAAAATAAATTGGTTAGTTTCTAAGGTGCCACTAGTACTCCTTTTTTTTTTTTTTTTTTTTTTTTTTTGCTTCTTTATTGAGAGACACCTACCTGCTGGGGTATTATAGCTGCAGCCCTCCAAGTCAGTCCGTTTCTCAGTGGTCAGCTGAAGAGTGTTGTGTGAACTGCCCTCTGGCTGCCCTTAAATAATGAATTTGCAAAGTCACTAATTGGTTATTTTCGCTGGTGTGCCTGAATAAGACCCTTAATCTTGGCTAAGCCATTATGTAAAAACCAAGTGTAATCCTCATAGTGGTGTGTCTGCCTGCTTCACTAATACAAACACAGCTTTTGCATAATGGAAAAAGAAGGCCAGAGGGCTAATAGGTCTGGTGAAGCAAGAGTAAGGACACCTCTGTCACATTCCACTCTGCTTGCCTCTTTAACATGTGTTGGGGGAAAACAGGGACAGTTAATCAAAAACTCATGAATCAGCAGACATGCACATGGACCCTCTTCAAGTCACTCACTCACCTGTGGTGAATATAATATCATTAATTTTCCAATAGATGTGATGTGTCAGCGGCTAAGACACAAAACAATTAGTATAAAAATGAGGACTTTATCTCAGGAGGGTCATCCCAAACACACTATTCCCAGGTTGTCATACCAAGACCCCAGTGCATTTGCAATGGAGCCAATTTCAAGTCTCTTTTCGCCTCACTCGGGGTACCTATTAAAACCTTTCACCTGTTGGTGCTTCACAGCTACTCAAAGTAGGATGAAGTCAGAAGATGCTTGAAAAAAAGGTTGTATCCGCCTTAGCCTTAGTCTCTCTTTTAGCTTCTTGCAATTCCCACCTGAGCATCATGGGGGGACCTGCTGCTTCCCCTAGGCGGCTGCTGATTTCAGGTGGAGGATGTTACACCCTTCTATGGATCAGTGCTGATGTGGGCCTCTCCGCAGTTTCATGGGCTGCTGCAGAGATGAGCTTTTCAGGGTTTCGGAACTGTGGGGGAGGGAGCTTTGGCTTTACTAATTTCTTAGGGGAGCCTAGAGCAATGGACAGGCGCCCCTTTATGTACTGAAGTAAAGAGAACAAGACTGTGGCTCCTCCCTATCTGTACATTGCAACTATGGATGTCTGGCCTCAAGGTACTGCACAATTACACGGGGGGTACAACTGCAGCCCTTGCTTCTTTGAGCACAAAGGTTGCTCTCTTCTCGCACCCTCGCTGCTGCAGCCACCGCAGAGGCGCCAGGGAAGACACGGGTGCAGCCTTCCCAGCCAGCGGAGCGACGACTATAGAGACGAGGGCACAGAATACATCCTAAGCCATGATTCAGTCAGCTGCATGTGGAGGCATTCTGCTGTGCCTTACTGCAGGCTAACCCATCCCTGAGCGCTCCTTGGAGAAAAGGAAAATGCCTCTGCAGTCTTTGCCCTCTGTTTCCACAGAGCTCTGCGTGCACTGGTAACAAGCAGCTTGCGAGAGATGCTGGCACTTAAACACGGTTAGAGAGTTTGGGACAGTACAAAGGCTCCCAGAGCTCCACAAAGGCCAGCAGGAGGAATGCTTTCTTCAACCTCTTAGAGTCCCTTAGTGCTACAGTCCTGCCTCCCCTCTGTAGCCTTTAGGGGGGCTTTTGCCCATGGGGCACCACAAATGAGTAGCCCGTGGAGCCGGGGTGCATAGATACAAATTGTGCCCAGCTGCTCTGTAAAATTCCTGTTCCTGTAACACCATCTCCATTGGGATTGAACCAGAGACCAGGCATATGCTGCTCCTTCACTGGGGCATGTTTTTCAGGGGGCAAGGTGCTCTAACGGAAAATGCATTAGACGAGAAGTCAGGAGTTCTGGCTCCGACACAGATGTTCTAGGTAACCTTGGGCAAGCTCCTTCAGTTCCATGCCTCTATTTCCCTTCTTGCCCTTTGTAATCGCTGTTGGGCAGGGCTTACCTTACTGTTTGTTCAGTGCGTCCCACAGCGAGCACCCCCGCTCCCACCTTATTCGGGACCTTAAAAGCTTCACTTTAATTCGAGCACTGTTCTAAATATTTGCCTGTTTTCTAGAAAGAGAACAAATGGTTGTTCTCGGAGCTAATTCTTCAGCCATTACATTTAGGTTCACTGTGAGTACCGGTCTTGGCGCTCAGCAGTGACCCTGGAGAGACCACACACAGCTACTTCTTCCACGCCAGACAGTGTCAAGATAACAAGTTCCGTTAATTCAAGCACAAGGCATTATCTAAGACACCATGAACAAATCCCTGCTCCCAGGAATTTGGTCAACTTCCTGGGGATGTGAAACATTTATATGTTGTGGAAAGGAAATGTTTAGTTAATAAGTGCCCATATATATATATATATGGCAGTTAACTGTTCTTTGCAACACAAAGGTATTATGTAACCAGAATGTTACTTGGCCGTAAAAGGATGGGTACCTGAAACAAATGCACAACCCAATAATTATGTTTTCTTCTAATAGAAATAAAGAAGCTATTTAAGGACAAGTAAGTCTGAGATTATTTTCTGCAAATTATAAGCATTTGTAAAAAATGTACCACTTAGGCTGTGGTTTCCAATCGAACCGATTAATGTAGGGCCCTGCCAGACACTGGTGACACGTGCCGCTATACTTATGTGCCATGTAATCCCATTGGGTTTATAGATATGCTACTAATAGCTAATCACAACACAAGCTTTTGGTCTGTTGCAGTAACATCTGTCACTACACTGGGTACAGGTTGCAGCCAGGACATGTGTTCTGTTGGTATAGTGTCTTCCAACCGCATCAAGGTGGTCCAGAAAAAGAAAGGAATCCAGAAAAGTGTCGATCGTTAAACGTTTCTAATTCACCAATGCGCCGACCAGTGCTGTCCAGTTAAATCTTGAACAGGATCAGTACAAAAGAGACCTGGCAAAAGCGTTATCTGCAAAAGAAGCTGAATGAAGGACGTGACTCCAGATCCCAGAGCCTGTGGGGCCGGGGGAGACGGGGCAAATGTAGACCCCCCCGTCCCACATATGTCTTTATCAGAACAAGTGATAGATAAACTGCTCTAGGATTTACTGGGATTGTTCTGCTTGCTCAGATTTAGCAACATGTCCCTCAGCAGTGGAGGGCACAGTACGGAGTCCCTAAATTGTCTCCTCTGCCAGGAAGTGAACCCCCACCTCCAACCTCCACCCCCCCTCCCCCACCACCCCCGGCGAGCCATCAGGTTTGTTCGCACGGCTATGTGAGAAGCATTGTGAATATATATTTATTCTAAATATAGAAGCATTGTGACTTGCCCTTGACAAATATGGTGGCGGTTATTGTACATTAGGATGAGAGGATTTCTTGCCTCAGCTTTAGCTTAGCTAGTTTTTCACGTTTGGTTTCTTAGGTCTTCAGATGAAGCGCATCTAGTTCACTGCCCTGGCACTTTGAAGGAGACGTTTAAAACATTACAATTTTAATTATGTGACCTGAAATGCTTCTCCGTCCCCAATAAATGAATGTAGTTCTTGGTAGTGACCTGAGTGACAGTGCTGAAAGCTAAATCATGGTGGTTGCCGGAAGACCAGATATGGCTTCATTAGAGGAAGTATTTTCTTAGTTTCTTAGTTGTAACCTACCAAGGTGTCCTTCTACAGAGACAGTGTCTCTATCTAACCCATTCAACAAAAAGGGTAACAAAAATGATTGGGGGGGGGGGGTGGCTAAGCTAGGATGACCGGATTAAACGGACAGAATATCGGGATAGATGGGGGAAGCAAAAAAAGAATAAGGAAAAAAAAGCTGCCGGAGCGAGGTGCCGAAGCAACAAACAACAACAACAAAATCCCACCTGACAACTGGGCAAATGGCGCCCTGAGAGTTCATCGGGAGGGACCTGGACAAAGTACTAAGAATCAAGAATCCAGCGGAGGGTAACAAAAAGGATTAGGGTACTGGAACACATGGCTTATGAGGAGACCACGAGGGAACTGGGATTGTTTAGTCTGCAGAAGAGAAGAATGAGGGGGGATTTGATAGCTGCTTTCAACTACCTGAAAAGGGGTTCCAAAGAGGATGGATCTAGACAGTTCTCACTGGTAGCAGATGACAGAACAAGGAGTAATGGTCTCAAGTTGCAGCCGGGGAGGCTTAGGTTGGATATTAGGAAACACTATTTCACTTGGAGGGTGGTGAAGCACTGCAATGAGTTACCCAGAGAGGTGGTTGAATCTCCTTCCTTTGAGGTTTTTAAAGGTTAGTCTTGACAAAGCCCTGTGTGGGATGATTTAATTGGGGATCGGTCCTGCTTTGAGCAGGGGGGGTTGGACTAGATGACCTCCTGAGGTCCCTTCCAACCCTGATATTCTATGATTCTATATCCACTGGATCCCCCTTGGCTACATGCTTGTTGTCTCGCTCAAAAAACTCAAATAGATTGGTAAGGCAGGATGTCCCTTTACAAGAGGTGCAATGACTCTTTCTTTTCATCATTTAATTGGCGTTTGGTCCTGCTTTGAGCAGGGGATTGGACTAGATGACCTCCAGAGGTCCTTTCCAACCCTGATATTCTCTGATTCAGCTATGGCTTTTCTGCCGTGACTACTAATTAGCATGATGCAGTGGATGTCTGGTGACCAGGCCCTGGACCTCAACCACCACTTCACTTTCCTCTCTGCTATATAACAGTAAGGAAACGCTTCCAAGCATATCTGCCCTGCTCTGGACTTAAAGCAGTGAAGTAAATGGTTCCACAGCCCATAACCTTTCATCTGTACTACTGCGTTCCCTCGCAGTTACATTTTAATTAAATTACGTTTTAATGAGCTAAATTTAATATATTGATTTGCAACAAAATATAGCCTTCACGGTAAATTTTGTTAATCTGGCAGATATAGCATATCTACAGACATTAAAGCAATTATATACCTTTATTTACATATATTCATAGTTTTAATTTTTACATTATTATGTTAGAACTGGTGAATGATACATTACATATTTGCGAGAAGATTAAATATTTATTTGTTTCAAGCTCTATTTGTTTGGAAACTTGGAAATGAACACAAATACTCAAAACAGGGGTTCTGTTTCTTAAATAAAACTAATTTAAAAGTTCTGGGTACATAAGAAAAGGTTATCAAAATATACTTCGCATTTTGTTCTTTAAAAACAGTATCTGTAGTTAGTGACTGAAAGTCATGATTGTGGGACTGTTGGATCTCATCCTCTCATAGCTCATACCTATTCATAGATCGGAACAGTACAACAATATTTCCTGATTTTTTTTTAGCTGTCAAGCGGTTTCTTAACTTTGAGTGAGCTGCTCATTGACCTGATCGAGTTGAATGAACTAAAATGAAGAAAATATTCCTTCTGAACCTGCAGAAGAGGCTACTGTTGTCAAATACCTAGTTTAGTGCTTCAACTATAGTATATGTTTCTAGTATATGCTGTTTTACCAATGATATGCAGCAGTTCAGTGGTTTGATTTCCTTTAACAATCCAGAAGCAAACATGTACTGCTTAAAATGATTTAAACGAAAAGGAAGCAAAAAAAAAAAAAAGATTATAGTAAGTTTACGTCTTAACGACTTATCAATTTTAAACAGATTTATTAAAAAGACAAAATATATTTAATTTAAAGTTAAAAAAGCAACTTTTTTTGTTATTGACTCTGTTCTGGGAAATAAAAGTCTCCCGTCATTTTTGCAGATGGTTTCCATCCCGGTCCCTCCATTCCCTTTATTTGGGGAAATAAAAAATAATCAAAAGAAACATAAAATTCCTTCATATATATGATACTATATATAGGAATAATATATATATATATTTACATAAGAAAATGACGAACACCAATCAGTGTATCACTTTAATCAAGATCTTCCAGCCTCCACCACAGATTCCACCCTCAGGTTCATATAAGGTCTGTCTACACTGCAACTAAAAAGTCATGGTTGGCCCATGGTGGGTGACTCGGGCTCATGAGCTTGAGATTAGGATCTGTTTAATAATGTGTAGATATTTCGTCTCAGGACCCTGTGAGGTTGGAGGGTCCCAGTGCTTGGGCTGCCGCCCAAGGCCAAATATCTACACCAAAATTAAACCGTCCTTTAGCCTGAGCTCTGCGAGCTTGAGTCAGCTGCTGTGGAACAGCCAGACGTGTCTTACAGCAGTGCAGACATATCATCAGGAGCTATGCTAGTCAAGGGATGTCGCTCCTCTGCTGGTCTGCTCTAATCCAGAGAGATCTCCCCAAATCAGGGCTTACTGCAGAGTCAGGAGGTGGTCTAACTGCATGCAGAAAGTTCTTTCGTTCAGGTATTTTTTTAAAATGGCCTCCAGAAATGGAGGCAATGATTACGTTAGGAAAAACCTCATTTTAAGTCTTGGGATGAACAGTGCTGCGTACTGGGGTATAACAGATCAGAGTATTAAATTCCCTGTATTTGCCAAATGGAGCCTTCAAAATGTATTATGCATGGGCCATGTAGCAACGAGAGCCTGAGACATAAACTCTTGTATTAGAGACCCGGTTTGAGGCCTGAGGTGTGAACTAAAGTTGTGTTACTATAGCCCCTGTTAGTATAAAACAAAGTTTGCAAGAGACAGATTGTGTGCAGGCTCAGAGAACCTGGCAAGAACAGGGCTGGTATTGTAAAAACACACATTCCTGAGAAGTGCTGGCCCTAGGACACTCGCATAACTCATTCCAGAAAGGTGATACCAGAACACATTGATATCAAGATGGTATCAAGATGTCAACATTCCTCAGAGATAACAGAGAAACAGTGGCTTCTCTTCAGGATAAGGTCAGGAGGACAGAGAGATAGATAGAGATGTTTTGATCGAACCAGCATGTATCGATATATAAAATGGAGTCTCAGAGGGACTAGCTCTGACCTGGGGGAGGGGGGGGAACTGGACTGACTGAGCTGCATCCTTTGTCACGGGCGTACATGTGCTACTTTAATTTTGACATTGATCCAGGGCGCTAGGACCGTGCTGCCTCAGCAATAAACCTGGCTGGGCAGTTTTGCTACTGACGGCTGTTGTGGTCTCATTGGGTCGTTCAATCGAGGTCTGTTGTGCTAATTATCTGTGCAGAGGTGGGACCAGCTGACAGAGAACACTCACAGACAACATCTGAAGGCAAACCATATATGTTCTACGTTCTTGAGGCCTTATTTATGTATTTTTGTGGTTAGTTGCTTTTCTGTTCATAGAACTTTAGGAATTAGTCATCTTACAAGAATCAATCCAGAGGCATTTGAATTACTATGAACATGTTCTCAAAGTTAGGAATGTCTGGACTATATTATGGTATTAGTACATGGTCTATTTCAATTGCTTCCTCTGAGCTATTCCAGCATGACGTATATAGCTCCTTGTCCTCAACGTGCTTTAGAAAATCGTATTTTTAGCAGCGCGTGCAGTTATGGATAAGCAACAGTGCACACACAGGTGCTGACGTTGGATTCAAAGAACTAAAACTATGTCGGAGACACAGAGCGCCAGAGGCAAAGGAATTCCACACGCACCTGCATCAGCTAAATGCCCTGGACCAGACATCTTATCTTGATACGTGTTAATGAACTCCACATCAAGCTGCCACAGAAGGCAGAAGCGGATAAGTTCGGGACTGGCTCAGTCTCAGTGCCTTTCAAGCAGAGAACAGTTTTGAACAAGAGGTTTGACTGTTTAATGAGTCACACAAGCAGAGAGCATGTTGAAATACCAGTTCTATTAATGCATTTCAGGGGCTCACTAAATAGCTTAGCTTTTGAAGCGTAGCTGTAAAGGAAGATTAGATGTGCGTCCTTGATACCCTATAAAGACCTTTTTTCTTGCGCTGCGTTTTTTTTTTTTTTTTTGCCTTGACCTCAGCCATGTAGTTGTCCCTCTTTCCGTATCTGAGATGTGGGTAGCAATCTTCATAAACTTCAATGAAGAGGTGGAAAGTTTTGGTGTCTCTTAAAGTCATCTTTTTCACTGATGCTCAGAACCCTCAAACTTTTACTGGAGTCCCACTGCGCTAAGTATCATGACCTAAAGGTGCTTGTGATTCCCCCCCACACACACGCAAGCAGCTACAAATATACAATTGTGGTGGCCAGAAAGTTGGGTCACAGCCCCCCATGGAATATCTGCAAAGATGCTTATTTTACCTGGACCCAGTACTGATTTGTCATGGATTGGGAATGTTGGACAAACTGCTTTGCTACAGACCACAAGCCCAATGTGGACTGGACTGTTTGTGAACGTTTGAGACTGTAAGTTGTTTGTGGCCAGGACTAGATATGTAAGTGCCTGAGCACAGCAAGAAAGGCTCTTCATGGAATCATTTCTATTTCAGCCAGCAGTAGGACAATCTGTTTCCTACAAAGAGAATTGGCTCTATTTGCCACTCACTTTCAGTGAAAAATGGCTGATGTAGTTGGGATCCAATTTGCCAGGGCATTTAGGCTCTTATCTGATAAGAATCAAACCGCCATTTGTTTTTAGGATCACTAATCTATAGCCTTAGTAGAGTGGCAGTAAACATGTGGGGCTGTTATAAACATCTTATGCCAAGCCTTTTCTATTCAACCTAAACAGATTCACTGACAGATTTAACGTTCACTGAAGTCTATTTCTCTGAGATCTTCTACAAGCATAAGAATAATAAGATGAGCATCTTGTTAGCTAGGGATTAGACCTGAGCAGTGTATATTTAATTAGACTCTAAAGCGCTTATTTCATTGTTAGCGAGGTCTACCGGAAAGAGAAAAACCAATATAACCATTTCAGTAAAATTAATACATCTGTATCATCTAAGAAAAAGTGAGGGTGTTCTTAAATATTCTAAAAAAACCCAGCTTGCATGTAAGGTAAAGGGGAAATTTTTTCTTGTGGCTTTAGTATGGGTCATTTAATCTGTTTGCTTAAGACCTGTCCTCCCACGGATTCATCTTCAACACTATTCTAATGACATTCACTCTTAAAAAGTATTGTCAACCCCTGACCATTCCAGGGGCAGCGTCGTAGAGCATTAGAGCGTCTTGTTTGGGAAGCACACCGGAAGGAGGAACACTTCTCAGAAAGATCGTATTCCTGGGATAACATATCCCAAGATCTGGGAATCTAAGAGGTTCACCATGAGTCTGAAGGAAGATGATGTGGAGAAGTTTCTCGATGGTAACCCTACTTTTGCCAAGCAATATTTCGATAAGAAACTGAGACCAGAGCCACTGAGTAGCATTCAGACATCAGAGGAGAGCGAGATACTTTTTGAGTTGATTCAAGACATGCAGGAAAGCATTAACATGGAGAAGGTTGTTTTCAAGACTCTAAGAAGAATCAGCTCTCTCATCCACGCAGACCGCTGCAGCCTTTTTATGTTCAGGCAAAGGAACGGCACACCAGAGCTGGCTACCAGGCTTTTCAATATTGAGAAAGACAGCATGCTGGAGGAATGCTTGGTGTCTCCAGATTGTGAAATTGTTTATCCTTTGGACATGGGCATCGTGGGGCATGTTGCTCAAACGAAGAGAACTATAAACATAAAGGATGTCAATGAGGTTGGTTTTCCATTGGTTTGTTTCTTTAATGGAAGATTCATAAAAACTATCAGGGTTTGTAGAGTTAAGGAAATGATGAACAGGGGTAAGAGAAATCAAAGGTGTAGAAGTCTCATTTACTATACCAACCATATGGCTGAAAACGGAAGTTATGGTTGTTATGATTACTTTAAAAAAACCCACAACTTTCCAGTTTATTCTGTGAAATAGATCTCTGTTATGAATTAATAATTGAATGGTCAGACCGCGCGGTCTGAGAACAATGCCTTGTATCACGTAATATACTGGCTCAAAATGGAAAATTCATCTAGTTTAAAAAAAAGTCATTTTAGCGGAGAGACTGAAACACTTGCTACAATCTAACACTGCGCTGAGTGCACCCTGAGGCACTGAACAGAAAGTTCAAGCCCTTAGAATGAGTCCAGGAATATTTTACCACCAAGGAATTGTTTTCTATCTCAGGTTTCTAGCATCCAGTGCAGGCCAACTGCTTTTCAGAGGTAGTTTTGTGAGCCAATGATTAGCGCAATCTTTAGCAGTGATAAGTGAATTCTCATCAGAATCCGTGAGATATAAACTTTGCCCACACATCTCACTATTCTTATTTTTATAGTCTTATTTATAAGTGAGCATTATATACCCTGGTTGAAGAAAGTGAATCTAAACTGAATCCTGTGTATAATCTGTGTTATAATCTAAAATCCATGTGACCCAAATATGATAGCTAGGATTAGTTCATATATACTTCTTTCATAACTATTCAGCCATCTGTCTGTTCATTCAGCCAAAAGCTCATCACTTGGTATCCAAATGCCTAAGCAAACTTACTTACAGAGTAAGACCTGTCTTACAGAGTAGCATGTTAAGTGCTGGCTTGGTTTTATAATCATTCATTGCGCTAAGAGCAAATGAGAGGAAAGTAATATTTTAACAGTTATATTTGCCATTACTCTCTATTCTGCATTTCAGAGCAGGGTGCTCTCTGGGAAAGCTCCATATCTGGTAAGTTTAACCTGAAATAATAAAAACAACGAGGAGTCCTTGTGGCACCTAAGGGACTAACAAATTTATTTTGGCATAACCTTTCTTAGCTAAAAGCCACTTAATCATATTTTAGTTTCTAATATGCCACAAGGACTCCTCATTGTTTTTGCCGTTACAGACTAACATGGCTACCACTCTGAAACCTGTCACTTTGACTATTTTCACTCTTCGTACCCAGTGTCTGCCCTCATGGTAGATCCTGCTTATGGAGGGTGAAGAGCAATGTTTGTGTAGATCACTGCTGCTTACAATGCAGACTGCAACTTATTGAAACAATCTGGGCTTCAAGGCTCCTGCTTTCTGTCCAGCTATAGTGCATGGCATCTATCAGGGTGGGAGAGAGACACCGGTAAGCCAAAGGAAGTAGAAGCACAGGTACATATACCATAGCTACTTGGTAGCATAAGAAAGGAAGTGAGGACTCAAAAAGATTGTTTAGATAAGTATTTTACACGCTTTTTGATACTAGAGATCGGCTTGATGCCCTCCTGAACTTAGATCAGGCAGATCTCAGGGACTGGAGCTCTGGCTAAAAGACTACTTACATTTTGGATTGTATTTTGTTTTTCTTTTTCCCTCTTTTAAACAGTGCACTCAGTTCAGCAGATTTGTTGATGAACTCACCGAATACACTACAAGGAACATACTTGCAACTCCCATTACGAATGGCAAAGATCTCGTTGCTGTGATCATGGCCATTAATAAGATACATGGCACGTTCTTCACCAGCTCTGATGAAAGTGTAAGTGTCCAAAAGAGCCAGAGAACGTCTATTTCTATGATATATAGGATCAGCTAGACTGTTTGTTCGCAAGAGCATACCTACACTCCTGCCAATTCCCTTACTGTAGACCAGTGGTTCTTTTCAACAGTTTATGTTTAGGAGGGGCTATGAAATATGACAGTGAAAATAAAATTTCAGATCTCAGAAAAGGCATTCTGTGTTTCTGATTTAAAAAGCTATATAAATACCTCACCTACAGGTCTAAAGCTAAAAGTGTTATCGACCCGTCAGAAGCCCCAGTTTAGCGCGCTTCTCACACTTTGGTAAGTGCTGTGCCAAGCATATGCAACATTTACAATTGACTTCTCTTCAGTCACTACTCCGCCTAACAGAGACCATGAAACAATGGGAGTTACCATACAGGCCTCAACAAGAGTGAGCAGGAAAGGTGAGCTATTACCAGCAGGAGAGCTGGGGGCGGGGGCGGGAAACTTTTGTAGTGATAATCAAGGTGGGTCAGCACTTTACAAGTACACTAGGAGGCGAAATAAACAAGGGGAAATAGTTTTACTTTGTGTAATGAAACATCCACGCTCAGTCTTTATTCAAGCCTAAGTTAATTGTATCCAGTTTACAAATTAATTCCAATTCAGCAGTCTCTCGTTGGAGTCTGTTTTTGAAGTTTTTTTTTGTTGAAGAATTGCCACCTTTGGATCTGTAATCGAGTGACCAAAGAGATTGAAGTCTTCTCCGACTTTTTTTGATGTCTGATTTGTTCTTTTACCTAGAGACGGTCCAGTTTCGCCAATGTACATGGCAGAGGGGCATTGCTGGCACATATCACATTGGTGGATGTGCAGGTGAATGAGCCTCTGATAGTGTGGCTGATGTGAATAGGCCCTGTGATGGTGTCCCCTGAATAGATATGTGGACACAGTTGGCAACGGGCTTTGTTGCAATTAAAACTATTTCCCCTTGTTTATTTCCCCTCCTACTGTTCTTGTCAAGTGCGAGAAAAAGGTTTCCCCCCACCCCACTCCGCTCTCCTGCTGGTAATAGCTCACCTTTCTTGATCACTCTTGTTTCAGTCTGTATGGTAAACCCATTGTTTCATGGTCTCTCTGTATATAAAATCTCCCCACTATATTTTCCACTGAACTCATCCTATGAAGTCATCTGTAGGTCACGAAAGTTTACGCTCTAACATATTTGTTAGTCTCTAAGGTGCCACAAGTACTCCTTTTCTTTTCGCGGATACAGACTAACACGGCTGCTACGATAAAACTTTTAAGTCTAAAGCTTATATAGTAGGGATCCGCAGATAACCAGTAGAATGTGTAAACGGGTACAAATCTATTCAAAAGTTGTTTGGAGTCTGCAAATGAAACAAGTTTGACAACCTCTGCTGTAGACCACAGTGTCTGTGTGGTAAAATAGGCTTACATTGGTGCAGCTTACATCAATAAAGTACCAGGAGCAATCACACTTGTAACAAGGCTCTCCTTACAAAAGCACAAAGCAAAGCATAGACACGGGTTGGTTGGTGTGCGTTTGAGTGACAGACTAACCTCGTTGTAGAGGTACTGGTGAGGGTTAAACTCAACCAGTGATTTAACAGGGTCACTTATTAAACACAACAATGATTGTTTTCCATTTCAGCTTTTCCTGAAGTATCTGAATTTTGCCTCCTTAAATCTGAAAATTTATCATTTGAGTTATCTTCACAATTGTGAGACTCGACGAGGCCAGGTAAGATTAAAAAGGCCAATCCCAGTAAATCTTGTCTAGGTTCACAGGTATTTCTCTTCTGCCATCAACAAGTTTCACTAGGATCGGCATGGGCACTCACATAGGTCAGCTGAGGGCAGGATTAGGGATTCGTTTTTCTGAGTGGTAAAACTGTTTGGGTACTCTATTAGTAATTTTTATTTATAAGATTATTTAGCATTCACATTACTTGCTCTTTAATTCCGTTAAACAAAAATGTTAATTATACATAATTACTAAGAAACTGATTTTTTTTGCTTTTATACAGTGAACGATTAACTAATACGTATTAATATTGGAGTTTTAACTATAGCAGTTCGGGTTGATAGGAGCAGGGGAGCAAGACTACAGAGGGGCGGAAGGAATATATCCTGGTAATAGTATATTTCAAAACGTGCAACTGAAGTCAGGAGTCATTAGTCTCTACTGTCAGCAAATAGCTGCGCTACTTTTGACAAAGTCATCCCCGTCTCAGGAGTGGGTGAGTCATTCCCCTTCCCCTCCACCCTTTTTGGCGGTTAACAGAGGAAAGAAAGACAGGTTACTACTGTTACTAGTTATCTTAGTAATGTCGTAGAAGGTTGTGTTATGACTCAGTATGCGTATCCAAGTGTGGGATCAGTATGGTTCCACCTGATGGAACTTGGGCTTTGGTTTTTGAGGAAGAATTATTTTTGGGATTCAGTTTCCTACTGTAAATAACTTTAAGATTGCGAAGGCTTCAACTCAAACGTTTGAAAATTCTAGAATTAACATTGCCTGGACAAACCTAATTTTGTCTTCTAGTGCACAAGCCAAATTAAGGATGTGCAGGCAACATTAATTCTAGCATTCCTAATTTAATTGGGACCTTTCCAACATTAATACTAGTTTAATATATAATTTTTGCGATGCAATATTTTACTTCAAGTTACTAACAGAACAGACAATTGCCACTGCTAATGAATTTTAAAAGAGTAGATAATTTACTTAATTTCGGACTATTCAGTTTTGCATTACAGAGCTCGAAAGTGGATTTTACAAAATGCTGAATGTTCTTTGAACTCTGCTCCCAATAAGGTCAATGAAAATGTCTCACCCCGCTATTCAAGCTGAAACACGTAGTTAGAAAACTTTAAAATACTGTACTGTTGCATTTCTAGAATGCTAAGTATTATTCACGTATTGTCTCAAGTATAGTTAGCTTTCCGGGAGGAACGATCTACAGAATTGATTCTATTCTTCAGGTGCTGTTGTGGTCAGCGAATAAGGTATTTGAGGAGCTGACGGATATCGAGAGGCAGTTCCACAAAGCTTTTTATACAGTGAGAGCATATTTGAACTGTGATAGATATTCAGTGGGCCTTCTGGATAGGACCAAACAGAAGGTGAGGATTGGGGGGAGGGATAGCTCAGTGGTTTGAGCATTGGTCTGCTAAACGCAGGGTTGTGAGTTCAATCCTTGAGGGGGCCATTTGGGATCTGGGGCAAAAATTGGGGATTGGTCCTGCTTTGAGCAGGGGGTTGGACTAGATGACCTCCTGAGGTCCCTTCCAACCCTTATATTCTATGATTCTGTGATTCATATGTAGGGCCAGATAACACAAGAAGGGGCTTTAGATTTCTCCTAAAGGTGAATTTGGCAATTTCTGGCATTATTTTTCGGCTTCGCAGCCTATGAAATTTCAGAGTGCAATCCAGACCAGTGCGGGGCAGTATTACTCCTGCCCTGCAACCTGGGGCGCCTCACAATGGGTTACTGTTTTAGTTTCCAACTTGGGTTGCCGCTCATCATGATGGTCACATCCTGAGTGTCTGTGTGTAGCAAGAGCCCTGGTACTGACGCTCTGACCCCAGGAGACTGTCAGGAAACGCCAGCCAGCTTTGGCCTCCACCACCCTTTGTTCTCACTTGTAGGGTGACCCAACTCACTCCCTGTCCTGGATTTTCTCCAAAAAAACTCTCTTTAGCACTGTCCAGCTAAGGTCCTGTCTGCAGATCTGTTTTTTTTCTTGCCAAGAGGCCACTTTATAGCTGATGGCCCATCAGAGGTGCTGAGAGCTAGAGCCATCAGCCTTTGTCTAAGATCTGCTAGACCAGTTCTGCTTAATTGGCACTACTTAGATTTGAACATGCGCCACCAATGTAATTTGGGTGGAAATTCATAACTTTACATGTAATGTACCACGATATTATTGACCAGCACATTGATAATTTTCAAAGACCTTACTAGGCATATTTTGGAAAAGATTATTATGAGTGGGCGCGGTGTGAATACGGGGGTGCATTTGGTGACACAGTGACAATACAAATCGGTTCTGGATCATGATTATCTAAATGGAAAGTATAATGCAAATGCGATAGGGATTTGTTCGGTGGATGTATAAGTCTAGGCTTGGCTCCGAAGTGATTCCAAATTAATGTAATGCCACCTTATGAAGTTTGTTTTTTTCATTCTGCCTTTTAAAAACCCAGGCAATTATACGAAGTAGATTGAAATGCCAGCAAGTTTACCAAGTCAAGCATTCCAAAGAAAGTGCCAGAATGAAGGTTGCTCGTGCACCTTCAGTTCAGTTCCCTGGTCTGAATGCCTGAGGATACCTTTGCCTCATTAAATATACAGGATTGTGTGGGGAAGGAAGCTGCTCTCTGCCTGTCTGGTTGCAGAGTTTGGAAGGTGCGCACTGAAAAGGCAGGGGATTGCAGGAAGACAAAAGATGGCTATTCATCTGAACACGTATCTAGGAAATAGAATTCTTTTCCTGCCTGAGCTGCAGAATTCCTGTGCGATGTTGGACAACTCACTTGCATTAGCCTTTTCACAGGTGGTCACTCATTCCGTGTTTCGCATTTTATGGGTGTTTGACTTGAGGCCCTTGTGTCAGATTTGATGAAGTGTTGATCACAGTCTGCAACTGCAGCCAACGGGAGCTCAGCCGTGAACTCATTAAGTGCTCCATGGTGCTAAGTACTTTGAAAAAAATCAGACTTTAGGTATCTTCAGTTGGGCACCCAAATTACTTTAATCTCTGTGCCTCAGTTCCTCATCTCTACGGTGTGGATTATACAGTGTGAAAATAAGGCATTGCTCTATGTGAAGCTTCAGCTACTATCTTGAGGAAAAGCACAGAAAACCTTGGCAGGAAATTAATAATTCTGCCTTCAGAACAGGGTTTGACTAGTGTTCAGCACATGAGGCCTGGCAACATACACTGAACAACAAGAAGAAAACAATATGTTTGAGTAATTGTTCATCCTGTGCACTGATTGAAACGAGGTCCTGTGGAAATGAGCCCGTTTAATCAAATGCTGTCTTATGCACATGTACAAAGGGGCCAGATTTAAAGACTCGCAAATTACCCTATCTCTGGCATTTTCCTAAAGTTTGAGTGCTTGAATTGGCAACATAAATGTTTTTAAAGTAAATTATGGTTTAATTTAGAGAGCATCGCAGAGGCAAATTATAATAGCGGTAGTAGAACCCCACCTTTTCCTATATCCTAACACAGATACACTTATTTATATTTATTAAAACTAAAACTTTCGGGGTGTTTTTTAAAACAGGAATTTTTTGACTTGTGGCCAGTTCTAATGGGTGAAGTTCCACCTTATTCCGGACCTCGGACTCCAGATGGCAGAGTAAGTGAATGACCTACTAATCTCCTTCCCCTGTTTACTCTCACCACGAGCTTGAACCAGGATTTTTTTCTTTGTAGGAAATAGTCTTTTACAAAGTCGTTGATTATATCCTACATGGAAAAGAAGATATTAAAGTTATCCCGTGAGTAAGCAACTCTAGTACCATGTCTAGTGCTATTTCCGTTGACTATCCGTAACACAGCCTGATAAGATCTGAATATCACAGGGTCACAGCTGAAGTAACAATGGAACATGGACTTGTAGGGTTAAACACATATCAGGGTTAAAAAGGTTGGTTGCCTCTATTTATCCGGAATTCATAATATAATTTAACAAGCAGGCCCCATTATCACCGTGAAGGCACCCACTCAGAAGTAAAGTCACCACTTCTGTAGATACAAGTGCATTTCTATCCGCTTCTGCTCTACATCACCAGTTTTCTCATCCTCCCATTCAAAAGTCCTTTCTCCTGCCCTTTTCACTCTCTGGTAGGATCTCTGTCCCCCATCTCTTAGGCTTCGCGTAAAAGCCAACTCTTCCTCCTGTGCACTACGTCCAGGCCCAGTAATTCCTGTTTACGATGCCTGTCCATGTACCATACTGCCTCCCTTATCAGCCCTTGGGTGCCTCCTTCCACTTTGGTCTCTGCTTTCCTCCATGCAGTCCCCCATAGATGACATGGCCAGGCGCTCTCAGTTCGTCAATATAGCTGCCTTTCCTTGTGAAAAATTTCACCTTAGTCAGAGCACACCAGTACTAGTAGCACCAGTGTGCAACAGCGAGTACGATACCTAGCCTATTTTTTAAAAACCTAGGGCTGGAAATCTTGACTAAATCTGGGTCATCTATTGCTTTGTATCTGTTTACTTTTGATGGTGAGCTCCTCCACAAAGTCTGCAAGACTAAAGGACTGTTACATTTCCCTTCTTTCCACACTGCCCCATCTTTCTTTCTTTCTTTCTTTCTTTCTTTCTTTCTTTCTTTCTTTCTTTCTTTCTTTCTTTCTTTCTTTCTTTCTTTCTTTCTTTCTTTCTTTCTTTCTTTCTGTCTTGTTGAATATTGAAGTATTAAACCACTAAATACACAACCAGTATCATTACCTAGTAACACTTTGTTACAGACAAGATGAAAAACTGGGAACTGACTGGAATACTCATGCAATATTGAAACCTCTGAATCTTCAAACTCATCACTTGCTTCATCTGTCCATAAGACTCTGAGCCTATGAATTTTAACTCACACAAGTAGATCCTTTGAAATCAACAGGACTACCTGTCTGACTAAGTATTAGATGTCTAAGTGCGTGTTGCATGATTAATCAGATATGTTCCAGCTCCACAAAAATCTCCAGGAAATATATATATTCTCCATCTTTTGTTTTATTCAGAAATCCAACAGCAGATCACTGGGCACTTGCTACTGGACTCCCAACGTATGTCGCTGAAAGTGGCTTTGTAAGTATTTTACAAGGGCTTCACTGTGGATTTCCGAAAGTCAAATTAATTTATCCCCTTTAACTACCTTTAAAATTGACTGTTTTTGAAAGGCGGTAATTGAACTTTATGCAACCTTTTTGTAAAATGAAATATTTTTATGATCTTCTAGATCTGCAACATTATGAATGCCGCTGCAGATGAGATGTTTAAATTTCAGGTACTGTGAAACTTGGCACAGCTGTTTTTGTACGTAGAAACTTTTGGCATTACTGAGTTCACTTAAGAAAAGCACTGGAGCATTTAGAAAATACATTTTATATAGTTAACGTCTTTCTTCTTGCTCTTGCTTCAAGGAAGGTCCTGTAGATGACTCAGGCTGGATCATCAAAAATGTATTATCTATGCCAATAGTAAACAAAAAAGAAGAAATTGTTGGTGTTGCCACATTTTACAACAGAAAAGACGGGAAGCCTTTTGATGAACAGGATGAGACTCTCATGGAGGTACAAGTGGTTACCAGCTCCGAAAGTAGCTTAGATGTTAAATGGGAACCCTGCTTAAGACTCAGTAATTCTTAGTAGTACATGTGGTCTCCAATATGTGCACCGCCCCCCATATATTTTCTTTGTTTGTGGAGTGTAACTCAGTAGCTCTAGGTCTCAGAAATTGCTTCATATAGAGATTTTAGGCAATTGAAGAGTTTGTGGTAACGTGCCCAAATTCTGAAGGGAATTGTACAACACGTGACTAGCATTTTGAATAGCTAGATCTTGTGCACGCATGCAGAACTAGCAAAATCATTTGTAATATCACCATCAATTTATTGCCATAATATTGCCAAAGCCTGACTCCTTGGCCCTCTACAGTGAGACACATTGTGCAGCCTGGACATACAGCTCAGCTGTGTATGCTGACAGTAAATGGCTCTTTGGGCAGCTGCAGGGCACCTATGCAGCTGCCTCAGTTTTTTGGAGCACAGCACATTTTCAAAGAGTTTTAAGCCAAAAGAAACCGCTTTCCTTTGAGGGCTGTTGATGTATTTCCAGCCAACCAGCGGGACAATTGTTCCCTTAAAGGATGAGGTCTTTGACTCTTTAGATAATCACAACAAAAAGGAACTCAAGACAGATACTTCCAGTAAAGTCCAGTAAAGTTACTTCCAGTAAAGTCGAGACATAACTTTGTTTAACAACCTGTTATGTCGTCAGTCTGTGTCCCAGTATCTCTGCTGAATGATTCGTCTTGCAGTTCTTATGTCTCCCTAGAGAAAAAATGATTGTTATCGTTAAAGTTTTAAGCTTGATCCTGAAACCTTTACTCACAAGTAATTATTACTCGCAGGAGTAGTCACAAAGGCTACCAAGGCATTACTCACTCAAGCAAGCATTCTCACTCAAAATTTGCAAGAACAGGAAACTTTGTTACTACTCAGCAAGTGGAAAGGTTCCTCTTCCTCAAAGAGCAACTTGGAATGCCAATGAATTTAATGGTAGTATGGCAGTTTCCGGTCGCAAATTAAAACCACCTTACTAGCTATTTATAGATTTTGGGCCATATACACTAAGCGAGTGTACTGTCTTTTTCAGTAAACTCTGGGAGGAAGCTTTTTGTAATAAATCTTTTGGTAATAAGATGTGTTAAAGTATGATGATATTTTCCCTAGAAAGGGCAATCAATGACATACTTTAAAGTGCTTAAGGATTGTTCCATTGTTTCTTATCTTTTTTAAGTCTTTGACCCAGTTCCTGGGCTGGTCTGTCCTCAACACGGATACTTACGATAAGATGAACAAGCTGGACAATCGCAAGGACATTGCTCAGGACATGGTGTTGTACCACGTGAAGTGTGATAAGGATGAAATTCAGGAAATCTTGGTACTGCTTTTCAGTTTATAATTAGAGAAAAAATATTACATGCTTAAATAGGAACTCCGCCTTCAAGAACTTGAATTTATTTAGCATGTTTTGTTCCAAAGCGTGTTTTACTACGTGTACTTCTAAGGCATACCTCACCACAGAGTCAGCTTCCATACATAATGCCCCCCCCCCCGCTCAATTGTCTCCAGCCCTAACATTGGCAGAGCTGTGATACAACCTTTAATAGGTACAGATCCATGTAGCTATTTCCAGGGAGCCTCCAGAGCTTCATTACCTAAGGCCTGCACAGAGAGATGGTTCTTGATATGTGTCTTGAAGCGGATCTGAAAGAATGGCATTGCTGAAGAACTTGTGCAATTAATTTTAAAGAAGCTTCAGACATAGAGGTACATTTTATCATTGCGATGCCGTCACCTCTGGGGTTTGAGGGCAGCAGCCCTGTGGCCAATCAGTCGCTCAGCATGCTACACTATTGTCTGGCAGCGTTGTAAGCCGTTAGCTAAGGAAAAGCAAATGGTCAATACTTAGCATTAAGAATATATTTCAATGCTAGCCTTACAAACTCACAATAGGGTCAGAGAGTTAAAATGGGTTCTTTCCTTCTTGGGCCTTATCAGGGATAAGCAGTTTTGAGGGACAAATCAATTCTTCACTACACAACTCCATTAGCCATAGGGCCGTTTCCACAGATTTCAACGAAACCAAAGTCTGAGAGTTTAGCTGAGCCTACAGGACCTCTACTCCTTGTGATGAGGCTTGAGACAGAGAATCCATCTTGAGCATCAGTCCCCAGAGTGAGTTTGGAGGACATAGGTTTTCCACTTGACAATGGAGCCAGTTCTCTATTGAGATGAGAGTGATGCCCTGCACTTGGGAACCCACCCCGGCACTCAGAGTCACTTTATAAGTAAAACTGCCCCTTAAGAAAAGAAATCTAAGTAATGTTCAGAGGATAATGTGTGTTTGAAAGTTGGACTAACTACCGCCCAAAACGCATGCAGCTTTAGAGATGACTGTGGTGTGGCTAGTAAAATTAACATGTGCGTGATCTCTGTAGCCAACAAGAGAGAGGCTGGGGAAAGAACCAATGGAATGTGAAGAAGATGAATTAACGGTATTACTGGTGAGTTCCCATGCACCGTTGATTTCACAGTAAAGGCAAATAAGAATGCGTTTGGCAGATGTAGGAGAAAGCTAACCAAATTATTATATTGAGACCCCCCCCTCAGCATAGTATCTGCTTGTCTTCCAACAGAAAGCAAACAACTCCCTCCTTCCCAGACGTACACACAGTCATATCGCTTAGCCTAGGATAGGTTACAGAGTAACAGCCGTGTTAGTCTGTATTCCCAAAAAGAAAAGGAGTACTTGTGGCACCTGAGAGACTAACCAATTTATTTGAGCATGAACTTTCCTGAGCTACACAGCTCACTTCATCGGATGCATACTGTGGAAACTGCAGCAGACTTTATATATACACAGAGAATATGAAACAATACCTCCTCCCACCCCACTGTCCTGCTGGTAATAGCTTATCTAAAGTGATCATCACGTTGGGCCATTTCCAGCACAAATCCAGGCTTTCTCACCCCCCACCCCCTTCCAAAAAACCACATACTATTGCCAGTACAAGAGTGAGTTTGTGTGGGGCGGGGGTGAGAAAACCTGGATTTGCGCTGGAAATGGCCCACCTTGATTTTCATACATATTTTACAGCGAGTGGTCACTTTGGATGGGCTATTACCAGCAGCAGAGTTAATTTGTGGGGGGCGGGGGGCAGAGGGTGAGAAAACCTGGATTTGTGCTGGAAATAACCCAGCTTGTTGAAAGCGCATGCTCAAATAAATTGGTTAGTCTCTAAGGTGCCACAAGTACTCCTTTTCTTTTTACTTTTGACTCTGCCATATGAAATCCACTTGGAGAGGAAGATCTCTTCTGCTAAATCCCTGCAGAGAAAACCAAATGGACTGTTATTGAAAGAAACAGTTTTGCCTTTATTGTTACCTAAAAGGTACACTGCAATACTGATAGTTGAGTAATCTGAGAGAATGCAGAAGCAATAATTTGGTGCCCTTTTGGAGAAGACCTAGGTGGTTTTTAATTTATTTATTTATTTATTTTTGCGGAATGGCACACCCAGCACGGAAACAAGTCAATCTGTTTCTTTTTCAGAAAGAAGAACTGCCAGACCCCCTTCAGTCTGAGATCTATGAGTTCCACTTCTCCGATTTCAATTGTACAGAACTAGAGCTTGTGAAGTGTGGAATTCAAATGTACTACGAGCTTGGGGTGGTGAAAAAGTTCCAGATTCCACAAGAGGTAGGTGTCGACTTCTGGTGAGATGTTACTGAATGATGCCTGGGGACTCCCAAACTAGTTAAGTTCCATTGGGATGGTAAGGTGCCTATTGGAAGGGTAAATTGGCTATAAGGAAGAAGTTGAAAGCCAAGAGCATCTTTTGCATTACCTTCCTCTGCGTCAATACTGGAAGCAGTAGTGTCATCAAAATGCTATTACAGCCTGGCAAGTGACGTTTATTGCTCTCTAGTTGTAACTGGCTTTGGTAGGTCTGCAAACTCAGAGTAACGCCGCAGATTCTCCACTGTCCTTTTTCGGTAGTTATTTACTTCGGTAGTCATTTACACCTGGACAAACAGCAACCACTATTTTAAGAGAATGGAGGATTCTGATTTGGTACAATTTTACTCAGGTTAAGTGAATATAAGACGAAACATACTGGATCAGATCTAATGTCCATCGAGCCCAGGATCCCGTCGTGTGACAGTGGCCAGTGCCAGGTGCCCCAGAGAGGAGTGATTACACAATGTGTCAGGCAATGGAGACTCTGAGTGCCAAATGAGTTTTGTTGTCATCACTAATAGTTTTCGTTCTACCTTAATAAAACAAACAGCTAAATCCCAGAGATTTTTCGAAAACCAGAATGGTAGGCTCAACGGTTTACAGAGTCTCTGCACACAAGTCTGAGAACACGTCAACTCTCCCCACTCATTCACTTCAGTCAGAACTGTGGAGGCTTGATAGAACAGAGGTGGTACTGATAACCTTGCCGAGATTAGTGCTTAATGAGGCTCAGACAAACTTGCAGGTTTGCTTTGTTAACATCCATTAGCACCGCTGGAGTTTAGAAGCAATGTACATGTTTATTCTGGGTATTCGCCAAGCTCTAAATAAGGTTGGGAAGAAACTTCTTCTTGGAAGCATCTGCTACCAGTCACTGTCAGACAGGATATCAGACAAGAAGGGATCACTAATCTGCTCTTTATTATTAACATTACAACTTGATAGTAAAAAGTAGGCTTCCTACTTGGGCCAAGAACGACAGCTCTATTTGCTAAGTTTTCAGGACTAACTTGCTCTGAGCTAGAAAAAAAATCACTCCCTTTTTCTTACTCACATGCACCATTCACCTCGCATACCTTTGTGACAGAGCCGGGAAAAGAGCGAGAGGGGAAAAGACTGATTCTAAACAGGGCTCATGTCTGTAATTAACATATTACTTTGCTACTCTACTACCAGAGCCTTCTGAAGCATCTAGTCCTTTGTCTGAAAAAGCTAATTCTTAACATTACTGTAAGGTGGGAATTCCACAGGAAAGAGCGTTACTAACGATCATAAATGGATTCTTTCATTTTTTTAACCAAGGTGCTATAAAATATTGGGTCTATAGAGAGAAAATAAAATTTTAAAAATTTATTGCTAAGTGTATCACAGTACAATCACTATGTCACGCAATTGCTTTTGTCAGCCGTAACTCCAAGCTTGCTATGTAACCATACACATCTTTCAAAAGAAGGTTCTAGGTTATTAATCACAATATTGAAATGGTAGGACAAAATATAACAGAAAATGGATCTCAGGGGTGGCATTAAGAAACAGTGAACAAACATATTGACAGAGTCAGACGGTACCCATAAGACATCCCCAACAGAAAAAGTAACAGAATGCCACTAGCCATCAGCTACAGGCCCAGACTAGAACCTTTCCAGGGCATCATCAAGGATCTACAAAGAAGGGTACCGATCATGAAGGACGATTTCCCCCTAGTTTACTCAAAGCTTCTTGTCAATTGTTTGAAATGGGACACTGGGACACTCTCATTATACCTGCTCCTGTATCTTCCACTCCATGGATCTGATAAAGTGCGTTTTAGCCCACGAAAGGTTACACTCAAATAAATATTAGTCTCTAAGGTGCCATAGGGATTCCTCTCTGTTTTTGCTGATACAGACTATGACGGCTACTACTCTGAATTCTGTTCACTGTTCTTCTATTTGTACAGGTGCTTGTAAGATTCATGTATTCTGTCAGCAAGGGTTACAGAAAGATTACGTACCACAACTGGCGGCATGGCTTCAATGTAGCACAGACTATGTTCACGCTTTTAATGGTATATCTTATGTACAACTACTATGTTTTCCCTTTTAACTCCGCAGCATAGTTCTATTTACAGCGATTCATAAGTTGTCAGTAGGAATCTAATGAGTTTTCTTACAAGTATCTGCGAATATCCTTTCGGGAAAAAGTCTTGTTCATAAACTATACAAAAATTAATCCGGGGAACTATTCACACAAGGCAAGTGGATTTCGGACCTCGTCTAGTGTCTGGTCCACATGAATTTATGACCCTGATATTATTTTTAGGTGATGAACATAGTCCTTTAGATCTAACAGCAGAGCCTCATACACCCAAGAACAGCTGTTCTCGCAGAACCTTTCCCTTCAAGGAAGTTTATTAACAACAACAGTCCAACTTGAGTGGTCTTAAATGGAGGAGAAAACAAGACTAGCCACACTGAATGCTTTTATTATGTAGCAGGACCGGCTCACTTTCTGAAGTGCTAGGGAGCTGCAAAAGGAATTCGACATGGTGCCTCCGTGAATTCCCCTGGGGCTACGGGACTCCACGCCAGGTTCAACAAAGAGCTGTGCTTAGACAGTTTCAGCCCACCCAAGGGAGGTGCTTCTCCTCTGAGTCCATCTCGAGAGGGGATGGGTGTGGATATATTAGCTTAGCTCAACATGTCATTCAGATTCTACGGTGATAAGTAACACCGACACATAAAGATAACTCCTATATGTAACTAAGATAAAACATATGCTGATCTTGAAATGTTTTCCCCCTTTCCTTTCTGCAATTCTTGTGCTTATTCTAGTGTAAGTTTAACGCCCTCGTGGCCAAGATGGAGTCTGCCCTGCAGGCAACTCTGTCCAAGAGACGGCGCGAGCAGGAATGCAGCGGGAAATAGTCCCTCCACCCCAGGAGCACCTGGTCCTAATCCGCAAAGTGAACACACACACCAAACAGGAAAAGTACAATGCAGATAATTAAGGGAGATATTAGCTTACAGAGGGATGAGAGGAGAAAAACAACAAGGGGGAGCAGTAGAACGGGGTTACATCCAAACTAATGGTAGCACAGTCTGAAAGGGGAGACACCAGCAATATGTCTCCACGCAGCGATCAGACCTCCTGAGCAAAGAAAAGTCTTGGGTGCTTCTGGTCCTCTTAAGCGCCAGTATACTTTCCCCAACAACCCCCTCCGGGGCCTTCTTCTGCCGCTCCCTGCAAAGCTACACCGAGCAACAAGCTCCCCACTTAACTAACTAGCCGCCTCCATCCTTATTCCCAAGCAGAGTTACAAGCCCCAGGACTCACAGACCCATGCGTCTCTGAGGAGAAGTGACAGAGAAGGCCTGTCCTTCTCGGGCGATTCCTCCCCGCATAGTGTTCCTCCTGGTTCCTGTCCTGGGGTGTCCACTTTTGGCCGCCCTCTCCTTCCCAGGATTCAGGCAGGCTCTTTTTCCTTCACTTTTTGTCCAGGGCCCCCCCAAGACTAAAAATATTTAAATGGGCCATGTTCTCTCAACCCCCAAGGGCTTACACTGGAGTGTGTCTTGTATCTAGCTTCACAAATTCCACGCTTAGTTCCTTATTTGTGTTTAGCGTAATAGACTCCTACTCACCTAGCAGACTCACTCTGACTTAGTGTCTATCAGAAAGACTAATGAAAGCTTGTGATTCTCTCCCCGTAGACTGGCAAACTGAAGCGTTACTACACAGACCTTGAAGCCCTTGCTATGGTAACTGCAGCTTTGTGTCATGATATTGATCACAGGGGCACCAACAACCTTTATCAAATGAAGTAGGCACTTTTCTATTGCTTTTCTAAAGTTTCCATTCATTGTGTGCATATAGTCGTGGAGTGGGATCGAACTGAATTCACACCACATCTAGCCTCTTCCTACTGTCTAACCCTTGGAACAACTCCCTCGCTTCGGCAGGCCACTCCTGCTCTTTGTTTTCCTATTAGGACGGTAGACTCACTCTATCTCAGTGCTACGGAAGCAGAATTTCTATAGCGCGGGCAACTGGTGTTTGGCCAAAACAGCAGTTCGTTTTTTAAGATGGGACATTCCGTTAGAGGTGGAGGCCAAATGCTACGCATGACCCCCGAAAGCTTGTGCTTCAAAGTGGGAGCCAGGAGTGACCTGGTCAGAACGAACCCGCTGGGTTTCTAAGCAGCAAGTTGGATCAGTGTACCATGGATAGTTACTCTTTGCTATTACATCAGACATTCTGCTCATGGGTATAGTCTAAGGGAAAGCACACAGCCAAGAGCATCACACAACCTCACTATTGCAGTGGCTGGACGAGTAATGCACCCGCATGGTGCTTGCTGGGTTTATCACCCTAGTGCGCTCATGAAGTGGTGGGCCTCGCTCACACCCACTTCCTGTACAGGATTTAGCTTTGTGCAAAGATTTGACCGTCAGGGATTCGACCCCAGGCTTTGCACTGGGATAAAATCTAGGAAAGTGTGCAAGGACTACTGCTTTTGCTGTTGTTTTAAATCAATAAAATATCTTGAATTTGTAAAGTAGAATAAACTTGTTCACGTTTATAAATGAGGGCCAATTATACATGAGTACGTGTTTAGATGGCTCACAAGTATTGCAGTGACGAGTGTTACAGCTCATTAAAAAGCCATAAGAATCTTTTGATCAATTGATAAGCCAGTTAGTTAAAATGTTCTCAGTTAACCCTTTATCCACTAGTTAAACCTAGATCTAAACCGTAAAAACCAAAATATTAAAATAAGACACATTGTAAAACTCATTAGCCTTGCATTAACTTTTGAATTTTTTATTTACACAATTAGATCTCAACATCCGTTAGCAAAACTTCATGGTTCATCAATTTTAGAGCGACATCACTTGGAATTTGGAAAGTTCTTGCTTTCAGAAGAGGTTTGTAATGCACATTTTTATAGAGGCGTTTTATTTGCTTTCAGTTGAATTTTAATTATTCAACCCTGTGCAGTTTCACTTTGCAGGGGATTGTCCCAACATTTTTCTTGGGTTCAGACCTCTGAGGACTTGAATTTATTCCACCAGGTCAGTTAGAGTTTTACATATGACCCAACTTCAAAGTCAAAGTGAGATTCGGTTAAAATGGCAGAATTTCTCTTGGCTTCGTGGTGAAACCATGCAGAACTAAAAAGTTCAGCTGCTTTCCTGTCAAAGCTGTTTCACTGTCCCTACCGTAATGGGGCTTCAGGTGCTACGGCAATATAAAAGCGAAACAAATCAGCTTTGCCGATTGCTCTAGATACTTGTGAGCCTTTTCCCTTAATACTGTCCATGCATGTGATGGAACTGAAACCAGACGACATGGGATTCATGAAGCTCTAATCCTGTAAAGGAGACTCTTCAATTCCCATGGTTTATCAGACACTTCCAAATAGCTGAAGCCTCTGAATACTTCCCTATACTGCAGACAGTCCCTCTAACGTGAACTTTCAATCCTCTAGCTAGAAACAGTGAAAGACATACCTGCAATTTCTGCAATTTAATATGTTCAGTCTGTACATAAAAATACTTTGCACTTACACACAACACACGCCATCTCAGGCTCTCACGGCACTTTACTAGTTTGCCTCACCATTTTTTAATGAGATAGGCTTGTGTTGTTTCAATTCTACAGAAAGGGGGAAATGGAGGTGCAGAAGTTGAGTGAGTTGCCCAAGTTTTAACAGGGCCTCTGTAACAGAATCGGGGGAGACTTTGACCCAAAGCTCACAACTTTCTTAAGTGAGAGGACTCGGAACCCACAACACCGATTGACTGGCTTTCCTTCCCCCTCTATGGGCCAAATCGTAACAAACTCAGTTTAACTTTTACCTCGAGCAAACTCCTATTGAAACAATGGGGATCCAGTAATATCCTGAGTCAGTACTTCAGAGTACTGGGCCCCATCCCATGCCCATTTAAATCATTAGGTGTCTTTCCATGGACCATGGGTATTGCATTGATCCCAGTATTGGGTATTACTTTAGCTGGACATGTTGAACAACGAATTAACGCCCATATTCTGGATAAGAAATGCACGGGATGTCCAGAATCACATACTAAACATTGTTTTCCTTTAGTCGCTAAATATCTACCAGAATCTCAACAGGAGACAGTTTGAGCACGTGAATCATTTGATGGAAATTGCGATCATAGCTACGGACTTGGCACTTTACTTCAAGTAAGTGAGTCATAAATTAGTGCGGTGTAAATTTTACCTGACATTGCAACAGCACAACTTTTCAAATTGTAGTTACAAAGCGTCAACCTCACGAAAACCTATTTTTGCAACATTTAAGTGATTTAAAATTATTTACAATAAATACTCTATCCTAATTAAAAATTCAAATAAGAATACATCGTTGTGGTGGGCACTTGGCTGGGGAAACGTAGCCAAAAAGACATTGGTGTTTGAAGGTATTAACTCGAGAGAGTTGTGCCAATCAGTTTATACACACAATCCTGAGACATGTTTGATGTTGTCTCGCTGACATTGCAACAGTGGGTGATATCCCTTAATGGGCATTACAAGGGACTTGGCCTGGGCCTAGCTGGCAGTTAGTGATGGAAAAGTGGGAGGTGAAATCCAGAAACCTACTCCCCTAGCTCCTATTCCGTTCCTCCTCCGCCTCCCCACAGTTGGGTAGTCGTTTGTCAACCCCTACTCGTCATGCTCTTGCGACTAAGATCCTCCCCCTCTACTCCTGCTTCTGCACAATGAGCAATGTAGAAAACAGGGCTTATCCAGTGCTCAATGGAATTAATGGAAAGACTCACTGGCCTCTGACCATTGGAGGGTAGCAGCATTTAGGAGATCATTCCTCGTGGATAAGAAATTGTTGAAAAGAGGGATTGCTCAATGGTTCAATGGGAAAACAAAATGAGGTCTGATAACTCCATATTTAATGCTTTCATTTTCCTACCTCTGGGTGTTTTGAAGAAAGAGAACTATGTTTCAGAAGATTGTTGATGAGTCCAAGACGTATGACAATGAAAATGCCTGGACTGAATATTTGTCTCTGGAAACGACAAGAAAAGAGATTGTCATGTGAGTAAATAAAAATCTCTTGATAAGCAAATGGTAAAGTGACAACTATGCCTCTATTAAATAAGTTTCTATTAAGAATAGATTGCATAGCATGCGGTATTTCCTATAAGGAATATTACGCTAACAGTTTAGTATTAAAGGCCTCTCGGAGCCAAAGATGCTTTGCATTCTGGGTTATTCTTGAAAAGAAGCCAGAAAAAGATATTAATCTCTTTTTATCTTCCTCTGTACTAAAGAATTATATGGACACATAGCAGAATTTTGTTTAAGTGTATGAGTAGGATGAAGTCACATCTAGATATGTGTCAAGTAATCTTTATATTCAAATTCTAATTGCAAGTCTCCACTTTTCTCTTTTAAATTGCTTATTAAGTTTGCATGTTTTTATGGCAACTTTCAAGATTAAGAGAATCCGATGAGTTTTAGGGTGCAGCCATTCCATAACAAAAGCTAATGTTATTGCAAGCCCCAAGCAGAACCAGAGAGTCTACTGATGAAAAGTTGCAAGAAGTCTGCTTTGGCGTTAACTCTAAGGGAGGCCAAAGCCTCCCTATTGATGAAATCAAGGATAAGATTTGGAAAACAGAGTGCCATCCAATATTAATCTGAAGCCTGGTATACACCTTAACTTACAAATAATAGCTGCTCTGCCCTTTCATTGCTATAGCTAGTGTCTACACCACAGGAACATAGAGCAACCCTCATGACTGGCGAGAAAAAGTTGAAAACAAGAAGCAAGTACACCCTGAAGATTCACACTAGAAGGCAAATAGAAAGAACACAACTTTTACTTTTTTAAAAAAAATCAGGATTTTTAAGCTAAAATGATTTCTGAATCCTTGGGGTTAACAGTACCAGAGAGCTAGAATAGCACAGAGGCCTGAATGCTGACCACCTGTATAGAAGTGACCCCCCCCCGCAACACAGGGTGGGGAAGAGTCATACTGTGGGAAGCTCTGATGATGCCAAAGACCACGCCCAATAACGGTCAACTGAGTCAGGAGGTTTGTGGTGTGGGAGTCATAGGGAAGAGAATTAAAACAGATTCCATATGAGAAGGGCCTTATCAAATTCACGGTCCATTTTCGTCAATTTCCGTGTCACAGGATTTTTAAAATAAATTTCATGATTTCTGCTGTGTTATAATTGTAGGTTATTCTGTGTGGGAGGGGTTTGCGGTACTGCTACCCTTATTTCTGCGCTGCCACTGGCTCTGTCTTCAGAGCTGGACCCCCAACCCATAGCTGCTTCTTCAGCCGCCCAGCTCTGAAGTCAGCGCAGAAATAAGGGTGACCACCTAAAATAACCTTGTGACGCACCTGCGACCCCTTTTGGGTCAGGACTCCCAATTGGAGAAATGTTGGTTTCCCCATGAAATTTCTCTAGTATCGGGTAAAAGCACACAAAGAGACCAGATTTCACTGTCCTTGACGCGTTTTTCAGAGCCAGACACTACATATCAGATGAATCCGATGAAGTGAGCTGTACTTCACGAAAGCTTATGCTCAAACAAATTTTTTAGTCTGTAAGGTGCCAGAAGTCCTCCATGTCTTTTTAAAAAGACTGAGACTATTCAGTCTTGAAAACAGATGAGTAAGGGGAGACCGGACAGAGGTCTAGGAAATCGTGAGTGAAGAGGAGAAAGGAAGTGTTATTTACCGTTTCACATAACACAAGAACTAGGGGTCACCAATTAAATTAACAGGCAGCAGGTTTAAAAACAAAAAAAAAGGAAGTACTACTTTACACCACACACAGTCATCTTGTGGAACTCATTGCCAGGGAAATGCTCTGGAGGCTAAAATTATATAGCGTGGATTCAAAAAAGAATTAGATAAGGTCATGGAGGATAGTTTCATCAATGGCTATTAGCCAAGATGGTCAGGGACGCAACCCCATCTCCTGGGTGTCCCTGAGCTTCTGACAGTCAGAAGTTGAGAGTGGACCACTCAGTAATGCCCTGTTCTGTTGATTCCCTCTGAAGCATAGACCACTGTTAGCAGACAGGATACTGGATTAGTTGGACCACTGCTCTGACCCAGTATGGCCATTCTTGTGTTCATTAAATTTTGATAAGTGTCTAGTAATAATTAATAGTGGTCAAGCATATGTTCTGTAGTACTTGGAATAATTAAACACAGACATTAAACCTCAAAGCAGTCTGCTACAAAATCTTTGTTAGGAAGTTTACATGAGATTTGTGAGAATTAGCAAATTAGTAATCACAAAACTGTTTTGGTGGCAGGCAAGAAACACAGTTACAGTAGGTTTAACTCAAGATAATACTGCATACTGTCTGGCCCTATTTTACAAAATGTCTTATGCTGGTTCTCCTCCATCTTTAATGCCTGGCGGACAGCGGAGAGAAGTGGCAAGTGTAGTACTCTTAAATTGCAGAATAGACCCTGGATCCAATGGAAACAGGACTGAGTGCTTAGAATACAAACTAACTCCGGTTCTCATTCTGGTCTCCAGGGCTATGATGATGACTGCCTGTGACTTATCTGCGATCGCTAAACCCTGGGAAGTGCAGAGTAAGGTCAGACGCCTGATACACAATGTACTCCACTATATTGAAACGGTCTGTTGTCTGAAGCCTGCATGAAGGAGGCTTCTCTTTACTTTTTCTGGCCAAGTTTTAAACAATGCTGGTAGAAATGATATTTTTAGCTTGACGAGCGAGAGCTTTTAGTTTGATCTTATTGTATGAGCAACGATGAAAGAGATGAGGCGTCAGGGCTTACAACCACCACATCTTTCCTCCCAGTATTTCAATCATAGAATATCAGGGTTGGAAGGGATATCAGGAGGTCATCTAGTCCAACCCCCTGCTCAAAGCAGGACCAATCCCCAATTTTTGCCCCAGATCCCTAAATGGCCCCCTCAAGGATTGAACTCACAACCCTGGGTTTAGCAGGCCAATGCTCAAACCACTGAGCTATCCCTCCCCCTCAAGCTTTCCATAGAAGCTTTTTATGGTGTTGTATAACATTGAATAATGTAAAGTAAAAGTAAAAATAAAGAAATCTAAAGACCGCACTCAGTGGTAGGACTAGTATCACAGAGCGACATTAGAGAAAACAGTACCGGCAACTCTGACTTTATTGTTAGTCTCATAACATTCAGGGTTTTTCTTAAAGCCCGCGTTCCTGGAATCACGTGGCTCAGAATCTCAAGTAACTTTCACTTTAAAAAGCATTTAGTCCTCATTGTTACAGAAAGTTTAAATCCCAACTGCACAAAACCATAAGATATGGTTTATGTGTCTGTGTCTGTGATTGCGTGACCAGAGAGATTGAAGTGTTCTCCGACTGGTTTATGAATGTTATAATTCTTGACATCTGATTTGTGTCCATTTATTCTTTTACGTAGAGACTGTCCAGTTTGACCAATGTAAATGGCAGAGGGGCATTGCTGGCACATGATGGCATATATCACATTGGTGGATGTGCAGGTGAACGAGCCTCTGATAGTGTGGCTGATGTTGTTAGGCCCTGTGATGGTGTCCCCTGAATAGATATGTGGGCACAGTTGGCAACGGGCTTTGTTGCAAGGATAGGTTCCTGGGTTAGTGGTTCTGTGGTGTGGTATGTGGTTGTTGGTGAGTATTTGCTTCAGTTGGGGGGGGGGCTGTCTGTAGGCCAGGACTGGCCTGTCTCCCAAGATTTGTGAGAGTGTTGGGTCATCCTTCAGGATAGGTTGTAGATCCTTAATAATGCGTCGGAGGGGTTTTAGTTGGGGGCTGAAGGTGACGGCTAGTGGCGTTCTGTTATTTTCTTTGTTAGGCCTGTCCTGTAGTAGGTAACTTCTGGGAACTCTTCTGTCTCTATCAATCTGTTTCTTTACTTCTGCAGGTGGGTATTGTAGTTGTAAGAAAGCTTGACAGAGATCTTGTAGGTGTTTGTCTCTGTCTGAGGGGTTGGAGCAAATGCGGTTGTATCGCAGAGCTTGGCTGTAGACGATGGATCGTGTGGTGTGGTCAGGGTGAAAGCTGGAGGCATGCAGGTAGGAATAGCGGTCAGTAGGTTTCCGGTATAGGGTGGTGTTTATGTGACCATTGTTTATTAGCACTGTAGTGTCCAGGAAGTGGATCTCTTGTGTGGACTGGACCAGGCTGAGGTTGGTGGTGGGATGGAAATTGTTGAAATCATGGTGGAATTCCTCAAGGGCTTCTTTTCCATGGGTCCAGATGATGAAGATGTCATCAATATAGCGCAAGTAGAGTAGGGGCTTTAGGGGACGAGAGCTGAGGAAGCGTTGTTCTAAATCAGCCATAAAAATGTTGGCATACTGTGGGGCCATGCGGGTACCCATAGCAGTGCCGCTGATCTGAAGGTATACATTGTCCCCAAATGTGAAGTAGTTATGGGTAAGGACAAAGTCACAAAGTTCAGCCACCAGGTTAGCCGTGACATTATCGGGGATAGTGTTCTTGACGGCTTGTAGTCCATCTTTGTGTGGAATGTTGGTGTAGAGGGCTTCTACATCCATAGTGGCCAGGATGGTGTTATCAGGAAGATCACCGATGGATTGAAGTTTCCTCAGGAAGTCAGTGGTGTCTCGAAGGTAGCTGGGAGTGCTGGTAGCGTAGGGCCTGAGGAGGGAGTCTACATAGCCAGACAATCCTGCTGTCAGGGTGCCAATGCCTGAGATGATGGGGCGCCCAGGATTTCCAGGTTTATGGATCTTGGGTAGTAGATAGAATATCCCAGGTCGGGGTTCCAGGGGTGTGTCTGTGCGGATTTGATCTTGTGCTTTTTCAGGAAGTTTCTTGAGCAAATGCTGTAGTTTCTTTTGGTAACTCTCAGTGGTAACTCTTTCTTACAACTACAATACCCACCTGCGGAAGTGAAGAAACAGATTGATAGAGCCAGAAGAGTTCCCAGAAGTCACCTAACATTACATTCATAAACCAGTCGGAGAACACTTCAATCTCTCTGGTCACGCAATCACAGACATGAAGATCGCTGTCTTAAAACAAAAAAACTTCAAATCCAGACTCCAGCGAGAAACTGCTGAATTGGAATTCATTTGCAAATTGGATACTATTAATTTAGGCTTAAATAGAGACTGGGAGTGGCTAAGTCATTATGCAAGGTAGCCTATTTCCCCTTGTTTTTTCCTACCCCCCCCCAGACGTTCTGGTTAAACTTGGATTTAAACTTGGAGAGTGGTCAGTTTGGATGAGCTATTGCCAGGAGGAGAGTGAGTTTGTGGGGGGGGGGTGGAGGGTGAGAAAACCTGGATTTGTGCTTGAAATGGCCCACCTTGATTGTCATGCAGATTGTAGGGAGAATGGTCACTTTGGATGAGCTATTACCAGCAGGATAGTGTGTTTGTGTGTGTGGTTTTTGGAGGGGGGTGAGGGGGTGAGAGAAACTGGATTTGTGCAGGAAATGGCCCACCTCGATTATCATGCACATTGTGTAGAGAGTTGTCACTTTGGATGGGCTATTGCTAGCAGAAGAGTGAGTTTGTGTCTGGGAGGGTGAGAAAACCTGGATTTGTGCTGGAAATGGCCCAACTTGATGATCACTTTAGATAAGCTATTACCAGCAGGACAGTGGGGTGGGAGGAGGTGTTGTTTCATGATCTCTGTGTGTATATAAAGTCTGCTGCAGTTTCCACGGTATGCGTCCGAGGAAGTGAGCTGTAGCTCACGAAAGCTCATGCTCAAATAAATTGGTTAGTCTCTAAGGTGCCACAAGTCGTCCTTTTCTTTTTTCACATGGGACGTTACTGTGTGACAAATTGGCATGTTGTCGGTTGACACCCTGATTTGCCATGCAGTTACTCTTAGTGAAGACAAATTGAGTAGAGAATCAGATGCATCCTGCTAGGAGAATCACTTGGCTGTAGTCTGGTGTTTGACAGATATGATTGCAAAGGAGCAGGGACTGGAACGCTCCTGTTAATGGAGACGAAGTGTTTCAGATTAAAATCCCCAAACTGACTGTAGCTCTTATTCCAACATAGGTAGCGTTCCTAGTAGCTGGTGAATTCTGGGAACAGGGTGACTTGGAAATAAGTGTACTTCAGCAGCAGCCAATCGTAAGTAGTACATGAGCTGCTGAAAGCTCAAATCAGTTCATTTCCTTCTAACAAACTTCTTCATTGACAGCAAGTCATGAACAGGGCTGGACGCTTTGACAACATGGGAGGTCCTGGGGGCGGGGAAAAAGCCCCCTGTAATAGACATGAAAGCTGAGCTCAGTAACTTATAGGTCACAGGTTCCAAAATCTAGCTAAAATCTAGCTCTGCTAATGAATGCGCTTGAAAAAAGAAAAAAAAGCGAAAAAACTGAAATGTTTGTTTCGTTCATTTAAGTAACTTTAGGAGCCCCTTCGCATTTATTGAGAATACAAAGATCATTTAATCCGGTACTATGGTGAGGGGCACAATAGAAAACAATATCCAGGAACAGAAGCGGAGAAGAGCGACTGTATGTTGTTAAAGAAAAATTATGACAATAGCTAGCCCCATCAGTTCATTGTTTGTGTGGGAGAAGGACGAGGTCCGAAAAAGAAAGCTTTTGAGAATGATACAGAAGTGTTAGGCTGATTTGCAACGCCCTTCAAGGCGAAATAGTTCTAAAAGAATAAAAGAAGGAACTCCAAAGAAATCCTGTTCTCTTTCAGCCTATGATGGACAGGAGAAAAGCTGCTGAGCTTCCAAAGCTTCAAGTCGGTTTCATTGACTTTGTGTGCACGTTTGTCTATAAGGTAAGTGAGTTGCGCAGCAGGGAATGAATGCTTGCTCGTGCAGCAGCAATGAATTTTTTTTAAAAGTACTTTAGCAAAAATTACATAAGTAAGTGTCTCTCCCAGCAGGGAGACTTGACCAACAGCGAAAATGTTAAGCCACGAGAGACATGCTTATCTTCCCCTCACCAAAGACACTGTCCAGGATTGTTACTTTCATTATTTAATTCACGTTATGTTTTGCTATATGGGATCACATCCTCTGCCTAGCAAAGCAGCTTTACACGACACATCAGTGCAGGGCAGCCTTGATCCCAGCTCAGAGGGCATCCAGTGCTATAGGTGTCCTTTATTCTGTGATCCTTGGGCAGCTCAGCCTCACAGTGCCTGACAACCCCAGGCCTGGTCAATTGTATAGAGCCATCTTTGAACCTCTGGTCATGAACTGCACTGGACCTAGGAAATAAAAGCCAATATTCTACATCAAAGTGCATATAGGGCAGTGGAGTATCAGACGGGCTGGTACAACAATTCCACTCCTATTGAAATATGACATAGCATGGGCTCAGGGTGTTTCTTGAGCGGCCCACAGGATCGGGTCCAAGAGGTAACAAAAGCTGAACCGCTTGGTAATGGTGACCCAAATATAATTAAATGTAGCATCGTCATAGAGCCTGTAATACTAAAAAAACCCCACTGCAGTAACACTGAACAATAAAAATGGGAACTATCCAAAAGTGACTGTGCTTGTTAGATAGAAATTAAAAGGAGTTGCCCAAAGGGTTAAATGCAGCATGGTGACTATTGGAAAACACCATAATAGAGGCTCAGACTAAACATATACCTCAAATCATCAAAGAAACAAAGAGGAATGCTATGTTAGCCGACGGCCAAGGATGTTTGGTGAGGTGCCAGCTATGCCCGTTTATACCATCCGTGACTTTAACCGCTAGGACGCACTGTCCCTTCGTGGCGGGCAGCCCGGGCTAGGCTGACGGATGCTCCAAGGTCCTAACCACCCGTGACTTTAACTGCTAGAGTTCAGAGCTCCTTCGCAGCGGGCAGTCAATACTGACTGACAGGTGCCCCAAGATTTTGCCCCGCGGAGGCGGCACAACTCAACGTTAGCCTCTTAGTACTCTCACCTAATGGCCAGGCTTTAGAGCCAAAACGGCTGAGGTTCTTTAATTATGTTGGCTGCTTTACAGTAAACCAGAGAAAACAAGTCAGGCTTATGCACAAATGGTTACCAAAATTTATTAAGCTAGAGTCTAATCATGTGGTTACAAAATTGCTAGTGCCTACTTATTTAAATGTAGAGATGTTACACACACAAACAAGTTACAAAACTGAAGCCACAATCCCAAAGAAAGAAAACAAAGTATAGAGCTCTATTTCAAAATATGTGTACACTAAAGATAGGAGATCAGGTGTGGGTGCTTCTTACCCTCCTTGCATCTCTCGATTCCAGCGGTCCAAGCCAGGATCGGTCACTCAATTCCGCGGAAAGACGAATAAGGGACAAGGCTTAGGGACCCTCTTAGCTGCAGAAGCCTTGGGAGGCTGTCACTTATCTGACCAGCAGATAGATAGTGAAAAGCACTCAAAAATCATGGTGCTGTAGGTCCCCTACTTATACCTCCGTACTCCTTTAGTCTCTTTCTCCTTTCTTATGCCAAATTGAGGCTGGTCTGTCTGGGTGACGCCAGCTTTCGCAAGAGTAGTTTACACTTGCAAGGGAGAGAAACAGTAAGTTTTGACTACTGGACATTTCTTTTATCAGGGTAAATATTTTCCCACCTAGGATGTTGGTGTGTGTGCATCACGCTATTTAGTAGGGACTAAGAGCCATGTCTGTCACAGGGCCTCTGCCTGCTGTGAGCTTAATCGTTATATCTGTTCCCAGAGGCACATTGTAGCAGCACACCTGTGCTTTTCACAGCTTCAAAGGCTGTGCTGGAATATATGTTCAGTGCCCTGTTCCGGCTTCCTCCTGTGTTTCCAGCAATGCTGGTCTGAGAAGGGGGGGGGGGGGGCTGGCTGTCTGGCTACATGCTACCATGGCTAAACAGTAGTGTAACAGAGGCCATTAGAGGCAAAAGGGCATCCTTTAAGATTTTTGAGTGGATTCCTAGTGATGGTTACAGGAAGGTGCACAAATTCTTGCAGATTAAGGGTAATAAGGCAGGCCAAGAAAGAACTTGCTAAAGATGCAAGAACTAAGAGTAAGAATTCTTTCAAGTACATCAGGGGCAAGAAGCTTGCCCAATAGCGAATGGAGACCCTAGATAAAAAGGGAGCACTCACGGAAGACAAGGCCATTGCAGAGAAGCTAAATTGGTCCTCACTGCAAAAGGATGTGAGGGAGATACACACAGCACAGACATGCTTCCTGGAGGACAAAATTGAAGTAGTGTCCCACATTGATATGTCCACAGAAGAGGTTTTAAAACAAATTAGACAGTAATAAGACACTAGGACCAGATGGAATTCACCCAAGCATTCTGAAGGAACTCAGATATGAAATTGCAGACCTACTAACTATAGTATGTAACCTACTACTGATCAAAGCTCTGTAGCAGATGACTGGAGACCAGCTAACATAATGCTGATTTTTATAAAGGGCTCCAGATGTGATCCTGGCAATTACAGGCCAGTGAACGTAATCTCATATAAAGTGTAGGGGAAGTTCGGTGAAGAATCAACACAGCTTTTGTAAAAGGGGCACCAATCTATCAGAATTCTCTGAGGGTGTCAATAAGTAGTGGACAAAGGAAAAAGATAGGAAACAAAGGGTAGGAAAAATGGTCAGTTTTCAAAAAGGAGAGGGGTAAATAGCAGGGTCCCCCAAGGATCTGTAGTGTTCAGCATATTCATGAGTTATCTGGAATAGAGGGTAAACAGTGAAGTGACAAAGTTTCCTGACAATGCAAAATTATGCAAGGTAGTTAAGTCCTAAGATGACTGCAAGGAGTTGGAAGGGGATGTTGGGTGACTGGGCAACAAAATGCCAGATAAAATCAAGACTGGTAAGTGAAAGCAATGCACATTGGAAAAAAATAATCTCACTTACACCTACCAAATTAGCTGTTACCACTCAAGAAAGAGACCTTGGCATCATCGTAACTAGTTCTTTGAAAAGTTCGACTGAATGCACAGCTGTGGTAAAAAAAAGGCTAACAGTATGCGAGGAACTATTAGGAAAGGGACAGAAAATATTATAATGTCACTATATAACTCTATGGTGCAACCACACCTTGAATACCCTGTCCCGTTCTGGTCACCCCATCTCTAAAAAGATATAATGGAATGAGAAATCCTTCAGAGAAGAGCAAAAATATGCTCAAGGGTATAGGAAGGATTCCATATGAAGAAAGACTAAAAAGAATAAGGCTGTTCAGCTTAGAAAAGACAACGAAGGGGGCTATGACAGAAGTCTGTATAATTATGAATGGAAAAAGTGAAGCATTATTTACTCTTTCCCACAATACAAAAACCAGGAATCACACAGTGAAATTGATAGGCAGTAGATTTAATACAAAGAAGATGAAGTACTTTTCACCTAATGTACAGTCAACCTGTGGAATTCATTATCATGTGACTGCTACAAGTATAACTGGGTTCAAAAAAAGAACTGGCTAAATTAATGGAGGATACGTCCATTAATGTCTATTTGCCAAGATGGTTGGGGCTGTAACCCCATGCTCCGGGTGTCCCTAGTCTCTGACTGCCAGAAGTCAGGAGTGTAAAATCGCCCTGTTCTGTACACTCCTCCTGTAGCTCTGGGACTAGCCACTGTCGGCAGAGAGGATACTGGGCTAAATGGACCATTGGTCTGACCTAGTATGGCCGTTCTTATAAAAAAAATCTTCTAAAGCTCTGGGATGAAAACCAGGGTGGACAACTCTGCTTCTCTGGCACAATGGAACTTTCCATCCTAAGGGTAAAGATTGTCTGGACAGAAGACAGAGCTTTCCTTAGAGGCCAGCCCAAGAGCTCTTCTTCTCTCCGAGGTCCAGGGGGTAAGGCTGCCAGTGCGTACAGTCCTGTATTAGAAGGGATGTCACATCCTTTATTTAAATAAAAATTTCTTGCCCAGTACTCTCAGTACAGGATGTTTTTATCCCATGTTTCAACCACGGCGGTCCAGCATGCCACTGACACTTGAAAGCTAGGCTGGCGTGGTGCTCTGGTACTTTACTTTGCAACGTGCCAGGCTTTGGCAACTTGACCAGACACATGCCACTCAACTTTAGCTCAGCCACCACTGGGCCGCCCCTGGAAGTTGCCCCTCACCGCCATTGAAATTGGAAGCGACACACCTGCTGGCTGTGGCAAAGTCTCCTCCATCTACTGCATTTCTCCAGTCCACACCCCATCTGCCAACCGCCCCACCCCGGCAGAGCACAGCTCTATCGTAGGTGGAGATGAGTAACTGCAGCCTCCCACTTCACTCCAGGAGGCACAGTGACCATCTGGGCTCTCTGCAGCACCAGAGCTGGAAGCAGCCTGAGCAGACCCCTGGGAAGGGATGGAGCAGCGAAGTCAAGCCCAGGGACATTAGAGGGCTGTCCCATATTTCTGAAATACAGTATTGGCAGCCCTTCCCAGAAGGGTGGGGGAAGCCTCAGGACCTACTTTGCGCCCTGGCAGGCATAGGAGAGGGGGAGAGGCCTCAGCAGCAGGCACTGCAGAGCTCGAAGTGAGGCAGCTCCTCAGCAGGCTCTGAGCTCCAGCCCCGGGGCAATGAGACAGAGGAAGAGGTAACTACTGCAGTGGTGAGGGAGGAGGCTACCGCTCAGCCCCGACTGCCTGTACCTCCTAGCAGGCCTGTCAGTACTAATCTGTCCCCAGTGATTCCTCAGCTAGGTTTGATGTGGGAGTAACTAGATCTAGCAGGATCTCTTGAAACAGTTTCCATTAGGAGCCTCAAGCTGCTTCCCTCTCCCTGCTGATGGGTTCTGAACTCAGAGGGAGTAAACACTCCCTCTAATTAGCTTTAAGCTTTCTTGAACTACAGCTCACTGAATGCATCCGATGAAGCTCACCAAAAGCTTATGCTCAAATAAATTTGTTCATCTCTAAGGTGCCACAAGTCCTCCTTTTCTTTTTGCAGATACAGACTAACACGGCTGCTACTCTGAAACCTCTAATTATCTGGTACTCCAGTCCAGGGCCAGACCTGTAGCTGGCACCCTTTGTCAGGAAATTAACCCCTTCCCAGCCTGAACTAGCAATAGGGGCAGGCACCTGGTGGCACAGGTGTTTTGAATGAGCCGCACTGGCTAAGTCACTGTTGTACTGTTTATTTGGTGTGCTTGGTTCAGGAATTTTCACGTTTCCATGAGGAAATTCATCCGATGTATGAGAGATTGCTGAACAACAGAAAGGAATGGAAGGCTCTTGGTGATGAGTATGATGCAAAAATGAAAGCGTTGGAAGAAGAGAAGAAAAAAGAGGAGGAAAAAATGGCTGCACAGCAAGGTCAGAAATACTTACAATTTTAATACTTCAGAATCTACTCCTATGGCTAACTCCCCTATCCCACCAGTCCCTTGTGTAAATTAATGTCTCCAGACTCCCAGCTCTTTCCACACTTGTGCATTTCGTCCACTAGCTGAAGCAAAGGGTTGGATACAGGGGAAATTCCCAATCTGAACTGGGCCCATGACTCACTCTGTCAAGGGCCCAGGTCAGAATAGAGAATGGCTTCAAAACATACAATTGACATCTCAGATGGTTACACGACTCCAGAAAGGCCATCTGCATAAACTCCTCTGTGGAGGAGAGCTCATGTTGTAATTGGCTAGTTAACACCTGTAAGTGTGGCAAATAGTGCTGAACACTACTGATCCTTGCTGGCACTTGCAGCTCAGCTACAACTGTTGGCTGCACTGAGTCAGCTTTGTAGTGTAGTCTACGGGGGAGAAAGGACACATGCTTGAGACTACAGAGGCTGTGGCTACCATGCTGCGTAACAGGCCAAGGGAAAAACAAGGAACTCACTAGAAATAAGACAAAGCACTGCAGTTACTCCCAAGTGTACCTTTCTAGCCAAACTTTTGCTGATAATAAGACTAGTTATTACAGCTTCCAATGAAGGTTGTGGAATCCCCATCATTGGAAGCTTTCACAAACAAGTTGAACAAAGTACACCTGCCAGAGATGGTCTAGGTTTACTTGATCTTGCCACAGCATGGAGTGGCTGGACTTGATATGGCTTTGCGAGGTCCTTTCCAGCCCTCCATTGCTAGGATTCTATGCATGCAAATTATTTAGGTTTAATGCTTTTTCCCTGGGCCCAGCACAATTCCCAGTTAAGTCTCTGGGAACTGGACTGAGCCCTTCATTCTTAATTCGTTTTTGTGGTTGATAAGACCATTCAAGGCTGAGACAGTCCCCACCAGTCAGGGAGCTCATTATCCTGAAGCATTTTGAAGCACACACAGTTTTGTGTAGAAAATGGCTCTGAGCACATTGGTAGCACTTCACAATAGCTAGGAATTTATACCAGCTTCATCACTGAGAGCCTTCCAAGGGTTAAGAAGTAAAATGACTCAGTTAAAGACTAAAGGATTTCAAATTACAGTACGGTTATAGCAGCTGCAAATGTATCTCTAATTTCTTGTTTCCTCCCTTACAGCAGCTATGACAAGTTGCAATGGAAGAACTCCCCCCTCTAGAACCTGTTGTATCATTTAAACCTATTTCTGCTGGTGTATGAACTACGCACCCTGGGAAAGGTCTTGTAAGAGAAAAAAGTTGCAGTGTACGAATATAAATTCTTGATTTAACCCTTTAATTACCTAAACTGGGCTCATCACCTAGCCATGGAAAGGGCCTAGTGTTGTTTACCTGACCTGTGTGAGCACCCTTACTGCGGTCAGTGAGCCAAATTCTGCCCTCTTTCTCACTCCATACAATGCCACTGAAGTCACCGGGATGTACCATTTAAGACAGGGCAAAATTTGGTTCCATGAATTTACTTGCATATGAGTAATGGCTGTAGCAGTTGTCCTGAAGTCTGAATGCCCCATTCCCCCTACCCCAGACCCCCATGCATATATTTACAGGGCCAGATGGTGAACTTTGTGCCCAATTCAACTGTTATTTACCTAGTGTGCAGCTAGAGGTTGGGGTGGGTAAATTGAGGCAGAATTAACTCCTTCAATGTATCTCACAGGACCACATGGACAAGCCAGCAATATGTAAAAGGGAAGCATAAAGACAGTCAGATCCGTTCATCTCATAGGGAGAAAGATACCCTTTACTCAAATATTTGTGCTGAGATTCTGATCTCAGTTATGGCGGTACAGCTATGTAGTTATTCCACAGAAGTCAGACTGCTGCCCCTAGAGCGGAGTTCAGGAAGTGGGCTTTCATCGAGACCAGTGTTGGTGAATCAGAGCCCAAGAGAGTGTTAACAATAGAACAGTTAAATCATCTGTCCTTCTCACACATCAGTAAACTTTATCTTTTGAAGGAACTGAGCCAAATTCAGATCTGGTCTAAACAACTGCAACTCCACTGAAGCCAAAGAAACACCCATGAGGACAAGAATAATTCTGTAGGGGGGTTTCAATAGTGTGTAGTCAGTGCTACATGGGGCCACACATTGCAGGATGAGGATAAAACAAAATATTGAAAAGCTGCTCATTCCCTGAGCATGATCAGTTTTGTGCACTGAATGAGGCAGGGATCCTGGGAAAAACATAGCATGTGATCGTGTAATTAGAGTGCGTATCAATGCATAGGCACAAGGGTGCTAAATTAAAGTTGCCAAAGCAACCTTATATCTGGCATTCCTTGAGTGTTTGACTTTGCAACATTATTTTAATATAGTTTGTTCATAATGCAACTTGCCTGGCCAAAAAGTAGGCGTATTTTCATCAAAATAATGGAAAAAAGAATATGGTTAAGCTTGGGGCATGTGCTACATTAGACCTCTTTCTGGTTTTGGCATAACCCCCATTGTTGTTTGCAGTGTTGATCCCAGGATATTAGAGACACAAGGTAGGTGAGATATCTGGAAGTTGGTCCAAAGAAATGTATTACCTTACGCACCTTGTTTCTTTGGAACACCCCTGTATTCCCCAACACCTCTGAAGTGCTGACAGCTGAATTAGAGAAACAAAATCTAACATGTGGCTTCAGATTGGTCTGTGCAATCACACTTACAAGAACATGGTAAAGGAAAGGATGGGGAAAGGATGTAAGGAGGTATCTTGCTCTCCTCTTATTCAAGGTCATTCCCCCCCCCCCCAAAGTCACTGGCTTATGAGAGATTTACTATAGTTAAGTCATATTCTGTTTGCTTTTGTAAAAAAAATAAATACAGCACCTTGATACTCGTCCCATCCTGTGCTTTTACACTTGTGGCTCACTTACATCTATAGCTACTTCTAACTGAAGAGAAAGGAGAATGGGGTTGACAATGACATCCAATTGTCACTGAATGTCAGTAATGCCTGATTTACACCAGTGAAGGAATAGACTGGTTGGTCTCAATTTTTTTTTTAAACTTACATGCTCTGTATATTTACTCCTTTATTTTCACCTTCCCATTTTTGTTTTGGTAACCCTTTTCCCCCCTGGAATTCATGTTTCCAAATTCTCTCATCACCCTCATTTCCCCCATAAATCCTCCCTCTCTTTTCTGACCTTCCTCCACTATCACTACCTTTCTGCTCCATCCCAATGCATACTCAGAGGTATTGCCCTCTGCTACTGCAAAGAATGGGGTACAGAAATCCCTCTTCCCCTAGCTCAGTGGTCCCCCAACTTTTCACATCACACACCCGCAGGAACCATGGTCAGGAACCAGGGCCAGAGGCACGGCTGTAGCTCCTGGGGTGTGTGGGGGTGTGTGGACAGGGGTAAGAGTGCAGAGGCTGGGGCCAAAGCTGCTGAGGGTGGGGCCATGGCCAGAGCAGAGCTGGGGGCAGAGCAGGGCTGGGTGGTGCTCCATGGGGGCTGGCCCAGGCCCTGCCAGCCCCCCTGAATATTCCTCTGCACCCCGGGGGGGCACACCCAACAGTTTGGTGTACCACTGCCCTAGCCTCATGTAAGAGAGGAAACACATCCTGCCCCACCAAGGGAAAGGCACAGAGCGGTCTTAAGACAAGGTGGGGGTCTGAGCACAGCTCTAACATACAAGTGTTGGGTTTACAGGAGCTCATACTATTATTTCTGCTTTAGTTTGCTATTAAATTGTGTTCACCAAGCATAGGATTATTCAGGCAGCACTGTGGCCTAAATATGTTCAATGGATGTTTATGGAAAGCAAGGGAATTCATCTACATTTACAGTGGTTATCTAAACAATATAATGCCTCTCTGCAGAAAAGGCAGGGAGTTAACTTTTGCTCAGTTGCCTTATTCTCAGTATATTAGCCACACCTTGCAATGAAGAAAGCAGGAATCTGCAAGAATAAGAGGGTGATCAGCAGACTCATTAATGCATATGCTAAAGTGCTGAAGACCATATTTCGTCTGACATTTCCCAGTTATGTTCAAATGTCCTTATGTGGCTGTTCTTATAGATATATTATAGTGCTGGCTATCCAAAATGGATACTTTAAACTGACCCACTCCAGAGTTCATAGCAGCACTGGAAGTACAGCTTTTTCAGAAAGTAAATTAGCATTAAATTTCAATTGATTTGAGGTGTAAATGGTAAGTATTTTCACCTGTTTCCCCAGCCCCCTCCATCTTTATATGGGTGAACTTTTGACATGAGACGTGTTTAACATCAGATGTTCACTTTAAGAGACACGTAATTACACTGATAGCCATAAGTTAGTTCAAATCCTGATATGGTTGTATGAAAAGAAGGTAGTGATCTTGAAAATATTAAACACTTTATACACTAGGCTAACCATTTAACCCATTGGGCGTTTACAGGTGTGAAGTTAGGTCCACCATTACGAAAAAATTAAAAGTAAAAAGAAACTGAATACAAGACCTCACGTTGACACTGTTCAGTCCATAACAGTTACAGATGCAAAGTTTCCTGATTTAGACTGTAAGGTATGCCCATTACAACGTTGTACCTTTTGATTTACTCATTAGAAAAAATTCATTTTCAAGACAGTTTTAGAAACACCCATCACTCAGTAACATAATGAGACCTGAGTACAGGCAGTCCAATCTGACGTTTGACACTGGAAAGGCAGTTCTGAATTTGAATACATGGTTAAAAATACAGGAGTTGTAGGCTTATGCTGTAGCAATGATTTTAACCATGGTTAAACTTGCTTTCACCCATCAAGACAGAGCCTCAATTAGTGACTTTGCATTTTTAGACATGTTGGGGTCACTTTAGCACAAGGGATGTTATTGCTTCGTTACCAGATACATAAAGGAATATTTGCTTATTCCTACATTACATCAATACCTCTTACTTGTACTTTCTATAGTGTATGCAAAAATCAATGAATTAATACTGTTCACAAGTATTTATTGATGGAAACAGTAAATATAGTGCTTAAATGAACTTAACATAGCTAATTCAAGGCTTCAGATTTTGCTGAAGATGAAAATGAGGTCCAATGCAATTTGTTCATTTCAGTATAGACTCTTCACTGGCTGAAAGGGAAGAGAGAGAGTCAGGTTAGCTCACTGCTCTACAATGCAAACACATCACAGATATATCAAAGCCTCTGTGAAGAAAAAGATGACCGCTTTAAAAAAAAAAATCTTTGAAAATTGCCAGTTCTCCCTAACCAGCTTTTAGCAAATGATTTTGCATTTTCCTTGTGTTCACTCTGAAGCTGTTTGGTTTAAAGTTTCAATGTTTCAAAAATTCAGCGTTTCAAATACAGACACTCCCAAAGTGTAGTCTGTGCATAGGGCCACATGCTGCTGACTCTCTTCACTTCTAGTAGCTAACCTGCATTCAGTGAGCCAATAATATATGGGAAAGTAACATTTAAATATTTAATGCAAGTAACTGCTCTCCTTACCACAGGGATGTTAGGCAATTGTTAATGGGAAGCAAGCAGTTTACCTATCTTCCCACTCTCCATTATGTAATCCATGATACACTTTATGAAAATGAAGGACTCTACCTTAAGAAAAAAGTCTGGTAACCTCTGTACTAATACAATGTGTGAGCTTTGAAGATTCATGCTCAGTCTCTCTGAAGGTGTTGCTACTCCCAGGAACACACTTCAACCAAATTTAAGTTTCGCGTACCTAAAATTCCATACAAGTCCCATTAGTTTTTTAAGTAGGCTGTTCCACAGCCAAGGCCAACCAACAGAGTCTGCAAGTGTTAAAAATAATTTTATGTACCCATTCCATTACTGCCTCTACATCCAGAATGTGAGCAGTAACTGGTGTTATTACACCAGTAAGTCAGAACTGACTTAGCACCTTCCTTCCTACTATTTAGCGCCCATTCTCACCTGGCATAATAGAGATGTGAGAAGACAGTTAAAGTCTTGTGGGCAAAATTTCAGCTTATTCTTAATATCTGGTGCTTACTAGTACAAACTTAATATGAAGTGAAAACTGAGACACAGAACGAGAAGGATCTTGCCATCATCATCTAGTTCAGCCTGTCGTCTAATAAAAAACTTCCCAAAGAGATTCTTCTTCAAATGAAAAAACTCAAAGTTTGATTATTTTATTCTCCTTACTTTAAATAAATTAAATAGGATTTATTAAACTATTTGCCTGTAATATAAAGACTTACTATTGAGTACTTGAAAATAACTAGTTTGTCACCCTTTCTGCTGTTTAGGACTGTAAATGTACAGTGTTTGTACTGTGTTTCAGCTTGGACAACTACAACTACTGTGGGTTTGTACTAATGGGTACAAAAATGTACAGTGTTTGTACTAATGGGTAAGTTATGGTACTGCCATTTACTCCTGTAACAAGTACCTGCTTTCGGCCAGTAGGTGGCGAGCCCGGAAAACTTTCTCACTTAATCATGGACATTTGAGCCCCTGTGTCCATTAAGAAAGGAATAATGTGTTTGTCATTTACAGTTACATGTATCCGGGGATCTCTTGCTGTTGTATTCTCCTCTTTGGATTTAAGCTGGTTTATTAGGAGAGGAGATTGACCCCTGCGAGCTAGTTTCCCTGCTCTGGTAACTCTTGCAGTTGCTGCCGCAATGGCGTATACCGGGTGTCTGCAGGTGGGGAAAGAGGTGAGAGCTGCAGAGGTGCACTGGGAGTAGCATTAGTTGTCTCCCAGTCAGCTCTTTTAAAGGTGGTGAATAATTTTAGCCGCTCTGTGGGCAGTCCATTTATCACCTCTCTGGGATAACCTAAAGCCAGACATTGTCTCCACAATTTGGCTCTAAGCTCCTTTCCCTCCTGGGTTGGCTCTCGCTTGTTTTTATGTCCTTTAGATGGTGCCCCCTTGTTTCTCTGAAGGGAACGCATCTTAGCTTTGCCTGTCAGTGCTCTGATGTCTCCGAATTCTCTTAAGTATGACACCAGAAGGTTTAGCAGTGCCCGAAAGGTACTGTTATGTGCTGCAGCTTCTGATCTAAGGGACAGTGCCATAGCCTTATGGTTACTCGGAGCTCCCTTAAGCAAGGGTCTGAGATCATCTACATTTACCTGACCCTCCCATGGGCTTTCATAGGCTAACTCTTGAGGGTTTTGGCCAAGCATGCTAATGACAGCCACAGTTAATAGAGCTGTTTTTACCTCATCTATGTTGGTCCAGTGCATTACTGTGGGTTCATCTCGGTCTGCTGGGTAAATTCCTCTTGCCCATCGACAAGCCAGAGACCAAAGTGTTTTAGGGGTGTGCCCCTCTGAGTGTTCCAGGAATATTCCTGCACCTAAGTTAAGGCGCTCAGTTTCTTGGGCTGTCAGGCGTATATATCCACCCCCAGTGACCCAGAGGCGGACCAGCCACTCTATTATACCTTCCTCAGGCTTTTTAGCAAAATCTCCCTGGATTGTTTTTAACTCCATGGGAGTATATTGGCGGGTGGTAATTTTGGTAAAGTGTGTTGGAGCTTTACTCCCTTTTCCCTTTTTACCTCCCTTCTTTGTTTTTGAAGAGGTGGATGGATAATTGTCATCCCCTTCTTCATCCAGCTCTGCCCCATTCAAATTTTCCTCCTGTTCTTCTGATTTGTGATGTGTGATAGCTGGTCTTAATTTTACAGAGGGACCTTGCTCCTCAGAGGAGGGGGACTCATCTGCTGAATCCCAAATATCTCCATCCCATTCCTCAGGGTCTAGCCAGAGAGCAGTCTCAACTTTAGCCCGGTTGATACTGCGTGTTTTAGTCTCCAGCTTTTCCCTTCGTTCTATCCCTTCTTTCTCAATTAAGGGAAGTAATCTTTTCTGAAGATGTTCCATATCCCTATTCAGTGTTCTTACTCTGGTATCTAAATTCTGGCATTCCTTGCGCAGTGTGTCCCTTTCCTGTTGTAGCCTATTAAATGCTATTGCCAGACTATGATAATCCTTACAGGCAGCTTGCCAAATGTTAGTAAGCAGCCATATACAAGCACCTTTTCCTTTCCCTTTCTTCATCTTGCAGGCAGTTCTCCAGTTACAGAAATGCTGGCAGATCTCTGCTGGTTTTCCCCAATATTTCTCCAGCAGTTCTTTGCTCCACAGAGGATTTCCCCATCCCTCTTGGGTCAAACTTTTCTCTAGCTCAGGGAATTCTGTGGTGTTTATCATGACTGGTTTCATTGTGTTACTGTAGTACAGCCTATATCACAATCCTGTTCGTGACGCCAAATTCTGTCAGCCGATGGCCAAGGATGTTTGGTGAGGTGCCAGCTATGCCCGTTTATACCATCCGTGACTTTAACCGCTAGGACGCACTGTCCCTTCGCGGCGGGCAGCCCGGGCTAGGCTGACGGATGCCCCAAGGGCCTAACCACCCGTGACTTTAACTGCTAGAGCTCAGCGCTCCTTCGCTCTGGAAAAATCCCTGGAAAAATCATGGAGCAGGTCCTCAAAGAATCAATCCTGAAGCACTTGCATGAGAGGAAAGTGATCAGGAACAGCCAGCATGGATTCACCAAGGGAAGGTCATGCCTGACTAATCTAATCGCCTTCTATGATGAGATTACTGGTTCTGTGAATGAAGGGAAAGCAGTGGATGTATTGTTTCTTGACTTTAGCAAAGCTTTTGACACGGTCTCCCACCGTATTCTTGTCAGCAAGTTAAGGAAGTATGGGCTGGTAGAAAGCTGGCTAGATTGTCGGGCTCAACAGGTAGTGATCAATGGCTCCATGTCTAGTTGGCAGCCGGTATCAAGTGGAGTGCCCCAAGGGTCGGTCCTGGGGCCGGTTTTGTTCAATATCTTCATAAATGATCTGGAGGATGGTGTGGATTGCACTCTCAGCAAATTTGTAGATGATACTAAACTGGGAGGAGTGGTAGATACGCTGGAGGGGAGGGATGGGATACAGAAGGACCTAGACAAATTGGAGGATTGGGCCAAAAGAAATCTGATGAGGTTCAATAAGGAGAAGTGCAGGGTCCTGCACTTAGGACGGAAGAACCCAATGCACAGCTACAGACTAGGGACCGAATGGCTAGGCAGCAGTTCTGCAGAAAAGGACCTAGGGGTGACAGTGGACGAGAAGCTGGATATGAGTCAGCAGTGTGCCCTTGTTGCCAAGAAGGCCAATGGCATTTTGGGATGTATAAGTAGGGACATAGCGAGCAGATCGAGGGACGTGATCGTTCCCCTCTATTCGACATTGGTGAGGCCTCATCTGGAGTACTGTGTCCAGTTTTGGGCCCCACACTACAAGAAGGATGTGGATAAATTGGCGAGAGTCCAGCGAAGGGCAACAAAAATGATTAGGGGACTGGAACACATGAGATATGAGGAGAGGCTGAGGGAGCTGGGATTGTTTAGCCTGCAGAAGAGAAGAATGAGGGGGGATTTGATAGCTGCTTTCAACTACCTGAAAGGGGGTTCCAAAGAGGATGGCTCTAGACTGTTCTCAATGGTAGCAGATGACAGAACGAGGAGTAATGGTCTCAAGTTGCAGTGGGGGAGGTTTAGATTGGATATTAGGAAAAACTTTTTCACTAAGAGGGTGGTGAAACACTGGAATGCGTTACCTAGGGAGGTGGTAGAATCTCCTTCCTTAGAGGTTTTTAAGGTCAGGCTTGACAAAGCCCTGGCTGGGATGATTTAACTGGGAATTGGTCCTGCTTTGAGCAGGGGGTTGGACTAGATGACCTTCTGGGGTCCCTTCCAACCCTGATATTCTATGATTCTATGATTCTATGATTCGCAGCGGGCAGTCAATACTGACTGACAGGTGTCCCAATGGCAGCACTAAGAGCCTCTCCATACGCGTGACTTTAACTGCTAGAGCTCAGAGCTCCTTCGCAGCGGGCAGCCAGGATTGACTGACAGGTGCCCCAAGAGTTTGCCCCGTGGAGGCGGCACAACTCAACGCTAGGCTCTTAGTACTCTCACCTAATGGCCAGGCTTTAGAGCCAAAACGGCTGAGGTTCTTTAATTATGTTGGCTGCTTTACAGTAAACCAGAGAAAACAAGTCAGGCTTATGCACAAATGGTTACCAAAATTTATTAAGCTAGAGTCTAATCATGTGGTTACAAAATTGCTAGTGCCTACTTATTTAAATGTAGAGATGTTACACACACAAACAAGTTACAAAACTGAAGCCACAATCCCAAAGAAAGAAAACAAAGTATAGAGCTCTATTTCAAAATATGTGTACACTAAAGATAGGAGATCAGGTGTGGGTGCTTCTTACCCTCCTTGCATCTCTCGATTCCAGCGGTCCAAGCCAGGATCGGTCACTCAATTCCGCGGAAAGACGAATAAGGGACAAGGCTTAGGGACCCTCTTAGCTGCAGAAGCCTTGGGAGGCTGTCACTTATCTGACCAGCAGATAGATAGTGAAAAGCACTCAAAAATCATGGTGCTGTAGGTCCCCTACTTATACCTCCGTACTCCTTTAGTCTCTTTCTCCTTTCTTATGCCAAATTGAGGCTGGTCTGTCTGGGTGACGCCAGCTTTCGCAAGAGTAGTTTACACTTGCAAGGGAGAGAAACAGTAAGTTTTGACTACTGGACATTTCTTTTATCAGGGTAAATATTTTCCCACCTAGGATGTTGGTGTGTGTGCATCACGCTATTTAGTAGGGACTAAGAGCCATGTCTGTCACAGGGCCTCTGCCTGCTGTGAGCTTAATCGTTATATCTGTTCCCAGAGGCACATTGTAGCAGCACACCTGTGCTTTTCACAGCTTCAAAGGCTGTGCTGGAATATATGTTCAGTGCCCTGTTCCGGCTTCCTCCTGTGTTTCCAGCAATGCTGGTCTGAGAAGGGGGGGGGGGGGGGCTGGCTGTCTGGCTACATGCTACCATGGCTAAACAGTAGTGTAACAGAGGCCATTAGAGGCAAAAGGGCATCCTTTAAGATTTTTGAGTGGATTCCTAGTGATGGTTACAGGAAGGTGCACAAATTCTTGCAGATTAAGGGTAATAAGGCAGGCCAAGAAAGAACTTGCTAAAGATGCAAGAACTAAGAGTAAGAATTCTTTCAAGTACATCAGGGGCAAGAAGCTTGCCCAATAGCGAATGGAGACCCTAGATAAAAAGGGAGCACTCACGGAAGACAAGGCCATTGCAGAGAAGCTAAATTGGTCCTCACTGCAAAAGGATGTGAGGGAGATACACACAGCACAGACATGCTTCCTGGAGGACAAAATTGAAGTAGTGTCCCACATTGATATGTCCACAGAAGAGGTTTTAAAACAAATTAGACAGTAATAAGACACTAGGACCAGATGGAATTCACCCAAGCATTCTGAAGGAACTCAGATATGAAATTGCAGACCTACTAACTATAGTATGTAACCTACTACTGATCAAAGCTCTGTAGCAGATGACTGGAGACCAGCTAACATAATGCTGATTTTTATAAAGGGCTCCAGATGTGATCCTGGCAATTACAGGCCAGTGAACGTAATCTCATATAAAGTGTAGGGGAAGTTCGGTGAAGAATCAACACAGCTTTTGTAAAAGGGGCACCAATCTATCAGAATTCTCTGAGGGTGTCAATAAGTAGTGGACAAAGGAAAAAGATAGGAAACAAAGGGTAGGAAAAATGGTCAGTTTTCAAAAAGGAGAGGGGTAAATAGCAGGGTCCCCCAAGGATCTGTAGTGTTCAGCATATTCATGAGTTATCTGGAATAGAGGGTAAACAGTGAAGTGACAAAGTTTCCTGACAATGCAAAATTATGCAAGGTAGTTAAGTCCTAAGATGACTGCAAGGAGTTGGAAGGGGATGTTGGGTGACTGGGCAACAAAATGCCAGATAAAATCAAGACTGGTAAGTGAAAGCAATGCACATTGGAAAAAAATAATCTCACTTACACCTACCAAATTAGCTGTTACCACTCAAGAAAGAGACCTTGGCATCATCGTAACTAGTTCTTTGAAAAGTTCGACTGAATGCACAGCTGTGGTAAAAAAAAGGCTAACAGTATGCGAGGAACTATTAGGAAAGGGACAGAAAATATTATAATGTCACTATATAACTCTATGGTGCAACCACACCTTGAATACCCTGTCCCGTTCTGGTCACCCCATCTCTAAAAAGATATAATGGAATGAGAAATCCTTCAGAGAAGAGCAAAAATATGCTCAAGGGTATAGGAAGGATTCCATATGAAGAAAGACTAAAAAGAATAAGGCTGTTCAGCTTAGAAAAGACAACGAAGGGGGCTATGACAGAAGTCTGTATAATTATGAATGGAAAAAGTGAAGCATTATTTACTCTTTCCCACAATACAAAAACCAGGAATCACACAGTGAAATTGATAGGCAGTAGATTTAATACAAAGAAGATGAAGTACTTTTCACCTAATGTACAGTCAACCTGTGGAATTCATTATCATGTGACTGCTACAAGTATAACTGGGTTCAAAAAAAGAACTGGCTAAATTAATGGAGGATACGTCCATTAATGTCTATTTGCCAAGATGGTTGGGGCTGTAACCCCATGCTCCGGGTGTCCCTAGTCTCTGACTGCCAGAAGTCAGGAGTGTAAAATCGCCCTGTTCTGTACACTCCTCCTGTAGCTCTGGGACTAGCCACTGTCGGCAGAGAGGATACTGGGCTAAATGGACCATTGGTCTGACCTAGTATGGCCGTTCTTATAAAAAAAATCTTCTAAAGCTCTGGGATGAAAACCAGGGTGGACAACTCTGCTTCTCTGGCACAATGGAACTTTCCATCCTAAGGGTAAAGATTGTCTGGACAGAAGACAGAGCTTTCCTTAGAGGCCAGCCCAAGAGCTCTTCTTCTCTCCGAGGTCCAGGGGGTAAGGCTGCCAGTGCGTACAGTCCTGTATTAGAAGGGATGTCACATCCTTTATTTAAATAAAAATTTCTTGCCCAGTACTCTCAGTACAGGATGTTTTTATCCCATGTTTCAACCACGGCGGTCCAGCATGCCACTGACACTTGAAAGCTAGGCTGGCGTGGTGCTCTGGTACTTTACTTTGCAACGTGCCAGGCTTTGGCAACTTGACCAGACACATGCCACTCAACTTTAGCTCAGCCACCACTGGGCCGCCCCTGGAAGTTGCCCCTCACCGCCATTGAAATTGGAAGCGACACACCTGCTGGCTGCGGCAAAGTCTCCTCCATCTACTGCATTTCTCCAGTCCACACCCCATCTGCCAACCGCCCCACCCCGGCAGAGCACAGCTCTATCGTAGGTGGAGATGAGTAACTGCAGCCTCCCACTTCACTCCAGGAGGCACAGTGACCATCTGGGCTCTCTGCAGCACCAGAGCTGGAAGCAGCCTGAGCAGACCCCTGGGAAGGGATGGAGCAGCGAAGTCAAGCCCAGGGACATTAGAGGGCTGTCCCATATTTCTGAAATACAGTATTGGCAGCCCTTCCCAGAAGGGTGGGGGAAGCCTCAGGACCTACTTTGCGCCCTGGCAGGCATAGGAGAGGGGGAGAGGCCTCAGCAGCAGGCACTGCAGAGCTCGAAGTGAGGCAGCTCCTCAGCAGGCTCTGAGCTCCAGCCCCGGGGCAATGAGACAGAGGAAGAGGTAACTACTGCAGTGGTGAGGGAGGAGGCTACCGCTCAGCCCCGACTGCCTGTACCTCCTAGCAGGCCTGTCAGTACTAATCTGTCCCCAGTGATTCCTCAGCTAGGTTTGATGTGGGAGTAACTAGATCTAGCAGGATCTCTTGAAACAGTTTCCATTAGGAGCCTCAAGCTGCTTCCCTCTCCCTGCTGATGGGTTCTGAACTCAGAGGGAGTAAACACTCCCTCTAATTAGCTTTAAGCTTTCTTGAACTACAGCTCACTGAATGCATCCGATGAAGCTCACCAAAAGCTTATGCTCAAATAAATTTGTTCATCTCTAAGGTGCCACAAGTCCTCCTTTTCTTTTTGCAGATACAGACTAACACGGCTGCTACTCTGAAACCTCTAATTATCTGGTACTCCAGTCCAGGGCCAGACCTGTAGCTGGCACCCTTTGTCAGGAAATTAACCCCTTCCCAGCCTGAACTAGCAATAGGGGCAGGCACCTGGTGGCACAGGTGTTTTGAATGAGCCGCACTGGCTAAGTCACTGTTGTACTGTTTATTTGGTGTGCTTGGTTCAGGAATTTTCACGTTTCCATGAGGAAATTCATCCGATGTATGAGAGATTGCTGAACAACAGAAAGGAATGGAAGGCTCTTGGTGATGAGTATGATGCAAAAATGAAAGCGTTGGAAGAAGAGAAGAAAAAAGAGGAGGAAAAAATGGCTGCACAGCAAGGTCAGAAATACTTACAATTTTAATACTTCAGAATCTACTCCTATGGCTAACTCCCCTATCCCACCAGTCCCTTGTGTAAATTAATGTCTCCAGACTCCCAGCTCTTTCCACACTTGTGCATTTCGTCCACTAGCTGAAGCAAAGGGTTGGATACAGGGGAAATTCCCAATCTGAACTGGGCCCATGACTCACTCTGTCAAGGGCCCAGGTCAGAATAGAGAATGGCTTCAAAACATACAATTGACATCTCAGATGGTTACACGACTCCAGAAAGGCCATCTGCATAAACTCCTCTGTGGAGGAGAGCTCATGTTGTAATTGGCTAGTTAACACCTGTAAGTGTGGCAAATAGTGCTGAACACTACTGATCCTTGCTGGCACTTGCAGCTCAGCTACAACTGTTGGCTGCACTGAGTCAGCTTTGTAGTGTAGTCTACGGGGGAGAAAGGACACATGCTTGAGACTACAGAGGCTGTGGCTACCATGCTGCGTAACAGGCCAAGGGAAAAACAAGGAACTCACTAGAAATAAGACAAAGCACTGCAGTTACTCCCAAGTGTACCTTTCTAGCCAAACTTTTGCTGATAATAAGACTAGTTATTACAGCTTCCAATGAAGGTTGTGGAATCCCCATCATTGGAAGCTTTCACAAACAAGTTGAACAAAGTACACCTGCCAGAGATGGTCTAGGTTTACTTGATCTTGCCACAGCATGGAGTGGCTGGACTTGATATGGCTTTGCGAGGTCCTTTCCAGCCCTCCATTGCTAGGATTCTATGCATGCAAATTATTTAGGTTTAATGCTTTTTCCCTGGGCCCAGCACAATTCCCAGTTAAGTCTCTGGGAACTGGACTGAGCCCTTCATTCTTAATTCGTTTTTGTGGTTGATAAGACCATTCAAGGCTGAGACAGTCCCCACCAGTCAGGGAGCTCATTATCCTGAAGCATTTTGAAGCACACACAGTTTTGTGTAGAAAATGGCTCTGAGCACATTGGTAGCACTTCACAATAGCTAGGAATTTATACCAGCTTCATCACTGAGAGCCTTCCAAGGGTTAAGAAGTAAAATGACTCAGTTAAAGACTAAAGGATTTCAAATTACAGTACGGTTATAGCAGCTGCAAATGTATCTCTAATTTCTTGTTTCCTCCCTTACAGCAGCTATGACAAGTTGCAATGGAAGAACTCCCCCCTCTAGAACCTGTTGTATCATTTAAACCTATTTCTGCTGGTGTATGAACTACGCACCCTGGGAAAGGTCTTGTAAGAGAAAAAAGTTGCAGTGTACGAATATAAATTCTTGATTTAACCCTTTAATTACCTAAACTGGGCTCATCACCTAGCCATGGAAAGGGCCTAGTGTTGTTTACCTGACCTGTGTGAGCACCCTTACTGCGGTCAGTGAGCCAAATTCTGCCCTCTTTCTCACTCCATACAATGCCACTGAAGTCACCGGGATGTACCATTTAAGACAGGGCAAAATTTGGTTCCATGAATTTACTTGCATATGAGTAATGGCTGTAGCAGTTGTCCTGAAGTCTGAATGCCCCATTCCCCCTACCCCAGACCCCCATGCATATATTTACAGGGCCAGATGGTGAACTTTGTGCCCAATTCAACTGTTATTTACCTAGTGTGCAGCTAGAGGTTGGGGTGGGTAAATTGAGGCAGAATTAACTCCTTCAATGTATCTCACAGGACCACATGGACAAGCCAGCAATATGTAAAAGGGAAGCATAAAGACAGTCAGATCCGTTCATCTCATAGGGAGAAAGATACCCTTTACTCAAATATTTGTGCTGAGATTCTGATCTCAGTTATGGCGGTACAGCTATGTAGTTATTCCACAGAAGTCAGACTGCTGCCCCTAGAGCGGAGTTCAGGAAGTGGGCTTTCATCGAGACCAGTGTTGGTGAATCAGAGCCCAAGAGAGTGTTAACAATAGAACAGTTAAATCATCTGTCCTTCTCACACATCAGTAAACTTTATCTTTTGAAGGAACTGAGCCAAATTCAGATCTGGTCTAAACAACTGCAACTCCACTGAAGCCAAAGAAACACCCATGAGGACAAGAATAATTCTGTAGGGGGGTTTCAATAGTGTGTAGTCAGTGCTACATGGGGCCACACATTGCAGGATGAGGATAAAACAAAATATTGAAAAGCTGCTCATTCCCTGAGCATGATCAGTTTTGTGCACTGAATGAGGCAGGGATCCTGGGAAAAACATAGCATGTGATCGTGTAATTAGAGTGCGTATCAATGCATAGGCACAAGGGTGCTAAATTAAAGTTGCCAAAGCAACCTTATATCTGGCATTCCTTGAGTGTTTGACTTTGCAACATTATTTTAATATAGTTTGTTCATAATGCAACTTGCCTGGCCAAAAAGTAGGCGTATTTTCATCAAAATAATGGAAAAAAGAATATGGTTAAGCTTGGGGCATGTGCTACATTAGACCTCTTTCTGGTTTTGGCATAACCCCCATTGTTGTTTGCAGTGTTGATCCCAGGATATTAGAGACACAAGGTAGGTGAGATATCTGGAAGTTGGTCCAAAGAAATGTATTACCTTACGCACCTTGTCTCTTTGGAACACCCCTGTATTCCCCAACACCTCTGAAGTGCTGACAGCTGAATTAGAGAAACAAAATCTAACATGTGGCTTCAGATTGGTCTGTGCAATCACACTTACAAGAACATGGTAAAGGAAAGGATGGGGAAAGGATGTAAGGAGGTATCTTGCTCTCCTCTTATTCAAGGTCATTCCCCCCCCCCCCCAAAGTCACTGGCTTATGAGAGATTTACTATAGTTAAGTCATATTCTGTTTGCTTTTGTAAAAAAAATAAATACAGCACCTTGATACTCGTCCCATCCTGTGCTTTTACACTTGTGGCTCACTTACATCTATAGCTACTTCTAACTGAAGAGAAAGGAGAATGGGGTTGACAATGACATCCAATTGTCACTGAATGTCAGTAATGCCTGATTTACACCAGTGAAGGAATAGACTGGTTGGTCTCAATTTTTTTTTTAAACTTACATGCTCTGTATATTTACTCCTTTATTTTCACCTTCCCATTTTTGTTTTGGTAACCCTTTTCCCCCCTGGAATTCATGTTTCCAAATTCTCTCATCACCCTCATTTCCCCCATAAATCCTCCCTCTCTTTTCTGACCTTCCTCCACTATCACTACCTTTCTGCTCCATCCCAATGCATACTCAGAGGTATTGCCCTCTGCTACTGCAAAGAATGGGGTACAGAAATCCCTCTTCCCCTAGCTCAGTGGTCCCCCAACTTTTCACATCACACACCCGCAGGAACCATGGTCAGGAACCAGGGCCAGAGGCACGGCTGTAGCTCCTGGGGTGTGTGGGGGTGTGTGGACAGGGGTAAGAGTGCAGAGGCTGGGGCCAAAGCTGCTGAGGGTGGGGCCATGGCCAGAGCAGAGCTGGGGGCAGAGCAGGGCTGGGTGGTGCTCCATGGGGGCTGGCCCAGGCCCTGCCAGCCCCCCTGAATATTCCTCTGCACCCCGGGGGGGCACACCCAACAGTTTGGTGTACCACTGCCCTAGCCTCATGTAAGAGAGGAAACACATCCTGCCCCACCAAGGGAAAGGCACAGAGCGGTCTTAAGACAAGGTGGGGGTCTGAGCACAGCTCTAACATACAAGTGTTGGGTTTACAGGAGCTCATACTATTATTTCTGCTTTAGTTTGCTATTAAATTGTGTTCACCAAGCATAGGATTATTCAGGCAGCACTGTGGCCTAAATATGTTCAATGGATGTTTATGGAAAGCAAGGGAATTCATCTACATTTACAGTGGTTATCTAAACAATATAATGCCTCTCTGCAGAAAAGGCAGGGAGTTAACTTTTGCTCAGTTGCCTTATTCTCAGTATATTAGCCACACCTTGCAATGAAGAAAGCAGGAATCTGCAAGAATAAGAGGGTGATCAGCAGACTCATTAATGCATATGCTAAAGTGCTGAAGACCATATTTCGTCTGACATTTCCCAGTTATGTTCAAATGTCCTTATGTGGCTGTTCTTATAGATATATTATAGTGCTGGCTATCCAAAATGGATACTTTAAACTGACCCACTCCAGAGTTCATAGCAGCACTGGAAGTACAGCTTTTTCAGAAAGTAAATTAGCATTAAATTTCAATTGATTTGAGGTGTAAATGGTAAGTATTTTCACCTGTTTCCCCAGCCCCCTCCATCTTTATATGGGTGAACTTTTGACATGAGACGTGTTTAACATCAGATGTTCACTTTAAGAGACACGTAATTACACTGATAGCCATAAGTTAGTTCAAATCCTGATATGGTTGTATGAAAAGAAGGTAGTGATCTTGAAAATATTAAACACTTTATACACTAGGCTAACCATTTAACCCATTGGGCGTTTACAGGTGTGAAGTTAGGTCCACCATTACGAAAAAATTAAAAGTAAAAAGAAACTGAATACAAGACCTCACGTTGACACTGTTCAGTCCATAACAGTTACAGATGCAAAGTTTCCTGATTTAGACTGTAAGGTATGCCCATTACAACGTTGTACCTTTTGATTTACTCATTAGAAAAAATTCATTTTCAAGACAGTTTTAGAAACACCCATCACTCAGTAACATAATGAGACCTGAGTACAGGCAGTCCAATCTGACGTTTGACACTGGAAAGGCAGTTCTGAATTTGAATACATGGTTAAAAATACAGGAGTTGTAGGCTTATGCTGTAGCAATGATTTTAACCATGGTTAAACTTGCTTTCACCCATCAAGACAGAGCCTCAATTAGTGACTTTGCATTTTTAGACATGTTGGGGTCACTTTAGCACAAGGGATGTTATTGCTTCGTTACCAGATACATAAAGGAATATTTGCTTATTCCTACATTACATCAATACCTCTTACTTGTACTTTCTATAGTGTATGCAAAAATCAATGAATTAATACTGTTCACAAGTATTTATTGATGGAAACAGTAAATATAGTGCTTAAATGAACTTAACATAGCTAATTCAAGGCTTCAGATTTTGCTGAAGATGAAAATGAGGTCCAATGCAATTTGTTCATTTCAGTATAGACTCTTCACTGGCTGAAAGGGAAGAGAGAGAGTCAGGTTAGCTCACTGCTCTACAATGCAAACACATCACAGATATATCAAAGCCTCTGTGAAGAAAAAGATGACCGCTTTAAAAAAAAAAATCTTTGAAAATTGCCAGTTCTCCCTAACCAGCTTTTAGCAAATGATTTTGCATTTTCCTTGTGTTCACTCTGAAGCTGTTTGGTTTAAAGTTTCAATGTTTCAAAAATTCAGCGTTTCAAATACAGACACTCCCAAAGTGTAGTCTGTGCATAGGGCCACATGCTGCTGACTCTCTTCACTTCTAGTAGCTAACCTGCATTCAGTGAGCCAATAATATATGGGAAAGTAACATTTAAATATTTAATGCAAGTAACTGCTCTCCTTACCACAGGGATGTTAGGCAATTGTTAATGGGAAGCAAGCAGTTTACCTATCTTCCCACTCTCCATTATGTAATCCATGATACACTTTATGAAAATGAAGGACTCTACCTTAAGAAAAAAGTCTGGTAACCTCTGTACTAATACAATGTGTGAGCTTTGAAGATTCATGCTCAGTCTCTCTGAAGGTGTTGCTACTCCCAGGAACACACTTCAACCAAATTTAAGTTTCGCGTACCTAAAATTCCATACAAGTCCCATTAGTTTTTTAAGTAGGCTGTTCCACAGCCAAGGCCAACCAACAGAGTCTGCAAGTGTTAAAAATAATTTTATGTACCCATTCCATTACTGCCTCTACATCCAGAATGTGAGCAGTAACTGGTGTTATTACACCAGTAAGTCAGAACTGACTTAGCACCTTCCTTCCTACTATTTAGCGCCCATTCTCACCTGGCATAATAGAGATGTGAGAAGACAGTTAAAGTCTTGTGGGCAAAATTTCAGCTTATTCTTAATATCTGGTGCTTACTAGTACAAACTTAATATGAAGTGAAAACTGAGACACAGAACGAGAAGGATCTTGCCATCATCATCTAGTTCAGCCTGTCGTCTAATAAAAAACTTCCCAAAGAGATTCTTCTTCAAATGAAAAAACTCAAAGTTTGATTATTTTATTCTCCTTACTTTAAATAAATTAAATAGGATTTATTAAACTATTTGCCTGTAATATAAAGACTTACTATTGAGTACTTGAAAATAACTAGTTTGTCACCCTTTCTGCTGTTTAGGACTGTAAATGTACAGTGTTTGTACTGTGTTTCAGCTTGGACAACTACAACTACTGTGGGTTTGTACTAATGGGTACAAAAATGTACAGTGTTTGTACTAATGGGTAAGTTATGGTACTGCCATTTACTCCTGTAACAAGTACCTGCTTTCGGCCAGTAGGTGGCGAGCCCGGAAAACTTTCTCACTTAATCATGGACATTTGAGCCCCTGTGTCCATTAAGAAAGGAATAATGTGTTTGTCATTTACAGTTACATGTATCCGGGGATCTCTTGCTGTTGTATTCTCCTCTTTGGATTTAAGCTGGTTTATTAGGAGAGGAGATTGACCCCTGCGAGCTAGTTTCCCTGCTCTGGTAACTCTTGCAGTTGCTGCCGCAATGGCGTATACCGGGTGTCTGCAGGTGGGGAAAGAGGTGAGAGCTGCAGAGGTGCACTGGGAGTAGCATTAGTTGTCTCCCAGTCAGCTCTTTTAAAGGTGGTGAATAATTTTAGCCGCTCTGTGGGCAGTCCATTTATCACCTCTCTGGGATAACCTAAAGCCAGACATTGTCTCCACAATTTGGCTCTAAGCTCCTTTCCCTCCTGGGTTGGCTCTCGCTTGTTTTTATGTCCTTTAGATGGTGCCCCCTTGTTTCTCTGAAGGGAACGCATCTTAGCTTTGCCTGTCAGTGCTCTGATGTCTCCGAATTCTCTTAAGTATGACACCAGAAGGTTTAGCAGTGCCCGAAAGGTACTGTTATGTGCTGCAGCTTCTGATCTAAGGGACAGTGCCATAGCCTTATGGTTACTCGGAGCTCCCTTAAGCAAGGGTCTGAGATCATCTACATTTACCTGACCCTCCCATGGGCTTTCATAGGCTAACTCTTGAGGGTTTTGGCCAAGCATGCTAATGACAGCCACAGTTAATAGAGCTGTTTTTACCTCATCTATGTTGGTCCAGTGCATTACTGTGGGTTCATCTCGGTCTGCTGGGTAAATTCCTCTTGCCCATCGACAAGCCAGAGACCAAAGTGTTTTAGGGGTGTGCCCCTCTGAGTGTTCCAGGAATATTCCTGCACCTAAGTTAAGGCGCTCAGTTTCTTGGGCTGTCAGGCGTATATATCCACCCCCAGTGACCCAGAGGCGGACCAGCCACTCTATTATACCTTCCTCAGGCTTTTTAGCAAAATCTCCCTGGATTGTTTTTAACTCCATGGGAGTATATTGGCGGGTGGTAATTTTGGTAAAGTGTGTTGGAGCTTTACTCCCTTTTCCCTTTTTACCTCCCTTCTTTGTTTTTGAAGAGGTGGATGGATAATTGTCATCCCCTTCTTCATCCAGCTCTGCCCCATTCAAATTTTCCTCCTGTTCTTCTGATTTGTGATGTGTGATAGCTGGTCTTAATTTTACAGAGGGACCTTGCTCCTCAGAGGAGGGGGACTCATCTGCTGAATCCCAAATATCTCCATCCCATTCCTCAGGGTCTAGCCAGAGAGCAGTCTCAACTTTAGCCCGGTTGATACTGCGTGTTTTAGTCTCCAGCTTTTCCCTTCGTTCTATCCCTTCTTTCTCAATTAAGGGAAGTAATCTTTTCTGAAGATGTTCCATATCCCTATTCAGTGTTCTTACTCTGGTATCTAAATTCTGGCATTCCTTGCGCAGTGTGTCCCTTTCCTGTTGTAGCCTATTAAATGCTATTGCCAGACTATGATAATCCTTACAGGCAGCTTGCCAAATGTTAGTAAGCAGCCATATACAAGCACCTTTTCCTTTCCCTTTCTTCATCTTGCAGGCAGTTCTCCAGTTACAGAAATGCTGGCAGATCTCTGCTGGTTTTCCCCAATATTTCTCCAGCAGTTCTTTGCTCCACAGAGGATTTCCCCATCCCTCTTGGGTCAAACTTTTCTCTAGCTCAGGGAATTCTGTGGTGTTTATCATGACTGGTTTCATTGTGTTACTGTAGTACAGCCTATATCACAATCCTGTTCGTGACGCCAAATTCTGTCAGCCGATGGCCAAGGATGTTTGGTGAGGTGCCAGCTATGCCCGTTTATACCATCCGTGACTTTAACCGCTAGGACGCACTGTCCCTTCGCGGCGGGCAGCCCGGGCTAGGCTGACGGATGCCCCAAGGGCCTAACCACCCGTGACTTTAACTGCTAGAGCTCAGCGCTCCTTCGCTCTGGAAAAATCCCTGGAAAAATCATGGAGCAGGTCCTCAAAGAATCAATCCTGAAGCACTTGCATGAGAGGAAAGTGATCAGGAACAGCCAGCATGGATTCACCAAGGGAAGGTCATGCCTGACTAATCTAATCGCCTTCTATGATGAGATTACTGGTTCTGTGAATGAAGGGAAAGCAGTGGATGTATTGTTTCTTGACTTTAGCAAAGCTTTTGACACGGTCTCCCACCGTATTCTTGTCAGCAAGTTAAGGAAGTATGGGCTGGTAGAAAGCTGGCTAGATTGTCGGGCTCAACAGGTAGTGATCAATGGCTCCATGTCTAGTTGGCAGCCGGTATCAAGTGGAGTGCCCCAAGGGTCGGTCCTGGGGCCGGTTTTGTTCAATATCTTCATAAATGATCTGGAGGATGGTGTGGATTGCACTCTCAGCAAATTTGTAGATGATACTAAACTGGGAGGAGTGGTAGATACGCTGGAGGGGAGGGATGGGATACAGAAGGACCTAGACAAATTGGAGGATTGGGCCAAAAGAAATCTGATGAGGTTCAATAAGGAGAAGTGCAGGGTCCTGCACTTAGGACGGAAGAACCCAATGCACAGCTACAGACTAGGGACCGAATGGCTAGGCAGCAGTTCTGCAGAAAAGGACCTAGGGGTGACAGTGGACGAGAAGCTGGATATGAGTCAGCAGTGTGCCCTTGTTGCCAAGAAGGCCAATGGCATTTTGGGATGTATAAGTAGGGACATAGCGAGCAGATCGAGGGACGTGATCGTTCCCCTCTATTCGACATTGGTGAGGCCTCATCTGGAGTACTGTGTCCAGTTTTGGGCCCCACACTACAAGAAGGATGTGGATAAATTGGCGAGAGTCCAGCGAAGGGCAACAAAAATGATTAGGGGACTGGAACACATGAGATATGAGGAGAGGCTGAGGGAGCTGGGATTGTTTAGCCTGCAGAAGAGAAGAATGAGGGGGGATTTGATAGCTGCTTTCAACTACCTGAAAGGGGGTTCCAAAGAGGATGGCTCTAGACTGTTCTCAATGGTAGCAGATGACAGAACGAGGAGTAATGGTCTCAAGTTGCAGTGGGGGAGGTTTAGATTGGATATTAGGAAAAACTTTTTCACTAAGAGGGTGGTGAAACACTGGAATGCGTTACCTAGGGAGGTGGTAGAATCTCCTTCCTTAGAGGTTTTTAAGGTCAGGCTTGACAAAGCCCTGGCTGGGATGATTTAACTGGGAATTGGTCCTGCTTTGAGCAGGGGGTTGGACTAGATGACCTTCTGGGGTCCCTTCCAACCCTGATATTCTATGATTCTATGATTCTATGATTCGCAGCGGGCAGTCAATACTGACTGACAGGTGTCCCAATGGCAGCACTAAGAGCCTCTCCATACGCGTGACTTTAACTGCTAGAGCTCAGAGCTCCTTCGCAGCGGGCAGCCAGGATTGACTGACAGGTGCCCCAAGAGTTTGCCCCGTGGAGGCGGCACAACTCAACGCTAGGCTCTTAGTACTCTCACCTAATGGCCAGGCTTTAGAGCCAAAACGGCTGAGGTTCTTTAATTATGTTGGCTGCTTTACAGTAAACCAGAGAAAACAAGTCAGGCTTATGCACAAATGGTTACCAAAATTTATTAAGCTAGAGTCTAATCATGTGGTTACAAAATTGCTAGTGCCTACTTATTTAAATGTAGAGATGTTACACACACAAACAAGTTACAAAACTGAAGCCACAATCCCAAAGAAAGAAAACAAAGTATAGAGCTCTATTTCAAAATATGTGTACACTAAAGATAGGAGATCAGGTGTGGGTGCTTCTTACCCTCCTTGCATCTCTCGATTCCAGCGGTCCAAGCCAGGATCGGTCACTCAATTCCGCGGAAAGACGAATAAGGGACAAGGCTTAGGGACCCTCTTAGCTGCAGAAGCCTTGGGAGGCTGTCACTTATCTGACCAGCAGATAGATAGTGAAAAGCACTCAAAAATCATGGTGCTGTAGGTCCCCTACTTATACCTCCGTACTCCTTTAGTCTCTTTCTCCTTTCTTATGCCAAATTGAGGCTGGTCTGTCTGGGTGACGCCAGCTTTCGCAAGAGTAGTTTACACTTGCAAGGGAGAGAAACAGTAAGTTTTGACTACTGGACATTTCTTTTATCAGGGTAAATATTTTCCCACCTAGGATGTTGGTGTGTGTGCATCACGCTATTTAGTAGGGACTAAGAGCCATGTCTGTCACAGGGCCTCTGCCTGCTGTGAGCTTAATCGTTATATCTGTTCCCAGAGGCACATTGTAGCAGCACACCTGTGCTTTTCACAGCTTCAAAGGCTGTGCTGGAATATATGTTCAGTGCCCTGTTCCGGCTTCCTCCTGTGTTTCCAGCAATGCTGGTCTGAGAAGGGGGGGGGGGGGCTGGCTGTCTGGCTACATGCTACCATGGCTAAACAGTAGTGTAACAGAGGCCATTAGAGGCAAAAGGGCATCCTTTAAGATTTTTGAGTGGATTCCTAGTGATGGTTACAGGAAGGTGCACAAATTCTTGCAGATTAAGGGTAATAAGGCAGGCCAAGAAAGAACTTGCTAAAGATGCAAGAACTAAGAGTAAGAATTCTTTCAAGTACATCAGGGGCAAGAAGCTTGCCCAATAGCGAATGGAGACCCTAGATAAAAAGGGAGCACTCACGGAAGACAAGGCCATTGCAGAGAAGCTAAATTGGTCCTCACTGCAAAAGGATGTGAGGGAGATACACACAGCACAGACATGCTTCCTGGAGGACAAAATTGAAGTAGTGTCCCACATTGATATGTCCACAGAAGAGGTTTTAAAACAAATTAGACAGTAATAAGACACTAGGACCAGATGGAATTCACCCAAGCATTCTGAAGGAACTCAGATATGAAATTGCAGACCTACTAACTATAGTATGTAACCTACTACTGATCAAAGCTCTGTAGCAGATGACTGGAGACCAGCTAACATAATGCTGATTTTTATAAAGGGCTCCAGATGTGATCCTGGCAATTACAGGCCAGTGAACGTAATCTCATATAAAGTGTAGGGGAAGTTCGGTGAAGAATCAACACAGCTTTTGTAAAAGGGGCACCAATCTATCAGAATTCTCTGAGGGTGTCAATAAGTAGTGGACAAAGGAAAAAGATAGGAAACAAAGGGTAGGAAAAATGGTCAGTTTTCAAAAAGGAGAGGGGTAAATAGCAGGGTCCCCCAAGGATCTGTAGTGTTCAGCATATTCATGAGTTATCTGGAATAGAGGGTAAACAGTGAAGTGACAAAGTTTCCTGACAATGCAAAATTATGCAAGGTAGTTAAGTCCTAAGATGACTGCAAGGAGTTGGAAGGGGATGTTGGGTGACTGGGCAACAAAATGCCAGATAAAATCAAGACTGGTAAGTGAAAGCAATGCACATTGGAAAAAAATAATCTCACTTACACCTACCAAATTAGCTGTTACCACTCAAGAAAGAGACCTTGGCATCATCGTAACTAGTTCTTTGAAAAGTTCGACTGAATGCACAGCTGTGGTAAAAAAAAGGCTAACAGTATGCGAGGAACTATTAGGAAAGGGACAGAAAATATTATAATGTCACTATATAACTCTATGGTGCAACCACACCTTGAATACCCTGTCCCGTTCTGGTCACCCCATCTCTAAAAAGATATAATGGAATGAGAAATCCTTCAGAGAAGAGCAAAAATATGCTCAAGGGTATAGGAAGGATTCCATATGAAGAAAGACTAAAAAGAATAAGGCTGTTCAGCTTAGAAAAGACAACGAAGGGGGCTATGACAGAAGTCTGTATAATTATGAATGGAAAAAGTGAAGCATTATTTACTCTTTCCCACAATACAAAAACCAGGAATCACACAGTGAAATTGATAGGCAGTAGATTTAATACAAAGAAGATGAAGTACTTTTCACCTAATGTACAGTCAACCTGTGGAATTCATTATCATGTGACTGCTACAAGTATAACTGGGTTCAAAAAAAGAACTGGCTAAATTAATGGAGGATACGTCCATTAATGTCTATTTGCCAAGATGGTTGGGGCTGTAACCCCATGCTCCGGGTGTCCCTAGTCTCTGACTGCCAGAAGTCAGGAGTGTAAAATCGCCCTGTTCTGTACACTCCTCCTGTAGCTCTGGGACTAGCCACTGTCGGCAGAGAGGATACTGGGCTAAATGGACCATTGGTCTGACCTAGTATGGCCGTTCTTATAAAAAAAATCTTCTAAAGCTCTGGGATGAAAACCAGGGTGGACAACTCTGCTTCTCTGGCACAATGGAACTTTCCATCCTAAGGGTAAAGATTGTCTGGACAGAAGACAGAGCTTTCCTTAGAGGCCAGCCCAAGAGCTCTTCTTCTCTCCGAGGTCCAGGGGGTAAGGCTGCCAGTGCGTACAGTCCTGTATTAGAAGGGATGTCACATCCTTTATTTAAATAAAAATTTCTTGCCCAGTACTCTCAGTACAGGATGTTTTTATCCCATGTTTCAACCACGGCGGTCCAGCATGCCACTGACACTTGAAAGCTAGGCTGGCGTGGTGCTCTGGTACTTTACTTTGCAACGTGCCAGGCTTTGGCAACTTGACCAGACACATGCCACTCAACTTTAGCTCAGCCACCACTGGGCCGCCCCTGGAAGTTGCCCCTCACCGCCATTGAAATTGGAAGCGACACACCTGCTGGCTGCGGCAAAGTCTCCTCCATCTACTGCATTTCTCCAGTCCACACCCCATCTGCCAACCGCCCCACCCCGGCAGAGCACAGCTCTATCGTAGGTGGAGATGAGTAACTGCAGCCTCCCACTTCACTCCAGGAGGCACAGTGACCATCTGGGCTCTCTGCAGCACCAGAGCTGGAAGCAGCCTGAGCAGACCCCTGGGAAGGGATGGAGCAGCGAAGTCAAGCCCAGGGACATTAGAGGGCTGTCCCATATTTCTGAAATACAGTATTGGCAGCCCTTCCCAGAAGGGTGGGGGAAGCCTCAGGACCTACTTTGCGCCCTGGCAGGCATAGGAGAGGGGGAGAGGCCTCAGCAGCAGGCACTGCAGAGCTCGAAGTGAGGCAGCTCCTCAGCAGGCTCTGAGCTCCAGCCCCGGGGCAATGAGACAGAGGAAGAGGTAACTACTGCAGTGGTGAGGGAGGAGGCTACCGCTCAGCCCCGACTGCCTGTACCTCCTAGCAGGCCTGTCAGTACTAATCTGTCCCCAGTGATTCCTCAGCTAGGTTTGATGTGGGAGTAACTAGATCTAGCAGGATCTCTTGAAACAGTTTCCATTAGGAGCCTCAAGCTGCTTCCCTCTCCCTGCTGATGGGTTCTGAACTCAGAGGGAGTAAACACTCCCTCTAATTAGCTTTAAGCTTTCTTGAACTACAGCTCACTGAATGCATCCGATGAAGCTCACCAAAAGCTTATGCTCAAATAAATTTGTTCATCTCTAAGGTGCCACAAGTCCTCCTTTTCTTTTTGCAGATACAGACTAACACGGCTGCTACTCTGAAACCTCTAATTATCTGGTACTCCAGTCCAGGGCCAGACCTGTAGCTGGCACCCTTTGTCAGGAAATTAACCCCTTCCCAGCCTGAACTAGCAATAGGGGCAGGCACCTGGTGGCACAGGTGTTTTGAATGAGCCGCACTGGCTAAGTCACTGTTGTACTGTTTATTTGGTGTGCTTGGTTCAGGAATTTTCACGTTTCCATGAGGAAATTCATCCGATGTATGAGAGATTGCTGAACAACAGAAAGGAATGGAAGGCTCTTGGTGATGAGTATGATGCAAAAATGAAAGCGTTGGAAGAAGAGAAGAAAAAAGAGGAGGAAAAAATGGCTGCACAGCAAGGTCAGAAATACTTACAATTTTAATACTTCAGAATCTACTCCTATGGCTAACTCCCCTATCCCACCAGTCCCTTGTGTAAATTAATGTCTCCAGACTCCCAGCTCTTTCCACACTTGTGCATTTCGTCCACTAGCTGAAGCAAAGGGTTGGATACAGGGGAAATTCCCAATCTGAACTGGGCCCATGACTCACTCTGTCAAGGGCCCAGGTCAGAATAGAGAATGGCTTCAAAACATACAATTGACATCTCAGATGGTTACACGACTCCAGAAAGGCCATCTGCATAAACTCCTCTGTGGAGGAGAGCTCATGTTGTAATTGGCTAGTTAACACCTGTAAGTGTGGCAAATAGTGCTGAACACTACTGATCCTTGCTGGCACTTGCAGCTCAGCTACAACTGTTGGCTGCACTGAGTCAGCTTTGTAGTGTAGTCTACGGGGGAGAAAGGACACATGCTTGAGACTACAGAGGCTGTGGCTACCATGCTGCGTAACAGGCCAAGGGAAAAACAAGGAACTCACTAGAAATAAGACAAAGCACTGCAGTTACTCCCAAGTGTACCTTTCTAGCCAAACTTTTGCTGATAATAAGACTAGTTATTACAGCTTCCAATGAAGGTTGTGGAATCCCCATTATTGGAAGCTTTCACAAACAAGTTGAACAAAGTACACCTGCCAGAGATGGTCTAGGTTTACTTGATCTTGCCACAGCATGGAGTGGCTGGACTTGATATGGCTTTGCGAGGTCCTTTCCAGCCCTCCATTGCTAGGATTCTATGCATGCAAATTATTTAGGTTTAATGCTTTTTCCCTGGGCCCAGCACAATTCCCAGTTAAGTCTCTGGGAACTGGACTGAGCCCTTCATTCTTAATTCGTTTTTGTGGTTGATAAGACCATTCAAGGCTGAGACAGTCCCCACCAGTCAGGGAGCTCATTATCCTGAAGCATTTTGAAGCACACACAGTTTTGTGTAGAAAATGGCTCTGAGCACATTGGTAGCACTTCACAATAGCTAGGAATTTATACCAGCTTCATCACTGAGAGCCTTCCAAGGGTTAAGAAGTAAAATGACTCAGTTAAAGACTAAAGGATTTCAAATTACAGTACGGTTATAGCAGCTGCAAATGTATCTCTAATTTCTTGTTTCCTCCCTTACAGCAGCTATGACAAGTTGCAATGGAAGAACTCCCCCCTCTAGAACCTGTTGTATCATTTAAACCTATTTCTGCTGGTGTATGAACTACGCACCCTGGGAAAGGTCTTGTAAGAGAAAAAAGTTGCAGTGTACGAATATAAATTCTTGATTTAACCCTTTAATTACCTAAACTGGGCTCATCACCTAGCCATGGAAAGGGCCTAGTGTTGTTTACCTGACCTGTGTGAGCACCCTTACTGCGGTCAGTGAGCCAAATTCTGCCCTCTTTCTCACTCCATACAATGCCACTGAAGTCACCGGGATGTACCATTTAAGACAGGGCAAAATTTGGTTCCATGAATTTACTTGCATATGAGTAATGGCTGTAGCAGTTGTCCTGAAGTCTGAATGCCCCATTCCCCCTACCCCAGACCCCCATGCATATATTTACAGGGCCAGATGGTGAACTTTGTGCCCAATTCAACTGTTATTTACCTAGTGTGCAGCTAGAGGTTGGGGTGGGTAAATTGAGGCAGAATTAACTCCTTCAATGTATCTCACAGGACCACATGGACAAGCCAGCAATATGTAAAAGGGAAGCATAAAGACAGTCAGATCCGTTCATCTCATAGGGAGAAAGATACCCTTTACTCAAATATTTGTGCTGAGATTCTGATCTCAGTTATGGCGGTACAGCTATGTAGTTATTCCACAGAAGTCAGACTGCTGCCCCTAGAGCGGAGTTCAGGAAGTGGGCTTTCATCGAGACCAGTGTTGGTGAATCAGAGCCCAAGAGAGTGTTAACAATAGAACAGTTAAATCATCTGTCCTTCTCACACATCAGTAAACTTTATCTTTTGAAGGAACTGAGCCAAATTCAGATCTGGTCTAAACAACTGCAACTCCACTGAAGCCAAAGAAACACCCATGAGGACAAGAATAATTCTGTAGGGGGGTTTCAATAGTGTGTAGTCAGTGCTACATGGGGCCACACATTGCAGGATGAGGATAAAACAAAATATTGAAAAGCTGCTCATTCCCTGAGCATGATCAGTTTTGTGCACTGAATGAGGCAGGGATCCTGGGAAAAACATAGCATGTGATCGTGTAATTAGAGTGCGTATCAATGCATAGGCACAAGGGTGCTAAATTAAAGTTGCCAAAGCAACCTTATATCTGGCATTCCTTGAGTGTTTGACTTTGCAACATTATTTTAATATAGTTTGTTCATAATGCAACTTGCCTGGCCAAAAAGTAGGCGTATTTTCATCAAAATAATGGAAAAAAGAATATGGTTAAGCTTGGGGCATGTGCTACATTAGACCTCTTTCTGGTTTTGGCATAACCCCCATTGTTGTTTGCAGTGTTGATCCCAGGATATTAGAGACACAAGGTAGGTGAGATATCTGGAAGTTGGTCCAAAGAAATGTATTACCTTACGCACCTTGTCTCTTTGGAACACCCCTGTATTCCCCAACACCTCTGAAGTGCTGACAGCTGAATTAGAGAAACAAAATCTAACATGTGGCTTCAGATTGGTCTGTGCAATCACACTTACAAGAACATGGTAAAGGAAAGGATGGGGAAAGGATGTAAGGAGGTATCTTGCTCTCCTCTTATTCAAGGTCATTCCCCCCCCCCCCAAAGTCACTGGCTTATGAGAGATTTACTATAGTTAAGTCATATTCTGTTTGCTTTTGTAAAAAAAATAAATACAGCACCTTGATACTCGTCCCATCCTGTGCTTTTACACTTGTGGCTCACTTACATCTATAGCTACTTCTAACTGAAGAGAAAGGAGAATGGGGTTGACAATGACATCCAATTGTCACTGAATGTCAGTAATGCCTGATTTACACCAGTGAAGGAATAGACTGGTTGGTCTCAATTTTTTTTTTAAACTTACATGCTCTGTATATTTACTCCTTTATTTTCACCTTCCCATTTTTGTTTTGGTAACCCTTTTCCCCCCTGGAATTCATGTTTCCAAATTCTCTCATCACCCTCATTTCCCCCATAAATCCTCCCTCTCTTTTCTGACCTTCCTCCACTATCACTACCTTTCTGCTCCATCCCAATGCATACTCAGAGGTATTGCCCTCTGCTACTGCAAAGAATGGGGTACAGAAATCCCTCTTCCCCTAGCTCAGTGGTCCCCCAACTTTTCACATCACACACCCGCAGGAACCATGGTCAGGAACCAGGGCCAGAGGCACGGCTGTAGCTCCTGGGGTGTGTGGGGGTGTGTGGACAGGGGTAAGAGTGCAGAGGCTGGGGCCAAAGCTGCTGAGGGTGGGGCCATGGCCAGAGCAGAGCTGGGGGCAGAGCAGGGCTGGGTGGTGCTCCATGGGGGCTGGCCCAGGCCCTGCCAGCCCCCCTGAATATTCCTCTGCACCCCGGGGGGGCACACCCAACAGTTTGGTGTACCACTGCCCTAGCCTCATGTAAGAGAGGAAACACATCCTGCCCCACCAAGGGAAAGGCACAGAGCGGTCTTAAGACAAGGTGGGGGTCTGAGCACAGCTCTAACATACAAGTGTTGGGTTTACAGGAGCTCATACTATTATTTCTGCTTTAGTTTGCTATTAAATTGTGTTCACCAAGCATAGGATTATTCAGGCAGCACTGTGGCCTAAATATGTTCAATGGATGTTTATGGAAAGCAAGGGAATTCATCTACATTTACAGTGGTTATCTAAACAATATAATGCCTCTCTGCAGAAAAGGCAGGGAGTTAACTTTTGCTCAGTTGCCTTATTCTCAGTATATTAGCCACACCTTGCAATGAAGAAAGCAGGAATCTGCAAGAATAAGAGGGTGATCAGCAGACTCATTAATGCATATGCTAAAGTGCTGAAGACCATATTTCGTCTGACATTTCCCAGTTATGTTCAAATGTCCTTATGTGGCTGTTCTTATAGATATATTATAGTGCTGGCTATCCAAAATGGATACTTTAAACTGACCCACTCCAGAGTTCATAGCAGCACTGGAAGTACAGCTTTTTCAGAAAGTAAATTAGCATTAAATTTCAATTGATTTGAGGTGTAAATGGTAAGTATTTTCACCTGTTTCCCCAGCCCCCTCCATCTTTATATGGGTGAACTTTTGACATGAGACGTGTTTAACATCAGATGTTCACTTTAAGAGACACGTAATTACACTGATAGCCATAAGTTAGTTCAAATCCTGATATGGTTGTATGATCTTGAAAATATTAAACACTTTATACACTAGGCTAACCATTTAACCCATTGGGCGTTTACAGGTGTGAAGTTAGGTCCACCATTACGAAAAAATTAAAAGTAAAAAGAAACTGAATACAAGACCTCACGTTGACACTGTTCAGTCCATAACAGTTACAGATGCAAAGTTTCCTGATTTAGACTGTAAGGTATGCCCATTACAACGTTGTACCTTTTGATTTACTCATTAGAAAAAATTCATTTTCAAGACAGTTTTAGAAACACCCATCACTCAGTAACATAATGAGACCTGAGTACAGGCAGTCCAATCTGACGTTTGACACTGGAAAGGCAGTTCTGAATTTGAATACATGGTTAAAAATACAGGAGTTGTAGGCTTATGCTGTAGCAATGATTTTAACCATGGTTAAACTTGCTTTCACCCATCAAGACAGAGCCTCAATTAGTGACTTTGCATTTTTAGACATGTTGGGGTCACTTTAGCACAAGGGATGTTATTGCTTCGTTACCAGATACATAAAGGAATATTTGCTTATTCCTACATTACATCAATACCTCTTACTTGTACTTTCTATAGTGTATGCAAAAATCAATGAATTAATACTGTTCACAAGTATTTATTGATGGAAACAGTAAATATAGTGCTTAAATGAACTTAACATAGCTAATTCAAGGCTTCAGATTTTGCTGAAGATGAAAATGAGGTCCAATGCAATTTGTTCATTTCAGTATAGACTCTTCACTGGCTGAAAGGGAAGAGAGAGAGTCAGGTTAGCTCACTGCTCTACAATGCAAACACATCACAGATATATCAAAGCCTCTGTGAAGAAAAAGATGACCGCTTTAAAAAAAAAAATCTTTGAAAATTGCCAGTTCTCCCTAACCAGCTTTTAGCAAATGATTTTGCATTTTCCTTGTGTTCACTCTGAAGCTGTTTGGTTTAAAGTTTCAATGTTTCAAAAATTCAGCGTTTCAAATACAGACACTCCCAAAGTGTAGTCTGTGCATAGGGCCACATGCTGCTGACTCTCTTCACTTCTAGTAGCTAACCTGCATTCAGTGAGCCAATAATATATGGGAAAGTAACATTTAAATATTTAATGCAAGTAACTGCTCTCCTTACCACAGGGATGTTAGGCAATTGTTAATGGGAAGCAAGCAGTTTACCTATCTTCCCACTCTCCATTATGTAATCCATGATACACTTTATGAAAATGAAGGACTCTACCTTAAGAAAAAAGTCTGGTAACCTCTGTACTAATACAATGTGTGAGCTTTGAAGATTCATGCTCAGTCTCTCTGAAGGTGTTGCTACTCCCAGGAACACACTTCAACCAAATTTAAGTTTCGCGTACCTAAAATTCCATACAAGTCCCATTAGTTTTTTAAGTAGGCTGTTCCACAGCCAAGGCCAACCAACAGAGTCTGCAAGTGTTAAAAATAATTTTATGTACCCATTCCATTACTGCCTCTACATCCAGAATGTGAGCAGTAACTGGTGTTATTACACCAGTAAGTCAGAACTGACTTAGCACCTTCCTTCCTACTATTTAGCGCCCATTCTCACCTGGCATAATAGAGATGTGAGAAGACAGTTAAAGTCTTGTGGGCAAAATTTCAGCTTATTCTTAATATCTGGTGCTTACTAGTACAAACTTAATATGAAGTGAAAACTGAGACACAGAACGAGAAGGATCTTGCCATCATCATCTAGTTCAGCCTGTCGTCTAATAAAAAACTTCCCAAAGAGATTCTTCTTCAAATGAAAAAACTCAAAGTTTGATTATTTTATTCTCCTTACTTTAAATAAATTAAATAGGATTTATTAAACTATTTGCCTGTAATATAAAGACTTACTATTGAGTACTTGAAAATAACTAGTTTGTCACCCTTTCTGCTGTTTAGGACTGTAAATGTACAGTGTTTGTACTGTGTTTCAGCTTGGACAACTACAACTACTGTGGGTTTGTACTAATGGGTACAAAAATGTACAGTGTTTGTACTAATGGGTAAGTTATGGTACTGCCATTTACTCCTGTAACAAGTACCTGCTTTCGGCCAGTAGGTGGCGAGCCCGGAAAACTTTCTCACTTAATCATGGACATTTGAGCCCCTGTGTCCATTAAGAAAGGAATAATGTGTTTGTCATTTACAGTTACATGTATCCGGGGATCTCTTGCTGTTGTATTCTCCTCTTTGGATTTAAGCTGGTTTATTAGGAGAGGAGATTGACCCCTGCGAGCTAGTTTCCCTGCTCTGGTAACTCTTGCAGTTGCTGCCGCAATGGCGTATACCGGGTGTCTGCAGGTGGGGAAAGAGGTGAGAGCTGCAGAGGTGCACTGGGAGTAGCATTAGTTGTCTCCCAGTCAGCTCTTTTAAAGGTGGTGAATAATTTTAGCCGCTCTGTGGGCAGTCCATTTATCACCTCTCTGGGATAACCTAAAGCCAGACATTGTCTCCACAATTTGGCTCTAAGCTCCTTTCCCTCCTGGGTTGGCTCTCGCTTGTTTTTATGTCCTTTAGATGGTGCCCCCTTGTTTCTCTGAAGGGAACGCATCTTAGCTTTGCCTGTCAGTGCTCTGATGTCTCCGAATTCTCTTAAGTATGACACCAGAAGGTTTAGCAGTGCCCGAAAGGTACTGTTATGTGCTGCAGCTTCTGATCTAAGGGACAGTGCCATAGCCTTATGGTTACTCGGAGCTCCCTTAAGCAAGGGTCTGAGATCATCTACATTTACCTGACCCTCCCATGGGCTTTCATAGGCTAACTCTTGAGGGTTTTGGCCAAGCATGCTAATGACAGCCACAGTTAATAGAGCTGTTTTTACCTCATCTATGTTGGTCCAGTGCATTACTGTGGGTTCATCTCGGTCTGCTGGGTAAATTCCTCTTGCCCATCGACAAGCCAGAGACCAAAGTGTTTTAGGGGTGTGCCCCTCTGAGTGTTCCAGGAATATTCCTGCACCTAAGTTAAGGCGCTCAGTTTCTTGGGCTGTCAGGCGTATATATCCACCCCCAGTGACCCAGAGGCGGACCAGCCACTCTATTATACCTTCCTCAGGCTTTTTAGCAAAATCTCCCTGGATTGTTTTTAACTCCATGGGAGTATATTGGCGGGTGGTAATTTTGGTAAAGTGTGTTGGAGCTTTACTCCCTTTTCCCTTTTTACCTCCCTTCTTTGTTTTTGAAGAGGTGGATGGATAATTGTCATCCCCTTCTTCATCCAGCTCTGCCCCATTCAAATTTTCCTCCTGTTCTTCTGATTTGTGATGTGTGATAGCTGGTCTTAATTTTACAGAGGGACCTTGCTCCTCAGAGGAGGGGGACTCATCTGCTGAATCCCAAATATCTCCATCCCATTCCTCAGGGTCTAGCCAGAGAGCAGTCTCAACTTTAGCCCGGTTGATACTGCGTGTTTTAGTCTCCAGCTTTTCCCTTCGTTCTATCCCTTCTTTCTCAATTAAGGGAAGTAATCTTTTCTGAAGATGTTCCATATCCCTATTCAGTGTTCTTACTCTGGTATCTAAATTCTGGCATTCCTTGCGCAGTGTGTCCCTTTCCTGTTGTAGCCTATTAAATGCTATTGCCAGACTATGATAATCCTTACAGGCAGCTTGCCAAATGTTAGTAAGCAGCCATATACAAGCACCTTTTCCTTTCCCTTTCTTCATCTTGCAGGCAGTTCTCCAGTTACAGAAATGCTGGCAGATCTCTGCTGGTTTTCCCCAATATTTCTCCAGCAGTTCTTTGCTCCACAGAGGATTTCCCCATCCCTCTTGGGTCAAACTTTTCTCTAGCTCAGGGAATTCTGTGGTGTTTATCATGACTGGTTTCATTGTGTTACTGTAGTACAGCCTATATCACAATCCTGTTCGTGACGCCAAATTCTGTCAGCCGATGGCCAAGGATGTTTGGTGAGGTGCCAGCTATGCCCGTTTATACCATCCGTGACTTTAACCGCTAGGACGCACTGTCCCTTCGCGGCGGGCAGCCCGGGCTAGGCTGACGGATGCCCCAAGGGCCTAACCACCCGTGACTTTAACTGCTAGAGCTCAGCGCTCCTTCGCTCTGGAAAAATCCCTGGAAAAATCATGGAGCAGGTCCTCAAAGAATCAATCCTGAAGCACTTGCATGAGAGGAAAGTGATCAGGAACAGCCAGCATGGATTCACCAAGGGAAGGTCATGCCTGACTAATCTAATCGCCTTCTATGATGAGATTACTGGTTCTGTGAATGAAGGGAAAGCAGTGGATGTATTGTTTCTTGACTTTAGCAAAGCTTTTGACACGGTCTCCCACCGTATTCTTGTCAGCAAGTTAAGGAAGTATGGGCTGGTAGAAAGCTGGCTAGATTGTCGGGCTCAACAGGTAGTGATCAATGGCTCCATGTCTAGTTGGCAGCCGGTATCAAGTGGAGTGCCCCAAGGGTCGGTCCTGGGGCCGGTTTTGTTCAATATCTTCATAAATGATCTGGAGGATGGTGTGGATTGCACTCTCAGCAAATTTGTAGATGATACTAAACTGGGAGGAGTGGTAGATACGCTGGAGGGGAGGGATGGGATACAGAAGGACCTAGACAAATTGGAGGATTGGGCCAAAAGAAATCTGATGAGGTTCAATAAGGAGAAGTGCAGGGTCCTGCACTTAGGACGGAAGAACCCAATGCACAGCTACAGACTAGGGACCGAATGGCTAGGCAGCAGTTCTGCAGAAAAGGACCTAGGGGTGACAGTGGACGAGAAGCTGGATATGAGTCAGCAGTGTGCCCTTGTTGCCAAGAAGGCCAATGGCATTTTGGGATGTATAAGTAGGGACATAGCGAGCAGATCGAGGGACGTGATCGTTCCCCTCTATTCGACATTGGTGAGGCCTCATCTGGAGTACTGTGTCCAGTTTTGGGCCCCACACTACAAGAAGGATGTGGATAAATTGGCGAGAGTCCAGCGAAGGGCAACAAAAATGATTAGGGGACTGGAACACATGAGATATGAGGAGAGGCTGAGGGAGCTGGGATTGTTTAGCCTGCAGAAGAGAAGAATGAGGGGGGATTTGATAGCTGCTTTCAACTACCTGAAAGGGGGTTCCAAAGAGGATGGCTCTAGACTGTTCTCAATGGTAGCAGATGACAGAACGAGGAGTAATGGTCTCAAGTTGCAGTGGGGGAGGTTTAGATTGGATATTAGGAAAAACTTTTTCACTAAGAGGGTGGTGAAACACTGGAATGCGTTACCTAGGGAGGTGGTAGAATCTCCTTCCTTAGAGGTTTTTAAGGTCAGGCTTGACAAAGCCCTGGCTGGGATGATTTAACTGGGAATTGGTCCTGCTTTGAGCAGGGGGTTGGACTAGATGACCTTCTGGGGTCCCTTCCAACCCTGATATTCTATGATTCTATGATTCTATGATTCGCAGCGGGCAGTCAATACTGACTGACAGGTGTCCCAATGGCAGCACTAAGAGCCTCTCCATACGCGTGACTTTAACTGCTAGAGCTCAGAGCTCCTTCGCAGCGGGCAGCCAGGATTGACTGACAGGTGCCCCAAGAGTTTGCCCCGTGGAGGCGGCACAACTCAACGCTAGGCTCTTAGTACTCTCACCTAATGGCCAGGCTTTAGAGCCAAAACGGCTGAGGTTCTTTAATTATGTTGGCTGCTTTACAGTAAACCAGAGAAAACAAGTCAGGCTTATGCACAAATGGTTACCAAAATTTATTAAGCTAGAGTCTAATCATGTGGTTACAAAATTGCTAGTGCCTACTTATTTAAATGTAGAGATGTTACACACACAAACAAGTTACAAAACTGAAGCCACAATCCCAAAGAAAGAAAACAAAGTATAGAGCTCTATTTCAAAATATGTGTACACTAAAGATAGGAGATCAGGTGTGGGTGCTTCTTACCCTCCTTGCATCTCTCGATTCCAGCGGTCCAAGCCAGGATCGGTCACTCAATTCCGCGGAAAGACGAATAAGGGACAAGGCTTAGGGACCCTCTTAGCTGCAGAAGCCTTGGGAGGCTGTCACTTATCTGACCAGCAGATAGATAGTGAAAAGCACTCAAAAATCATGGTGCTGTAGGTCCCCTACTTATACCTCCGTACTCCTTTAGTCTCTTTCTCCTTTCTTATGCCAAATTGAGGCTGGTCTGTCTGGGTGACGCCAGCTTTCGCAAGAGTAGTTTACACTTGCAAGGGAGAGAAACAGTAAGTTTTGACTACTGGACATTTCTTTTATCAGGGTAAATATTTTCCCACCTAGGATGTTGGTGTGTGTGCATCACGCTATTTAGTAGGGACTAAGAGCCATGTCTGTCACAGGGCCTCTGCCTGCTGTGAGCTTAATCGTTATATCTGTTCCCAGAGGCACATTGTAGCAGCACACCTGTGCTTTTCACAGCTTCAAAGGCTGTGCTGGAATATATGTTCAGTGCCCTGTTCCGGCTTCCTCCTGTGTTTCCAGCAATGCTGGTCTGAGAAGGGGGGGGGGGGGCTGGCTGTCTGGCTACATGCTACCATGGCTAAACAGTAGTGTAACAGAGGCCATTAGAGGCAAAAGGGCATCCTTTAAGATTTTTGAGTGGATTCCTAGTGATGGTTACAGGAAGGTGCACAAATTCTTGCAGATTAAGGGTAATAAGGCAGGCCAAGAAAGAACTTGCTAAAGATGCAAGAACTAAGAGTAAGAATTCTTTCAAGTACATCAGGGGCAAGAAGCTTGCCCAATAGCGAATGGAGACCCTAGATAAAAAGGGAGCACTCACGGAAGACAAGGCCATTGCAGAGAAGCTAAATTGGTCCTCACTGCAAAAGGATGTGAGGGAGATACACACAGCACAGACATGCTTCCTGGAGGACAAAATTGAAGTAGTGTCCCACATTGATATGTCCACAGAAGAGGTTTTAAAACAAATTAGACAGTAATAAGACACTAGGACCAGATGGAATTCACCCAAGCATTCTGAAGGAACTCAGATATGAAATTGCAGACCTACTAACTATAGTATGTAACCTACTACTGATCAAAGCTCTGTAGCAGATGACTGGAGACCAGCTAACATAATGCTGATTTTTATAAAGGGCTCCAGATGTGATCCTGGCAATTACAGGCCAGTGAACGTAATCTCATATAAAGTGTAGGGGAAGTTCGGTGAAGAATCAACACAGCTTTTGTAAAAGGGGCACCAATCTATCAGAATTCTCTGAGGGTGTCAATAAGTAGTGGACAAAGGAAAAAGATAGGAAACAAAGGGTAGGAAAAATGGTCAGTTTTCAAAAAGGAGAGGGGTAAATAGCAGGGTCCCCCAAGGATCTGTAGTGTTCAGCATATTCATGAGTTATCTGGAATAGAGGGTAAACAGTGAAGTGACAAAGTTTCCTGACAATGCAAAATTATGCAAGGTAGTTAAGTCCTAAGATGACTGCAAGGAGTTGGAAGGGGATGTTGGGTGACTGGGCAACAAAATGCCAGATAAAATCAAGACTGGTAAGTGAAAGCAATGCACATTGGAAAAAAATAATCTCACTTACACCTACCAAATTAGCTGTTACCACTCAAGAAAGAGACCTTGGCATCATCGTAACTAGTTCTTTGAAAAGTTCGACTGAATGCACAGCTGTGGTAAAAAAAAGGCTAACAGTATGCGAGGAACTATTAGGAAAGGGACAGAAAATATTATAATGTCACTATATAACTCTATGGTGCAACCACACCTTGAATACCCTGTCCCGTTCTGGTCACCCCATCTCTAAAAAGATATAATGGAATGAGAAATCCTTCAGAGAAGAGCAAAAATATGCTCAAGGGTATAGGAAGGATTCCATATGAAGAAAGACTAAAAAGAATAAGGCTGTTCAGCTTAGAAAAGACAACGAAGGGGGCTATGACAGAAGTCTGTATAATTATGAATGGAAAAAGTGAAGCATTATTTACTCTTTCCCACAATACAAAAACCAGGAATCACACAGTGAAATTGATAGGCAGTAGATTTAATACAAAGAAGATGAAGTACTTTTCACCTAATGTACAGTCAACCTGTGGAATTCATTATCATGTGACTGCTACAAGTATAACTGGGTTCAAAAAAAGAACTGGCTAAATTAATGGAGGATACGTCCATTAATGTCTATTTGCCAAGATGGTTGGGGCTGTAACCCCATGCTCCGGGTGTCCCTAGTCTCTGACTGCCAGAAGTCAGGAGTGTAAAATCGCCCTGTTCTGTACACTCCTCCTGTAGCTCTGGGACTAGCCACTGTCGGCAGAGAGGATACTGGGCTAAATGGACCATTGGTCTGACCTAGTATGGCCGTTCTTATAAAAAAAATCTTCTAAAGCTCTGGGATGAAAACCAGGGTGGACAACTCTGCTTCTCTGGCACAATGGAACTTTCCATCCTAAGGGTAAAGATTGTCTGGACAGAAGACAGAGCTTTCCTTAGAGGCCAGCCCAAGAGCTCTTCTTCTCTCCGAGGTCCAGGGGGTAAGGCTGCCAGTGCGTACAGTCCTGTATTAGAAGGGATGTCACATCCTTTATTTAAATAAAAATTTCTTGCCCAGTACTCTCAGTACAGGATGTTTTTATCCCATGTTTCAACCACGGCGGTCCAGCATGCCACTGACACTTGAAAGCTAGGCTGGCGTGGTGCTCTGGTACTTTACTTTGCAACGTGCCAGGCTTTGGCAACTTGACCAGACACATGCCACTCAACTTTAGCTCAGCCACCACTGGGCCGCCCCTGGAAGTTGCCCCTCACCGCCATTGAAATTGGAAGCGACACACCTGCTGGCTGCGGCAAAGTCTCCTCCATCTACTGCATTTCTCCAGTCCACACCCCATCTGCCAACCGCCCCACCCCGGCAGAGCACAGCTCTATCGTAGGTGGAGATGAGTAACTGCAGCCTCCCACTTCACTCCAGGAGGCACAGTGACCATCTGGGCTCTCTGCAGCACCAGAGCTGGAAGCAGCCTGAGCAGACCCCTGGGAAGGGATGGAGCAGCGAAGTCAAGCCCAGGGACATTAGAGGGCTGTCCCATATTTCTGAAATACAGTATTGGCAGCCCTTCCCAGAAGGGTGGGGGAAGCCTCAGGACCTACTTTGCGCCCTGGCAGGCATAGGAGAGGGGGAGAGGCCTCAGCAGCAGGCACTGCAGAGCTCGAAGTGAGGCAGCTCCTCAGCAGGCTCTGAGCTCCAGCCCCGGGGCAATGAGACAGAGGAAGAGGTAACTACTGCAGTGGTGAGGGAGGAGGCTACCGCTCAGCCCCGACTGCCTGTACCTCCTAGCAGGCCTGTCAGTACTAATCTGTCCCCAGTGATTCCTCAGCTAGGTTTGATGTGGGAGTAACTAGATCTAGCAGGATCTCTTGAAACAGTTTCCATTAGGAGCCTCAAGCTGCTTCCCTCTCCCTGCTGATGGGTTCTGAACTCAGAGGGAGTAAACACTCCCTCTAATTAGCTTTAAGCTTTCTTGAACTACAGCTCACTGAATGCATCCGATGAAGCTCACCAAAAGCTTATGCTCAAATAAATTTGTTCATCTCTAAGGTGCCACAAGTCCTCCTTTTCTTTTTGCAGATACAGACTAACACGGCTGCTACTCTGAAACCTCTAATTATCTGGTACTCCAGTCCAGGGCCAGACCTGTAGCTGGCACCCTTTGTCAGGAAATTAACCCCTTCCCAGCCTGAACTAGCAATAGGGGCAGGCACCTGGTGGCACAGGTGTTTTGAATGAGCCGCACTGGCTAAGTCACTGTTGTACTGTTTATTTGGTGTGCTTGGTTCAGGAATTTTCACGTTTCCATGAGGAAATTCATCCGATGTATGAGAGATTGCTGAACAACAGAAAGGAATGGAAGGCTCTTGGTGATGAGTATGATGCAAAAATGAAAGCGTTGGAAGAAGAGAAGAAAAAAGAGGAGGAAAAAATGGCTGCACAGCAAGGTCAGAAATACTTACAATTTTAATACTTCAGAATCTACTCCTATGGCTAACTCCCCTATCCCACCAGTCCCTTGTGTAAATTAATGTCTCCAGACTCCCAGCTCTTTCCACACTTGTGCATTTCGTCCACTAGCTGAAGCAAAGGGTTGGATACAGGGGAAATTCCCAATCTGAACTGGGCCCATGACTCACTCTGTCAAGGGCCCAGGTCAGAATAGAGAATGGCTTCAAAACATACAATTGACATCTCAGATGGTTACACGACTCCAGAAAGGCCATCTGCATAAACTCCTCTGTGGAGGAGAGCTCATGTTGTAATTGGCTAGTTAACACCTGTAAGTGTGGCAAATAGTGCTGAACACTACTGATCCTTGCTGGCACTTGCAGCTCAGCTACAACTGTTGGCTGCACTGAGTCAGCTTTGTAGTGTAGTCTACGGGGGAGAAAGGACACATGCTTGAGACTACAGAGGCTGTGGCTACCATGCTGCGTAACAGGCCAAGGGAAAAACAAGGAACTCACTAGAAATAAGACAAAGCACTGCAGTTACTCCCAAGTGTACCTTTCTAGCCAAACTTTTGCTGATAATAAGACTAGTTATTACAGCTTCCAATGAAGGTTGTGGAATCCCCATCATTGGAAGCTTTCACAAACAAGTTGAACAAAGTACACCTGCCAGAGATGGTCTAGGTTTACTTGATCTTGCCACAGCATGGAGTGGCTGGACTTGATATGGCTTTGCGAGGTCCTTTCCAGCCCTCCATTGCTAGGATTCTATGCATGCAAATTATTTAGGTTTAATGCTTTTTCCCTGGGCCCAGCACAATTCCCAGTTAAGTCTCTGGGAACTGGACTGAGCCCTTCATTCTTAATTCGTTTTTGTGGTTGATAAGACCATTCAAGGCTGAGACAGTCCCCACCAGTCAGGGAGCTCATTATCCTGAAGCATTTTGAAGCACACACAGTTTTGTGTAGAAAATGGCTCTGAGCACATTGGTAGCACTTCACAATAGCTAGGAATTTATACCAGCTTCATCACTGAGAGCCTTCCAAGGGTTAAGAAGTAAAATGACTCAGTTAAAGACTAAAGGATTTCAAATTACAGTACGGTTATAGCAGCTGCAAATGTATCTCTAATTTCTTGTTTCCTCCCTTACAGCAGCTATGACAAGTTGCAATGGAAGAACTCCCCCCTCTAGAACCTGTTGTATCATTTAAACCTATTTCTGCTGGTGTATGAACTACGCACCCTGGGAAAGGTCTTGTAAGAGAAAAAAGTTGCAGTGTACGAATATAAATTCTTGATTTAACCCTTTAATTACCTAAACTGGGCTCATCACCTAGCCATGGAAAGGGCCTAGTGTTGTTTACCTGACCTGTGTGAGCACCCTTACTGCGGTCAGTGAGCCAAATTCTGCCCTCTTTCTCACTCCATACAATGCCACTGAAGTCACCGGGATGTACCATTTAAGACAGGGCAAAATTTGGTTCCATGAATTTACTTGCATATGAGTAATGGCTGTAGCAGTTGTCCTGAAGTCTGAATGCCCCATTCCCCCTACCCCAGACCCCCATGCATATATTTACAGGGCCAGATGGTGAACTTTGTGCCCAATTCAACTGTTATTTACCTAGTGTGCAGCTAGAGGTTGGGGTGGGTAAATTGAGGCAGAATTAACTCCTTCAATGTATCTCACAGGACCACATGGACAAGCCAGCAATATGTAAAAGGGAAGCATAAAGACAGTCAGATCCGTTCATCTCATAGGGAGAAAGATACCCTTTACTCAAATATTTGTGCTGAGATTCTGATCTCAGTTATGGCGGTACAGCTATGTAGTTATTCCACAGAAGTCAGACTGCTGCCCCTAGAGCGGAGTTCAGGAAGTGGGCTTTCATCGAGACCAGTGTTGGTGAATCAGAGCCCAAGAGAGTGTTAACAATAGAACAGTTAAATCATCTGTCCTTCTCACACATCAGTAAACTTTATCTTTTGAAGGAACTGAGCCAAATTCAGATCTGGTCTAAACAACTGCAACTCCACTGAAGCCAAAGAAACACCCATGAGGACAAGAATAATTCTGTAGGGGGGTTTCAATAGTGTGTAGTCAGTGCTACATGGGGCCACACATTGCAGGATGAGGATAAAACAAAATATTGAAAAGCTGCTCATTCCCTGAGCATGATCAGTTTTGTGCACTGAATGAGGCAGGGATCCTGGGAAAAACATAGCATGTGATCGTGTAATTAGAGTGCGTATCAATGCATAGGCACAAGGGTGCTAAATTAAAGTTGCCAAAGCAACCTTATATCTGGCATTCCTTGAGTGTTTGACTTTGCAACATTATTTTAATATAGTTTGTTCATAATGCAACTTGCCTGGCCAAAAAGTAGGCGTATTTTCATCAAAATAATGGAAAAAAGAATATGGTTAAGCTTGGGGCATGTGCTACATTAGACCTCTTTCTGGTTTTGGCATAACCCCCATTGTTGTTTGCAGTGTTGATCCCAGGATATTAGAGACACAAGGTAGGTGAGATATCTGGAAGTTGGTCCAAAGAAATGTATTACCTTACGCACCTTGTCTCTTTGGAACACCCCTGTATTCCCCAACACCTCTGAAGTGCTGACAGCTGAATTAGAGAAACAAAATCTAACATGTGGCTTCAGATTGGTCTGTGCAATCACACTTACAAGAACATGGTAAAGGAAAGGATGGGGAAAGGATGTAAGGAGGTATCTTGCTCTCCTCTTATTCAAGGTCATTCCCCCCCCCCCCAAAGTCACTGGCTTATGAGAGATTTACTATAGTTAAGTCATATTCTGTTTGCTTTTGTAAAAAAAATAAATACAGCACCTTGATACTCGTCCCATCCTGTGCTTTTACACTTGTGGCTCGCTTACATCTATAGCTACTTCTAACTGAAGAGAAAGGAGAATGGGGTTGACAATGACATCCAATTGTCACTGAATGTCAGTAATGCCTGATTTACACCAGTGAAGGAATAGACTGGTTGGTCTCAATTTTTTTTTTAAACTTACATGCTCTGTATATTTACTCCTTTATTTTCACCTTCCCATTTTTGTTTTGGTAACCCTTTTCCCCCCTGGAATTCATGTTTCCAAATTCTCTCATCACCCTCATTTCCCCCATAAATCCTCCCTCTCTTTTCTGACCTTCCTCCACTATCACTACCTTTCTGCTCCATCCCAATGCATACTCAGAGGTATTGCCCTCTGCTACTGCAAAGAATGGGGTACAGAAATCCCTCTTCCCCTAGCTCAGTGGTCCCCCAACTTTTCACATCACACACCCGCAGGAACCATGGTCAGGAACCAGGGCCAGAGGCACGGCTGTAGCTCCTGGGGTGTGTGGGGGTGTGTGGACAGGGGTAAGAGTGCAGAGGCTGGGGCCAAAGCTGCTGAGGGTGGGGCCATGGCCAGAGCAGAGCTGGGGGCAGAGCAGGGCTGGGTGGTGCTCCATGGGGGCTGGCCCAGGCCCTGCCAGCCCCCCTGAATATTCCTCTGCACCCCGGGGGGGCACACCCAACAGTTTGGTGTACCACTGCCCTAGCCTCATGTAAGAGAGGAAACACATCCTGCCCCACCAAGGGAAAGGCACAGAGCGGTCTTAAGACAAGGTGGGGGTCTGAGCACAGCTCTAACATACAAGTGTTGGGTTTACAGGAGCTCATACTATTATTTCTGCTTTAGTTTGCTATTAAATTGTGTTCACCAAGCATAGGATTATTCAGGCAGCACTGTGGCCTAAATATGTTCAATGGATGTTTATGGAAAGCAAGGGAATTCATCTACATTTACAGTGGTTATCTAAACAATATAATGCCTCTCTGCAGAAAAGGCAGGGAGTTAACTTTTGCTCAGTTGCCTTATTCTCAGTATATTAGCCACACCTTGCAATGAAGAAAGCAGGAATCTGCAAGAATAAGAGGGTGATCAGCAGACTCATTAATGCATATGCTAAAGTGCTGAAGACCATATTTCGTCTGACATTTCCCAGTTATGTTCAAATGTCCTTATGTGGCTGTTCTTATAGATATATTATAGTGCTGGCTATCCAAAATGGATACTTTAAACTGACCCACTCCAGAGTTCATAGCAGCACTGGAAGTACAGCTTTTTCAGAAAGTAAATTAGCATTAAATTTCAATTGATTTGAGGTGTAAATGGTAAGTATTTTCACCTGTTTCCCCAGCCCCCTCCATCTTTATATGGGTGAACTTTTGACATGAGACGTGTTTAACATCAGATGTTCACTTTAAGAGACACGTAATTACACTGATAGCCATAAGTTAGTTCAAATCCTGATATGGTTGTATGAAAAGAAGGTAGTGATCTTGAAAATATTAAACACTTTATACACTAGGCTAACCATTTAACCCATTGGGCGTTTACAGGTGTGAAGTTAGGTCCACCATTACGAAAAAATTAAAAGTAAAAAGAAACTGAATACAAGACCTCACGTTGACACTGTTCAGTCCATAACAGTTACAGATGCAAAGTTTCCTGATTTAGACTGTAAGGTATGCCCATTACAACGTTGTACCTTTTGATTTACTCATTAGAAAAAATTCATTTTCAAGACAGTTTTAGAAACACCCATCACTCAGTAACATAATGAGACCTGAGTACAGGCAGTCCAATCTGACGTTTGACACTGGAAAGGCAGTTCTGAATTTGAATACATGGTTAAAAATACAGGAGTTGTAGGCTTATGCTGTAGCAATGATTTTAACCATGGTTAAACTTGCTTTCACCCATCAAGACAGAGCCTCAATTAGTGACTTTGCATTTTTAGACATGTTGGGGTCACTTTAGCACAAGGGATGTTATTGCTTCGTTACCAGATACATAAAGGAATATTTGCTTATTCCTACATTACATCAATACCTCTTACTTGTACTTTCTATAGTGTATGCAAAAATCAATGAATTAATACTGTTCACAAGTATTTATTGATGGAAACAGTAAATATAGTGCTTAAATGAACTTAACATAGCTAATTCAAGGCTTCAGATTTTGCTGAAGATGAAAATGAGGTCCAATGCAATTTGTTCATTTCAGTATAGACTCTTCACTGGCTGAAAGGGAAGAGAGAGAGTCAGGTTAGCTCACTGCTCTACAATGCAAACACATCACAGATATATCAAAGCCTCTGTGAAGAAAAAGATGACCGCTTTAAAAAAAAAATCTTTGAAAATTGCCAGTTCTCCCTAACCAGCTTTTAGCAAATGATTTTGCATTTTCCTTGTGTTCACTCTGAAGCTGTTTGGTTTAAAGTTTCAATGTTTCAAAAATTCAGCGTTTCAAATACAGACACTCCCAAAGTGTAGTCTGTGCATAGGGCCACATGCTGCTGACTCTCTTCACTTCTAGTAGCTAACCTGCATTCAGTGAGCCAATAATATATGGGAAAGTAACATTTAAATATTTAATGCAAGTAACTGCTCTCCTTACCACAGGGATGTTAGGCAATTGTTAATGGGAAGCAAGCAGTTTACCTATCTTCCCACTCTCCATTATGTAATCCATGATACACTTTATGAAAATGAAGGACTCTACCTTAAGAAAAAAGTCTGGTAACCTCTGTACTAATACAATGTGTGAGCTTTGAAGATTCATGCTCAGTCTCTCTGAAGGTGTTGCTACTCCCAGGAACACACTTCAACCAAATTTAAGTTTCGCGTACCTAAAATTCCATACAAGTCCCATTAGTTTTTTAAGTAGGCTGTTCCACAGCCAAGGCCAACCAACAGAGTCTGCAAGTGTTAAAAATAATTTTATGTACCCATTCCATTACTGCCTCTACATCCAGAATGTGAGCAGTAACTGGTGTTATTACACCAGTAAGTCAGAACTGACTTAGCACCTTCCTTCCTACTATTTAGCGCCCATTCTCACCTGGCATAATAGAGATGTGAGAAGACAGTTAAAGTCTTGTGGGCAAAATTTCAGCTTATTCTTAATATCTGGTGCTTACTAGTACAAACTTAATATGAAGTGAAAACTGAGACACAGAACGAGAAGGATCTTGCCATCATCATCTAGTTCAGCCTGTCGTCTAATAAAAAACTTCCCAAAGAGATTCTTCTTCAAATGAAAAAACTCAAAGTTTGATTATTTTATTCTCCTTACTTTAAATAAATTAAATAGGATTTATTAAACTATTTGCCTGTAATATAAAGACTTACTATTGAGTACTTGAAAATAACTAGTTTGTCACCCTTTCTGCTGTTTAGGACTGTAAATGTACAGTGTTTGTACTGTGTTTCAGCTTGGACAACTACAACTACTGTGGGTTTGTACTAATGGGTACAAAAATGTACAGTGTTTGTACTAATGGGTAAGTTATGGTACTGCCATTTACTCCTGTAACAAGTACCTGCTTTCGGCCAGTAGGTGGCGAGCCCGGAAAACTTTCTCACTTAATCATGGACATTTGAGCCCCTGTGTCCATTAAGAAAGGAATAATGTGTTTGTCATTTACAGTTACATGTATCCGGGGATCTCTTGCTGTTGTATTCTCCTCTTTGGATTTAAGCTGGTTTATTAGGAGAGGAGATTGACCCCTGCGAGCTAGTTTCCCTGCTCTGGTAACTCTTGCAGTTGCTGCCGCAATGGCGTATACCGGGTGTCTGCAGGTGGGGAAAGAGGTGAGAGCTGCAGAGGTGCACTGGGAGTAGCATTAGTTGTCTCCCAGTCAGCTCTTTTAAAGGTGGTGAATAATTTTAGCCGCTCTGTGGGCAGTCCATTTATCACCTCTCTGGGATAACCTAAAGCCAGACATTGTCTCCACAATTTGGCTCTAAGCTCCTTTCCCTCCTGGGTTGGCTCTCGCTTGTTTTTATGTCCTTTAGATGGTGCCCCCTTGTTTCTCTGAAGGGAACGCATCTTAGCTTTGCCTGTCAGTGCTCTGATGTCTCCGAATTCTCTTAAGTATGACACCAGAAGGTTTAGCAGTGCCCGAAAGGTACTGTTATGTGCTGCAGCTTCTGATCTAAGGGACAGTGCCATAGCCTTATGGTTACTCGGAGCTCCCTTAAGCAAGGGTCTGAGATCATCTACATTTACCTGACCCTCCCATGGGCTTTCATAGGCTAACTCTTGAGGGTTTTGGCCAAGCATGCTAATGACAGCCACAGTTAATAGAGCTGTTTTTACCTCATCTATGTTGGTCCAGTGCATTACTGTGGGTTCATCTCGGTCTGCTGGGTAAATTCCTCTTGCCCATCGACAAGCCAGAGACCAAAGTGTTTTAGGGGTGTGCCCCTCTGAGTGTTCCAGGAATATTCCTGCACCTAAGTTAAGGCGCTCAGTTTCTTGGGCTGTCAGGCGTATATATCCACCCCCAGTGACCCAGAGGCGGACCAGCCACTCTATTATACCTTCCTCAGGCTTTTTAGCAAAATCTCCCTGGATTGTTTTTAACTCCATGGGAGTATATTGGCGGGTGGTAATTTTGGTAAAGTGTGTTGGAGCTTTACTCCCTTTTCCCTTTTTACCTCCCTTCTTTGTTTTTGAAGAGGTGGATGGATAATTGTCATCCCCTTCTTCATCCAGCTCTGCCCCATTCAAATTTTCCTCCTGTTCTTCTGATTTGTGATGTGTGATAGCTGGTCTTAATTTTACAGAGGGACCTTGCTCCTCAGAGGAGGGGGACTCATCTGCTGAATCCCAAATATCTCCATCCCATTCCTCAGGGTCTAGCCAGAGAGCAGTCTCAACTTTAGCCCGGTTGATACTGCGTGTTTTAGTCTCCAGCTTTTCCCTTCGTTCTATCCCTTCTTTCTCAATTAAGGGAAGTAATCTTTTCTGAAGATGTTCCATATCCCTATTCAGTGTTCTTACTCTGGTATCTAAATTCTGGCATTCCTTGCGCAGTGTGTCCCTTTCCTGTTGTAGCCTATTAAATGCTATTGCCAGACTATGATAATCCTTACAGGCAGCTTGCCAAATGTTAGTAAGCAGCCATATACAAGCACCTTTTCCTTTCCCTTTCTTCATCTTGCAGGCAGTTCTCCAGTTACAGAAATGCTGGCAGATCTCTGCTGGTTTTCCCCAATATTTCTCCAGCAGTTCTTTGCTCCACAGAGGATTTCCCCATCCCTCTTGGGTCAAACTTTTCTCTAGCTCAGGGAATTCTGTGGTGTTTATCATGACTGGTTTCATTGTGTTACTGTAGTACAGCCTATATCACAATCCTGTTCGTGACGCCAAATTCTGTCAGCCGATGGCCAAGGATGTTTGGTGAGGTGCCAGCTATGCCCGTTTATACCATCCGTGACTTTAACCGCTAGGACGCACTGTCCCTTCGCGGCGGGCAGCCCGGGCTAGGCTGACGGATGCCCCAAGGGCCTAACCACCCGTGACTTTAACTGCTAGAGCTCAGCGCTCCTTCGCTCTGGAAAAATCCCTGGAAAAATCATGGAGCAGGTCCTCAAAGAATCAATCCTGAAGCACTTGCATGAGAGGAAAGTGATCAGGAACAGCCAGCATGGATTCACCAAGGGAAGGTCATGCCTGACTAATCTAATCGCCTTCTATGATGAGATTACTGGTTCTGTGAATGAAGGGAAAGCAGTGGATGTATTGTTTCTTGACTTTAGCAAAGCTTTTGACACGGTCTCCCACCGTATTCTTGTCAGCAAGTTAAGGAAGTATGGGCTGGTAGAAAGCTGGCTAGATTGTCGGGCTCAACAGGTAGTGATCAATGGCTCCATGTCTAGTTGGCAGCCGGTATCAAGTGGAGTGCCCCAAGGGTCGGTCCTGGGGCCGGTTTTGTTCAATATCTTCATAAATGATCTGGAGGATGGTGTGGATTGCACTCTCAGCAAATTTGTAGATGATACTAAACTGGGAGGAGTGGTAGATACGCTGGAGGGGAGGGATGGGATACAGAAGGACCTAGACAAATTGGAGGATTGGGCCAAAAGAAATCTGATGAGGTTCAATAAGGAGAAGTGCAGGGTCCTGCACTTAGGACGGAAGAACCCAATGCACAGCTACAGACTAGGGACCGAATGGCTAGGCAGCAGTTCTGCAGAAAAGGACCTAGGGGTGACAGTGGACGAGAAGCTGGATATGAGTCAGCAGTGTGCCCTTGTTGCCAAGAAGGCCAATGGCATTTTGGGATGTATAAGTAGGGACATAGCGAGCAGATCGAGGGACGTGATCGTTCCCCTCTATTCGACATTGGTGAGGCCTCATCTGGAGTACTGTGTCCAGTTTTGGGCCCCACACTACAAGAAGGATGTGGATAAATTGGCGAGAGTCCAGCGAAGGGCAACAAAAATGATTAGGGGACTGGAACACATGAGATATGAGGAGAGGCTGAGGGAGCTGGGATTGTTTAGCCTGCAGAAGAGAAGAATGAGGGGGGATTTGATAGCTGCTTTCAACTACCTGAAAGGGGGTTCCAAAGAGGATGGCTCTAGACTGTTCTCAATGGTAGCAGATGACAGAACGAGGAGTAATGGTCTCAAGTTGCAGTGGGGGAGGTTTAGATTGGATATTAGGAAAAACTTTTTCACTAAGAGGGTGGTGAAACACTGGAATGCGTTACCTAGGGAGGTGGTAGAATCTCCTTCCTTAGAGGTTTTTAAGGTCAGGCTTGACAAAGCCCTGGCTGGGATGATTTAACTGGGAATTGGTCCTGCTTTGAGCAGGGGGTTGGACTAGATGACCTTCTGGGGTCCCTTCCAACCCTGATATTCTATGATTCTATGATTCTATGATTCGCAGCGGGCAGTCAATACTGACTGACAGGTGTCCCAATGGCAGCACTAAGAGCCTCTCCATACGCGTGACTTTAACTGCTAGAGCTCAGAGCTCCTTCGCAGCGGGCAGCCAGGATTGACTGACAGGTGCCCCAAGAGTTTGCCCCGTGGAGGCGGCACAACTCAACGCTAGGCTCTTAGTACTCTCACCTAATGGCCAGGCTTTAGAGCCAAAACGGCTGAGGTTCTTTAATTATGTTGGCTGCTTTACAGTAAACCAGAGAAAACAAGTCAGGCTTATGCACAAATGGTTACCAAAATTTATTAAGCTAGAGTCTAATCATGTGGTTACAAAATTGCTAGTGCCTACTTATTTAAATGTAGAGATGTTACACACACAAACAAGTTACAAAACTGAAGCCACAATCCCAAAGAAAGAAAACAAAGTATAGAGCTCTATTTCAAAATATGTGTACACTAAAGATAGGAGATCAGGTGTGGGTGCTTCTTACCCTCCTTGCATCTCTCGATTCCAGCGGTCCAAGCCAGGATCGGTCACTCAATTCCGCGGAAAGACGAATAAGGGACAAGGCTTAGGGACCCTCTTAGCTGCAGAAGCCTTGGGAGGCTGTCACTTATCTGACCAGCAGATAGATAGTGAAAAGCACTCAAAAATCATGGTGCTGTAGGTCCCCTACTTATACCTCCGTACTCCTTTAGTCTCTTTCTCCTTTCTTATGCCAAATTGAGGCTGGTCTGTCTGGGTGACGCCAGCTTTCGCAAGAGTAGTTTACACTTGCAAGGGAGAGAAACAGTAAGTTTTGACTACTGGACATTTCTTTTATCAGGGTAAATATTTTCCCACCTAGGATGTTGGTGTGTGTGCATCACGCTATTTAGTAGGGACTAAGAGCCATGTCTGTCACAGGGCCTCTGCCTGCTGTGAGCTTAATCGTTATATCTGTTCCCAGAGGCACATTGTAGCAGCACACCTGTGCTTTTCACAGCTTCAAAGGCTGTGCTGGAATATATGTTCAGTGCCCTGTTCCGGCTTCCTCCTGTGTTTCCAGCAATGCTGGTCTGAGAAGGGGGGGGGGGGGGGCTGGCTGTCTGGCTACATGCTACCATGGCTAAACAGTAGTGTAACAGAGGCCATTAGAGGCAAAAGGGCATCCTTTAAGATTTTTGAGTGGATTCCTAGTGATGGTTACAGGAAGGTGCACAAATTCTTGCAGATTAAGGGTAATAAGGCAGGCCAAGAAAGAACTTGCTAAAGATGCAAGAACTAAGAGTAAGAATTCTTTCAAGTACATCAGGGGCAAGAAGCTTGCCCAATAGCGAATGGAGACCCTAGATAAAAAGGGAGCACTCACGGAAGACAAGGCCATTGCAGAGAAGCTAAATTGGTCCTCACTGCAAAAGGATGTGAGGGAGATACACACAGCACAGACATGCTTCCTGGAGGACAAAATTGAAGTAGTGTCCCACATTGATATGTCCACAGAAGAGGTTTTAAAACAAATTAGACAGTAATAAGACACTAGGACCAGATGGAATTCACCCAAGCATTCTGAAGGAACTCAGATATGAAATTGCAGACCTACTAACTATAGTATGTAACCTACTACTGATCAAAGACGCGCTATCTCAGAGTCAGATGACTGGAGACCAGCTAACATAATGCATGATTTTTATAAAGGGCTCCAGATGTGATCCTTGGCAATTACAGGCCAGTGAACGTAATCTCATATAAAGTGTAGGGGAAGTTCGGTGAAGAATCAAACACAGCTTTTGTAAAAGGGGCACAATCTATCAGATCTCTTGAGGGTGTTCAATCAGTAGTGGACAAAGGAAAAGATAGAAACAAGGGTAGAAAAATGGTTCAGTTTTCAAAAAGGAGAGGGTAAATAGCAGGGTCCCCAAGGATCTGTAGTGTTCAGCATATTCATGAGTTATCTGGAATAGAGGGTAAACAGTGAAGTGACAAAGTTTCCTGACAATGCAAAAATTATGCAAGGTAGTTAAGTCCTAAGATGACTGCAAGGAGTTGGAAGGGGATGTTGGGTGACTGGCAACAAAATGCCAGATAAAATCAAGATGGTAAGTGAAAGCAATGCACATTGGAAAAAAATAATCTCACTTACACTACAAATTAGCTGTTACCACTCAAGAAAGAGGACCTTGGCATCATCGTAACTAGTTCTTTGAAAAGTTCGACTGAATGCACAGCTGTGGTAAAAAAAAGGCTAACAGTATGCGAGGAACTATTAGAAAGGGACAGAAAATATTATAATGTCACTATATAACTCTATGGTGCAACCACACCTTGAATACTGTCCCGTTCTGGTCACCCCATCTCTAAAAAGATATAATGGAATGAGAAATCCTTCAGAGAAGAGCAAAAAACTATGCTCAAGGGTATAGAAGGATTCCATATGAAGAAAGACTAAAAAGAATAAGGCTGTTCAGCTTAGAAAAGACAACGAAGGGGGCTATGACAGAAGTCTGTATAATTATGAATGGAAAAAGTGAAGCATTATTTACTCTTTCCCACAAATACAAAAACCAGATCACACAAGTGAAATTGATAGGCAGTAGATTTAATACAAAGAAATGAAGTACTTTTCACCTAATGTACAGTCAACCTGTGGAATTCATTATCATGTGACTGCTACAAGTATAACTGGTTCAAAAAAAAGAACTGGCTAATTAATGGAGGATACGTCCATTAATGTCTATTTGCCAAGATGGTTGGGGCTGTAACCCCATGCTCCGGGTGTCCCTAGTCTCTGACTGCCAGAAGTCAGGAGTGTAAAAATCGCCCTGTTCTGTACACTCCTCCTGTAGCTCTGGGACTAGCCACTGTCGGCAGAGAGGATACTGGGCTAAATGGACCATTGGTCTGACCTAGTATGGCCGTTCTTATAAAAAAAATCTTCTAAAGCTCTGGGATGAAAACCAGGGTGGACAACTCTGCTTCTCTGGCACAATGGAACTTTCCATCCTAAGGGTAAAGATTGTCTGGACAGAAGACAGAGCTTTCCTTAGAGGCCAGCCCAAGAGCTCTTCTTCTCTCCGAGGTCCAGGGGGTAAGGCTGCCAGTGCGTACAGTCCTGTATTAGAAGGGATGTCACATCCTTTATTTAAATAAAAATTTCTTGCCCAGTACTCTCAGTACAGGATGTTTTTATCCCATGTTTCAACCACGGCGGTCCAGCATGCCACTGACACTTGAAAGCTAGGCTGGCGTGGTGCTCTGGTACTTTACTTTGCAACGTGCCAGGCTTTGGCAACTTGACCAGACACATGCCACTCAACTTTAGCTCAGCCACCACTGGGCCGCCCCTGGAAGTTGCCCCTCACCGCCATTGAAATTGGAAGCGACACACCTGCTGGCTGCGGCAAAGTCTCCTCCATCTACTGCATTTCTCCAGTCCACACCCCATCTGCCAACCGCCCCACCCCGGCAGAGCACAGCTCTATCGTAGGTGGAGATGAGTAACTGCAGCCTCCCACTTCACTCCAGGAGGCACAGTGACCATCTGGGCTCTCTGCAGCACCAGAGCTGGAAGCAGCCTGAGCAGACCCCTGGGAAGGGATGGAGCAGCGAAGTCAAGCCCAGGGACATTAGAGGGCTGTCCCATATTTCTGAAATACAGTATTGGCAGCCCTTCCCAGAAGGGTGGGGGAAGCCTCAGGACCTACTTTGCGCCCTGGCAGGCATAGGAGAGGGGGAGAGGCCTCAGCAGCAGGCACTGCAGAGCTCGAAGTGAGGCAGCTCCTCAGCAGGCTCTGAGCTCCAGCCCCGGGGCAATGAGACAGAGGAAGAGGTAACTACTGCAGTGGTGAGGGAGGAGGCTACCGCTCAGCCCCGACTGCCTGTACCTCCTAGCAGGCCTGTCAGTACTAATCTGTCCCCAGTGATTCCTCAGCTAGGTTTGATGTGGGAGTAACTAGATCTAGCAGGATCTCTTGAAACAGTTTCCATTAGGAGCCTCAAGCTGCTTCCCTCTCCCTGCTGATGGGTTCTGAACTCAGAGGGAGTAAACACTCCCTCTAATTAGCTTTAAGCTTTCTTGAACTACAGCTCACTGAATGCATCCGATGAAGCTCACCAAAAGCTTATGCTCAAATAAATTTGTTCATCTCTAAGGTGCCACAAGTCCTCCTTTTCTTTTTGCAGATACAGACTAACACGGCTGCTACTCTGAAACCTCTAATTATCTGGTACTCCAGTCCAGGGCCAGACCTGTAGCTGGCACCCTTTGTCAGGAAATTAACCCCTTCCCAGCCTGAACTAGCAATAGGGGCAGGCACCTGGTGGCACAGGTGTTTTGAATGAGCCGCACTGGCTAAGTCACTGTTGTACTGTTTATTTGGTGTGCTTGGTTCAGGAATTTTCACGTTTCCATGAGGAAATTCATCCGATGTATGAGAGATTGCTGAACAACAGAAAGGAATGGAAGGCTCTTGGTGATGAGTATGATGCAAAAATGAAAGCGTTGGAAGAAGAGAAGAAAAAAGAGGAGGAAAAAATGGCTGCACAGCAAGGTCAGAAATACTTACAATTTTAATACTTCAGAATCTACTCCTATGGCTAACTCCCCTATCCCACCAGTCCCTTGTGTAAATTAATGTCTCCAGACTCCCAGCTCTTTCCACACTTGTGCATTTCGTCCACTAGCTGAAGCAAAGGGTTGGATACAGGGGAAATTCCCAATCTGAACTGGGCCCATGACTCACTCTGTCAAGGGCCCAGGTCAGAATAGAGAATGGCTTCAAAACATACAATTGACATCTCAGATGGTTACACGACTCCAGAAAGGCCATCTGCATAAACTCCTCTGTGGAGGAGAGCTCATGTTGTAATTGGCTAGTTAACACCTGTAAGTGTGGCAAATAGTGCTGAACACTACTGATCCTTGCTGGCACTTGCAGCTCAGCTACAACTGTTGGCTGCACTGAGTCAGCTTTGTAGTGTAGTCTACGGGGGAGAAAGGACACATGCTTGAGACTACAGAGGCTGTGGCTACCATGCTGCGTAACAGGCCAAGGGAAAAACAAGGAACTCACTAGAAATAAGACAAAGCACTGCAGTTACTCCCAAGTGTACCTTTCTAGCCAAACTTTTGCTGATAATAAGACTAGTTATTACAGCTTCCAATGAAGGTTGTGGAATCCCCATCATTGGAAGCTTTCACAAACAAGTTGAACAAAGTACACCTGCCAGAGATGGTCTAGGTTTACTTGATCTTGCCACAGCATGGAGTGGCTGGACTTGATATGGCTTTGCGAGGTCCTTTCCAGCCCTCCATTGCTAGGATTCTATGCATGCAAATTATTTAGGTTTAATGCTTTTTCCCTGGGCCCAGCACAATTCCCAGTTAAGTCTCTGGGAACTGGACTGAGCCCTTCATTCTTAATTCGTTTTTGTGGTTGATAAGACCATTCAAGGCTGAGACAGTCCCCACCAGTCAGGGAGCTCATTATCCTGAAGCATTTTGAAGCACACACAGTTTTGTGTAGAAAATGGCTCTGAGCACATTGGTAGCACTTCACAATAGCTAGGAATTTATACCAGCTTCATCACTGAGAGCCTTCCAAGGGTTAAGAAGTAAAATGACTCAGTTAAAGACTAAAGGATTTCAAATTACAGTACGGTTATAGCAGCTGCAAATGTATCTCTAATTTCTTGTTTCCTCCCTTACAGCAGCTATGACAAGTTGCAATGGAAGAACTCCCCCCTCTAGAACCTGTTGTATCATTTAAACCTATTTCTGCTGGTGTATGAACTACGCACCCTGGGAAAGGTCTTGTAAGAGAAAAAAGTTGCAGTGTACGAATATAAATTCTTGATTTAACCCTTTAATTACCTAAACTGGGCTCATCACCTAGCCATGGAAAGGGCCTAGTGTTGTTTACCTGACCTGTGTGAGCACCCTTACTGCGGTCAGTGAGCCAAATTCTGCCCTCTTTCTCACTCCATACAATGCCACTGAAGTCACCGGGATGTACCATTTAAGACAGGGCAAAATTTGGTTCCATGAATTTACTTGCATATGAGTAATGGCTGTAGCAGTTGTCCTGAAGTCTGAATGCCCCATTCCCCCTACCCCAGACCCCCATGCATATATTTACAGGGCCAGATGGTGAACTTTGTGCCCAATTCAACTGTTATTTACCTAGTGTGCAGCTAGAGGTTGGGGTGGGTAAATTGAGGCAGAATTAACTCCTTCAATGTATCTCACAGGACCACATGGACAAGCCAGCAATATGTAAAAGGGAAGCATAAAGACAGTCAGATCCGTTCATCTCATAGGGAGAAAGATACCCTTTACTCAAATATTTGTGCTGAGATTCTGATCTCAGTTATGGCGGTACAGCTATGTAGTTATTCCACAGAAGTCAGACTGCTGCCCCTAGAGCGGAGTTCAGGAAGTGGGCTTTCATCGAGACCAGTGTTGGTGAATCAGAGCCCAAGAGAGTGTTAACAATAGAACAGTTAAATCATCTGTCCTTCTCACACATCAGTAAACTTTATCTTTTGAAGGAACTGAGCCAAATTCAGATCTGGTCTAAACAACTGCAACTCCACTGAAGCCAAAGAAACACCCATGAGGACAAGAATAATTCTGTAGGGGGGTTTCAATAGTGTGTAGTCAGTGCTACATGGGGCCACACATTGCAGGATGAGGATAAAACAAAATATTGAAAAGCTGCTCATTCCCTGAGCATGATCAGTTTTGTGCACTGAATGAGGCAGGGATCCTGGGAAAAACATAGCATGTGATCGTGTAATTAGAGTGCGTATCAATGCATAGGCACAAGGGTGCTAAATTAAAGTTGCCAAAGCAACCTTATATCTGGCATTCCTTGAGTGTTTGACTTTGCAACATTATTTTAATATAGTTTGTTCATAATGCAACTTGCCTGGCCAAAAAGTAGGCGTATTTTCATCAAAATAATGGAAAAAAGAATATGGTTAAGCTTGGGGCATGTGCTACATTAGACCTCTTTCTGGTTTTGGCATAACCCCCATTGTTGTTTGCAGTGTTGATCCCAGGATATTAGAGACACAAGGTAGGTGAGATATCTGGAAGTTGGTCCAAAGAAATGTATTACCTTACGCACCTTGTCTCTTTGGAACACCCCTGTATTCCCCAACACCTCTGAAGTGCTGACAGCTGAATTAGAGAAACAAAATCTAACATGTGGCTTCAGATTGGTCTGTGCAATCACACTTACAAGAACATGGTAAAGGAAAGGATGGGGAAAGGATGTAAGGAGGTATCTTGCTCTCCTCTTATTCAAGGTCATTCCCCCCCCCCCCCCAAAGTCACTGGCTTATGAGAGATTTACTATAGTTAAGTCATATTCTGTTTGCTTTTGTAAAAAAAATAAATACAGCACCTTGATACTCGTCCCATCCTGTGCTTTTACACTTGTGGCTCACTTACATCTATAGCTACTTCTAACTGAAGAGAAAGGAGAATGGGGTTGACAATGACATCCAATTGTCACTGAATGTCAGTAATGCCTGATTTACACCAGTGAAGGAATAGACTGGTTGGTCTCAATTTTTTTTTTAAACTTACATGCTCTGTATATTTACTCCTTTATTTTCACCTTCCCATTTTTGTTTTGGTAACCCTTTTCCCCCCTGGAATTCATGTTTCCAAATTCTCTCATCACCCTCATTTCCCCCATAAATCCTCCCTCTCTTTTCTGACCTTCCTCCACTATCACTACCTTTCTGCTCCATCCCAATGCATACTCAGAGGTATTGCCCTCTGCTACTGCAAAGAATGGGGTACAGAAATCCCTCTTCCCCTAGCTCAGTGGTCCCCCAACTTTTCACATCACACACCCGCAGGAACCATGGTCAGGAACCAGGGCCAGAGGCACGGCTGTAGCTCCTGGGGTGTGTGGGGGTGTGTGGACAGGGGTAAGAGTGCAGAGGCTGGGGCCAAAGCTGCTGAGGGTGGGGCCATGGCCAGAGCAGAGCTGGGGGCAGAGCAGGGCTGGGTGGTGCTCCATGGGGGCTGGCCCAGGCCCTGCCAGCCCCCCTGAATATTCCTCTGCACCCCGGGGGGGCACACCCAACAGTTTGGTGTACCACTGCCCTAGCCTCATGTAAGAGAGGAAACACATCCTGCCCCACCAAGGGAAAGGCACAGAGCGGTCTTAAGACAAGGTGGGGGTCTGAGCACAGCTCTAACATACAAGTGTTGGGTTTACAGGAGCTCATACTATTATTTCTGCTTTAGTTTGCTATTAAATTGTGTTCACCAAGCATAGGATTATTCAGGCAGCACTGTGGCCTAAATATGTTCAATGGATGTTTATGGAAAGCAAGGGAATTCATCTACATTTACAGTGGTTATCTAAACAATATAATGCCTCTCTGCAGAAAAGGCAGGGAGTTAACTTTTGCTCAGTTGCCTTATTCTCAGTATATTAGCCACACCTTGCAATGAAGAAAGCAGGAATCTGCAAGAATAAGAGGGTGATCAGCAGACTCATTAATGCATATGCTAAAGTGCTGAAGACCATATTTCGTCTGACATTTCCCAGTTATGTTCAAATGTCCTTATGTGGCTGTTCTTATAGATATATTATAGTGCTGGCTATCCAAAATGGATACTTTAAACTGACCCACTCCAGAGTTCATAGCAGCACTGGAAGTACAGCTTTTTCAGAAAGTAAATTAGCATTAAATTTCAATTGATTTGAGGTGTAAATGGTAAGTATTTTCACCTGTTTCCCCAGCCCCCTCCATCTTTATATGGGTGAACTTTTGACATGAGACGTGTTTAACATCAGATGTTCACTTTAAGAGACACGTAATTACACTGATAGCCATAAGTTAGTTCAAATCCTGATATGGTTGTATGATCTTGAAAATATTAAACACTTTATACACTAGGCTAACCATTTAACCCATTGGGCGTTTACAGGTGTGAAGTTAGGTCCACCATTACGAAAAAATTAAAAGTAAAAAGAAACTGAATACAAGACCTCACGTTGACACTGTTCAGTCCATAACAGTTACAGATGCAAAGTTTCCTGATTTAGACTGTAAGGTATGCCCATTACAACGTTGTACCTTTTGATTTACTCATTAGAAAAAATTCATTTTCAAGACAGTTTTAGAAACACCCATCACTCAGTAACATAATGAGACCTGAGTACAGGCAGTCCAATCTGACGTTTGACACTGGAAAGGCAGTTCTGAATTTGAATACATGGTTAAAAATACAGGAGTTGTAGGCTTATGCTGTAGCAATGATTTTAACCATGGTTAAACTTGCTTTCACCCATCAAGACAGAGCCTCAATTAGTGACTTTGCATTTTTAGACATGTTGGGGTCACTTTAGCACAAGGGATGTTATTGCTTCGTTACCAGATACATAAAGGAATATTTGCTTATTCCTACATTACATCAATACCTCTTACTTGTACTTTCTATAGTGTATGCAAAAATCAATGAATTAATACTGTTCACAAGTATTTATTGATGGAAACAGTAAATATAGTGCTTAAATGAACTTAACATAGCTAATTCAAGGCTTCAGATTTTGCTGAAGATGAAAATGAGGTCCAATGCAATTTGTTCATTTCAGTATAGACTCTTCACTGGCTGAAAGGGAAGAGAGAGAGTCAGGTTAGCTCACTGCTCTACAATGCAAACACATCACAGATATATCAAAGCCTCTGTGAAGAAAAAGATGACCGCTTTAAAAAAAAAAATCTTTGAAAATTGCCAGTTCTCCCTAACCAGCTTTTAGCAAATGATTTTGCATTTTCCTTGTGTTCACTCTGAAGCTGTTTGGTTTAAAGTTTCAATGTTTCAAAAATTCAGCGTTTCAAATACAGACACTCCCAAAGTGTAGTCTGTGCATAGGGCCACATGCTGCTGACTCTCTTCACTTCTAGTAGCTAACCTGCATTCAGTGAGCCAATAATATATGGGAAAGTAACATTTAAATATTTAATGCAAGTAACTGCTCTCCTTACCACAGGGATGTTAGGCAATTGTTAATGGGAAGCAAGCAGTTTACCTATCTTCCCACTCTCCATTATGTAATCCATGATACACTTTATGAAAATGAAGGACTCTACCTTAAGAAAAAAGTCTGGTAACCTCTGTACTAATACAATGTGTGAGCTTTGAAGATTCATGCTCAGTCTCTCTGAAGGTGTTGCTACTCCCAGGAACACACTTCAACCAAATTTAAGTTTCGCGTACCTAAAATTCCATACAAGTCCCATTAGTTTTTTAAGTAGGCTGTTCCACAGCCAAGGCCAACCAACAGAGTCTGCAAGTGTTAAAAATAATTTTATGTACCCATTCCATTACTGCCTCTACATCCAGAATGTGAGCAGTAACTGGTGTTATTACACCAGTAAGTCAGAACTGACTTAGCACCTTCCTTCCTACTATTTAGCGCCCATTCTCACCTGGCATAATAGAGATGTGAGAAGACAGTTAAAGTCTTGTGGGCAAAATTTCAGCTTATTCTTAATATCTGGTGCTTACTAGTACAAACTTAATATGAAGTGAAAACTGAGACACAGAACGAGAAGGATCTTGCCATCATCATCTAGTTCAGCCTGTCGTCTAATAAAAAACTTCCCAAAGAGATTCTTCTTCAAATGAAAAAACTCAAAGTTTGATTATTTTATTCTCCTTACTTTAAATAAATTAAATAGGATTTATTAAACTATTTGCCTGTAATATAAAGACTTACTATTGAGTACTTGAAAATAACTAGTTTGTCACCCTTTCTGCTGTTTAGGACTGTAAATGTACAGTGTTTGTACTGTGTTTCAGCTTGGACAACTACAACTACTGTGGGTTTGTACTAATGGGTACAAAAATGTACAGTGTTTGTACTAATGGGTAAGTTATGGTACTGCCATTTACTCCTGTAACAAGTACCTGCTTTCGGCCAGTAGGTGGCGAGCCCGGAAAACTTTCTCACTTAATCATGGACATTTGAGCCCCTGTGTCCATTAAGAAAGGAATAATGTGTTTGTCATTTACAGTTACATGTATCCGGGGATCTCTTGCTGTTGTATTCTCCTCTTTGGATTTAAGCTGGTTTATTAGGAGAGGAGATTGACCCCTGCGAGCTAGTTTCCCTGCTCTGGTAACTCTTGCAGTTGCTGCCGCAATGGCGTATACCGGGTGTCTGCAGGTGGGGAAAGAGGTGAGAGCTGCAGAGGTGCACTGGGAGTAGCATTAGTTGTCTCCCAGTCAGCTCTTTTAAAGGTGGTGAATAATTTTAGCCGCTCTGTGGGCAGTCCATTTATCACCTCTCTGGGATAACCTAAAGCCAGACATTGTCTCCACAATTTGGCTCTAAGCTCCTTTCCCTCCTGGGTTGGCTCTCGCTTGTTTTTATGTCCTTTAGATGGTGCCCCCTTGTTTCTCTGAAGGGAACGCATCTTAGCTTTGCCTGTCAGTGCTCTGATGTCTCCGAATTCTCTTAAGTATGACACCAGAAGGTTTAGCAGTGCCCGAAAGGTACTGTTATGTGCTGCAGCTTCTGATCTAAGGGACAGTGCCATAGCCTTATGGTTACTCGGAGCTCCCTTAAGCAAGGGTCTGAGATCATCTACATTTACCTGACCCTCCCATGGGCTTTCATAGGCTAACTCTTGAGGGTTTTGGCCAAGCATGCTAATGACAGCCACAGTTAATAGAGCTGTTTTTACCTCATCTATGTTGGTCCAGTGCATTACTGTGGGTTCATCTCGGTCTGCTGGGTAAATTCCTCTTGCCCATCGACAAGCCAGAGACCAAAGTGTTTTAGGGGTGTGCCCCTCTGAGTGTTCCAGGAATATTCCTGCACCTAAGTTAAGGCGCTCAGTTTCTTGGGCTGTCAGGCGTATATATCCACCCCCAGTGACCCAGAGGCGGACCAGCCACTCTATTATACCTTCCTCAGGCTTTTTAGCAAAATCTCCCTGGATTGTTTTTAACTCCATGGGAGTATATTGGCGGGTGGTAATTTTGGTAAAGTGTGTTGGAGCTTTACTCCCTTTTCCCTTTTTACCTCCCTTCTTTGTTTTTGAAGAGGTGGATGGATAATTGTCATCCCCTTCTTCATCCAGCTCTGCCCCATTCAAATTTTCCTCCTGTTCTTCTGATTTGTGATGTGTGATAGCTGGTCTTAATTTTACAGAGGGACCTTGCTCCTCAGAGGAGGGGGACTCATCTGCTGAATCCCAAATATCTCCATCCCATTCCTCAGGGTCTAGCCAGAGAGCAGTCTCAACTTTAGCCCGGTTGATACTGCGTGTTTTAGTCTCCAGCTTTTCCCTTCGTTCTATCCCTTCTTTCTCAATTAAGGGAAGTAATCTTTTCTGAAGATGTTCCATATCCCTATTCAGTGTTCTTACTCTGGTATCTAAATTCTGGCATTCCTTGCGCAGTGTGTCCCTTTCCTGTTGTAGCCTATTAAATGCTATTGCCAGACTATGATAATCCTTACAGGCAGCTTGCCAAATGTTAGTAAGCAGCCATATACAAGCACCTTTTCCTTTCCCTTTCTTCATCTTGCAGGCAGTTCTCCAGTTACAGAAATGCTGGCAGATCTCTGCTGGTTTTCCCCAATATTTCTCCAGCAGTTCTTTGCTCCACAGAGGATTTCCCCATCCCTCTTGGGTCAAACTTTTCTCTAGCTCAGGGAATTCTGTGGTGTTTATCATGACTGGTTTCATTGTGTTACTGTAGTACAGCCTATATCACAATCCTGTTCGTGACGCCAAATTCTGTCAGCCGATGGCCAAGGATGTTTGGTGAGGTGCCAGCTATGCCCGTTTATACCATCCGTGACTTTAACCGCTAGGACGCACTGTCCCTTCGCGGCGGGCAGCCCGGGCTAGGCTGACGGATGCCCCAAGGGCCTAACCACCCGTGACTTTAACTGCTAGAGCTCAGCGCTCCTTCGCTCTGGAAAAATCCCTGGAAAAATCATGGAGCAGGTCCTCAAAGAATCAATCCTGAAGCACTTGCATGAGAGGAAAGTGATCAGGAACAGCCAGCATGGATTCACCAAGGGAAGGTCATGCCTGACTAATCTAATCGCCTTCTATGATGAGATTACTGGTTCTGTGAATGAAGGGAAAGCAGTGGATGTATTGTTTCTTGACTTTAGCAAAGCTTTTGACACGGTCTCCCACCGTATTCTTGTCAGCAAGTTAAGGAAGTATGGGCTGGTAGAAAGCTGGCTAGATTGTCGGGCTCAACAGGTAGTGATCAATGGCTCCATGTCTAGTTGGCAGCCGGTATCAAGTGGAGTGCCCCAAGGGTCGGTCCTGGGGCCGGTTTTGTTCAATATCTTCATAAATGATCTGGAGGATGGTGTGGATTGCACTCTCAGCAAATTTGTAGATGATACTAAACTGGGAGGAGTGGTAGATACGCTGGAGGGGAGGGATGGGATACAGAAGGACCTAGACAAATTGGAGGATTGGGCCAAAAGAAATCTGATGAGGTTCAATAAGGAGAAGTGCAGGGTCCTGCACTTAGGACGGAAGAACCCAATGCACAGCTACAGACTAGGGACCGAATGGCTAGGCAGCAGTTCTGCAGAAAAGGACCTAGGGGTGACAGTGGACGAGAAGCTGGATATGAGTCAGCAGTGTGCCCTTGTTGCCAAGAAGGCCAATGGCATTTTGGGATGTATAAGTAGGGACATAGCGAGCAGATCGAGGGACGTGATCGTTCCCCTCTATTCGACATTGGTGAGGCCTCATCTGGAGTACTGTGTCCAGTTTTGGGCCCCACACTACAAGAAGGATGTGGATAAATTGGCGAGAGTCCAGCGAAGGGCAACAAAAATGATTAGGGGACTGGAACACATGAGATATGAGGAGAGGCTGAGGGAGCTGGGATTGTTTAGCCTGCAGAAGAGAAGAATGAGGGGGGATTTGATAGCTGCTTTCAACTACCTGAAAGGGGGTTCCAAAGAGGATGGCTCTAGACTGTTCTCAATGGTAGCAGATGACAGAACGAGGAGTAATGGTCTCAAGTTGCAGTGGGGGAGGTTTAGATTGGATATTAGGAAAAACTTTTTCACTAAGAGGGTGGTGAAACACTGGAATGCGTTACCTAGGGAGGTGGTAGAATCTCCTTCCTTAGAGGTTTTTAAGGTCAGGCTTGACAAAGCCCTGGCTGGGATGATTTAACTGGGAATTGGTCCTGCTTTGAGCAGGGGGTTGGACTAGATGACCTTCTGGGGTCCCTTCCAACCCTGATATTCTATGATTCTATGATTCTATGATTCGCAGCGGGCAGTCAATACTGACTGACAGGTGTCCCAATGGCAGCACTAAGAGCCTCTCCATACGCGTGACTTTAACTGCTAGAGCTCAGAGCTCCTTCGCAGCGGGCAGCCAGGATTGACTGACAGGTGCCCCAAGAGTTTGCCCCGTGGAGGCGGCACAACTCAACGCTAGGCTCTTAGTACTCTCACCTAATGGCCAGGCTTTAGAGCCAAAACGGCTGAGGTTCTTTAATTATGTTGGCTGCTTTACAGTAAACCAGAGAAAACAAGTCAGGCTTATGCACAAATGGTTACCAAAATTTATTAAGCTAGAGTCTAATCATGTGGTTACAAAATTGCTAGTGCCTACTTATTTAAATGTAGAGATGTTACACACACAAACAAGTTACAAAACTGAAGCCACAATCCCAAAGAAAGAAAACAAAGTATAGAGCTCTATTTCAAAATATGTGTACACTAAAGATAGGAGATCAGGTGTGGGTGCTTCTTACCCTCCTTGCATCTCTCGATTCCAGCGGTCCAAGCCAGGATCGGTCACTCAATTCCGCGGAAAGACGAATAAGGGACAAGGCTTAGGGACCCTCTTAGCTGCAGAAGCCTTGGGAGGCTGTCACTTATCTGACCAGCAGATAGATAGTGAAAAGCACTCAAAAATCATGGTGCTGTAGGTCCCCTACTTATACCTCCGTACTCCTTTAGTCTCTTTCTCCTTTCTTATGCCAAATTGAGGCTGGTCTGTCTGGGTGACGCCAGCTTTCGCAAGAGTAGTTTACACTTGCAAGGGAGAGAAACAGTAAGTTTTGACTACTGGACATTTCTTTTATCAGGGTAAATATTTTCCCACCTAGGATGTTGGTGTGTGTGCATCACGCTATTTAGTAGGGACTAAGAGCCATGTCTGTCACAGGGCCTCTGCCTGCTGTGAGCTTAATCGTTATATCTGTTCCCAGAGGCACATTGTAGCAGCACACCTGTGCTTTTCACAGCTTCAAAGGCTGTGCTGGAATATATGTTCAGTGCCCTGTTCCGGCTTCCTCCTGTGTTTCCAGCAATGCTGGTCTGAGAAGGGGGGGGGGGGGCTGGCTGTCTGGCTACATGCTACCATGGCTAAACAGTAGTGTAACAGAGGCCATTAGAGGCAAAAGGGCATCCTTTAAGATTTTTGAGTGGATTCCTAGTGATGGTTACAGGAAGGTGCACAAATTCTTGCAGATTAAGGGTAATAAGGCAGGCCAAGAAAGAACTTGCTAAAGATGCAAGAACTAAGAGTAAGAATTCTTTCAAGTACATCAGGGGCAAGAAGCTTGCCCAATAGCGAATGGAGACCCTAGATAAAAAGGGAGCACTCACGGAAGACAAGGCCATTGCAGAGAAGCTAAATTGGTCCTCACTGCAAAAGGATGTGAGGGAGATACACACAGCACAGACATGCTTCCTGGAGGACAAAATTGAAGTAGTGTCCCACATTGATATGTCCACAGAAGAGGTTTTAAAACAAATTAGACAGTAATAAGACACTAGGACCAGATGGAATTCACCCAAGCATTCTGAAGGAACTCAGATATGAAATTGCAGACCTACTAACTATAGTATGTAACCTACTACTGATCAAAGCTCTGTAGCAGATGACTGGAGACCAGCTAACATAATGCTGATTTTTATAAAGGGCTCCAGATGTGATCCTGGCAATTACAGGCCAGTGAACGTAATCTCATATAAAGTGTAGGGGAAGTTCGGTGAAGAATCAACACAGCTTTTGTAAAAGGGGCACCAATCTATCAGAATTCTCTGAGGGTGTCAATAAGTAGTGGACAAAGGAAAAAGATAGGAAACAAAGGGTAGGAAAAATGGTCAGTTTTCAAAAAGGAGAGGGGTAAATAGCAGGGTCCCCCAAGGATCTGTAGTGTTCAGCATATTCATGAGTTATCTGGAATAGAGGGTAAACAGTGAAGTGACAAAGTTTCCTGACAATGCAAAATTATGCAAGGTAGTTAAGTCCTAAGATGACTGCAAGGAGTTGGAAGGGGATGTTGGGTGACTGGGCAACAAAATGCCAGATAAAATCAAGACTGGTAAGTGAAAGCAATGCACATTGGAAAAAAATAATCTCACTTACACCTACCAAATTAGCTGTTACCACTCAAGAAAGAGACCTTGGCATCATCGTAACTAGTTCTTTGAAAAGTTCGACTGAATGCACAGCTGTGGTAAAAAAAAGGCTAACAGTATGCGAGGAACTATTAGGAAAGGGACAGAAAATATTATAATGTCACTATATAACTCTATGGTGCAACCACACCTTGAATACCCTGTCCCGTTCTGGTCACCCCATCTCTAAAAAGATATAATGGAATGAGAAATCCTTCAGAGAAGAGCAAAAATATGCTCAAGGGTATAGGAAGGATTCCATATGAAGAAAGACTAAAAAGAATAAGGCTGTTCAGCTTAGAAAAGACAACGAAGGGGGCTATGACAGAAGTCTGTATAATTATGAATGGAAAAAGTGAAGCATTATTTACTCTTTCCCACAATACAAAAACCAGGAATCACACAGTGAAATTGATAGGCAGTAGATTTAATACAAAGAAGATGAAGTACTTTTCACCTAATGTACAGTCAACCTGTGGAATTCATTATCATGTGACTGCTACAAGTATAACTGGGTTCAAAAAAAGAACTGGCTAAATTAATGGAGGATACGTCCATTAATGTCTATTTGCCAAGATGGTTGGGGCTGTAACCCCATGCTCCGGGTGTCCCTAGTCTCTGACTGCCAGAAGTCAGGAGTGTAAAATCGCCCTGTTCTGTACACTCCTCCTGTAGCTCTGGGACTAGCCACTGTCGGCAGAGAGGATACTGGGCTAAATGGACCATTGGTCTGACCTAGTATGGCCGTTCTTATAAAAAAAATCTTCTAAAGCTCTGGGATGAAAACCAGGGTGGACAACTCTGCTTCTCTGGCACAATGGAACTTTCCATCCTAAGGGTAAAGATTGTCTGGACAGAAGACAGAGCTTTCCTTAGAGGCCAGCCCAAGAGCTCTTCTTCTCTCCGAGGTCCAGGGGGTAAGGCTGCCAGTGCGTACAGTCCTGTATTAGAAGGGATGTCACATCCTTTATTTAAATAAAAATTTCTTGCCCAGTACTCTCAGTACAGGATGTTTTTATCCCATGTTTCAACCACGGCGGTCCAGCATGCCACTGACACTTGAAAGCTAGGCTGGCGTGGTGCTCTGGTACTTTACTTTGCAACGTGCCAGGCTTTGGCAACTTGACCAGACACATGCCACTCAACTTTAGCTCAGCCACCACTGGGCCGCCCCTGGAAGTTGCCCCTCACCGCCATTGAAATTGGAAGCGACACACCTGCTGGCTGCGGCAAAGTCTCCTCCATCTACTGCATTTCTCCAGTCCACACCCCATCTGCCAACCGCCCCACCCCGGCAGAGCACAGCTCTATCGTAGGTGGAGATGAGTAACTGCAGCCTCCCACTTCACTCCAGGAGGCACAGTGACCATCTGGGCTCTCTGCAGCACCAGAGCTGGAAGCAGCCTGAGCAGACCCCTGGGAAGGGATGGAGCAGCGAAGTCAAGCCCAGGGACATTAGAGGGCTGTCCCATATTTCTGAAATACAGTATTGGCAGCCCTTCCCAGAAGGGTGGGGGAAGCCTCAGGACCTACTTTGCGCCCTGGCAGGCATAGGAGAGGGGGAGAGGCCTCAGCAGCAGGCACTGCAGAGCTCGAAGTGAGGCAGCTCCTCAGCAGGCTCTGAGCTCCAGCCCCGGGGCAATGAGACAGAGGAAGAGGTAACTACTGCAGTGGTGAGGGAGGAGGCTACCGCTCAGCCCCGACTGCCTGTACCTCCTAGCAGGCCTGTCAGTACTAATCTGTCCCCAGTGATTCCTCAGCTAGGTTTGATGTGGGAGTAACTAGATCTAGCAGGATCTCTTGAAACAGTTTCCATTAGGAGCCTCAAGCTGCTTCCCTCTCCCTGCTGATGGGTTCTGAACTCAGAGGGAGTAAACACTCCCTCTAATTAGCTTTAAGCTTTCTTGAACTACAGCTCACTGAATGCATCCGATGAAGCTCACCAAAAGCTTATGCTCAAATAAATTTGTTCATCTCTAAGGTGCCACAAGTCCTCCTTTTCTTTTTGCAGATACAGACTAACACGGCTGCTACTCTGAAACCTCTAATTATCTGGTACTCCAGTCCAGGGCCAGACCTGTAGCTGGCACCCTTTGTCAGGAAATTAACCCCTTCCCAGCCTGAACTAGCAATAGGGGCAGGCACCTGGTGGCACAGGTGTTTTGAATGAGCCGCACTGGCTAAGTCACTGTTGTACTGTTTATTTGGTGTGCTTGGTTCAGGAATTTTCACGTTTCCATGAGGAAATTCATCCGATGTATGAGAGATTGCTGAACAACAGAAAGGAATGGAAGGCTCTTGGTGATGAGTATGATGCAAAAATGAAAGCGTTGGAAGAAGAGAAGAAAAAAGAGGAGGAAAAAATGGCTGCACAGCAAGGTCAGAAATACTTACAATTTTAATACTTCAGAATCTACTCCTATGGCTAACTCCCCTATCCCACCAGTCCCTTGTGTAAATTAATGTCTCCAGACTCCCAGCTCTTTCCACACTTGTGCATTTCGTCCACTAGCTGAAGCAAAGGGTTGGATACAGGGGAAATTCCCAATCTGAACTGGGCCCATGACTCACTCTGTCAAGGGCCCAGGTCAGAATAGAGAATGGCTTCAAAACATACAATTGACATCTCAGATGGTTACACGACTCCAGAAAGGCCATCTGCATAAACTCCTCTGTGGAGGAGAGCTCATGTTGTAATTGGCTAGTTAACACCTGTAAGTGTGGCAAATAGTGCTGAACACTACTGATCCTTGCTGGCACTTGCAGCTCAGCTACAACTGTTGGCTGCACTGAGTCAGCTTTGTAGTGTAGTCTACGGGGGAGAAAGGACACATGCTTGAGACTACAGAGGCTGTGGCTACCATGCTGCGTAACAGGCCAAGGGAAAAACAAGGAACTCACTAGAAATAAGACAAAGCACTGCAGTTACTCCCAAGTGTACCTTTCTAGCCAAACTTTTGCTGATAATAAGACTAGTTATTACAGCTTCCAATGAAGGTTGTGGAATCCCCATCATTGGAAGCTTTCACAAACAAGTTGAACAAAGTACACCTGCCAGAGATGGTCTAGGTTTACTTGATCTTGCCACAGCATGGAGTGGCTGGACTTGATATGGCTTTGCGAGGTCCTTTCCAGCCCTCCATTGCTAGGATTCTATGCATGCAAATTATTTAGGTTTAATGCTTTTTCCCTGGGCCCAGCACAATTCCCAGTTAAGTCTCTGGGAACTGGACTGAGCCCTTCATTCTTAATTCGTTTTTGTGGTTGATAAGACCATTCAAGGCTGAGACAGTTCCCACCAGTCAGGGAGCTCATTATCCTGAAGCATTTTGAAGCACACACAGTTTTGTGTAGAAAATGGCTCTGAGCACATTGGTAGCACTTCACAATAGCTAGGAATTTATACCAGCTTCATCACTGAGAGCCTTCCAAGGGTTAAGAAGTAAAATGACTCAGTTAAAGACTAAAGGATTTCAAATTACAGTACGGTTATAGCAGCTGCAAATGTATCTCTAATTTCTTGTTTCCTCCCTTACAGCAGCTATGACAAGTTGCAATGGAAGAACTCCCCCCTCTAGAACCTGTTGTATCATTTAAACCTATTTCTGCTGGTGTATGAACTACGCACCCTGGGAAAGGTCTTGTAAGAGAAAAAAGTTGCAGTGTACGAATATAAATTCTTGATTTAACCCTTTAATTACCTAAACTGGGCTCATCACCTAGCCATGGAAAGGGCCTAGTGTTGTTTACCTGACCTGTGTGAGCACCCTTACTGCGGTCAGTGAGCCAAATTCTGCCCTCTTTCTCACTCCATACAATGCCACTGAAGTCACCGGGATGTACCATTTAAGACAGGGCAAAATTTGGTTCCATGAATTTACTTGCATATGAGTAATGGCTGTAGCAGTTGTCCTGAAGTCTGAATGCCCCATTCCCCCTACCCCAGACCCCCATGCATATATTTACAGGGCCAGATGGTGAACTTTGTGCCCAATTCAACTGTTATTTACCTAGTGTGCAGCTAGAGGTTGGGGTGGGTAAATTGAGGCAGAATTAACTCCTTCAATGTATCTCACAGGACCACATGGACAAGCCAGCAATATGTAAAAGGGAAGCATAAAGACAGTCAGATCCGTTCATCTCATAGGGAGAAAGATACCCTTTACTCAAATATTTGTGCTGAGATTCTGATCTCAGTTATGGCGGTACAGCTATGTAGTTATTCCACAGAAGTCAGACTGCTGCCCCTAGAGCGGAGTTCAGGAAGTGGGCTTTCATCGAGACCAGTGTTGGTGAATCAGAGCCCAAGAGAGTGTTAACAATAGAACAGTTAAATCATCTGTCCTTCTCACACATCAGTAAACTTTATCTTTTGAAGGAACTGAGCCAAATTCAGATCTGGTCTAAACAACTGCAACTCCACTGAAGCCAAAGAAACACCCATGAGGACAAGAATAATTCTGTAGGGGGGTTTCAATAGTGTGTAGTCAGTGCTACATGGGGCCACACATTGCAGGATGAGGATAAAACAAAATATTGAAAAGCTGCTCATTCCCTGAGCATGATCAGTTTTGTGCACTGAATGAGGCAGGGATCCTGGGAAAAACATAGCATGTGATCGTGTAATTAGAGTGCGTATCAATGCATAGGCACAAGGGTGCTAAATTAAAGTTGCCAAAGCAACCTTATATCTGGCATTCCTTGAGTGTTTGACTTTGCAACATTATTTTAATATAGTTTGTTCATAATGCAACTTGCCTGGCCAAAAAGTAGGCGTATTTTCATCAAAATAATGGAAAAAAGAATATGGTTAAGCTTGGGGCATGTGCTACATTAGACCTCTTTCTGGTTTTGGCATAACCCCCATTGTTGTTTGCAGTGTTGATCCCAGGATATTAGAGACACAAGGTAGGTGAGATATCTGGAAGTTGGTCCAAAGAAATGTATTACCTTACGCACCTTGTCTCTTTGGAACACCCCTGTATTCCCCAACACCTCTGAAGTGCTGACAGCTGAATTAGAGAAACAAAATCTAACATGTGGCTTCAGATTGGTCTGTGCAATCACACTTACAAGAACATGGTAAAGGAAAGGATGGGGAAAGGATGTAAGGAGGTATCTTGCTCTCCTCTTATTCAAGGTCATTCCCCCCCCCCCCCCCAAAGTCACTGGCTTATGAGAGATTTACTATAGTTAAGTCATATTCTGTTTGCTTTTGTAAAAAAAATAAATACAGCACCTTGATACTCGTCCCATCCTGTGCTTTTACACTTGTGGCTCACTTACATCTATAGCTACTTCTAACTGAAGAGAAAGGAGAATGGGGTTGACAATGACATCCAATTGTCACTGAATGTCAGTAATGCCTGATTTACACCAGTGAAGGAATAGACTGGTTGGTCTCAATTTTTTTTTTAAACTTACATGCTCTGTATATTTACTCCTTTATTTTCACCTTCCCATTTTTGTTTTGGTAACCCTTTTCCCCCCTGGAATTCATGTTTCCAAATTCTCTCATCACCCTCATTTCCCCCATAAATCCTCCCTCTCTTTTCTGACCTTCCTCCACTATCACTACCTTTCTGCTCCATCCCAATGCATACTCAGAGGTATTGCCCTCTGCTACTGCAAAGAATGGGGTACAGAAATCCCTCTTCCCCTAGCTCAGTGGTCCCCCAACTTTTCACATCACACACCCGCAGGAACCATGGTCAGGAACCAGGGCCAGAGGCACGGCTGTAGCTCCTGGGGTGTGTGGGGGTGTGTGGACAGGGGTAAGAGTGCAGAGGCTGGGGCCAAAGCTGCTGAGGGTGGGGCCATGGCCAGAGCAGAGCTGGGGGCAGAGCAGGGCTGGGTGGTGCTCCATGGGGGCTGGCCCAGGCCCTGCCAGCCCCCCTGAATATTCCTCTGCACCCCGGGGGGGCACACCCAACAGTTTGGTGTACCACTGCCCTAGCCTCATGTAAGAGAGGAAACACATCCTGCCCCACCAAGGGAAAGGCACAGAGCGGTCTTAAGACAAGGTGGGGGTCTGAGCACAGCTCTAACATACAAGTGTTGGGTTTACAGGAGCTCATACTATTATTTCTGCTTTAGTTTGCTATTAAATTGTGTTCACCAAGCATAGGATTATTCAGGCAGCACTGTGGCCTAAATATGTTCAATGGATGTTTATGGAAAGCAAGGGAATTCATCTACATTTACAGTGGTTATCTAAACAATATAATGCCTCTCTGCAGAAAAGGCAGGGAGTTAACTTTTGCTCAGTTGCCTTATTCTCAGTATATTAGCCACACCTTGCAATGAAGAAAGCAGGAATCTGCAAGAATAAGAGGGTGATCAGCAGACTCATTAATGCATATGCTAAAGTGCTGAAGACCATATTTCGTCTGACATTTCCCAGTTATGTTCAAATGTCCTTATGTGGCTGTTCTTATAGATATATTATAGTGCTGGCTATCCAAAATGGATACTTTAAACTGACCCACTCCAGAGTTCATAGCAGCACTGGAAGTACAGCTTTTTCAGAAAGTAAATTAGCATTAAATTTCAATTGATTTGAGGTGTAAATGGTAAGTATTTTCACCTGTTTCCCCAGCCCCCTCCATCTTTATATGGGTGAACTTTTGACATGAGACGTGTTTAACATCAGATGTTCACTTTAAGAGACACGTAATTACACTGATAGCCATAAGTTAGTTCAAATCCTGATATGGTTGTATGATCTTGAAAATATTAAACACTTTATACACTAGGCTAACCATTTAACCCATTGGGCGTTTACAGGTGTGAAGTTAGGTCCACCATTACGAAAAAATTAAAAGTAAAAAGAAACTGAATACAAGACCTCACGTTGACACTGTTCAGTCCATAACAGTTACAGATGCAAAGTTTCCTGATTTAGACTGTAAGGTATGCCCATTACAACGTTGTACCTTTTGATTTACTCATTAGAAAAAATTCATTTTCAAGACAGTTTTAGAAACACCCATCACTCAGTAACATAATGAGACCTGAGTACAGGCAGTCCAATCTGACGTTTGACACTGGAAAGGCAGTTCTGAATTTGAATACATGGTTAAAAATACAGGAGTTGTAGGCTTATGCTGTAGCAATGATTTTAACCATGGTTAAACTTGCTTTCACCCATCAAGACAGAGCCTCAATTAGTGACTTTGCATTTTTAGACATGTTGGGGTCACTTTAGCACAAGGGATGTTATTGCTTCGTTACCAGATACATAAAGGAATATTTGCTTATTCCTACATTACATCAATACCTCTTACTTGTACTTTCTATAGTGTATGCAAAAATCAATGAATTAATACTGTTCACAAGTATTTATTGATGGAAACAGTAAATATAGTGCTTAAATGAACTTAACATAGCTAATTCAAGGCTTCAGATTTTGCTGAAGATGAAAATGAGGTCCAATGCAATTTGTTCATTTCAGTATAGACTCTTCACTGGCTGAAAGGGAAGAGAGAGAGTCAGGTTAGCTCACTGCTCTACAATGCAAACACATCACAGATATATCAAAGCCTCTGTGAAGAAAAAGATGACCGCTTTAAAAAAAAAAATCTTTGAAAATTGCCAGTTCTCCCTAACCAGCTTTTAGCAAATGATTTTGCATTTTCCTTGTGTTCACTCTGAAGCTGTTTGGTTTAAAGTTTCAATGTTTCAAAAATTCAGCGTTTCAAATACAGACACTCCCAAAGTGTAGTCTGTGCATAGGGCCACATGCTGCTGACTCTCTTCACTTCTAGTAGCTAACCTGCATTCAGTGAGCCAATAATATATGGGAAAGTAACATTTAAATATTTAATGCAAGTAACTGCTCTCCTTACCACAGGGATGTTAGGCAATTGTTAATGGGAAGCAAGCAGTTTACCTATCTTCCCACTCTCCATTATGTAATCCATGATACACTTTATGAAAATGAAGGACTCTACCTTAAGAAAAAAGTCTGGTAACCTCTGTACTAATACAATGTGTGAGCTTTGAAGATTCATGCTCAGTCTCTCTGAAGGTGTTGCTACTCCCAGGAACACACTTCAACCAAATTTAAGTTTCGCGTACCTAAAATTCCATACAAGTCCCATTAGTTTTTTAAGTAGGCTGTTCCACAGCCAAGGCCAACCAACAGAGTCTGCAAGTGTTAAAAATAATTTTATGTACCCATTCCATTACTGCCTCTACATCCAGAATGTGAGCAGTAACTGGTGTTATTACACCAGTAAGTCAGAACTGACTTAGCACCTTCCTTCCTACTATTTAGCGCCCATTCTCACCTGGCATAATAGAGATGTGAGAAGACAGTTAAAGTCTTGTGGGCAAAATTTCAGCTTATTCTTAATATCTGGTGCTTACTAGTACAAACTTAATATGAAGTGAAAACTGAGACACAGAACGAGAAGGATCTTGCCATCATCATCTAGTTCAGCCTGTCGTCTAATAAAAAACTTCCCAAAGAGATTCTTCTTCAAATGAAAAAACTCAAAGTTTGATTATTTTATTCTCCTTACTTTAAATAAATTAAATAGGATTTATTAAACTATTTGCCTGTAATATAAAGACTTACTATTGAGTACTTGAAAATAACTAGTTTGTCACCCTTTCTGCTGTTTAGGACTGTAAATGTACAGTGTTTGTACTGTGTTTCAGCTTGGACAACTACAACTACTGTGGGTTTGTACTAATGGGTACAAAAATGTACAGTGTTTGTACTAATGGGTAAGTTATGGTACTGCCATTTACTCCTGTAACAAGTACCTGCTTTCGGCCAGTAGGTGGCGAGCCCGGAAAACTTTCTCACTTAATCATGGACATTTGAGCCCCTGTGTCCATTAAGAAAGGAATAATGTGTTTGTCATTTACAGTTACATGTATCCGGGGATCTCTTGCTGTTGTATTCTCCTCTTTGGATTTAAGCTGGTTTATTAGGAGAGGAGATTGACCCCTGCGAGCTAGTTTCCCTGCTCTGGTAACTCTTGCAGTTGCTGCCGCAATGGCGTATACCGGGTGTCTGCAGGTGGGGAAAGAGGTGAGAGCTGCAGAGGTGCACTGGGAGTAGCATTAGTTGTCTCCCAGTCAGCTCTTTTAAAGGTGGTGAATAATTTTAGCCGCTCTGTGGGCAGTCCATTTATCACCTCTCTGGGATAACCTAAAGCCAGACATTGTCTCCACAATTTGGCTCTAAGCTCCTTTCCCTCCTGGGTTGGCTCTCGCTTGTTTTTATGTCCTTTAGATGGTGCCCCCTTGTTTCTCTGAAGGGAACGCATCTTAGCTTTGCCTGTCAGTGCTCTGATGTCTCCGAATTCTCTTAAGTATGACACCAGAAGGTTTAGCAGTGCCCGAAAGGTACTGTTATGTGCTGCAGCTTCTGATCTAAGGGACAGTGCCATAGCCTTATGGTTACTCGGAGCTCCCTTAAGCAAGGGTCTGAGATCATCTACATTTACCTGACCCTCCCATGGGCTTTCATAGGCTAACTCTTGAGGGTTTTGGCCAAGCATGCTAATGACAGCCACAGTTAATAGAGCTGTTTTTACCTCATCTATGTTGGTCCAGTGCATTACTGTGGGTTCATCTCGGTCTGCTGGGTAAATTCCTCTTGCCCATCGACAAGCCAGAGACCAAAGTGTTTTAGGGGTGTGCCCCTCTGAGTGTTCCAGGAATATTCCTGCACCTAAGTTAAGGCGCTCAGTTTCTTGGGCTGTCAGGCGTATATATCCACCCCCAGTGACCCAGAGGCGGACCAGCCACTCTATTATACCTTCCTCAGGCTTTTTAGCAAAATCTCCCTGGATTGTTTTTAACTCCATGGGAGTATATTGGCGGGTGGTAATTTTGGTAAAGTGTGTTGGAGCTTTACTCCCTTTTCCCTTTTTACCTCCCTTCTTTGTTTTTGAAGAGGTGGATGGATAATTGTCATCCCCTTCTTCATCCAGCTCTGCCCCATTCAAATTTTCCTCCTGTTCTTCTGATTTGTGATGTGTGATAGCTGGTCTTAATTTTACAGAGGGACCTTGCTCCTCAGAGGAGGGGGACTCATCTGCTGAATCCCAAATATCTCCATCCCATTCCTCAGGGTCTAGCCAGAGAGCAGTCTCAACTTTAGCCCGGTTGATACTGCGTGTTTTAGTCTCCAGCTTTTCCCTTCGTTCTATCCCTTCTTTCTCAATTAAGGGAAGTAATCTTTTCTGAAGATGTTCCATATCCCTATTCAGTGTTCTTACTCTGGTATCTAAATTCTGGCATTCCTTGCGCAGTGTGTCCCTTTCCTGTTGTAGCCTATTAAATGCTATTGCCAGACTATGATAATCCTTACAGGCAGCTTGCCAAATGTTAGTAAGCAGCCATATACAAGCACCTTTTCCTTTCCCTTTCTTCATCTTGCAGGCAGTTCTCCAGTTACAGAAATGCTGGCAGATCTCTGCTGGTTTTCCCCAATATTTCTCCAGCAGTTCTTTGCTCCACAGAGGATTTCCCCATCCCTCTTGGGTCAAACTTTTCTCTAGCTCAGGGAATTCTGTGGTGTTTATCATGACTGGTTTCATTGTGTTACTGTAGTACAGCCTATATCACAATCCTGTTCGTGACGCCAAATTCTGTCAGCCGATGGCCAAGGATGTTTGGTGAGGTGCCAGCTATGCCCGTTTATACCATCCGTGACTTTAACCGCTAGGACGCACTGTCCCTTCGCGGCGGGCAGCCCGGGCTAGGCTGACGGATGCCCCAAGGGCCTAACCACCCGTGACTTTAACTGCTAGAGCTCAGCGCTCCTTCGCTCTGGAAAAATCCCTGGAAAAATCATGGAGCAGGTCCTCAAAGAATCAATCCTGAAGCACTTGCATGAGAGGAAAGTGATCAGGAACAGCCAGCATGGATTCACCAAGGGAAGGTCATGCCTGACTAATCTAATCGCCTTCTATGATGAGATTACTGGTTCTGTGAATGAAGGGAAAGCAGTGGATGTATTGTTTCTTGACTTTAGCAAAGCTTTTGACACGGTCTCCCACCGTATTCTTGTCAGCAAGTTAAGGAAGTATGGGCTGGTAGAAAGCTGGCTAGATTGTCGGGCTCAACAGGTAGTGATCAATGGCTCCATGTCTAGTTGGCAGCCGGTATCAAGTGGAGTGCCCCAAGGGTCGGTCCTGGGGCCGGTTTTGTTCAATATCTTCATAAATGATCTGGAGGATGGTGTGGATTGCACTCTCAGCAAATTTGTAGATGATACTAAACTGGGAGGAGTGGTAGATACGCTGGAGGGGAGGGATGGGATACAGAAGGACCTAGACAAATTGGAGGATTGGGCCAAAAGAAATCTGATGAGGTTCAATAAGGAGAAGTGCAGGGTCCTGCACTTAGGACGGAAGAACCCAATGCACAGCTACAGACTAGGGACCGAATGGCTAGGCAGCAGTTCTGCAGAAAAGGACCTAGGGGTGACAGTGGACGAGAAGCTGGATATGAGTCAGCAGTGTGCCCTTGTTGCCAAGAAGGCCAATGGCATTTTGGGATGTATAAGTAGGGACATAGCGAGCAGATCGAGGGACGTGATCGTTCCCCTCTATTCGACATTGGTGAGGCCTCATCTGGAGTACTGTGTCCAGTTTTGGGCCCCACACTACAAGAAGGATGTGGATAAATTGGCGAGAGTCCAGCGAAGGGCAACAAAAATGATTAGGGGACTGGAACACATGAGATATGAGGAGAGGCTGAGGGAGCTGGGATTGTTTAGCCTGCAGAAGAGAAGAATGAGGGGGGATTTGATAGCTGCTTTCAACTACCTGAAAGGGGGTTCCAAAGAGGATGGCTCTAGACTGTTCTCAATGGTAGCAGATGACAGAACGAGGAGTAATGGTCTCAAGTTGCAGTGGGGGAGGTTTAGATTGGATATTAGGAAAAACTTTTTCACTAAGAGGGTGGTGAAACACTGGAATGCGTTACCTAGGGAGGTGGTAGAATCTCCTTCCTTAGAGGTTTTTAAGGTCAGGCTTGACAAAGCCCTGGCTGGGATGATTTAACTGGGAATTGGTCCTGCTTTGAGCAGGGGGTTGGACTAGATGACCTTCTGGGGTCCCTTCCAACCCTGATATTCTATGATTCTATGATTCTATGATTCGCAGCGGGCAGTCAATACTGACTGACAGGTGTCCCAATGGCAGCACTAAGAGCCTCTCCATACGCGTGACTTTAACTGCTAGAGCTCAGAGCTCCTTCGCAGCGGGCAGCCAGGATTGACTGACAGGTGCCCCAAGAGTTTGCCCCGTGGAGGCGGCACAACTCAACGCTAGGCTCTTAGTACTCTCACCTAATGGCCAGGCTTTAGAGCCAAAACGGCTGAGGTTCTTTAATTATGTTGGCTGCTTTACAGTAAACCAGAGAAAACAAGTCAGGCTTATGCACAAATGGTTACCAAAATTTATTAAGCTAGAGTCTAATCATGTGGTTACAAAATTGCTAGTGCCTACTTATTTAAATGTAGAGATGTTACACACACAAACAAGTTACAAAACTGAAGCCACAATCCCAAAGAAAGAAAACAAAGTATAGAGCTCTATTTCAAAATATGTGTACACTAAAGATAGGAGATCAGGTGTGGGTGCTTCTTACCCTCCTTGCATCTCTCGATTCCAGCGGTCCAAGCCAGGATCGGTCACTCAATTCCGCGGAAAGACGAATAAGGGACAAGGCTTAGGGACCCTCTTAGCTGCAGAAGCCTTGGGAGGCTGTCACTTATCTGACCAGCAGCTAGATAGTGAAAAGCACTCAAAAATCATGGTGCTGTAGGTCCCCTACTTATACCTCCGTACTCCTTTAGTCTCTTTCTCCTTTCTTATGCCAAATTGAGGCTGGTCTGTCTGGGTGACGCCAGCTTTCGCAAGAGTAGTTTACACTTGCAAGGGAGAGAAACAGTAAGTTTTGACTACTGGACATTTCTTTTATCAGGGTAAATATTTTCCCACCTAGGATGTTGGTGTGTGTGCATCACGCTATTTAGTAGGGACTAAGAGCCATGTCTGTCACAGGGCCTCTGCCTGCTGTGAGCTTAATCGTTATATCTGTTCCCAGAGGCACATTGTAGCAGCACACCTGTGCTTTTCACAGCTTCAAAGGCTGTGCTGGAATATATGTTCAGTGCCCTGTTCCGGCTTCCTCCTGTGTTTCCAGCAATGCTGGTCTGAGAAGGGGGGGGGGGGGGGCTGGCTGTCTGGCTACATGCTACCATGGCTAAACAGTAGTGTAACAGAGGCCATTAGAGGCAAAAGGGCATCCTTTAAGATTTTTGAGTGGATTCCTAGTGATGGTTACAGGAAGGTGCACAAATTCTTGCAGATTAAGGGTAATAAGGCAGGCCAAGAAAGAACTTGCTAAAGATGCAAGAACTAAGAGTAAGAATTCTTTCAAGTACATCAGGGGCAAGAAGCTTGCCCAATAGCGAATGGAGACCCTAGATAAAAAGGGAGCACTCACGGAAGACAAGGCCATTGCAGAGAAGCTAAATTGGTCCTCACTGCAAAAGGATGTGAGGGAGATACACACAGCACAGACATGCTTCCTGGAGGACAAAATTGAAGTAGTGTCCCACATTGATATGTCCACAGAAGAGGTTTTAAAACAAATTAGACAGTAATAAGACACTAGGACCAGATGGAATTCACCCAAGCATTCTGAAGGAACTCAGATATGAAATTGCAGACCTACTAACTATAGTATGTAACCTACTACTGATCAAAGCTCTGTAGCAGATGACTGGAGACCAGCTAACATAATGCTGATTTTTATAAAGGGCTCCAGATGTGATCCTGGCAATTACAGGCCAGTGAACGTAATCTCATATAAAGTGTAGGGGAAGTTCGGTGAAGAATCAACACAGCTTTTGTAAAAGGGGCACCAATCTATCAGAATTCTCTGAGGGTGTCAATAAGTAGTGGACAAAGGAAAAAGATAGGAAACAAAGGGTAGGAAAAATGGTCAGTTTTCAAAAAGGAGAGGGGTAAATAGCAGGGTCCCCCAAGGATCTGTAGTGTTCAGCATATTCATGAGTTATCTGGAATAGAGGGTAAACAGTGAAGTGACAAAGTTTCCTGACAATGCAAAATTATGCAAGGTAGTTAAGTCCTAAGATGACTGCAAGGAGTTGGAAGGGGATGTTGGGTGACTGGGCAACAAAATGCCAGATAAAATCAAGACTGGTAAGTGAAAGCAATGCACATTGGAAAAAAATAATCTCACTTACACCTACCAAATTAGCTGTTACCACTCAAGAAAGAGACCTTGGCATCATCGTAACTAGTTCTTTGAAAAGTTCGACTGAATGCACAGCTGTGGTAAAAAAAAGGCTAACAGTATGCGAGGAACTATTAGGAAAGGGACAGAAAATATTATAATGTCACTATATAACTCTATGGTGCAACCACACCTTGAATACCCTGTCCCGTTCTGGTCACCCCATCTCTAAAAAGATATAATGGAATGAGAAATCCTTCAGAGAAGAGCAAAAATATGCTCAAGGGTATAGGAAGGATTCCATATGAAGAAAGACTAAAAAGAATAAGGCTGTTCAGCTTAGAAAAGACAACGAAGGGGGCTATGACAGAAGTCTGTATAATTATGAATGGAAAAAGTGAAGCATTATTTACTCTTTCCCACAATACAAAAACCAGGAATCACACAGTGAAATTGATAGGCAGTAGATTTAATACAAAGAAGATGAAGTACTTTTCACCTAATGTACAGTCAACCTGTGGAATTCATTATCATGTGACTGCTACAAGTATAACTGGGTTCAAAAAAAGAACTGGCTAAATTAATGGAGGATACGTCCATTAATGTCTATTTGCCAAGATGGTTGGGGCTGTAACCCCATGCTCCGGGTGTCCCTAGTCTCTGACTGCCAGAAGTCAGGAGTGTAAAATCGCCCTGTTCTGTACACTCCTCCTGTAGCTCTGGGACTAGCCACTGTCGGCAGAGAGGATACTGGGCTAAATGGACCATTGGTCTGACCTAGTATGGCCGTTCTTATAAAAAAAATCTTCTAAAGCTCTGGGATGAAAACCAGGGTGGACAACTCTGCTTCTCTGGCACAATGGAACTTTCCATCCTAAGGGTAAAGATTGTCTGGACAGAAGACAGAGCTTTCCTTAGAGGCCAGCCCAAGAGCTCTTCTTCTCTCCGAGGTCCAGGGGGTAAGGCTGCCAGTGCGTACAGTCCTGTATTAGAAGGGATGTCACATCCTTTATTTAAATAAAAATTTCTTGCCCAGTACTCTCAGTACAGGATGTTTTTATCCCATGTTTCAACCACGGCGGTCCAGCATGCCACTGACACTTGAAAGCTAGGCTGGCGTGGTGCTCTGGTACTTTACTTTGCAACGTGCCAGGCTTTGGCAACTTGACCAGACACATGCCACTCAACTTTAGCTCAGCCACCACTGGGCCGCCCCTGGAAGTTGCCCCTCACCGCCATTGAAATTGGAAGCGACACACCTGCTGGCTGCGGCAAAGTCTCCTCCATCTACTGCATTTCTCCAGTCCACACCCCATCTGCCAACCGCCCCACCCCGGCAGAGCACAGCTCTATCGTAGGTGGAGATGAGTAACTGCAGCCTCCCACTTCACTCCAGGAGGCACAGTGACCATCTGGGCTCTCTGCAGCACCAGAGCTGGAAGCAGCCTGAGCAGACCCCTGGGAAGGGATGGAGCAGCGAAGTCAAGCCCAGGGACATTAGAGGGCTGTCCCATATTTCTGAAATACAGTATTGGCAGCCCTTCCCAGAAGGGTGGGGGAAGCCTCAGGACCTACTTTGCGCCCTGGCAGGCATAGGAGAGGGGGAGAGGCCTCAGCAGCAGGCACTGCAGAGCTCGAAGTGAGGCAGCTCCTCAGCAGGCTCTGAGCTCCAGCCCCGGGGCAATGAGACAGAGGAAGAGGTAACTACTGCAGTGGTGAGGGAGGAGGCTACCGCTCAGCCCCGACTGCCTGTACCTCCTAGCAGGCCTGTCAGTACTAATCTGTCCCCAGTGATTCCTCAGCTAGGTTTGATGTGGGAGTAACTAGATCTAGCAGGATCTCTTGAAACAGTTTCCATTAGGAGCCTCAAGCTGCTTCCCTCTCCCTGCTGATGGGTTCTGAACTCAGAGGGAGTAAACACTCCCTCTAATTAGCTTTAAGCTTTCTTGAACTACAGCTCACTGAATGCATCCGATGAAGCTCACCAAAAGCTTATGCTCAAATAAATTTGTTCATCTCTAAGGTGCCACAAGTCCTCCTTTTCTTTTTGCAGATACAGACTAACACGGCTGCTACTCTGAAACCTCTAATTATCTGGTACTCCAGTCCAGGGCCAGACCTGTAGCTGGCACCCTTTGTCAGGAAATTAACCCCTTCCCAGCCTGAACTAGCAATAGGGGCAGGCACCTGGTGGCACAGGTGTTTTGAATGAGCCGCACTGGCTAAGTCACTGTTGTACTGTTTATTTGGTGTGCTTGGTTCAGGAATTTTCACGTTTCCATGAGGAAATTCATCCGATGTATGAGAGATTGCTGAACAACAGAAAGGAATGGAAGGCTCTTGGTGATGAGTATGATGCAAAAATGAAAGCGTTGGAAGAAGAGAAGAAAAAAGAGGAGGAAAAAATGGCTGCACAGCAAGGTCAGAAATACTTACAATTTTAATACTTCAGAATCTACTCCTATGGCTAACTCCCCTATCCCACCAGTCCCTTGTGTAAATTAATGTCTCCAGACTCCCAGCTCTTTCCACACTTGTGCATTTCGTCCACTAGCTGAAGCAAAGGGTTGGATACAGGGGAAATTCCCAATCTGAACTGGGCCCATGACTCACTCTGTCAAGGGCCCAGGTCAGAATAGAGAATGGCTTCAAAACATACAATTGACATCTCAGATGGTTACACGACTCCAGAAAGGCCATCTGCATAAACTCCTCTGTGGAGGAGAGCTCATGTTGTAATTGGCTAGTTAACACCTGTAAGTGTGGCAAATAGTGCTGAACACTACTGATCCTTGCTGGCACTTGCAGCTCAGCTACAACTGTTGGCTGCACTGAGTCAGCTTTGTAGTGTAGTCTACGGGGGAGAAAGGACACATGCTTGAGACTACAGAGGCTGTGGCTACCATGCTGCGTAACAGGCCAAGGGAAAAACAAGGAACTCACTAGAAATAAGACAAAGCACTGCAGTTACTCCCAAGTGTACCTTTCTAGCCAAACTTTTGCTGATAATAAGACTAGTTATTACAGCTTCCAATGAAGGTTGTGGAATCCCCATCATTGGAAGCTTTCACAAACAAGTTGAACAAAGTACACCTGCCAGAGATGGTCTAGGTTTACTTGATCTTGCCACAGCATGGAGTGGCTGGACTTGATATGGCTTTGCGAGGTCCTTTCCAGCCCTCCATTGCTAGGATTCTATGCATGCAAATTATTTAGGTTTAATGCTTTTTCCCTGGGCCCAGCACAATTCCCAGTTAAGTCTCTGGGAACTGGACTGAGCCCTTCATTCTTAATTCGTTTTTGTGGTTGATAAGACCATTCAAGGCTGAGACAGTTCCCACCAGTCAGGGAGCTCATTATCCTGAAGCATTTTGAAGCACACACAGTTTTGTGTAGAAAATGGCTCTGAGCACATTGGTAGCACTTCACAATAGCTAGGAATTTATACCAGCTTCATCACTGAGAGCCTTCCAAGGGTTAAGAAGTAAAATGACTCAGTTAAAGACTAAAGGATTTCAAATTACAGTACGGTTATAGCAGCTGCAAATGTATCTCTAATTTCTTGTTTCCTCCCTTACAGCAGCTATGACAAGTTGCAATGGAAGAACTCCCCCCTCTAGAACCTGTTGTATCATTTAAACCTATTTCTGCTGGTGTATGAACTACGCACCCTGGGAAAGGTCTTGTAAGAGAAAAAAGTTGCAGTGTACGAATATAAATTCTTGATTTAACCCTTTAATTACCTAAACTGGGCTCATCACCTAGCCATGGAAAGGGCCTAGTGTTGTTTACCTGACCTGTGTGAGCACCCTTACTGCGGTCAGTGAGCCAAATTCTGCCCTCTTTCTCACTCCATACAATGCCACTGAAGTCACCGGGATGTACCATTTAAGACAGGGCAAAATTTGGTTCCATGAATTTACTTGCATATGAGTAATGGCTGTAGCAGTTGTCCTGAAGTCTGAATGCCCCATTCCCCCTACCCCAGACCCCCATGCATATATTTACAGGGCCAGATGGTGAACTTTGTGCCCAATTCAACTGTTATTTACCTAGTGTGCAGCTAGAGGTTGGGGTGGGTAAATTGAGGCAGAATTAACTCCTTCAATGTATCTCACAGGACCACATGGACAAGCCAGCAATATGTAAAAGGGAAGCATAAAGACAGTCAGATCCGTTCATCTCATAGGGAGAAAGATACCCTTTACTCAAATATTTGTGCTGAGATTCTGATCTCAGTTATGGCGGTACAGCTATGTAGTTATTCCACAGAAGTCAGACTGCTGCCCCTAGAGCGGAGTTCAGGAAGTGGGCTTTCATCGAGACCAGTGTTGGTGAATCAGAGCCCAAGAGAGTGTTAACAATAGAACAGTTAAATCATCTGTCCTTCTCACACATCAGTAAACTTTATCTTTTGAAGGAACTGAGCCAAATTCAGATCTGGTCTAAACAACTGCAACTCCACTGAAGCCAAAGAAACACCCATGAGGACAAGAATAATTCTGTAGGGGGGTTTCAATAGTGTGTAGTCAGTGCTACATGGGGCCACACATTGCAGGATGAGGATAAAACAAAATATTGAAAAGCTGCTCATTCCCTGAGCATGATCAGTTTTGTGCACTGAATGAGGCAGGGATCCTGGGAAAAACATAGCATGTGATCGTGTAATTAGAGTGCGTATCAATGCATAGGCACAAGGGTGCTAAATTAAAGTTGCCAAAGCAACCTTATATCTGGCATTCCTTGAGTGTTTGACTTTGCAACATTATTTTAATATAGTTTGTTCATAATGCAACTTGCCTGGCCAAAAAGTAGGCGTATTTTCATCAAAATAATGGAAAAAAGAATATGGTTAAGCTTGGGGCATGTGCTACATTAGACCTCTTTCTGGTTTTGGCATAACCCCCATTGTTGTTTGCAGTGTTGATCCCAGGATATTAGAGACACAAGGTAGGTGAGATATCTGGAAGTTGGTCCAAAGAAATGTATTACCTTACGCACCTTGTTTCTTTGGAACACCCCTGTATTCCCCAACACCTCTGAAGTGCTGACAGCTGAATTAGAGAAACAAAATCTAACATGTGGCTTCAGATTGGTCTGTGCAATCACACTTACAAGAACATGGTAAAGGAAAGGATGGGGAAAGGATGTAAGGAGGTATCTTGCTCTCCTCTTATTCAAGGTCATTCCCCCCCCCCCCAAAGTCACTGGCTTATGAGAGATTTACTATAGTTAAGTCATATTCTGTTTGCTTTTGTAAAAAAAATAAATACAGCACCTTGATACTCGTCCCATCCTGTGCTTTTACACTTGTGGCTCACTTACATCTATAGCTACTTCTAACTGAAGAGAAAGGAGAATGGGGTTGACAATGACATCCAATTGTCACTGAATGTCAGTAATGCCTGATTTACACCAGTGAAGGAATAGACTGGTTGGTCTCAATTTTTTTTTTAAACTTACATGCTCTGTATATTTACTCCTTTATTTTCACCTTCCCATTTTTGTTTTGGTAACCCTTTTCCCCCCTGGAATTCATGTTTCCAAATTCTCTCATCACCCTCATTTCCCCCATAAATCCTCCCTCTCTTTTCTGACCTTCCTCCACTATCACTACCTTTCTGCTCCATCCCAATGCATACTCAGAGGTATTGCCCTCTGCTACTGCAAAGAATGGGGTACAGAAATCCCTCTTCCCCTAGCTCAGTGGTCCCCCAACTTTTCACATCACACACCCGCAGGAACCATGGTCAGGAACCAGGGCCAGAGGCACGGCTGTAGCTCCTGGGGTGTGTGGGGGTGTGTGGACAGGGGTAAGAGTGCAGAGGCTGGGGCCAAAGCTGCTGAGGGTGGGGCCATGGCCAGAGCAGAGCTGGGGGCAGAGCAGGGCTGGGTGGTGCTCCATGGGGGCTGGCCCAGGCCCTGCCAGCCCCCCTGAATATTCCTCTGCACCCCGGGGGGGCACACCCAACAGTTTGGTGTACCACTGCCCTAGCCTCATGTAAGAGAGGAAACACATCCTGCCCCACCAAGGGAAAGGCACAGAGCGGTCTTAAGACAAGGTGGGGGTCTGAGCACAGCTCTAACATACAAGTGTTGGGTTTACAGGAGCTCATACTATTATTTCTGCTTTAGTTTGCTATTAAATTGTGTTCACCAAGCATAGGATTATTCAGGCAGCACTGTGGCCTAAATATGTTCAATGGATGTTTATGGAAAGCAAGGGAATTCATCTACATTTACAGTGGTTATCTAAACAATATAATGCCTCTCTGCAGAAAAGGCAGGGAGTTAACTTTTGCTCAGTTGCCTTATTCTCAGTATATTAGCCACACCTTGCAATGAAGAAAGCAGGAATCTGCAAGAATAAGAGGGTGATCAGCAGACTCATTAATGCATATGCTAAAGTGCTGAAGACCATATTTCGTCTGACATTTCCCAGTTATGTTCAAATGTCCTTATGTGGCTGTTCTTATAGATATATTATAGTGCTGGCTATCCAAAATGGATACTTTAAACTGACCCACTCCAGAGTTCATAGCAGCACTGGAAGTACAGCTTTTTCAGAAAGTAAATTAGCATTAAATTTCAATTGATTTGAGGTGTAAATGGTAAGTATTTTCACCTGTTTCCCCAGCCCCCTCCATCTTTATATGGGTGAACTTTTGACATGAGACGTGTTTAACATCAGATGTTCACTTTAAGAGACACGTAATTACACTGATAGCCATAAGTTAGTTCAAATCCTGATATGGTTGTATGATCTTGAAAATATTAAACACTTTATACACTAGGCTAACCATTTAACCCATTGGGCGTTTACAGGTGTGAAGTTAGGTCCACCATTACGAAAAAATTAAAAGTAAAAAGAAACTGAATACAAGACCTCACGTTGACACTGTTCAGTCCATAACAGTTACAGATGCAAAGTTTCCTGATTTAGACTGTAAGGTATGCCCATTACAACGTTGTACCTTTTGATTTACTCATTAGAAAAAATTCATTTTCAAGACAGTTTTAGAAACACCCATCACTCAGTAACATAATGAGACCTGAGTACAGGCAGTCCAATCTGACGTTTGACACTGGAAAGGCAGTTCTGAATTTGAATACATGGTTAAAAATACAGGAGTTGTAGGCTTATGCTGTAGCAATGATTTTAACCATGGTTAAACTTGCTTTCACCCATCAAGACAGAGCCTCAATTAGTGACTTTGCATTTTTAGACATGTTGGGGTCACTTTAGCACAAGGGATGTTATTGCTTCGTTACCAGATACATAAAGGAATATTTGCTTATTCCTACATTACATCAATACCTCTTACTTGTACTTTCTATAGTGTATGCAAAAATCAATGAATTAATACTGTTCACAAGTATTTATTGATGGAAACAGTAAATATAGTGCTTAAATGAACTTAACATAGCTAATTCAAGGCTTCAGATTTTGCTGAAGATGAAAATGAGGTCCAATGCAATTTGTTCATTTCAGTATAGACTCTTCACTGGCTGAAAGGGAAGAGAGAGAGTCAGGTTAGCTCACTGCTCTACAATGCAAACACATCACAGATATATCAAAGCCTCTGTGAAGAAAAAGATGACCGCTTTAAAAAAAAAAATCTTTGAAAATTGCCAGTTCTCCCTAACCAGCTTTTAGCAAATGATTTTGCATTTTCCTTGTGTTCACTCTGAAGCTGTTTGGTTTAAAGTTTCAATGTTTCAAAAATTCAGCGTTTCAAATACAGACACTCCCAAAGTGTAGTCTGTGCATAGGGCCACATGCTGCTGACTCTCTTCACTTCTAGTAGCTAACCTGCATTCAGTGAGCCAATAATATATGGGAAAGTAACATTTAAATATTTAATGCAAGTAACTGCTCTCCTTACCACAGGGATGTTAGGCAATTGTTAATGGGAAGCAAGCAGTTTACCTATCTTCCCACTCTCCATTATGTAATCCATGATACACTTTATGAAAATGAAGGACTCTACCTTAAGAAAAAAGTCTGGTAACCTCTGTACTAATACAATGTGTGAGCTTTGAAGATTCATGCTCAGTCTCTCTGAAGGTGTTGCTACTCCCAGGAACACACTTCAACCAAATTTAAGTTTCGCGTACCTAAAATTCCATACAAGTCCCATTAGTTTTTTAAGTAGGCTGTTCCACAGCCAAGGCCAACCAACAGAGTCTGCAAGTGTTAAAAATAATTTTATGTACCCATTCCATTACTGCCTCTACATCCAGAATGTGAGCAGTAACTGGTGTTATTACACCAGTAAGTCAGAACTGACTTAGCACCTTCCTTCCTACTATTTAGCGCCCATTCTCACCTGGCATAATAGAGATGTGAGAAGACAGTTAAAGTCTTGTGGGCAAAATTTCAGCTTATTCTTAATATCTGGTGCTTACTAGTACAAACTTAATATGAAGTGAAAACTGAGACACAGAACGAGAAGGATCTTGCCATCATCATCTAGTTCAGCCTGTCGTCTAATAAAAAACTTCCCAAAGAGATTCTTCTTCAAATGAAAAAACTCAAAGTTTGATTATTTTATTCTCCTTACTTTAAATAAATTAAATAGGATTTATTAAACTATTTGCCTGTAATATAAAGACTTACTATTGAGTACTTGAAAATAACTAGTTTGTCACCCTTTCTGCTGTTTAGGACTGTAAATGTACAGTGTTTGTACTGTGTTTCAGCTTGGACAACTACAACTACTGTGGGTTTGTACTAATGGGTACAAAAATGTACAGTGTTTGTACTAATGGGTAAGTTATGGTACTGCCATTTACTCCTGTAACAAGTACCTGCTTTCGGCCAGTAGGTGGCGAGCCCGGAAAACTTTCTCACTTAATCATGGACATTTGAGCCCCTGTGTCCATTAAGAAAGGAATAATGTGTTTGTCATTTACAGTTACATGTATCCGGGGATCTCTTGCTGTTGTATTCTCCTCTTTGGATTTAAGCTGGTTTATTAGGAGAGGAGATTGACCCCTGCGAGCTAGTTTCCCTGCTCTGGTAACTCTTGCAGTTGCTGCCGCAATGGCGTATACCGGGTGTCTGCAGGTGGGGAAAGAGGTGAGAGCTGCAGAGGTGCACTGGGAGTAGCATTAGTTGTCTCCCAGTCAGCTCTTTTAAAGGTGGTGAATAATTTTAGCCGCTCTGTGGGCAGTCCATTTATCACCTCTCTGGGATAACCTAAAGCCAGACATTGTCTCCACAATTTGGCTCTAAGCTCCTTTCCCTCCTGGGTTGGCTCTCGCTTGTTTTTATGTCCTTTAGATGGTGCCCCCTTGTTTCTCTGAAGGGAACGCATCTTAGCTTTGCCTGTCAGTGCTCTGATGTCTCCGAATTCTCTTAAGTATGACACCAGAAGGTTTAGCAGTGCCCGAAAGGTACTGTTATGTGCTGCAGCTTCTGATCTAAGGGACAGTGCCATAGCCTTATGGTTACTCGGAGCTCCCTTAAGCAAGGGTCTGAGATCATCTACATTTACCTGACCCTCCCATGGGCTTTCATAGGCTAACTCTTGAGGGTTTTGGCCAAGCATGCTAATGACAGCCACAGTTAATAGAGCTGTTTTTACCTCATCTATGTTGGTCCAGTGCATTACTGTGGGTTCATCTCGGTCTGCTGGGTAAATTCCTCTTGCCCATCGACAAGCCAGAGACCAAAGTGTTTTAGGGGTGTGCCCCTCTGAGTGTTCCAGGAATATTCCTGCACCTAAGTTAAGGCGCTCAGTTTCTTGGGCTGTCAGGCGTATATATCCACCCCCAGTGACCCAGAGGCGGACCAGCCACTCTATTATACCTTCCTCAGGCTTTTTAGCAAAATCTCCCTGGATTGTTTTTAACTCCATGGGAGTATATTGGCGGGTGGTAATTTTGGTAAAGTGTGTTGGAGCTTTACTCCCTTTTCCCTTTTTACCTCCCTTCTTTGTTTTTGAAGAGGTGGATGGATAATTGTCATCCCCTTCTTCATCCAGCTCTGCCCCATTCAAATTTTCCTCCTGTTCTTCTGATTTGTGATGTGTGATAGCTGGTCTTAATTTTACAGAGGGACCTTGCTCCTCAGAGGAGGGGGACTCATCTGCTGAATCCCAAATATCTCCATCCCATTCCTCAGGGTCTAGCCAGAGAGCAGTCTCAACTTTAGCCCGGTTGATACTGCGTGTTTTAGTCTCCAGCTTTTCCCTTCGTTCTATCCCTTCTTTCTCAATTAAGGGAAGTAATCTTTTCTGAAGATGTTCCATATCCCTATTCAGTGTTCTTACTCTGGTATCTAAATTCTGGCATTCCTTGCGCAGTGTGTCCCTTTCCTGTTGTAGCCTATTAAATGCTATTGCCAGACTATGATAATCCTTACAGGCAGCTTGCCAAATGTTAGTAAGCAGCCATATACAAGCACCTTTTCCTTTCCCTTTCTTCATCTTGCAGGCAGTTCTCCAGTTACAGAAATGCTGGCAGATCTCTGCTGGTTTTCCCCAATATTTCTCCAGCAGTTCTTTGCTCCACAGAGGATTTCCCCATCCCTCTTGGGTCAAACTTTTCTCTAGCTCAGGGAATTCTGTGGTGTTTATCATGACTGGTTTCATTGTGTTACTGTAGTACAGCCTATATCACAATCCTGTTCGTGACGCCAAATTCTGTCAGCCGATGGCCAAGGATGTTTGGTGAGGTGCCAGCTATGCCCGTTTATACCATCCGTGACTTTAACCGCTAGGACGCACTGTCCCTTCGCGGCGGGCAGCCCGGGCTAGGCTGACGGATGCCCCAAGGGCCTAACCACCCGTGACTTTAACTGCTAGAGCTCAGCGCTCCTTCGCTCTGGAAAAATCCCTGGAAAAATCATGGAGCAGGTCCTCAAAGAATCAATCCTGAAGCACTTGCATGAGAGGAAAGTGATCAGGAACAGCCAGCATGGATTCACCAAGGGAAGGTCATGCCTGACTAATCTAATCGCCTTCTATGATGAGATTACTGGTTCTGTGAATGAAGGGAAAGCAGTGGATGTATTGTTTCTTGACTTTAGCAAAGCTTTTGACACGGTCTCCCACCGTATTCTTGTCAGCAAGTTAAGGAAGTATGGGCTGGTAGAAAGCTGGCTAGATTGTCGGGCTCAACAGGTAGTGATCAATGGCTCCATGTCTAGTTGGCAGCCGGTATCAAGTGGAGTGCCCCAAGGGTCGGTCCTGGGGCCGGTTTTGTTCAATATCTTCATAAATGATCTGGAGGATGGTGTGGATTGCACTCTCAGCAAATTTGTAGATGATACTAAACTGGGAGGAGTGGTAGATACGCTGGAGGGGAGGGATGGGATACAGAAGGACCTAGACAAATTGGAGGATTGGGCCAAAAGAAATCTGATGAGGTTCAATAAGGAGAAGTGCAGGGTCCTGCACTTAGGACGGAAGAACCCAATGCACAGCTACAGACTAGGGACCGAATGGCTAGGCAGCAGTTCTGCAGAAAAGGACCTAGGGGTGACAGTGGACGAGAAGCTGGATATGAGTCAGCAGTGTGCCCTTGTTGCCAAGAAGGCCAATGGCATTTTGGGATGTATAAGTAGGGACATAGCGAGCAGATCGAGGGACGTGATCGTTCCCCTCTATTCGACATTGGTGAGGCCTCATCTGGAGTACTGTGTCCAGTTTTGGGCCCCACACTACAAGAAGGATGTGGATAAATTGGCGAGAGTCCAGCGAAGGGCAACAAAAATGATTAGGGGACTGGAACACATGAGATATGAGGAGAGGCTGAGGGAGCTGGGATTGTTTAGCCTGCAGAAGAGAAGAATGAGGGGGGATTTGATAGCTGCTTTCAACTACCTGAAAGGGGGTTCCAAAGAGGATGGCTCTAGACTGTTCTCAATGGTAGCAGATGACAGAACGAGGAGTAATGGTCTCAAGTTGCAGTGGGGGAGGTTTAGATTGGATATTAGGAAAAACTTTTTCACTAAGAGGGTGGTGAAACACTGGAATGCGTTACCTAGGGAGGTGGTAGAATCTCCTTCCTTAGAGGTTTTTAAGGTCAGGCTTGACAAAGCCCTGGCTGGGATGATTTAACTGGGAATTGGTCCTGCTTTGAGCAGGGGGTTGGACTAGATGACCTTCTGGGGTCCCTTCCAACCCTGATATTCTATGATTCTATGATTCGCAGCGGGCAGTCAATACTGACTGACAGGTGTCCCAATGGCAGCACTAAGAGCCTCTCCATACGCGTGACTTTAACTGCTAGAGCTCAGAGCTCCTTCGCAGCGGGCAGCCAGGATTGACTGACAGGTGCCCCAAGAGTTTGCCCCGTGGAGGCGGCACAACTCAACGCTAGGCTCTTAGTACTCTCACCTAATGGCCAGGCTTTAGAGCCAAAACGGCTGAGGTTCTTTAATTATGTTGGCTGCTTTACAGTAAACCAGAGAAAACAAGTCAGGCTTATGCACAAATGGTTACCAAAATTTATTAAGCTAGAGTCTAATCATGTGGTTACAAAATTGCTAGTGCCTACTTATTTAAATGTAGCGATGTTACACACACAAACAAGTTACAAAACTGAAGCCACAATCCCAAAGAAAGAAAACAAAGTATAGAGCTCTATTTCAAAATATGTGTACACTAAAGATAGGAGATCAGGTGTGGGTGCTTCTTACCCTCCTTGCATCTCTCGATTCCAGCGGTCCAAGCCAGGATCGGTCACTCAATTCCGCGGAAAGACGAATAAGGGACAAGGCTTAGGGACCCTCTTAGCTGCAGAAGCCTTGGGAGGCTGTCACTTATCTGACCAGCAGATAGATAGTGAAAAGCACTCAAAAATCATGGTGCTGTAGGTCCCCTACTTATACCTCCGTACTCCTTTAGTCTCTTTCTCCTTTCTTATGCCAAATTGAGGCTGGTCTGTCTGGGTGACGCCAGCTTTCGCAAGAGTAGTTTACACTTGCAAGGGAGAGAAACAGTAAGTTTTGACTACTGGACATTTCTTTTATCAGGGTAAATATTTTCCCACCTAGGATGTTGGTGTGTGTGCATCACGCTATTTAGTAGGGACTAAGAGCCATGTCTGTCACAGGGCCTCTGCCTGCTGTGAGCTTAATCGTTATATCTGTTCCCAGAGGCACATTGTAGCAGCACACCTGTGCTTTTCACAGCTTCAAAGGCTGTGCTGGAATATATGTTCAGTGCCCTGTTCCGGCTTCCTCCTGTGTTTCCAGCAATGCTGGTCTGAGAAGGGGGGGGGGGGGCTGGCTGTCTGGCTACATGCTACCATGGCTAAACAGTAGTGTAACAGAGGCCATTAGAGGCAAAAGGGCATCCTTTAAGATTTTTGAGTGGATTCCTAGTGATGGTTACAGGAAGGTGCACAAATTCTTGCAGATTAAGGGTAATAAGGCAGGCCAAGAAAGAACTTGCTAAAGATGCAAGAACTAAGAGTAAGAATTCTTTCAAGTACATCAGGGGCAAGAAGCTTGCCCAATAGCGAATGGAGACCCTAGATAAAAAGGGAGCACTCACGGAAGACAAGGCCATTGCAGAGAAGCTAAATTGGTCCTCACTGCAAAAGGATGTGAGGGAGATACACACAGCACAGACATGCTTCCTGGAGGACAAAATTGAAGTAGTGTCCCACATTGATATGTCCACAGAAGAGGTTTTAAAACAAATTAGACAGTAATAAGACACTAGGACCAGATGGAATTCACCCAAGCATTCTGAAGGAACTCAGATATGAAATTGCAGACCTACTAACTATAGTATGTAACCTACTACTGATCAAAGCTCTGTAGCAGATGACTGGAGACCAGCTAACATAATGCTGATTTTTATAAAGGGCTCCAGATGTGATCCTGGCAATTACAGGCCAGTGAACGTAATCTCATATAAAGTGTAGGGGAAGTTCGGTGAAGAATCAACACAGCTTTTGTAAAAGGGGCACCAATCTATCAGAATTCTCTGAGGGTGTCAATAAGTAGTGGACAAAGGAAAAAGATAGGAAACAAAGGGTAGGAAAAATGGTCAGTTTTCAAAAAGGAGAGGGGTAAATAGCAGGGTCCCCCAAGGATCTGTAGTGTTCAGCATATTCATGAGTTATCTGGAATAGAGGGTAAACAGTGAAGTGACAAAGTTTCCTGACAATGCAAAATTATGCAAGGTAGTTAAGTCCTAAGATGACTGCAAGGAGTTGGAAGGGGATGTTGGGTGACTGGGCAACAAAATGCCAGATAAAATCAAGACTGGTAAGTGAAAGCAATGCACATTGGAAAAAAATAATCTCACTTACACCTACCAAATTAGCTGTTACCACTCAAGAAAGAGACCTTGGCATCATCGTAACTAGTTCTTTGAAAAGTTCGACTGAATGCACAGCTGTGGTAAAAAAAAGGCTAACAGTATGCGAGGAACTATTAGGAAAGGGACAGAAAATATTATAATGTCACTATATAACTCTATGGTGCAACCACACCTTGAATACCCTGTCCCGTTCTGGTCACCCCATCTCTAAAAAGATATAATGGAATGAGAAATCCTTCAGAGAAGAGCAAAAATATGCTCAAGGGTATAGGAAGGATTCCATATGAAGAAAGACTAAAAAGAATAAGGCTGTTCAGCTTAGAAAAGACAACGAAGGGGGCTATGACAGAAGTCTGTATAATTATGAATGGAAAAAGTGAAGCATTATTTACTCTTTCCCACAATACAAAAACCAGGAATCACACAGTGAAATTGATAGGCAGTAGATTTAATACAAAGAAGATGAAGTACTTTTCACCTAATGTACAGTCAACCTGTGGAATTCATTATCATGTGACTGCTACAAGTATAACTGGGTTCAAAAAAAGAACTGGCTAAATTAATGGAGGATACGTCCATTAATGTCTATTTGCCAAGATGGTTGGGGCTGTAACCCCATGCTCCGGGTGTCCCTAGTCTCTGACTGCCAGAAGTCAGGAGTGTAAAATCGCCCTGTTCTGTACACTCCTCCTGTAGCTCTGGGACTAGCCACTGTCGGCAGAGAGGATACTGGGCTAAATGGACCATTGGTCTGACCTAGTATGGCCGTTCTTATAAAAAAAATCTTCTAAAGCTCTGGGATGAAAACCAGGGTGGACAACTCTGCTTCTCTGGCACAATGGAACTTTCCATCCTAAGGGTAAAGATTGTCTGGACAGAAGACAGAGCTTTCCTTAGAGGCCAGCCCAAGAGCTCTTCTTCTCTCCGAGGTCCAGGGGGTAAGGCTGCCAGTGCGTACAGTCCTGTATTAGAAGGGATGTCACATCCTTTATTTAAATAAAAATTTCTTGCCCAGTACTCTCAGTACAGGATGTTTTTATCCCATGTTTCAACCACGGCGGTCCAGCATGCCACTGACACTTGAAAGCTAGGCTGGCGTGGTGCTCTGGTACTTTACTTTGCAACGTGCCAGGCTTTGGCAACTTGACCAGACACATGCCACTCAACTTTAGCTCAGCCACCACTGGGCCGCCCCTGGAAGTTGCCCCTCACCGCCATTGAAATTGGAAGCGACACACCTGCTGGCTGCGGCAAAGTCTCCTCCATCTACTGCATTTCTCCAGTCCACACCCCATCTGCCAACCGCCCCACCCCGGCAGAGCACAGCTCTATCGTAGGTGGAGATGAGTAACTGCAGCCTCCCACTTCACTCCAGGAGGCACAGTGACCATCTGGGCTCTCTGCAGCACCAGAGCTGGAAGCAGCCTGAGCAGACCCCTGGGAAGGGATGGAGCAGCGAAGTCAAGCCCAGGGACATTAGAGGGCTGTCCCATATTTCTGAAATACAGTATTGGCAGCCCTTCCCAGAAGGGTGGGGGAAGCCTCAGGACCTACTTTGCGCCCTGGCAGGCATAGGAGAGGGGGAGAGGCCTCAGCAGCAGGCACTGCAGAGCTCGAAGTGAGGCAGCTCCTCAGCAGGCTCTGAGCTCCAGCCCCGGGGCAATGAGACAGAGGAAGAGGTAACTACTGCAGTGGTGAGGGAGGAGGCTACCGCTCAGCCCCGACTGCCTGTACCTCCTAGCAGGCCTGTCAGTACTAATCTGTCCCCAGTGATTCCTCAGCTAGGTTTGATGTGGGAGTAACTAGATCTAGCAGGATCTCTTGAAACAGTTTCCATTAGGAGCCTCAAGCTGCTTCCCTCTCCCTGCTGATGGGTTCTGAACTCAGAGGGAGTAAACACTCCCTCTAATTAGCTTTAAGCTTTCTTGAACTACAGCTCACTGAATGCATCCGATGAAGCTCACCAAAAGCTTATGCTCAAATAAATTTGTTCATCTCTAAGGTGCCACAAGTCCTCCTTTTCTTTTTGCAGATACAGACTAACACGGCTGCTACTCTGAAACCTCTAATTATCTGGTACTCCAGTCCAGGGCCAGACCTGTAGCTGGCACCCTTTGTCAGGAAATTAACCCCTTCCCAGCCTGAACTAGCAATAGGGGCAGGCACCTGGTGGCACAGGTGTTTTGAATGAGCCGCACTGGCTAAGTCACTGTTGTACTGTTTATTTGGTGTGCTTGGTTCAGGAATTTTCACGTTTCCATGAGGAAATTCATCCGATGTATGAGAGATTGCTGAACAACAGAAAGGAATGGAAGGCTCTTGGTGATGAGTATGATGCAAAAATGAAAGCGTTGGAAGAAGAGAAGAAAAAAGAGGAGGAAAAAATGGCTGCACAGCAAGGTCAGAAATACTTACAATTTTAATACTTCAGAATCTACTCCTATGGCTAACTCCCCTATCCCACCAGTCCCTTGTGTAAATTAATGTCTCCAGACTCCCAGCTCTTTCCACACTTGTGCATTTCGTCCACTAGCTGAAGCAAAGGGTTGGATACAGGGGAAATTCCCAATCTGAACTGGGCCCATGACTCACTCTGTCAAGGGCCCAGGTCAGAATAGAGAATGGCTTCAAAACATACAATTGACATCTCAGATGGTTACACGACTCCAGAAAGGCCATCTGCATAAACTCCTCTGTGGAGGAGAGCTCATGTTGTAATTGGCTAGTTAACACCTGTAAGTGTGGCAAATAGTGCTGAACACTACTGATCCTTGCTGGCACTTGCAGCTCAGCTACAACTGTTGGCTGCACTGAGTCAGCTTTGTAGTGTAGTCTACGGGGGAGAAAGGACACATGCTTGAGACTACAGAGGCTGTGGCTACCATGCTGCGTAACAGGCCAAGGGAAAAACAAGGAACTCACTAGAAATAAGACAAAGCACTGCAGTTACTCCCAAGTGTACCTTTCTAGCCAAACTTTTGCTGATAATAAGACTAGTTATTACAGCTTCCAATGAAGGTTGTGGAATCCCCATCATTGGAAGCTTTCACAAACAAGTTGAACAAAGTACACCTGCCAGAGATGGTCTAGGTTTACTTGATCTTGCCACAGCATGGAGTGGCTGGACTTGATATGGCTTTGCGAGGTCCTTTCCAGCCCTCCATTGCTAGGATTCTATGCATGCAAATTATTTAGGTTTAATGCTTTTTCCCTGGGCCCAGCACAATTCCCAGTTAAGTCTCTGGGAACTGGACTGAGCCCTTCATTCTTAATTCGTTTTTGTGGTTGATAAGACCATTCAAGGCTGAGACAGTTCCCACCAGTCAGGGAGCTCATTATCCTGAAGCATTTTGAAGCACACACAGTTTTGTGTAGAAAATGGCTCTGAGCACATTGGTAGCACTTCACAATAGCTAGGAATTTATACCAGCTTCATCACTGAGAGCCTTCCAAGGGTTAAGAAGTAAAATGACTCAGTTAAAGACTAAAGGATTTCAAATTACAGTACGGTTATAGCAGCTGCAAATGTATCTCTAATTTCTTGTTTCCTCCCTTACAGCAGCTATGACAAGTTGCAATGGAAGAACTCCCCCCTCTAGAACCTGTTGTATCATTTAAACCTATTTCTGCTGGTGTATGAACTACGCACCCTGGGAAAGGTCTTGTAAGAGAAAAAAGTTGCAGTGTACGAATATAAATTCTTGATTTAACCCTTTAATTACCTAAACTGGGCTCATCACCTAGCCATGGAAAGGGCCTAGTGTTGTTTACCTGACCTGTGTGAGCACCCTTACTGCGGTCAGTGAGCCAAATTCTGCCCTCTTTCTCACTCCATACAATGCCACTGAAGTCACCGGGATGTACCATTTAAGACAGGGCAAAATTTGGTTCCATGAATTTACTTGCATATGAGTAATGGCTGTAGCAGTTGTCCTGAAGTCTGAATGCCCCATTCCCCCTACCCCAGACCCCCATGCATATATTTACAGGGCCAGATGGTGAACTTTGTGCCCAATTCAACTGTTATTTACCTAGTGTGCAGCTAGAGGTTGGGGTGGGTAAATTGAGGCAGAATTAACTCCTTCAATGTATCTCACAGGACCACATGGACAAGCCAGCAATATGTAAAAGGGAAGCATAAAGACAGTCAGATCCGTTCATCTCATAGGGAGAAAGATACCCTTTACTCAAATATTTGTGCTGAGATTCTGATCTCAGTTATGGCGGTACAGCTATGTAGTTATTCCACAGAAGTCAGACTGCTGCCCCTAGAGCGGAGTTCAGGAAGTGGGCTTTCATCGAGACCAGTGTTGGTGAATCAGAGCCCAAGAGAGTGTTAACAATAGAACAGTTAAATCATCTGTCCTTCTCACACATCAGTAAACTTTATCTTTTGAAGGAACTGAGCCAAATTCAGATCTGGTCTAAACAACTGCAACTCCACTGAAGCCAAAGAAACACCCATGAGGACAAGAATAATTCTGTAGGGGGGTTTCAATAGTGTGTAGTCAGTGCTACATGGGGCCACACATTGCAGGATGAGGATAAAACAAAATATTGAAAAGCTGCTCATTCCCTGAGCATGATCAGTTTTGTGCACTGAATGAGGCAGGGATCCTGGGAAAAACATAGCATGTGATCGTGTAATTAGAGTGCGTATCAATGCATAGGCACAAGGGTGCTAAATTAAAGTTGCCAAAGCAACCTTATATCTGGCATTCCTTGAGTGTTTGACTTTGCAACATTATTTTAATATAGTTTGTTCATAATGCAACTTGCCTGGCCAAAAAGTAGGCGTATTTTCATCAAAATAATGGAAAAAAGAATATGGTTAAGCTTGGGGCATGTGCTACATTAGACCTCTTTCTGGTTTTGGCATAACCCCCATTGTTGTTTGCAGTGTTGATCCCAGGATATTAGAGACACAAGGTAGGTGAGATATCTGGAAGTTGGTCCAAAGAAATGTATTACCTTACGCACCTTGTTTCTTTGGAACACCCCTGTATTCCCCAACACCTCTGAAGTGCTGACAGCTGAATTAGAGAAACAAAATCTAACATGTGGCTTCAGATTGGTCTGTGCAATCACACTTACAAGAACATGGTAAAGGAAAGGATGGGGAAAGGATGTAAGGAGGTATCTTGCTCTCCTCTTATTCAAGGTCATTCCCCCCCCCCCCAAAGTCACTGGCTTATGAGAGATTTACTATAGTTAAGTCATATTCTGTTTGCTTTTGTAAAAAAAATAAATACAGCACCTTGATACTCGTCCCATCCTGTGCTTTTACACTTGTGGCTCACTTACATCTATAGCTACTTCTAACTGAAGAGAAAGGAGAATGGGGTTGACAATGACATCCAATTGTCACTGAATGTCAGTAATGCCTGATTTACACCAGTGAAGGAATAGACTGGTTGGTCTCAATTTTTTTTTTAAACTTACATGCTCTGTATATTTACTCCTTTATTTTCACCTTCCCATTTTTGTTTTGGTAACCCTTTTCCCCCCTGGAATTCATGTTTCCAAATTCTCTCATCACCCTCATTTCCCCCATAAATCCTCCCTCTCTTTTCTGACCTTCCTCCACTATCACTACCTTTCTGCTCCATCCCAATGCATACTCAGAGGTATTGCCCTCTGCTACTGCAAAGAATGGGGTACAGAAATCCCTCTTCCCCTAGCTCAGTGGTCCCCCAACTTTTCACATCACACACCCGCAGGAACCATGGTCAGGAACCAGGGCCAGAGGCACGGCTGTAGCTCCTGGGGTGTGTGGGGGTGTGTGGACAGGGGTAAGAGTGCAGAGGCTGGGGCCAAAGCTGCTGAGGGTGGGGCCATGGCCAGAGCAGAGCTGGGGGCAGAGCAGGGCTGGGTGGTGCTCCATGGGGGCTGGCCCAGGCCCTGCCAGCCCCCCTGAATATTCCTCTGCACCCCGGGGGGGCACACCCAACAGTTTGGTGTACCACTGCCCTAGCCTCATGTAAGAGAGGAAACACATCCTGCCCCACCAAGGGAAAGGCACAGAGCGGTCTTAAGACAAGGTGGGGGTCTGAGCACAGCTCTAACATACAAGTGTTGGGTTTACAGGAGCTCATACTATTATTTCTGCTTTAGTTTGCTATTAAATTGTGTTCACCAAGCATAGGATTATTCAGGCAGCACTGTGGCCTAAATATGTTCAATGGATGTTTATGGAAAGCAAGGGAATTCATCTACATTTACAGTGGTTATCTAAACAATATAATGCCTCTCTGCAGAAAAGGCAGGGAGTTAACTTTTGCTCAGTTGCCTTATTCTCAGTATATTAGCCACACCTTGCAATGAAGAAAGCAGGAATCTGCAAGAATAAGAGGGTGATCAGCAGACTCATTAATGCATATGCTAAAGTGCTGAAGACCATATTTCGTCTGACATTTCCCAGTTATGTTCAAATGTCCTTATGTGGCTGTTCTTATAGATATATTATAGTGCTGGCTATCCAAAATGGATACTTTAAACTGACCCACTCCAGAGTTCATAGCAGCACTGGAAGTACAGCTTTTTCAGAAAGTAAATTAGCATTAAATTTCAATTGATTTGAGGTGTAAATGGTAAGTATTTTCACCTGTTTCCCCAGCCCCCTCCATCTTTATATGGGTGAACTTTTGACATGAGACGTGTTTAACATCAGATGTTCACTTTAAGAGACACGTAATTACACTGATAGCCATAAGTTAGTTCAAATCCTGATATGGTTGTATGATCTTGAAAATATTAAACACTTTATACACTAGGCTAACCATTTAACCCATTGGGCGTTTACAGGTGTGAAGTTAGGTCCACCATTACGAAAAAATTAAAAGTAAAAAGAAACTGAATACAAGACCTCACGTTGACACTGTTCAGTCCATAACAGTTACAGATGCAAAGTTTCCTGATTTAGACTGTAAGGTATGCCCATTACAACGTTGTACCTTTTGATTTACTCATTAGAAAAAATTCATTTTCAAGACAGTTTTAGAAACACCCATCACTCAGTAACATAATGAGACCTGAGTACAGGCAGTCCAATCTGACGTTTGACACTGGAAAGGCAGTTCTGAATTTGAATACATGGTTAAAAATACAGGAGTTGTAGGCTTATGCTGTAGCAATGATTTTAACCATGGTTAAACTTGCTTTCACCCATCAAGACAGAGCCTCAATTAGTGACTTTGCATTTTTAGACATGTTGGGGTCACTTTAGCACAAGGGATGTTATTGCTTCGTTACCAGATACATAAAGGAATATTTGCTTATTCCTACATTACATCAATACCTCTTACTTGTACTTTCTATAGTGTATGCAAAAATCAATGAATTAATACTGTTCACAAGTATTTATTGATGGAAACAGTAAATATAGTGCTTAAATGAACTTAACATAGCTAATTCAAGGCTTCAGATTTTGCTGAAGATGAAAATGAGGTCCAATGCAATTTGTTCATTTCAGTATAGACTCTTCACTGGCTGAAAGGGAAGAGAGAGAGTCAGGTTAGCTCACTGCTCTACAATGCAAACACATCACAGATATATCAAAGCCTCTGTGAAGAAAAAGATGACCGCTTTAAAAAAAAAAATCTTTGAAAATTGCCAGTTCTCCCTAACCAGCTTTTAGCAAATGATTTTGCATTTTCCTTGTGTTCACTCTGAAGCTGTTTGGTTTAAAGTTTCAATGTTTCAAAAATTCAGCGTTTCAAATACAGACACTCCCAAAGTGTAGTCTGTGCATAGGGCCACATGCTGCTGACTCTCTTCACTTCTAGTAGCTAACCTGCATTCAGTGAGCCAATAATATATGGGAAAGTAACATTTAAATATTTAATGCAAGTAACTGCTCTCCTTACCACAGGGATGTTAGGCAATTGTTAATGGGAAGCAAGCAGTTTACCTATCTTCCCACTCTCCATTATGTAATCCATGATACACTTTATGAAAATGAAGGACTCTACCTTAAGAAAAAAGTCTGGTAACCTCTGTACTAATACAATGTGTGAGCTTTGAAGATTCATGCTCAGTCTCTCTGAAGGTGTTGCTACTCCCAGGAACACACTTCAACCAAATTTAAGTTTCGCGTACCTAAAATTCCATACAAGTCCCATTAGTTTTTTAAGTAGGCTGTTCCACAGCCAAGGCCAACCAACAGAGTCTGCAAGTGTTAAAAATAATTTTATGTACCCATTCCATTACTGCCTCTACATCCAGAATGTGAGCAGTAACTGGTGTTATTACACCAGTAAGTCAGAACTGACTTAGCACCTTCCTTCCTACTATTTAGCGCCCATTCTCACCTGGCATAATAGAGATGTGAGAAGACAGTTAAAGTCTTGTGGGCAAAATTTCAGCTTATTCTTAATATCTGGTGCTTACTAGTACAAACTTAATATGAAGTGAAAACTGAGACACAGAACGAGAAGGATCTTGCCATCATCATCTAGTTCAGCCTGTCGTCTAATAAAAAACTTCCCAAAGAGATTCTTCTTCAAATGAAAAAACTCAAAGTTTGATTATTTTATTCTCCTTACTTTAAATAAATTAAATAGGATTTATTAAACTATTTGCCTGTAATATAAAGACTTACTATTGAGTACTTGAAAATAACTAGTTTGTCACCCTTTCTGCTGTTTAGGACTGTAAATGTACAGTGTTTGTACTGTGTTTCAGCTTGGACAACTACAACTACTGTGGGTTTGTACTAATGGGTACAAAAATGTACAGTGTTTGTACTAATGGGTAAGTTATGGTACTGCCATTTACTCCTGTAACAAGTACCTGCTTTCGGCCAGTAGGTGGCGAGCCCGGAAAACTTTCTCACTTAATCATGGACATTTGAGCCCCTGTGTCCATTAAGAAAGGAATAATGTGTTTGTCATTTACAGTTACATGTATCCGGGGATCTCTTGCTGTTGTATTCTCCTCTTTGGATTTAAGCTGGTTTATTAGGAGAGGAGATTGACCCCTGCGAGCTAGTTTCCCTGCTCTGGTAACTCTTGCAGTTGCTGCCGCAATGGCGTATACCGGGTGTCTGCAGGTGGGGAAAGAGGTGAGAGCTGCAGAGGTGCACTGGGAGTAGCATTAGTTGTCTCCCAGTCAGCTCTTTTAAAGGTGGTGAATAATTTTAGCCGCTCTGTGGGCAGTCCATTTATCACCTCTCTGGGATAACCTAAAGCCAGACATTGTCTCCACAATTTGGCTCTAAGCTCCTTTCCCTCCTGGGTTGGCTCTCGCTTGTTTTTATGTCCTTTAGATGGTGCCCCCTTGTTTCTCTGAAGGGAACGCATCTTAGCTTTGCCTGTCAGTGCTCTGATGTCTCCGAATTCTCTTAAGTATGACACCAGAAGGTTTAGCAGTGCCCGAAAGGTACTGTTATGTGCTGCAGCTTCTGATCTAAGGGACAGTGCCATAGCCTTATGGTTACTCGGAGCTCCCTTAAGCAAGGGTCTGAGATCATCTACATTTACCTGACCCTCCCATGGGCTTTCATAGGCTAACTCTTGAGGGTTTTGGCCAAGCATGCTAATGACAGCCACAGTTAATAGAGCTGTTTTTACCTCATCTATGTTGGTCCAGTGCATTACTGTGGGTTCATCTCGGTCTGCTGGGTAAATTCCTCTTGCCCATCGACAAGCCAGAGACCAAAGTGTTTTAGGGGTGTGCCCCTCTGAGTGTTCCAGGAATATTCCTGCACCTAAGTTAAGGCGCTCAGTTTCTTGGGCTGTCAGGCGTATATATCCACCCCCAGTGACCCAGAGGCGGACCAGCCACTCTATTATACCTTCCTCAGGCTTTTTAGCAAAATCTCCCTGGATTGTTTTTAACTCCATGGGAGTATATTGGCGGGTGGTAATTTTGGTAAAGTGTGTTGGAGCTTTACTCCCTTTTCCCTTTTTACCTCCCTTCTTTGTTTTTGAAGAGGTGGATGGATAATTGTCATCCCCTTCTTCATCCAGCTCTGCCCCATTCAAATTTTCCTCCTGTTCTTCTGATTTGTGATGTGTGATAGCTGGTCTTAATTTTACAGAGGGACCTTGCTCCTCAGAGGAGGGGGACTCATCTGCTGAATCCCAAATATCTCCATCCCATTCCTCAGGGTCTAGCCAGAGAGCAGTCTCAACTTTAGCCCGGTTGATACTGCGTGTTTTAGTCTCCAGCTTTTCCCTTCGTTCTATCCCTTCTTTCTCAATTAAGGGAAGTAATCTTTTCTGAAGATGTTCCATATCCCTATTCAGTGTTCTTACTCTGGTATCTAAATTCTGGCATTCCTTGCGCAGTGTGTCCCTTTCCTGTTGTAGCCTATTAAATGCTATTGCCAGACTATGATAATCCTTACAGGCAGCTTGCCAAATGTTAGTAAGCAGCCATATACAAGCACCTTTTCCTTTCCCTTTCTTCATCTTGCAGGCAGTTCTCCAGTTACAGAAATGCTGGCAGATCTCTGCTGGTTTTCCCCAATATTTCTCCAGCAGTTCTTTGCTCCACAGAGGATTTCCCCATCCCTCTTGGGTCAAACTTTTCTCTAGCTCAGGGAATTCTGTGGTGTTTATCATGACTGGTTTCATTGTGTTACTGTAGTACAGCCTATATCACAATCCTGTTCGTGACGCCAAATTCTGTCAGCCGATGGCCAAGGATGTTTGGTGAGGTGCCAGCTATGCCCGTTTATACCATCCGTGACTTTAACCGCTAGGACGCACTGTCCCTTCGCGGCGGGCAGCCCGGGCTAGGCTGACGGATGCCCCAAGGGCCTAACCACCCGTGACTTTAACTGCTAGAGCTCAGCGCTCCTTCGCTCTGGAAAAATCCCTGGAAAAATCATGGAGCAGGTCCTCAAAGAATCAATCCTGAAGCACTTGCATGAGAGGAAAGTGATCAGGAACAGCCAGCATGGATTCACCAAGGGAAGGTCATGCCTGACTAATCTAATCGCCTTCTATGATGAGATTACTGGTTCTGTGAATGAAGGGAAAGCAGTGGATGTATTGTTTCTTGACTTTAGCAAAGCTTTTGACACGGTCTCCCACCGTATTCTTGTCAGCAAGTTAAGGAAGTATGGGCTGGTAGAAAGCTGGCTAGATTGTCGGGCTCAACAGGTAGTGATCAATGGCTCCATGTCTAGTTGGCAGCCGGTATCAAGTGGAGTGCCCCAAGGGTCGGTCCTGGGGCCGGTTTTGTTCAATATCTTCATAAATGATCTGGAGGATGGTGTGGATTGCACTCTCAGCAAATTTGTAGATGATACTAAACTGGGAGGAGTGGTAGATACGCTGGAGGGGAGGGATGGGATACAGAAGGACCTAGACAAATTGGAGGATTGGGCCAAAAGAAATCTGATGAGGTTCAATAAGGAGAAGTGCAGGGTCCTGCACTTAGGACGGAAGAACCCAATGCACAGCTACAGACTAGGGACCGAATGGCTAGGCAGCAGTTCTGCAGAAAAGGACCTAGGGGTGACAGTGGACGAGAAGCTGGATATGAGTCAGCAGTGTGCCCTTGTTGCCAAGAAGGCCAATGGCATTTTGGGATGTATAAGTAGGGACATAGCGAGCAGATCGAGGGACGTGATCGTTCCCCTCTATTCGACATTGGTGAGGCCTCATCTGGAGTACTGTGTCCAGTTTTGGGCCCCACACTACAAGAAGGATGTGGATAAATTGGCGAGAGTCCAGCGAAGGGCAACAAAAATGATTAGGGGACTGGAACACATGAGATATGAGGAGAGGCTGAGGGAGCTGGGATTGTTTAGCCTGCAGAAGAGAAGAATGAGGGGGGATTTGATAGCTGCTTTCAACTACCTGAAAGGGGGTTCCAAAGAGGATGGCTCTAGACTGTTCTCAATGGTAGCAGATGACAGAACGAGGAGTAATGGTCTCAAGTTGCAGTGGGGGAGGTTTAGATTGGATATTAGGAAAAACTTTTTCACTAAGAGGGTGGTGAAACACTGGAATGCGTTACCTAGGGAGGTGGTAGAATCTCCTTCCTTAGAGGTTTTTAAGGTCAGGCTTGACAAAGCCCTGGCTGGGATGATTTAACTGGGAATTGGTCCTGCTTTGAGCAGGGGGTTGGACTAGATGACCTTCTGGGGTCCCTTCCAACCCTGATATTCTATGATTCTATGATTCTATGATTCGCAGCGGGCAGTCAATACTGACTGACAGGTGTCCCAATGGCAGCACTAAGAGCCTCTCCATACGCGTGACTTTAACTGCTAGAGCTCAGAGCTCCTTCGCAGCGGGCAGCCAGGATTGACTGACAGGTGCCCCAAGAGTTTGCCCCGTGGAGGCGGCACAACTCAACGCTAGGCTCTTAGTACTCTCACCTAATGGCCAGGCTTTAGAGCCAAAACGGCTGAGGTTCTTTAATTATGTTGGCTGCTTTACAGTAAACCAGAGAAAACAAGTCAGGCTTATGCACAAATGGTTACCAAAATTTATTAAGCTAGAGTCTAATCATGTGGTTACAAAATTGCTAGTGCCTACTTATTTAAATGTAGAGATGTTACACACACAAACAAGTTACAAAACTGAAGCCACAATCCCAAAGAAAGAAAACAAAGTATAGAGCTCTATTTCAAAATATGTGTACACTAAAGATAGGAGATCAGGTGTGGGTGCTTCTTACCCTCCTTGCATCTCTCGATTCCAGCGGTCCAAGCCAGGATCGGTCACTCAATTCCGCGGAAAGACGAATAAGGGACAAGGCTTAGGGACCCTCTTAGCTGCAGAAGCCTTGGGAGGCTGTCACTTATCTGACCAGCAGATAGATAGTGAAAAGCACTCAAAAATCATGGTGCTGTAGGTCCCCTACTTATACCTCCGTACTCCTTTAGTCTCTTTCTCCTTTCTTATGCCAAATTGAGGCTGGTCTGTCTGGGTGACGCCAGCTTTCGCAAGAGTAGTTTACACTTGCAAGGGAGAGAAACAGTAAGTTTTGACTACTGGACATTTCTTTTATCAGGGTAAATATTTTCCCACCTAGGATGTTGGTGTGTGTGCATCACGCTATTTAGTAGGGACTAAGAGCCATGTCTGTCACAGGGCCTCTGCCTGCTGTGAGCTTAATCGTTATATCTGTTCCCAGAGGCACATTGTAGCAGCACACCTGTGCTTTTCACAGCTTCAAAGGCTGTGCTGGAATATATGTTCAGTGCCCTGTTCCGGCTTCCTCCTGTGTTTCCAGCAATGCTGGTCTGAGAAGGGGGGGGGGGGGCTGGCTGTCTGGCTACATGCTACCATGGCTAAACAGTAGTGTAACAGAGGCCATTAGAGGCAAAAGGGCATCCTTTAAGATTTTTGAGTGGATTCCTAGTGATGGTTACAGGAAGGTGCACAAATTCTTGCAGATTAAGGGTAATAAGGCAGGCCAAGAAAGAACTTGCTAAAGATGCAAGAACTAAGAGTAAGAATTCTTTCAAGTACATCAGGGGCAAGAAGCTTGCCCAATAGCGAATGGAGACCCTAGATAAAAAGGGAGCACTCACGGAAGACAAGGCCATTGCAGAGAAGCTAAATTGGTCCTCACTGCAAAAGGATGTGAGGGAGATACACACAGCACAGACATGCTTCCTGGAGGACAAAATTGAAGTAGTGTCCCACATTGATATGTCCACAGAAGAGGTTTTAAAACAAATTAGACAGTAATAAGACACTAGGACCAGATGGAATTCACCCAAGCATTCTGAAGGAACTCAGATATGAAATTGCAGACCTACTAACTATAGTATGTAACCTACTACTGATCAAAGCTCTGTAGCAGATGACTGGAGACCAGCTAACATAATGCTGATTTTTATAAAGGGCTCCAGATGTGATCCTGGCAATTACAGGCCAGTGAACGTAATCTCATATAAAGTGTAGGGGAAGTTCGGTGAAGAATCAACACAGCTTTTGTAAAAGGGGCACCAATCTATCAGAATTCTCTGAGGGTGTCAATAAGTAGTGGACAAAGGAAAAAGATAGGAAACAAAGGGTAGGAAAAATGGTCAGTTTTCAAAAAGGAGAGGGGTAAATAGCAGGGTCCCCCAAGGATCTGTAGTGTTCAGCATATTCATGAGTTATCTGGAATAGAGGGTAAACAGTGAAGTGACAAAGTTTCCTGACAATGCAAAATTATGCAAGGTAGTTAAGTCCTAAGATGACTGCAAGGAGTTGGAAGGGGATGTTGGGTGACTGGGCAACAAAATGCCAGATAAAATCAAGACTGGTAAGTGAAAGCAATGCACATTGGAAAAAAATAATCTCACTTACACCTACCAAATTAGCTGTTACCACTCAAGAAAGAGACCTTGGCATCATCGTAACTAGTTCTTTGAAAAGTTCGACTGAATGCACAGCTGTGGTAAAAAAAAGGCTAACAGTATGCGAGGAACTATTAGGAAAGGGACAGAAAATATTATAATGTCACTATATAACTCTATGGTGCAACCACACCTTGAATACCCTGTCCCGTTCTGGTCACCCCATCTCTAAAAAGATATAATGGAATGAGAAATCCTTCAGAGAAGAGCAAAAATATGCTCAAGGGTATAGGAAGGATTCCATATGAAGAAAGACTAAAAAGAATAAGGCTGTTCAGCTTAGAAAAGACAACGAAGGGGGCTATGACAGAAGTCTGTATAATTATGAATGGAAAAAGTGAAGCATTATTTACTCTTTCCCACAATACAAAAACCAGGAATCACACAGTGAAATTGATAGGCAGTAGATTTAATACAAAGAAGATGAAGTACTTTTCACCTAATGTACAGTCAACCTGTGGAATTCATTATCATGTGACTGCTACAAGTATAACTGGGTTCAAAAAAAGAACTGGCTAAATTAATGGAGGATACGTCCATTAATGTCTATTTGCCAAGATGGTTGGGGCTGTAACCCCATGCTCCGGGTGTCCCTAGTCTCTGACTGCCAGAAGTCAGGAGTGTAAAATCGCCCTGTTCTGTACACTCCTCCTGTAGCTCTGGGACTAGCCACTGTCGGCAGAGAGGATACTGGGCTAAATGGACCATTGGTCTGACCTAGTATGGCCGTTCTTATAAAAAAAATCTTCTAAAGCTCTGGGATGAAAACCAGGGTGGACAACTCTGCTTCTCTGGCACAATGGAACTTTCCATCCTAAGGGTAAAGATTGTCTGGACAGAAGACAGAGCTTTCCTTAGAGGCCAGCCCAAGAGCTCTTCTTCTCTCCGAGGTCCAGGGGGTAAGGCTGCCAGTGCGTACAGTCCTGTATTAGAAGGGATGTCACATCCTTTATTTAAATAAAAATTTCTTGCCCAGTACTCTCAGTACAGGATGTTTTTATCCCATGTTTCAACCACGGCGGTCCAGCATGCCACTGACACTTGAAAGCTAGGCTGGCGTGGTGCTCTGGTACTTTACTTTGCAACGTGCCAGGCTTTGGCAACTTGACCAGACACATGCCACTCAACTTTAGCTCAGCCACCACTGGGCCGCCCCTGGAAGTTGCCCCTCACCGCCATTGAAATTGGAAGCGACACACCTGCTGGCTGCGGCAAAGTCTCCTCCATCTACTGCATTTCTCCAGTCCACACCCCATCTGCCAACCGCCCCACCCCGGCAGAGCACAGCTCTATCGTAGGTGGAGATGAGTAACTGCAGCCTCCCACTTCACTCCAGGAGGCACAGTGACCATCTGGGCTCTCTGCAGCACCAGAGCTGGAAGCAGCCTGAGCAGACCCCTGGGAAGGGATGGAGCAGCGAAGTCAAGCCCAGGGACATTAGAGGGCTGTCCCATATTTCTGAAATACAGTATTGGCAGCCCTTCCCAGAAGGGTGGGGGAAGCCTCAGGACCTACTTTGCGCCCTGGCAGGCATAGGAGAGGGGGAGAGGCCTCAGCAGCAGGCACTGCAGAGCTCGAAGTGAGGCAGCTCCTCAGCAGGCTCTGAGCTCCAGCCCCGGGGCAATGAGACAGAGGAAGAGGTAACTACTGCAGTGGTGAGGGAGGAGGCTACCGCTCAGCCCCGACTGCCTGTACCTCCTAGCAGGCCTGTCAGTACTAATCTGTCCCCAGTGATTCCTCAGCTAGGTTTGATGTGGGAGTAACTAGATCTAGCAGGATCTCTTGAAACAGTTTCCATTAGGAGCCTCAAGCTGCTTCCCTCTCCCTGCTGATGGGTTCTGAACTCAGAGGGAGTAAACACTCCCTCTAATTAGCTTTAAGCTTTCTTGAACTACAGCTCACTGAATGCATCCGATGAAGCTCACCAAAAGCTTATGCTCAAATAAATTTGTTCATCTCTAAGGTGCCACAAGTCCTCCTTTTCTTTTTGCAGATACAGACTAACACGGCTGCTACTCTGAAACCTCTAATTATCTGGTACTCCAGTCCAGGGCCAGACCTGTAGCTGGCACCCTTTGTCAGGAAATTAACCCCTTCCCAGCCTGAACTAGCAATAGGGGCAGGCACCTGGTGGCACAGGTGTTTTGAATGAGCCGCACTGGCTAAGTCACTGTTGTACTGTTTATTTGGTGTGCTTGGTTCAGGAATTTTCACGTTTCCATGAGGAAATTCATCCGATGTATGAGAGATTGCTGAACAACAGAAAGGAATGGAAGGCTCTTGGTGATGAGTATGATGCAAAAATGAAAGCGTTGGAAGAAGAGAAGAAAAAAGAGGAGGAAAAAATGGCTGCACAGCAAGGTCAGAAATACTTACAATTTTAATACTTCAGAATCTACTCCTATGGCTAACTCCCCTATCCCACCAGTCCCTTGTGTAAATTAATGTCTCCAGACTCCCAGCTCTTTCCACACTTGTGCATTTCGTCCACTAGCTGAAGCAAAGGGTTGGATACAGGGGAAATTCCCAATCTGAACTGGGCCCATGACTCACTCTGTCAAGGGCCCAGGTCAGAATAGAGAATGGCTTCAAAACATACAATTGACATCTCAGATGGTTACACGACTCCAGAAAGGCCATCTGCATAAACTCCTCTGTGGAGGAGAGCTCATGTTGTAATTGGCTAGTTAACACCTGTAAGTGTGGCAAATAGTGCTGAACACTACTGATCCTTGCTGGCACTTGCAGCTCAGCTACAACTGTTGGCTGCACTGAGTCAGCTTTGTAGTGTAGTCTACGGGGGAGAAAGGACACATGCTTGAGACTACAGAGGCTGTGGCTACCATGCTGCGTAACAGGCCAAGGGAAAAACAAGGAACTCACTAGAAATAAGACAAAGCACTGCAGTTACTCCCAAGTGTACCTTTCTAGCCAAACTTTTGCTGATAATAAGACTAGTTATTACAGCTTCCAATGAAGGTTGTGGAATCCCCATCATTGGAAGCTTTCACAAACAAGTTGAACAAAGTACACCTGCCAGAGATGGTCTAGGTTTACTTGATCTTGCCACAGCATGGAGTGGCTGGACTTGATATGGCTTTGCGAGGTCCTTTCCAGCCCTCCATTGCTAGGATTCTATGCATGCAAATTATTTAGGTTTAATGCTTTTTCCCTGGGCCCAGCACAATTCCCAGTTAAGTCTCTGGGAACTGGACTGAGCCCTTCATTCTTAATTCGTTTTTGTGGTTGATAAGACCATTCAAGGCTGAGACAGTTCCCACCAGTCAGGGAGCTCATTATCCTGAAGCATTTTGAAGCACACACAGTTTTGTGTAGAAAATGGCTCTGAGCACATTGGTAGCACTTCACAATAGCTAGGAATTTATACCAGCTTCATCACTGAGAGCCTTCCAAGGGTTAAGAAGTAAAATGACTCAGTTAAAGACTAAAGGATTTCAAATTACAGTACGGTTATAGCAGCTGCAAATGTATCTCTAATTTCTTGTTTCCTCCCTTACAGCAGCTATGACAAGTTGCAATGGAAGAACTCCCCCCTCTAGAACCTGTTGTATCATTTAAACCTATTTCTGCTGGTGTATGAACTACGCACCCTGGGAAAGGTCTTGTAAGAGAAAAAAGTTGCAGTGTACGAATATAAATTCTTGATTTAACCCTTTAATTACCTAAACTGGGCTCATCACCTAGCCATGGAAAGGGCCTAGTGTTGTTTACCTGACCTGTGTGAGCACCCTTACTGCGGTCAGTGAGCCAAATTCTGCCCTCTTTCTCACTCCATACAATGCCACTGAAGTCACCGGGATGTACCATTTAAGACAGGGCAAAATTTGGTTCCATGAATTTACTTGCATATGAGTAATGGCTGTAGCAGTTGTCCTGAAGTCTGAATGCCCCATTCCCCCTACCCCAGACCCCCATGCATATATTTACAGGGCCAGATGGTGAACTTTGTGCCCAATTCAACTGTTATTTACCTAGTGTGCAGCTAGAGGTTGGGGTGGGTAAATTGAGGCAGAATTAACTCCTTCAATGTATCTCACAGGACCACATGGACAAGCCAGCAATATGTAAAAGGGAAGCATAAAGACAGTCAGATCCGTTCATCTCATAGGGAGAAAGATACCCTTTACTCAAATATTTGTGCTGAGATTCTGATCTCAGTTATGGCGGTACAGCTATGTAGTTATTCCACAGAAGTCAGACTGCTGCCCCTAGAGCGGAGTTCAGGAAGTGGGCTTTCATCGAGACCAGTGTTGGTGAATCAGAGCCCAAGAGAGTGTTAACAATAGAACAGTTAAATCATCTGTCCTTCTCACACATCAGTAAACTTTATCTTTTGAAGGAACTGAGCCAAATTCAGATCTGGTCTAAACAACTGCAACTCCACTGAAGCCAAAGAAACACCCATGAGGACAAGAATAATTCTGTAGGGGGGTTTCAATAGTGTGTAGTCAGTGCTACATGGGGCCACACATTGCAGGATGAGGATAAAACAAAATATTGAAAAGCTGCTCATTCCCTGAGCATGATCAGTTTTGTGCACTGAATGAGGCAGGGATCCTGGGAAAAACATAGCATGTGATCGTGTAATTAGAGTGCGTATCAATGCATAGGCACAAGGGTGCTAAATTAAAGTTGCCAAAGCAACCTTATATCTGGCATTCCTTGAGTGTTTGACTTTGCAACATTATTTTAATATAGTTTGTTCATAATGCAACTTGCCTGGCCAAAAAGTAGGCGTATTTTCATCAAAATAATGGAAAAAAGAATATGGTTAAGCTTGGGGCATGTGCTACATTAGACCTCTTTCTGGTTTTGGCATAACCCCCATTGTTGTTTGCAGTGTTGATCCCAGGATATTAGAGACACAAGGTAGGTGAGATATCTGGAAGTTGGTCCAAAGAAATGTATTACCTTACGCACCTTGTTTCTTTGGAACACCCCTGTATTCCCCAACACCTCTGAAGTGCTGACAGCTGAATTAGAGAAACAAAATCTAACATGTGGCTTCAGATTGGTCTGTGCAATCACACTTACAAGAACATGGTAAAGGAAAGGATGGGGAAAGGATGTAAGGAGGTATCTTGCTCTCCTCTTATTCAAGGTCATTCCCCCCCCCCCAAAGTCACTGGCTTATGAGAGATTTACTATAGTTAAGTCATATTCTGTTTGCTTTTGTAAAAAAAATAAATACAGCACCTTGATACTCGTCCCATCCTGTGCTTTTACACTTGTGGCTCACTTACATCTATAGCTACTTCTAACTGAAGAGAAAGGAGAATGGGGTTGACAATGACATCCAATTGTCACTGAATGTCAGTAATGCCTGATTTACACCAGTGAAGGAATAGACTGGTTGGTCTCAATTTTTTTTTTAAACTTACATGCTCTGTATATTTACTCCTTTATTTTCACCTTCCCATTTTTGTTTTGGTAACCCTTTTCCCCCCTGGAATTCATGTTTCCAAATTCTCTCATCACCCTCATTTCCCCCATAAATCCTCCCTCTCTTTTCTGACCTTCCTCCACTATCACTACCTTTCTGCTCCATCCCAATGCATACTCAGAGGTATTGCCCTCTGCTACTGCAAAGAATGGGGTACAGAAATCCCTCTTCCCCTAGCTCAGTGGTCCCCCAACTTTTCACATCACACACCCGCAGGAACCATGGTCAGGAACCAGGGCCAGAGGCACGGCTGTAGCTCCTGGGGTGTGTGGGGGTGTGTGGACAGGGGTAAGAGTGCAGAGGCTGGGGCCAAAGCTGCTGAGGGTGGGGCCATGGCCAGAGCAGAGCTGGGGGCAGAGCAGGGCTGGGTGGTGCTCCATGGGGGCTGGCCCAGGCCCTGCCAGCCCCCCTGAATATTCCTCTGCACCCCGGGGGGGCACACCCAACAGTTTGGTGTACCACTGCCCTAGCCTCATGTAAGAGAGGAAACACATCCTGCCCCACCAAGGGAAAGGCACAGAGCGGTCTTAAGACAAGGTGGGGGTCTGAGCACAGCTCTAACATACAAGTGTTGGGTTTACAGGAGCTCATACTATTATTTCTGCTTTAGTTTGCTATTAAATTGTGTTCACCAAGCATAGGATTATTCAGGCAGCACTGTGGCCTAAATATGTTCAATGGATGTTTATGGAAAGCAAGGGAATTCATCTACATTTACAGTGGTTATCTAAACAATATAATGCCTCTCTGCAGAAAAGGCAGGGAGTTAACTTTTGCTCAGTTGCCTTATTCTCAGTATATTAGCCACACCTTGCAATGAAGAAAGCAGGAATCTGCAAGAATAAGAGGGTGATCAGCAGACTCATTAATGCATATGCTAAAGTGCTGAAGACCATATTTCGTCTGACATTTCCCAGTTATGTTCAAATGTCCTTATGTGGCTGTTCTTATAGATATATTATAGTGCTGGCTATCCAAAATGGATACTTTAAACTGACCCACTCCAGAGTTCATAGCAGCACTGGAAGTACAGCTTTTTCAGAAAGTAAATTAGCATTAAATTTCAATTGATTTGAGGTGTAAATGGTAAGTATTTTCACCTGTTTCCCCAGCCCCCTCCATCTTTATATGGGTGAACTTTTGACATGAGACGTGTTTAACATCAGATGTTCACTTTAAGAGACACGTAATTACACTGATAGCCATAAGTTAGTTCAAATCCTGATATGGTTGTATGATCTTGAAAATATTAAACACTTTATACACTAGGCTAACCATTTAACCCATTGGGCGTTTACAGGTGTGAAGTTAGGTCCACCATTACGAAAAAATTAAAAGTAAAAAGAAACTGAATACAAGACCTCACGTTGACACTGTTCAGTCCATAACAGTTACAGATGCAAAGTTTCCTGATTTAGACTGTAAGGTATGCCCATTACAACGTTGTACCTTTTGATTTACTCATTAGAAAAAATTCATTTTCAAGACAGTTTTAGAAACACCCATCACTCAGTAACATAATGAGACCTGAGTACAGGCAGTCCAATCTGACGTTTGACACTGGAAAGGCAGTTCTGAATTTGAATACATGGTTAAAAATACAGGAGTTGTAGGCTTATGCTGTAGCAATGATTTTAACCATGGTTAAACTTGCTTTCACCCATCAAGACAGAGCCTCAATTAGTGACTTTGCATTTTTAGACATGTTGGGGTCACTTTAGCACAAGGGATGTTATTGCTTCGTTACCAGATACATAAAGGAATATTTGCTTATTCCTACATTACATCAATACCTCTTACTTGTACTTTCTATAGTGTATGCAAAAATCAATGAATTAATACTGTTCACAAGTATTTATTGATGGAAACAGTAAATATAGTGCTTAAATGAACTTAACATAGCTAATTCAAGGCTTCAGATTTTGCTGAAGATGAAAATGAGGTCCAATGCAATTTGTTCATTTCAGTATAGACTCTTCACTGGCTGAAAGGGAAGAGAGAGAGTCAGGTTAGCTCACTGCTCTACAATGCAAACACATCACAGATATATCAAAGCCTCTGTGAAGAAAAAGATGACCGCTTTAAAAAAAAAAATCTTTGAAAATTGCCAGTTCTCCCTAACCAGCTTTTAGCAAATGATTTTGCATTTTCCTTGTGTTCACTCTGAAGCTGTTTGGTTTAAAGTTTCAATGTTTCAAAAATTCAGCGTTTCAAATACAGACACTCCCAAAGTGTAGTCTGTGCATAGGGCCACATGCTGCTGACTCTCTTCACTTCTAGTAGCTAACCTGCATTCAGTGAGCCAATAATATATGGGAAAGTAACATTTAAATATTTAATGCAAGTAACTGCTCTCCTTACCACAGGGATGTTAGGCAATTGTTAATGGGAAGCAAGCAGTTTACCTATCTTCCCACTCTCCATTATGTAATCCATGATACACTTTATGAAAATGAAGGACTCTACCTTAAGAAAAAAGTCTGGTAACCTCTGTACTAATACAATGTGTGAGCTTTGAAGATTCATGCTCAGTCTCTCTGAAGGTGTTGCTACTCCCAGGAACACACTTCAACCAAATTTAAGTTTCGCGTACCTAAAATTCCATACAAGTCCCATTAGTTTTTTAAGTAGGCTGTTCCACAGCCAAGGCCAACCAACAGAGTCTGCAAGTGTTAAAAATAATTTTATGTACCCATTCCATTACTGCCTCTACATCCAGAATGTGAGCAGTAACTGGTGTTATTACACCAGTAAGTCAGAACTGACTTAGCACCTTCCTTCCTACTATTTAGCGCCCATTCTCACCTGGCATAATAGAGATGTGAGAAGACAGTTAAAGTCTTGTGGGCAAAATTTCAGCTTATTCTTAATATCTGGTGCTTACTAGTACAAACTTAATATGAAGTGAAAACTGAGACACAGAACGAGAAGGATCTTGCCATCATCATCTAGTTCAGCCTGTCGTCTAATAAAAAACTTCCCAAAGAGATTCTTCTTCAAATGAAAAAACTCAAAGTTTGATTATTTTATTCTCCTTACTTTAAATAAATTAAATAGGATTTATTAAACTATTTGCCTGTAATATAAAGACTTACTATTGAGTACTTGAAAATAACTAGTTTGTCACCCTTTCTGCTGTTTAGGACTGTAAATGTACAGTGTTTGTACTGTGTTTCAGCTTGGACAACTACAACTACTGTGGGTTTGTACTAATGGGTACAAAAATGTACAGTGTTTGTACTAATGGGTAAGTTATGGTACTGCCATTTACTCCTGTAACAAGTACCTGCTTTCGGCCAGTAGGTGGCGAGCCCGGAAAACTTTCTCACTTAATCATGGACATTTGAGCCCCTGTGTCCATTAAGAAAGGAATAATGTGTTTGTCATTTACAGTTACATGTATCCGGGGATCTCTTGCTGTTGTATTCTCCTCTTTGGATTTAAGCTGGTTTATTAGGAGAGGAGATTGACCCCTGCGAGCTAGTTTCCCTGCTCTGGTAACTCTTGCAGTTGCTGCCGCAATGGCGTATACCGGGTGTCTGCAGGTGGGGAAAGAGGTGAGAGCTGCAGAGGTGCACTGGGAGTAGCATTAGTTGTCTCCCAGTCAGCTCTTTTAAAGGTGGTGAATAATTTTAGCCGCTCTGTGGGCAGTCCATTTATCACCTCTCTGGGATAACCTAAAGCCAGACATTGTCTCCACAATTTGGCTCTAAGCTCCTTTCCCTCCTGGGTTGGCTCTCGCTTGTTTTTATGTCCTTTAGATGGTGCCCCCTTGTTTCTCTGAAGGGAACGCATCTTAGCTTTGCCTGTCAGTGCTCTGATGTCTCCGAATTCTCTTAAGTATGACACCAGAAGGTTTAGCAGTGCCCGAAAGGTACTGTTATGTGCTGCAGCTTCTGATCTAAGGGACAGTGCCATAGCCTTATGGTTACTCGGAGCTCCCTTAAGCAAGGGTCTGAGATCATCTACATTTACCTGACCCTCCCATGGGCTTTCATAGGCTAACTCTTGAGGGTTTTGGCCAAGCATGCTAATGACAGCCACAGTTAATAGAGCTGTTTTTACCTCATCTATGTTGGTCCAGTGCATTACTGTGGGTTCATCTCGGTCTGCTGGGTAAATTCCTCTTGCCCATCGACAAGCCAGAGACCAAAGTGTTTTAGGGGTGTGCCCCTCTGAGTGTTCCAGGAATATTCCTGCACCTAAGTTAAGGCGCTCAGTTTCTTGGGCTGTCAGGCGTATATATCCACCCCCAGTGACCCAGAGGCGGACCAGCCACTCTATTATACCTTCCTCAGGCTTTTTAGCAAAATCTCCCTGGATTGTTTTTAACTCCATGGGAGTATATTGGCGGGTGGTAATTTTGGTAAAGTGTGTTGGAGCTTTACTCCCTTTTCCCTTTTTACCTCCCTTCTTTGTTTTTGAAGAGGTGGATGGATAATTGTCATCCCCTTCTTCATCCAGCTCTGCCCCATTCAAATTTTCCTCCTGTTCTTCTGATTTGTGATGTGTGATAGCTGGTCTTAATTTTACAGAGGGACCTTGCTCCTCAGAGGAGGGGGACTCATCTGCTGAATCCCAAATATCTCCATCCCATTCCTCAGGGTCTAGCCAGAGAGCAGTCTCAACTTTAGCCCGGTTGATACTGCGTGTTTTAGTCTCCAGCTTTTCCCTTCGTTCTATCCCTTCTTTCTCAATTAAGGGAAGTAATCTTTTCTGAAGATGTTCCATATCCCTATTCAGTGTTCTTACTCTGGTATCTAAATTCTGGCATTCCTTGCGCAGTGTGTCCCTTTCCTGTTGTAGCCTATTAAATGCTATTGCCAGACTATGATAATCCTTACAGGCAGCTTGCCAAATGTTAGTAAGCAGCCATATACAAGCACCTTTTCCTTTCCCTTTCTTCATCTTGCAGGCAGTTCTCCAGTTACAGAAATGCTGGCAGATCTCTGCTGGTTTTCCCCAATATTTCTCCAGCAGTTCTTTGCTCCACAGAGGATTTCCCCATCCCTCTTGGGTCAAACTTTTCTCTAGCTCAGGGAATTCTGTGGTGTTTATCATGACTGGTTTCATTGTGTTACTGTAGTACAGCCTATATCACAATCCTGTTCGTGACGCCAAATTCTGTCAGCCGATGGCCAAGGATGTTTGGTGAGGTGCCAGCTATGCCCGTTTATACCATCCGTGACTTTAACCGCTAGGACGCACTGTCCCTTCGCGGCGGGCAGCCCGGGCTAGGCTGACGGATGCCCCAAGGGCCTAACCACCCGTGACTTTAACTGCTAGAGCTCAGCGCTCCTTCGCTCTGGAAAAATCCCTGGAAAAATCATGGAGCAGGTCCTCAAAGAATCAATCCTGAAGCACTTGCATGAGAGGAAAGTGATCAGGAACAGCCAGCATGGATTCACCAAGGGAAGGTCATGCCTGACTAATCTAATCGCCTTCTATGATGAGATTACTGGTTCTGTGAATGAAGGGAAAGCAGTGGATGTATTGTTTCTTGACTTTAGCAAAGCTTTTGACACGGTCTCCCACCGTATTCTTGTCAGCAAGTTAAGGAAGTATGGGCTGGTAGAAAGCTGGCTAGATTGTCGGGCTCAACAGGTAGTGATCAATGGCTCCATGTCTAGTTGGCAGCCGGTATCAAGTGGAGTGCCCCAAGGGTCGGTCCTGGGGCCGGTTTTGTTCAATATCTTCATAAATGATCTGGAGGATGGTGTGGATTGCACTCTCAGCAAATTTGTAGATGATACTAAACTGGGAGGAGTGGTAGATACGCTGGAGGGGAGGGATGGGATACAGAAGGACCTAGACAAATTGGAGGATTGGGCCAAAAGAAATCTGATGAGGTTCAATAAGGAGAAGTGCAGGGTCCTGCACTTAGGACGGAAGAACCCAATGCACAGCTACAGACTAGGGACCGAATGGCTAGGCAGCAGTTCTGCAGAAAAGGACCTAGGGGTGACAGTGGACGAGAAGCTGGATATGAGTCAGCAGTGTGCCCTTGTTGCCAAGAAGGCCAATGGCATTTTGGGATGTATAAGTAGGGACATAGCGAGCAGATCGAGGGACGTGATCGTTCCCCTCTATTCGACATTGGTGAGGCCTCATCTGGAGTACTGTGTCCAGTTTTGGGCCCCACACTACAAGAAGGATGTGGATAAATTGGCGAGAGTCCAGCGAAGGGCAACAAAAATGATTAGGGGACTGGAACACATGAGATATGAGGAGAGGCTGAGGGAGCTGGGATTGTTTAGCCTGCAGAAGAGAAGAATGAGGGGGGATTTGATAGCTGCTTTCAACTACCTGAAAGGGGGTTCCAAAGAGGATGGCTCTAGACTGTTCTCAATGGTAGCAGATGACAGAACGAGGAGTAATGGTCTCAAGTTGCAGTGGGGGAGGTTTAGATTGGATATTAGGAAAAACTTTTTCACTAAGAGGGTGGTGAAACACTGGAATGCGTTACCTAGGGAGGTGGTAGAATCTCCTTCCTTAGAGGTTTTTAAGGTCAGGCTTGACAAAGCCCTGGCTGGGATGATTTAACTGGGAATTGGTCCTGCTTTGAGCAGGGGGTTGGACTAGATGACCTTCTGGGGTCCCTTCCAACCCTGATATTCTATGATTCTATGATTCTATGATTCGCAGCGGGCAGTCAATACTGACTGACAGGTGTCCCAATGGCAGCACTAAGAGCCTCTCCATACGCGTGACTTTAACTGCTAGAGCTCAGAGCTCCTTCGCAGCGGGCAGCCAGGATTGACTGACAGGTGCCCCAAGAGTTTGCCCCGTGGAGGCGGCACAACTCAACGCTAGGCTCTTAGTACTCTCACCTAATGGCCAGGCTTTAGAGCCAAAACGGCTGAGGTTCTTTAATTATGTTGGCTGCTTTACAGTAAACCAGAGAAAACAAGTCAGGCTTATGCACAAATGGTTACCAAAATTTATTAAGCTAGAGTCTAATCATGTGGTTACAAAATTGCTAGTGCCTACTTATTTAAATGTAGAGATGTTACACACACAAACAAGTTACAAAACTGAAGCCACAATCCCAAAGAAAGAAAACAAAGTATAGAGCTCTATTTCAAAATATGTGTACACTAAAGATAGGAGATCAGGTGTGGGTGCTTCTTACCCTCCTTGCATCTCTCGATTCCAGCGGTCCAAGCCAGGATCGGTCACTCAATTCCGCGGAAAGACGAATAAGGGACAAGGCTTAGGGACCCTCTTAGCTGCAGAAGCCTTGGGAGGCTGTCACTTATCTGACCAGCAGATAGATAGTGAAAAGCACTCAAAAATCATGGTGCTGTAGGTCCCCTACTTATACCTCCGTACTCCTTTAGTCTCTTTCTCCTTTCTTATGCCAAATTGAGGCTGGTCTGTCTGGGTGACGCCAGCTTTCGCAAGAGTAGTTTACACTTGCAAGGGAGAGAAACAGTAAGTTTTGACTACTGGACATTTCTTTTATCAGGGTAAATATTTTCCCACCTAGGATGTTGGTGTGTGTGCATCACGCTATTTAGTAGGGACTAAGAGCCATGTCTGTCACAGGGCCTCTGCCTGCTGTGAGCTTAATCGTTATATCTGTTCCCAGAGGCACATTGTAGCAGCACACCTGTGCTTTTCACAGCTTCAAAGGCTGTGCTGGAATATATGTTCAGTGCCCTGTTCCGGCTTCCTCCTGTGTTTCCAGCAATGCTGGTCTGAGAAGGGGGGGGGGGGGCTGGCTGTCTGGCTACATGCTACCATGGCTAAACAGTAGTGTAACAGAGGCCATTAGAGGCAAAAGGGCATCCTTTAAGATTTTTGAGTGGATTCCTAGTGATGGTTACAGGAAGGTGCACAAATTCTTGCAGATTAAGGGTAATAAGGCAGGCCAAGAAAGAACTTGCTAAAGATGCAAGAACTAAGAGTAAGAATTCTTTCAAGTACATCAGGGGCAAGAAGCTTGCCCAATAGCGAATGGAGACCCTAGATAAAAAGGGAGCACTCACGGAAGACAAGGCCATTGCAGAGAAGCTAAATTGGTCCTCACTGCAAAAGGATGTGAGGGAGATACACACAGCACAGACATGCTCCTGGAGGACAAAATTGAAGTAGTGTCCCACATTGATATGTCCACAGAAGAGGTTTTAAAACAAATTAGACAGTAATAAGACACTAGGACCAGATGGAATTCACCCAAGCATTCTGAAGGAACTCAGATATGAAATTGCAGACCTACTAACTATAGTATGTAACCTACTACTGATCAAAGCTCTGTAGCAGATGACTGGAGACCAGCTAACATAATGCTGATTTTTATAAAGGGCTCCAGATGTGATCCTGGCAATTACAGGCCAGTGAACGTAATCTCATATAAAGTGTAGGGGAAGTTCGGTGAAGAATCAACACAGCTTTTGTAAAAGGGCACCAATCTATCAGAATTCTCTGAGGGTGTCAATAAGTAGTGGACAAAGGAAAAAGATAGGAAAACAAAGGGTAGGAAAAATGGTCAGTTTTCAAAAAGGAGAGGGGTAAATAGCAGGGTCCCCCAAGGATCTGTAGTGTTCAGCATATTCATGAGTTATCTGGAATAGAGGGTAAACAGTGAAGTGACAAAGTTTCCTGACAATGCAAAATTATGCAAGGTAGTTAAGTCCTAAGATGACTGCAAGGAGTTGGAAGGGGATGTTGGGTGACTGGGCAAACAAAATGCCAGATAAAATCAAGACTGGTAAGTGAAAGCAATGCACATTGGAAAAAAATAATCTCACTTACACCTACCAAATTAGCTGTTACCACTCAAGAAAGAGACCTTGGCATCATCGTAACTAGTTCTTTGAAAAGTTCGACTGAATGCACAGCTGTGGTAAAAAAAAGGCTAACAGTATGCGAGGAACTATTAGGAAAGGGACAGAAAATATTATAATGTCACTATATAACTCTATGGTGCAACCACACCTTGAATACCCTGTCCCGTTCTGGTCACCCCATCTCTAAAAAGATATAATGGAATGAGAAATCCTTCAGAGAAGAGCAAAAATATGCTCAAGGGTATAGGAAGGATTCCATATGAAGAAAGACTAAAAAGAATAAGGCTGTTCAGCTTAGAAAAGACAACGAAGGGGGCTATGACAGAAGTCTGTATAATTATGAATGGAAAAAGTGAAGCATTATTTACTCTTTCCCACAATACAAAAACCAGGAATCACACAGTGAAATTGATAGGCAGTAGATTTAATACAAAGAAGATGAAGTACTTTTCACCTAATGTACAGTCAACCTGTGGAATTCATTATCATGTGACTGCTACAAGTATAAACTGGGTTCAAAAAAAAGAACTGGCTAAATTAATGGAGGATACGTCCATTAATGTCTATTTGCCAAGATGGTTGGGGCTGTAACCCCATGCTCCGGGTGTCCCTAGTCTCTGACTGCCAGAAGTCAGGAGTGTAAAATCGCCCTGTTCTGTACACTCCTCCTGTAGCTCTGGGACTAGCCACTGTCGGCAGAGAGGATACTGGGCTAAATGGACCATTGGTCTGACCTAGTATGGCCGTTCTTATAAAAAAAATCTTCTAAAGCTCTGGGATGAAAACCAGGGTGGACAACTCTGCTTCTCTGGCACAATGGAACTTTCCATCCTAAGGGTAAAGATTGTCTGGACAGAAGACAGAGCTTTCCTTAGAGGCCAGCCCAAGAGCTCTTCTTCTCTCCGAGGTCCAGGGGGTAAGGCTGCCAGTGCGTACAGTCCTGTATTAGAAGGGATGTCACATCCTTTATTTAAATAAAAATTTCTTGCCCAGTACTCTCAGTACAGGATGTTTTTATCCCATGTTTCAACCACGGCGGTCCAGCATGCCACTGACACTTGAAAGCTAGGCTGGCGTGGTGCTCTGGTACTTTACTTTGCAACGTGCCAGGCTTTGGCAACTTGACCAGACACATGCCACTCAACTTTAGCTCAGCCACCACTGGGCCGCCCCTGGAAGTTGCCCCCCTCACCGCCATTTGAAATTGGAAGCGACACACCTGCTGGCTGCGGCAAAGTCTCCTCCATCTACTGCATTTCTCCAGTCCACACCCATCTGCCAACCGCCCCACCCCCGGCAGAGCACAGCTCTATCGTAGGTGGAGATGAGTAACTGCAGCCTCCCACTTCACTCCAGGAGGCACAGTGACCATCTGGGCTCTCTGCAGCACAGAGCTGGAAGCAGCCTGAGCAGACCCCTGGGAAGGGATGGAGCAGCGAAGTCAAGCCCAGGGACATTAGAGGGCTGTCCCATATTTCTGAAATACAGTATTGGCAGCCCTTCCCAGAAGGGTGGGGGAAGCCTCAGGACCTACTTTGCGCCCTGGCAGGCATAGGAGAGGGGGGAGAGGCCTCAGCAGCAGGCACTGCAGAGCTCGAAGTGAGGCAGCTCCTCAGCAGGCTCTGAGCTCCAGCCCCGGGGCAATGAGACAGAGGAAGAGGTAACTACTGCAGTGGTGAGGGAGGAGGCTACCGCTCAGCCCCGACTGCCTGTACCTCCTAGCAGGCCTGTCAGTACTAATCTGTCCCCAGTGATTCCTCAGCTAGGTTTGATGTGGGAGTAACTAGATCTAGCAGGATCTCTTGAAACAGTTTCCATTAGGAGCCTCAAGCTGCTTCCCTCTCCCTGCTGATGGGTTCTGAACTCAGAGGGAGTAAACACTCCCTCTAATTAGCTTTAAGCTTTCTTGAACTACAGCTCACTGAATGCATCCGATGAAGCTCACCAAAAGCTTATGCTCAAATAAATTTGTTCATCTCTAAGGTGCCACAAGTCCTCCTTTTCTTTTTGCAGATACAGACTAACACGGCTGCTACTCTGAAACCTCTAATTATCTGGTACTCCAGTCCAGGGCCAGACCTGTAGCTGGCACCCTTTGTCAGGAAATTAACCCCTTCCCAGCCTGAACTAGCAATAGGGGCAGGCACCTGGTGGCACAGGTGTTTTGAATGAGCCGCACTGGCTAAGTCACTGTTGTACTGTTTATTTACTCTGAGATAGCGCGT